>NW_024423564.1:51120750-51793558 GCF_017311325.1 Ursus maritimus | reverse complement strand
AAGAGAGAATCTTAAGCAGGCTCCATGCCCAGCACGAAGCCCAATGTGGAGGCTCAATCTCATGACCCTGAGATCACGACCTGGGCGGAAATTAGGAGACTGACGCTTAACCAACTGAGTCAACCAGGCGCCTCAGTTACGTTATTTTCCAAAATCATATTTGTCCTGAGGAAAATAAGATTCTAATTGTTTTTTGTTGTTTCTGTTTTTTGTGTTTGTTTATTTGTTCTGGTACTCACACAATGGTTGCAGAGGGCTAAAAATAGTGGGTGTTCTTGCTAGTTAGAGTATAAGACCTCTTAATTCAAGGGGACATTGAAGAAAGACTTCAGAAGGGTCATGCCTTAGGGCTATGTGAGCCCCCCAGTAAAAGCTGTTGTACACCCATAAGAAAGCTTCAATACAATCTTTGAATATATCAAACTGGTTTGTGAGATACTGAACTGCATGCCGGAGCAATGAACAGCCATATTTAAAATAATATACAAAATTCCCCCAGCAAAGTAAAATTTACAACACCCAGAATCCCATCCAAAATGACCAGCCATGCAAATAAGCAGGAAAATATAATCCATAACCAAAATAAAAATCTATCAATATAAGTAGATCCTCAAATAATAGAGATGATGGAATTAGGAGAAATGGATTTTATTTTATTTTTATTTTTTAAAAAATTTTATTTATTTGACAGAGAGAGACACAGCAAGAGAGGAAACACAAGCAGGGGGAGTGGGAGAGGGGGAAGCAGGCTTCCCGCTGAGCAGGGAGCCCGATGAGGGGTCCGATCCCAGAGCCCTGGGATCATGACCTGAGCTGAAGGAAGATGCTTAACTGACAGCCACCCCGGCGCCCCTGAGAAATGGATTTTAAAGCAGGTATTATTCATCTTATAAAATGTACTCAAGGATTTTAAGGTAATCAAAAACACAAGAAACAACAAGTATTGATGAGGACGGAGAGAAAAAGGAACCTCATGCACTATTGGTGGGAATGTAAAGTGGTGCAGCCACTGTGGAATACAGTACGGAAGTTCTTCAAAAAATTAAAAATAGAACTACCCTATGATCCAGTAATTCCACTACTGCATATTTACCCAAAGAATAGGAAAACACTAATTCAAAAAGATATATGCATCAATATGTTTACTGTAGCATTATTTACAGTAACCAACTATGGAAGCAGCCCAAATAGCCATCAACTGATAAATGGATAAAGAGGTGGTATAGATATATACAGTGGTATATTACTCAGCCATAAAAAAGAATGAAACCTTGCCACTTGAACCAACATGGATGGATCTAGAGAGTACAGGGGTAAGTAAAAGAAGTCAGTCAGAGAAAGACAAGTACCATATGATTTCAGTCATATGTGAAATTTAAGAAACAAAACAAATGAACAAAGGAAAATAAAGAGACAAACTGAGAAACAGATTCTTAACTGTAGAGAACAAATGGTTCTCAGAAGGAAGGAGGATGGGTGAAACAGGTGAAGGGGATTAAGAGTACACTAATCACAAGGAGCACTGAGTAAGGTACAGAATTGTTGAATCACTATATTGTACACCTGATACTAATGTAACACTGTATATTAATTATACCAGAATTTAAAAAAATAAAAAGAAACAAAGTCAGCATTACCTCAATAACAAAACCGAAGACAGTACCAGAAAGAAAATAAAAACCCCATTACAGATAAATACACCTCATATACATTGATGCAAAGATTTTAGCTAATTGAATCCTGTATGTATAAATATAATAACATAAATGTAATAATAATATAATAAATCATTGTGATAATTATACATGACCAAGTGGGGTTTATGTCAAGAATGTAACCTTGGTTTAACACTTGAAAAATTCAAACAATATAAAATAGAATAAGAAAGAAGAATCCTATTATCATCTCAATAGGTGAAGAAAATTTCAACACCAGTCCCTAATTAAAAAAAAAAAAAAAATCAGCCTCTGGAACTGTGAGAGAATGAACTTGTTACGGAAGCCCTAGGAAACAAATGCACCTTGCCTTACCAGTTGATGCTTTTATTACTTTTACAGTGTTCATCTTACACCATATTTGTTTGTTTTTCTAATGACTACTCTGCTAGGAACATACTGGAATAATTTCCATTGACCATCGCACTAGCGAACACTCAGAATGGCACCACAATCAAATCCCGCTGCTCTGCTTGTCTGTCTGATTTGATATGTTTGCCTTATCTTTCTCAAAAGTAATGTACACTTCCCAGAATTCATTTGGAAATTTAGATGACTTCTTCTTTTTCTCATTCTAGGTATGCTGTTACCATGGCTCGGCTGGCTAGAGAGAGTAGAAGGCCTTCCAAAGCCAATTATCCGACTGAAAGACTTCATCTCTGCCCAACTCCAAGTACATTGAATTCAGCCTATTTGTTTTGCTTTGTTTTTAGAACTAAAATACTAGTCATAATAATAAATGTAAATTTTTTTCAGTTCAGATAAATATAAATCTTTAAGGCCTTATATTCTTCTTTTAAGTTTGCTCTCTTTCTGACTAACAAAATAAATTCGGTAAATTACTTAAATAGGAATTGGAGCTTGGAAAAAAAATGAATTACTTACCCTTTGAAGCTCACCACCCTTTAATAGGTTAATGTACAACAAGGCTAAGTTTCAAGGCGTATAAAAGCATTCAAAACAAGAAAAATACCAAATAAACTGATCCCTAAAGATCACTGTAGATTCAGAGATATATGCAATATGGCTGAAAAGAAAGGAATAATGTTGGTTGAATTGTTTTTGTGATCTTTTTTAAAATTAATGTTTTTTAAAGACATATTTGGGGGTCGCCTGCATGGCTTAGTTGCTTAAGTGTCTGTCTTTGGCTCAGGTCATGATCCCAGGGTCCTGGGATCGAGCCCCACATCAGGGGGAGCCTGCTTCTCCCTCTCCCTCTGCCACTCCCTCTGCTTGTGTTCCCTTGTTCTCCCTCTCTCTCAAATAAATAAAATCTTAAAAAAAATACTTGGGATAAGTTGAAGGAGGGTCTTGAGCAGGAAAAAAGTTGGTAATTTATAATAGAAATCAGCTATATAGAAGGGAAAGTAAGACATTTGGAGTCAGAGAACTTGGGTTTAGATACCAGGTCTTGTGCGGTTACGAGAAAGGCTTTTAACCTCTGAGTTTCAGTTTCTGCATTTTCAGCCAGTACTGAGTACATAGAAGATGGTCAGTAAATACTTGTTTCTAATATTCTGTCCTAACACACAGGATTCTTGTGACTAAGTGACTCCATGTATGTAAACATTCTTGTGAACAGGAAGGTACTAAAAGTCTTCATTATCACATTTGCTTATCCCTGTCCTTCAAATCAACAGCATACACATGCCAGGCACAGGCAGCAAACTTCATTCAGTGGTTTTCTAAGAGCCCTGTTTCCATATCTCTGACTACGTTTCCCTGGCTCAAATTCTACTTCTCTTCTTTCTTCCGGTTTTGGTGCACCACTCAGGGTCCCTCAGCCGACTTAGCAGCCTCGATCTTCTCTATTCCACTGTGTCTGCTTCTACATTTCAGGTTACCGGCAAGCCTTGGTAAGAAACGTTGCCTTTTCCAGCCAGACTCTGCTTCCTCCATGAACTCTCTGCTCTCTACAATCTTTGTGCTCCCCACATCTGTACCAGTGGAAGAGATCTTTTGGTTCAGTTGATGATTACAATAATTCCTGTTCATGCTTTGTCAGACTTTTTTCTACAGCTCACATCTGCTTATGTTTTTCTGAGTCTAAAATCCTTTTTTCCTCCATTTTGTTCAAGGTAAAATTTATGCTCTTTGACATGGCAAAGTCCTTAATGCTCTAATATCCTATCTGCCTTTTCAGTGACATCTCTTCCCACTCTCCCAGTCATACCCTAAACACCACACTGACCTAGTGGCTCATGACTATTTCCTTTCTCATTTGAAAAAAATTTGACAAGTATGCTGTGTGTGGTTGTTGTTGTTGTTGTTTTTATCCCCATTCCAAACACCCTTTGTTCCCTTCCTTTCTAGTACCCACTCATCCTTTGAGATTCACCTCAGTTATTACCTTCTCTAGGAAATTTTCCCTGTGAGCTATTAAAGCACTTCTGTCATTCCAAATCATTCCCTATTTTCTATGTAACAAATCACCACACACTTAATGGCTTAAACAGCACATATTTATTGTTTCACGGTTTCTGTGTGTCCAGAGTCCAGGCATGGTGTAGCTGGATCCCCTGCTTGGGATCCCATAAGCTATGATCAAGTTGTGAGCTGGGCTGCAGTCTCATCTGGAAGCTTGCACAGGGAAGGGCTGCTTCCAAGCTCACTAAGGTTGTTAATGGAATTCACTTCCTTCTATCCTTAGGACTGAGGCTCCAGCTTCTTTCTGGCTGTGTGCTGAAGACCTCTTTTATCTCCTAGAGGCTACCTGCAGTTTGTTGCCATGTGGGCTTTTCCAACATAGCCCGCTACCTCATCTAGCCAGCAAGGAGAGTCTTTAGAGCAAGTCTGATGGCAAAAATGGAGCCTTATATAATATAACATAATCATGGGAGTGAGATTCCACCACCTCTGTCATATTTTATTGATTAGAAGTAGGTAATAGGTCCCACCCACACTTAAAATGTAGGAATTTACATAAAGATGTGAACACTGGAATGTGGGGATCATGATGATCACCTTAGAGTTTGTCTTCTACACATGCTATGTTATATAAGTCTCTTTACTGCCATTCTCCTTAAAAAATGACCTCCTGAGGAAAGGGGCTGCTTACCTCTCAATGTGCCACAGCACAGCACTTCATCTAGCTATTCAGTGCTCATGAATGAATGAGTGAATGAATACTAGAGTAAAGTAGAGTTGTTGTGCTTTTAGCAGCTCTGATCCTGGAAGAAGGTAAATAAACCTTGACAAGTGAGAATAGTAAGAAAGGTGAGCTAGAGGAGAGAACACTTCAAGGAATGTCTAGAAACTGATTAGATCTCCAGTGCTGAGCCTGTCATCTTTGAAAATGGGTTAAACTATATTTTGTGTTTAATCTTACTACTAAGAGGAGAGACTGTCCATAAGAGGTTGTAGTAAGTTAGATTATTGTTCAGAAATACTATCCATAGGGCATCTAGGGGGCTCAGTCAGTGAAGCATCTGACTCTTGATTTCCACTCAGGTCATGATCCTAGGGTTGTGAGATTGAGCCCCGCATCAGGCTCCACACTCAGCACAGAGTTTGCTTGAGTTTCTTTCTCTCCCTTTACCCCCCACCAACATGTTCACTCTCTCTCTCCCCCCCCAAAAATAAATAAATAAATCTTAAAAAAAAAAAAAAAAGAAATAGTCACTATCCTGTTCCATCTCTATAGGCAAAATGTACTCTCTTGGCATTGAATTCTACCACGTGACTTGTTTTGATCAGTGGAATATTGGTGGTTGTGGTATGCCCAGAGTTTGGGAATGGCTTGTGCAATTTGGCTTGCTCTTTTTCACTTTTCCTATCATCATAAGAACATGCCTGGACTAGCTGAAAGATGAGAGCCATAGCACTGAGCTTCCCTGGATAACCTTCCCAGCCATCCCCAACCCAGATAAGCCAATCTCTGATGGACCTGCAGACGTGTGATCTGAACAAATGCTCCTTGTTGTATGCCACTGAGATTTTGTGGTTGCTTGTTATGTAACAATAGTGAACTTATACAGCGTATGAAAGGGAAGCATGCCTCGGTTGAAAAAAGAATGAAGTCTGTGCTCCTCTTTTGTAGAGGGGGTTAGCATATCATAGTTGGCTAATGAGAAAAATTCATCAGAGATTTAGGAGGTGGGAGGGAGGAAGAGGCCATTAATTCCTGAGAAATTGGCAGTTTCCTCAGACTGTAATTTCATGCAACTATTCACAAACTCTCACTTTACAGATATGATGGATTCGCAAATACCTCCATGAACTCTCAATTTTTGTCCTACTTTGGGTAGCTAGATATGTACAGCTTCTTCTGTCCCATGAACTCCAGGTTTTTCCACGTCAAGCTAAAGTAGGTAGTGACTGCTTTTCCAGTTCTCCAGCTGCAGCCTTCCAGACCTTCACTCCCCCACATCTCCCCACACCTGTGTAATCCCTATTTTCTATATTAAACTCCTCATTCTTGTATTAGCTATAGTGCCTCTGTTTTCCTAACTGAACCCAGACTGACACGGAAATGAACGGAAATAAACCATGTGGCAATAATCAGAGCTCACCAGTCAGAACAAATTTTAATAACTTTACCAATTAAATTAATTTCATATTTTAAAAAATATATATAAGAGTTTCCAGGATCCATCCCCGGAAAGGCATACAAAGTATACCACAATTAGTGTTCGTGCTTTCATAAGTTATTTTGTTAACATAGAAACAGAGTTCCCACCTTTATTATTGATTCCAACTAGTAAATCCAAGGTTTCGTGGAGGGATTTATAATACTTAAGATTTTTCTGGAGGAAGGAAGTTCAAACTAATATTTTTTCTGTGTCATAAGGAAACATTTTTATATTTGTTTTACATTATGCTCAGCTACTCTAGCCAGAATTTCTTTTTATGCTTCTGAGGAGGTTTTTATGGTTTGGGGTTTTGTGGGGTTTTTTTGGTTTTTGTTTGTTAGTTCTTGTTTTTAACAGAGCAGGAGCTAGAGGGCAAATGGTCCAAGTGATTGACTCTCAACATTCATTCCTGGCCAACAACTGGTGTCATTCCATCATGATAATCCCATTTCCCTTGCCAGGAACTAGCTTAGGAACAGCGTGTGACACAATTCTGCCTGAGAGGAAGTACACTGAGGGTTTCAGGAGATGGTTTTCCTACTCCTAAAAATGAGACTCTGGAGAGAAAGACCCCTTTTTTTCTCTGGATGTTGCTATGTCTGATGTGAGTAATAGAATGGCTATAGCTCTCTTGCTGTGAGTCTGAAGACCAAAACAACACCAGAGATGGGAAAGCAGAGCAGTGGAAAGAACTGGGCCCTCGTGGTATTGTTGAGCCACTGAATCATTCAATCCTGCCCTACCACTGACTTTCCTCTTCTGTGAGATAAGACATTTGCCTATTTTTTAAACTGGCTTGAATTGGGCTCTGAATCTCTCAAACCCCAAACATGTAAATTCAGAACAGCCCAAACATGATTAGAAAGAACTGTAGTTAGTCGATCAATGGTGTGTTCCTAGAAAATAAAGTAAGTTTTCTCAAAGGAAAGACAGAATTTACATTTAAACCAATGAAAGCTAGAGATTAATATTAAAGTACAAAACTAAAACCTCAATTATTAGAGACCTCTAGATTCTCCTAGGATAAGGGCAGTTGTCTAAACTCCTAGCTCTCTACAAGTCTTTCTATAAAACAAAGAGACTAAGAGAACAATCCACTCATAACCCTTGTCCATAGCACAATTAGAAGGCAATGAATATTACAAGGTTTATTTGATATGTAATTAGGGAAATGAACATATGAGACAACAGAATTTGTCCTGTATCCCTTACTAGGCAATGAATTAGGTGGCAACTGTAGCATGATTAGGGTTAAACATTCCTAGAAAACAAGTTCCCTGTGCTGGGTAGAAATATTGAGCAATATAGATACTGTATTTATATTCTTCCTCTAAATGTAATTAGTTTATTTCCCTGTGTACAAGACCTATAGAAAAAGATGAATCTTCTTTGCATGATATAGGAGGCTTTCCTAATCTGGCCTCAGCCTAAATAGCCAGCCCCTCCAAACTCTCCACTGTAACCCAGGGAGGCATTTGTGATCTGATGGACCTGCAATCAATTCTTATTAGGTGGGTGTCCTTAGACAAGTTACTGTAGGTCACTCAGTCTCAATTTCCTCATCTGTAACATAAGGATGGTAATACCTACCTGTCACAAGGGTCATATCTAAGTTAAATAATATTATCCATATAGACTGCTTAGCTCAGCAGCTGGATCAGCATAAATGTTGATTACTCTGATTCCCTCCAAACCTGTCAAGTACTCTTATACCTTTGTGCCTCGGCATGTGCTGTGTTCTCAGTCTAGAGTGCTCATACCTTCCTTCTTTGCCCTTGTCTGTTCAGCAAACTGCCCCTCCTCTGTCAAAATCCACCTGTTTGCACTTCGACACAATTCTACCCTTGTGCTACTGAAGCACTCACAGACACTGTTTCCCTTCCATGCCTACCGGTGCTTGGTGGGGACTCAGTAAATACACGTTAAATGAAGGAACTAACAAAGCATTAAAAAGATTGACCAGAATGGAAAGAATGATTTATGACAAATTAATTGCAAAGTGTAAAATTTAGAGAGTTTTAAAAGGTTGCTTGCATTCACTACACGATCTTAAGCACTATACCACAAATGCAGGAACACATCTCTTCTCATTGTGTTCCCTGCCATGTCTATTAATTTTTTTATGTTTCCTCTTACAGTTCAAAATTTTGCTGACTCACAGACTGAAATGAATATTGTCATGAAGACTGATAGAACAAAGGAGAGACGGAGGAGTATAACTTTACCAGATGGTGATAAGGTGAATGAGTCATGGGAAGAAGAAGTGGAAGACCTGGTCGCCTGGACCAACACTCTTGATACAGACGTTTTAGAAGAGTCAGCCTGATGCTCCAGGTTTTAAAAATGAGCAGCCTCAACCACAGCCTGGTTTCATGAGGCAACTTTGGAACTTGGATTCCATTTTTTTCAAGTTGGTCTCATGCTCTCACATCAAGTACAAGTTAGAAATATAAGTACAAATCAGTGAATATGTTTCTTTGAATTTGTTGAGCCTCTACTTCATTGTTTGAAGGTAAGTGAACTGAATTAGGGATATTCATTACAGCACTTCTGTCATTGGTATTACCCCCACAGTTGTTAGGCTATGGGATGCAAGTTTTTACAGACAGGGATAGGATATGAGTCAGGAAGACGCTGGGATTGGAGGGGAGCACTCAGGAGCATCAGAGGCTGGACATTAACCAAAGAGAGGGATCTTTACAGATGTCTACATCTGCCTAGTTTAGTGTCATGTTTCCTCCATATTCAAGGGAAGAGATGTCATCCATCCACCAACGTTCCTCTTCTGTTTTCCCCCAGAAAACATGTTCTGTTCCTCTTTGACCTTATCCTCTCATAGTCTCATATCTTTATTTTCTTCCTCTCTTTTTGCTGCACTGCCTCAACCTGCAAATCTACTTGGATCTCTCCTATTTTAAAATATATCTCCACCTTTGACCCTATATTTCTACTTGCCTCAGCACTATATTTTTCAGGGGCACCTGGCTGGCTCAGTTGGTGGAGCATGGGACTCTTGATCTCAGGGTTGTAAGTTTGAGCCCCATGCTGGGTGTAGAGATTAAAAATAAAATCTTTAAAAAACAAAACCAAACACTATATTATTAATATTTTCTCAGTTATGTTTATTGATAAAATCTATCTTTATTTCTTAGGTTCACTTCCCATTTGCATTCCACTGAACAATAAAATCTGGCTTATATTACTTGATTAAAATTCACTAGGATTGGGCACCTGGGTGGCTCAGATGGTTAAGCATCTGCCTTCGGCTCAGGTCATGATCCCAGGGTTCTGGGATGGAGCCCTGCATTGGGCTCCCAGCTCAGCATGGAGCCTGCTTCTCCCTCTCCCTCTACTATTCCCCCTGCTTGTGCTCTCTCGCTCTCTCTGTCAAATAAACAAATAAAATCTTTTAAAAAATAATAAAATGCACTAGGATCACCAAAGACTTCCATATTGCCAAAATTTAATTGCTACCTTATCTTACTGGACCTCTAGGCTATATTCAATATTATTGATCACTTCTATTTCTCTTTTTTAATATTTTTGTCTCACCTTTGAAGAGGCTTGTTTTGAGGCCCACCTACCTATACATGTATCTCTTCCCACAAACATCATAAATATGTATAAACATAAATCTGTATATCTGTATAGAGACATAGATAGATAGATGCCTGACCTTGGATCTAGTTGTTAAATAGGCCTCTCCCTCTTTTCTAAACTTCCTATGAAAAAAAAATGTTGTTATATGTACTCTAGTGTCTGGGCACTTCCCTGGCTAGCTAGATGTTTTCAGGTCTGCCTGTGGTAGTTCAGACAATAGGGCCCAAAGTAATTGTAGTGCTTAACGCTTTTATTATCCTCCCCAATAAGAACCACAAAATTCTAGCAGCTATCCCATATTTCCCCCTCCTTTTGTCAGTGCCAAAGTACAGCAAAGAGCCAACTTCATGGTCCCCTCCCAACTCGATAACAATCAGAGTTATTTTTATACCGAATAAAAAGTGCCACTGTGAATGACCCGTCCCATACCTCAGTGAAATTATAGAATGGAGTCAAAAGATGCATTTTGCTGATGGTCACACTGACAGAGGCTGGGCCTCTGACTCTTTTCTCGTGGTTTTCTAGGACAAGCATGTAGATTGTCAACAGATATACAGCAGTCACCAAGAAATTAAACCCAAAAGGACCATGAAAGTCAACCAAAAATATTTCCTTGATATCAGCTGTATATACAAAATATATTGTATTTTATTCTTTCCGTTTAATCTCTTTATTTCAGGACAAAGAAGTTACATTTGTTGCTTTGTTTTCCTGCAACCAGAAGACCTGGGGGTAAAAGTGGGTGATGGGGAAAGGAGGAGTAGGGAACACATCTTTGGAACAGAGACATTAAGCAGAAGTACAGGACAGTTTATTTAATTACCTTTAGTCTAACTCTGGCTATTCATTCTGGGTCTTCAATAGTAATTTCCCTTCCACCTCTGGCCCTTGGTGAAAGGTTCTTTTGGGTTCCAGCCCAATGCTCTTCTCTACACATTTTTTCTTGGAAAATGTTGTCACTGTCAGAGTTTTACCTCCCACACATATCGTCATTCTCTGACCTTTTTCTACCTGCCTTAAAAGGCATCTTCACTTCAACGTCCCCCATGTATCTGAAACTCAACATGCCTGGTTTAAACTCATTTCTTCTCCTCCACCTTCTGCCTCTTATGTTTCCTTTTCAGTTAATGGAACAATCACAAGATAAAAACTTGGGGATCACTATAGACTTCTCTCTTTCATTTATGGCCAGTTGATCACCAAGACTTGCATATTATCTTTTAGATGTCTCAAACCCATCTGCCCATTCCTGTTCTTACCACTACTTTATATTATGAAGCCCTTTTAATCAATTGGTGGGATTATACTTTTCTTTAATGACATCATCCACTTTCCAAAAATTCTTCAGAGCATCTCTGCTTATTAGAGAATATCCAAATCATAATGCCCTTCATGTCAGCCCTCACCCAGCCTGTTTAAGTTTAATCTAGATGATATGAACATTTGTGTAAACGGCTGGATCATATGGTACATAAGTTTTTAAGAGATTACCAAACTTATTTTCCAAAGGAATTTTACGATTTTGCATTCCCACCAGCAGTGTATGAGAATTCCAGTTCCTTTACATTCTGGCCAACACCTGGTATGATCAGTATTTTAAGTGTTAGTCATTCTAAAGGATGTGAAGTGACATCTCATTTTAATTTGCATTTCCCTAAAACCTGTGATGATGAGCATCTTACCATGTACTTATTTGTCATCCTTCTATCTTTTCTGATGAAATACCTATTGAAATCTCTTGTCCATTTGTTACTGGGCTGGTTTTTGTATTATTAAGTTTTGAGAGTTCTTTCTGTACTCTGGATACAAATCCTTTACCAGTTAAATGATTTACAGATAGAAAATTTGCAAACTAATGACTCATCTGCCACTTGTCTTTTCATTGTCTTAACAGTTCTTTCAAAGAATAGAAATTTTTAATACTGATTTTTTTTCTTGTATAGATTGTGCTTTTGGTGTTGTATCTAAGAATTTCTTGCCTAATCCAAGATTACAAAGATTTTCTTTTATTATTTCTTGTAGAATTTTACAATTTTATATTATCTATTTAGGTCTATGGTCCATTTTGAGCTAATGTTTGTATGTGGTAAAAGGAATGGGTCAAAGTTTGTGTGTGTTTCACTCTCTCCATCCCCTCTTCCTTCCTTCTTTCCTGTCTCTTTCCCNNTCCTCCACCCCTCCTTTCTTTGTCTCCCTCTGTTCCTCCCTTTCTTCCTCTCTCCCTCCCTTCCTGCATTCATGTCTTTCCATATGGATATTCAATTGTCCCAGCAACATTTGTTGAAAAGACTATCCTTCCTCCAGTGAATTATCTTAGTACCTTTGTCAAAAATCAGTTATCCAGGGGTGCCTGGGGCTCAGGTGGTTAAGCTTCTGCCTTCTGTTTAGGTCGTGATCCCAGGGTCCTGGGATCAAGCCCTACATCAGGCTCCCTGCTCAGCGGAGAGACCGCTTCTCCCTCTGCCCTTCCCTCTGCTCTTGCTAATTAAATAAATAAATAAATAAATAAAATCTTTTTAAAAAATCAGTTATCCATTTATGTATGGGTCTGTTTCTTGGCTCTCTATTCTGCTGATCTGTTTGTGTATCTTTACACCAGTATTGTCTTGATTACTATAGTTTTATTACTTCTTAAGATAATGTTAGCTCTCTAGTTTTATTTCTCGTGCGCGCGCTAATAAATAAATAAAATATTTTAAAAAATCAGTTATCCATTTATGTATGGGTCTATTTCTCAGCTCTTTATTCTGCTGATCTGTTTGTGTATCTTTGCACCAGTTTTGTATTGTCTTGATTACTATAGTTTTACTTCTTAAGATAATGTTAGCTCTCTAGTTTTATTATTCTTTTTCAGTTTTTACTATTCTAGGTCCTTTATATTTTCATATGAATTTCAGAATCAGCTCATCAATTCCTATGAAAAATCACGTAGGGATTTTGATTGGGATTGCATTGAATATATGGATCACTTTCAAGGGAATAACATCTTAACTATACAGAGTCTTCCCACACGAGTTCTTTATTTATTTGGGTCTTCTTTAATATCTCTTAGCAATACTTTATAATTTTCAGTTGTCCCTGTGTTGAATATCTTTTGCCAGGTTTTTCTTTAAGTATTTCATAATTTTGGTGCTATTTTAAATAGCATTATTTTTTAATTTTCAATTGTTCTTTGCTGGAATATTGAAATACAACTGATTTCTGCACATCAATCTTATATCTTGATACATAGGTAGTCTCATTTATTACTTCCAGCAGCTGTTTTGTAGATTCTCTCAGATTTTCTGTATAGACAGTCGTGCCATCTTCAAATAAAAACAGTTTTGCTTCCTCCTTTTTAATCTAGATGCATTTAGTTCTTTTTCTTGCCTTAGTGCACTGGTCAGACTCCCAGTACAATATTGAAAAGAAGTGGTATAAGTGGACACCATTTTGTCTTATTCCTGAACATAGGAAAAAAGAATCAGTCTTCTGTCAGTAAGTATAATGTTAGCTGTATATTTTCCAAAGATGTCCTTTATCCAACTAAATTCCTGCCATTCCCAATTTGCTATGAGTTTTTCATCAGAAATAGAAGTTAGACTTTGTCAGATGCTTTTCTGTGTCTACTGAGATAAGCATATGATTTTTCTTCTTTTAGTTTATTTGTTAATATGGTAAATTACATTGACTTATTTAATTTTAATATTAAACCCAACTTGCTTATGGTATATTATCCTTTTATATGGTGTTAATTTGATTCATTAATATTTAGTTTCGAGTTTTGACATATTTCATGAGGGAAATCAGCTATAGTTTTCTTCAAGTGTTTTTATCTAGGTTTGGTATTGGGGTAATGCTAGCCTCATAGAATGAATTGGAAAGAATCCCCCTCTTTATAATTTTCTGGAAGAGTTTTTGTGGAATTGGTGTTATTGCTTCCTTTTATGTTTGGTAGAATTCACCAGTGTAGCCATTTGGGCCTGAAGTTTCCTTTGTGGGATGGCATTAAGTTACACTTTTCCATATTTTAAGTGGCCTTATGGTTATTTAGTGTATCCATTTCTTCTTTAGTGACCTTTGGTAGTTTATGTCTTTAAAGTAATTTGTTCACTTTGTCTAAGTGGTCTAATTTTTTGGCATAAAGTAATTCATAATATTTCTTTATTATCCTTTTAATATCTATAAATTCCGTAGTTATACCACTTATATCTTCTCTTGCTTTTCCTGATTAGTCTGGCTAGAGGTTTATCAATTTTATTGATTTCAAAGAATGAGCTTTTGGGTTGATTTGTTCTCTGTATCCTATTTTACTGATTTCTACAGTAATATTTATCATTTCCTGTCTTTTTGCCTACTTTGGGTTTAATGTACCTTCATTCCCCTTAATTTGTTAAAATGGAAGCTGAGGTCATGGATTTGAGACTTCTTTTCTTTTGAAGATTTTATTTTTTCATTTGAGAGAAGAGTGAACAAGAGACAGAGAGAGAGTGTGCATTGGCACGCATGCGCAAGCTGAAGCACAGGGAGCAGCAGCAGAGGGAGAATCAGTTTCCCAGCTCAGCAGGGAGCCCGAGTGGGGCTCGATCCCAGGACCCTAGGATCATGACCTGAGCCGAAGGCAGACACTTAACCAACTGAGCCACCCAGGCGCCCCCATTTTCTTCTTTTCTAATAAAAGAATTTAGTACAGCCAGTTTCCTTCAAAGTACCACTCAGGCAGATTGCCACTAATTTTTAATGTGTTATGTTTTCATTTTTATTCAACTCAAAATGCTTCTAATTTCCTTTTTGATTCTTCTTTGACCCATACGTTATTTATTTTTTAATTGTTTTATGTACTTTAAAAGTAGTTATCTTTCTATTGTTGATTTCTACTACAATTCCATGTGGAAAGAGGATATGCTGTGTATGATTTTAATTCTTTTAAACTTATTCATACATGTTGAATGGTTCATAGCATGATCTAGCTAAGCAAATGTTCCCTATACATTTGAAAAACATGTATATTCTGCTATTGTCTAATGGATAGTTCTATAACTGTCAGTTAGGTCAAGCCGGTCGATTGTGTGGTTTAAGTTTTCTGCATCCTCACTGATTTTCTGTCTGCTTGTTCTATCAGTTACTGAGAGGGATGTGTTGACCTCTCTGAAACTGTAGGTTAACCTATTTCTCCCACCAGTTCTATCAGTTTTTGCTTCGTGTATTTTGAATATTTGTTGTTAGGTTTGAAAACATTTAAGGTTATTGTGTCTTCCTGATGAATGGGCCCATTTATCATTATGAAATGATCATCTTTGCTTTGAATCTACTTTGACTGATAATCACATAGACAGTCCAGTTTTCTTTTGATTAACATTAACATGATATATCTTCTTCTATTTTTTTGCTTTTGTTTTAAGATTTTATTTATTTATTAGAAAGCACGAGAGAGCATAAGGAGAGCGAGCTGCAGAGGGAGAGTGAGAGGGAGAAGTAAGCTCCCCACTGAGCAGGGAGCCCCACATGGGGTTCAATCCCAGGACCCCGGGATCATGACCTGAGCCGAAGGCAGATGCTTAACCAACTGAGCCACCCAGGTGCTCCTGTTCTTTCACTTTTAACCTATTTGTTACAGTTTTACCTATCTCTAGAGTTTTCAAAATAATTAAATAATATGTATTATGTATAACAGAGCATAGGACATAGTGAATATTTAGTATCTGTTAATTACTGTGACTATTTGTTATTTCTGTTTATTCAAGGCAATGAGAACATTTCCTAACATATCAGACTGCATTCATTACCCAGCTATAGTTATATTCATATTTTCTTCTTTGGGATGTAAACAGAAAAAAATATGCTAAAAATACACGAAAGCCAAAATAGAAGTGTTTTCTTTAAACAAAGGAAAAAAAAAGCCTGAATCCGTCATATGCTTACTAACCATGTAATCTTGGGCAAATTGCTTAACCTTCCTGCATCTTGGTTTCCTAATCAGTCAAGGATGGATAATAATGACACCTAAGTTCCTATAGTTGTTGAGAAGACCTAATACATCAGTACATTAATATTTGTAAAGTGCTTAGAACAGTGCCTAACCAATAATAAGTGCCCATAATATGTTTGATAAAATAAAAAACACATTTTACTTCCTCCTAGTAATTGTTCTAATGAAGTGTGAAAGAAATTCATATTCAGAAAGCCTAATAAATCTGCAGTTTTATGAAATACCCAGGTGATTTAGATGAAAATTATCAATGGTTGACACTTTGTGACGCAATATAATTCAAGATTTATTTCTAATATGATTAATATGGCCACTTGGGGTTGGGAGTGTTACTTTATAACGAAGCCCCATGACTGAGTGCAAGCCTAATTTGGAGAGAGATGTCAAGTCGAAATTTGAGGTCCTGTGTGAGCATAAGTCCCAGCATCCTTGTAATAAGCTCCTTGTGGTAAGGTGCTTTCAGAGAAGACAGGAAAAAAGGAGCAGGAAATTCCATTTTTTGAAAATTTCCTATAATGTTAGGATTTTGTCATTAGAAGGTTAGAGTTAGGTTTTTAAAGTTTGCCTTTTTGTGTAGACTCCTCTTTCCCTCCAGATGGCGCCAGTTTGCTATTTTCTGTGCTCTAGTGAAGGTACACTGACTCGCCCTAGAAGCCAGGCACCGTCTTACTATGCTTTTAAAGGCTTGCATGGCACATGAACATTTTATAAGAGCAGGAATATTTTGCTTTCCCTTCCCAGGAAGATGTTTACTCAGTGCTGGGAAAGGTTTACTAAGAGGAGAATAACCCAGAGCTCACACATTATGCACATTGATAAAATCATAGAACCAACCTCCTGAAGAAATCCGTGAGTCCTCACCACTGCCTTCAGGCAGGACCACACAGACACCACCCTCTCGTGGATGAGAATGAGCACAAAGAGAGAACCGTAAAGCTCAGGTTTTTGTTTAATGACTTCCAGACCTCGTGCATCCACTGAGAGCTGCTTTGCCTCCTACCTGAGGGAGGGAGGAAGTTCTCCAGGGGCTGGCACAAAGCCAGAAGGCTCCAGGGCCTGGACTCCACCTAAAAAGCACTTTGCCTTCTGGCTTCTCATCTACAGGCCACGGATGTCCCTAAAGAGTAAATGCCAAGCATTGTTGGGTGGGGTGGGGAATCACAGGGGACCCTGTCCTAGGCATCTCTGTTTATTTGTTTATTAACGAAGGGTATAAAGAGACCCAGAATTTCATTTATCTTTTTGTTTTGTTTTGTTTTGTTTTTGGAGTCCCAGAATTAAATTTAAGCCACTCTCTCCAGAGAGTGAGATCTAAATCTTAACCAAATATTCAGTCCCATGAGGAATATTCAATATTCACCTTCCAAGAGGGAGTTCTTTTCGGCTAATCTGATTCCCAGATGCAAAAGCATAAGCCCACTTGATTTGAGGTTTTCATCATAAAAGATGGAGAACAGCTGGCTTTCATTTTCTGAACCGTATCCCTTAATAGATCTGAAGGCTAATTTTAAGTGTTCCAGACTTTCCTACTATCTGTACTAACCAACCCCAGCCTTTTTTGCTTTTTGTCATGGCCTGAATGTCCAAAACCTCTTTCTGACTCTTCTTCTCAGTTTTAAGTTCTAGAGACCAGACTAGAATTGAAATGAAAAGTGATCACTCTAACACCAAGGATAATTATACTTGCAAGTTGAATTCTGTTTCAAGAATACAATTACGATATCCAATCTGATCTCCTGAGGCTTTTTATGTGTCTCAACAGCTAGCTCCTGTTAACGATGCTCTGCTGGTAGAGACAAGTGTTTTCTCTAGAGAAGAAGTCACATACAGCAGATGTATCCACAAGCTGCTATCCATTTGTCCATGAAGTCAAACTACATAATTAAGATGCCATTCTGGCTAAGTGTATATATAATAATTAATTTATAATCTAAAATAAACTTCAGTCTATGTCACCAATAAAGGTTATTAATAGGATATTACTTTAATGTTCAAAAATGTTCAGATTATAATTCTGAGTTCTCATGTCATGTGACCACTAGAAGTAAACTTTTTTCCACATTCAGCTATGACCACAGAAGACCTCACAGAGCATTAAAGAAATAGAGACTTATTTTTCTCATAAAACAAGGAGCCCTGAGGTGGGAAGTTAGTGGCCCTGGTCCAGCTAGTTATGCAATGATGCCATCAAAGATCAAGCTTTTTCTTTATTTCCCCTCCGACATTTTTAGAATATTGGGTTTTGTCTTCAGACCTTTTGCTTCATGATTACAACATAGCTGCTAAAGTTCCGGACTTTACCCTTGTGTTTCACCTTTGTGTGGAAGAAGGAGAGGACAGGAAAGGGGAGTGATGCTGACTGTCATTCCTCTGTTCCAGAGCAAACGCCTACCTCAAAGAGATTGAGTGTCTTCAGTGTCAGAAACCAAAACTGCTAGCAAATTTAAAGTCAGTCCTGTAAATAATTTATCCATACATTCATTGTTTTCATTGCTGATTCAATAGGTAATTTTCAATCTTTTGCCACATTTTAAAATGCATTTAATAATTGATAAGGGAGAAAATGGAGATATTATATACATATATTTTACATTTTTATATTTTTCTACTTCCAGAAATGTCCAGGTCACTTTGACACAGATGGGAGACAGGGAATCAAGACTATAGGAATTCTAGGCATTTACATTTTGGTTGGGTTACCAAATATCCTGGCTGGCCTAGGACATGGGTTTTTATCATTGCCCATGAAACCAGTAGATACAAAAAGTCATGATACAGAGCCCTCCTTGAAGGAATTTCTTTTCAATCTTAAAATAGCTTATAATGGGATGATTAGGCCCATTCTGTATTTGAGACTTTGTAGACTTCAATGATGTAAGCTCTCTGTTGACATGTCATAAACGAAGGTGTGCTTGGACCACAGCGCACTAGAACACAGCAGCAGTCAGGGCTGTCAGGCCCAGGGTGGCTCCAGAAAGCCACAGCTTAATGTCAGCATCCAGCACAAACTGCAGGTCTAGATCCAAGAGACCTTGATGGGAGAACAAGGTACTCCATGATCAAGGGCAACTTAGATCGTTATCTAAGAGTGTAAAGTGCAGTGTCCTGGATCTGGGGAGTTGGTGGGGAGGACTCAGCATTCAAGACTAACATGTCAGAAAAGCTCTAAGTTGCAGAACTGCTTTCACTTTATAAATAAGAACATTTTGAGACTTATATCTAAGTCTCCCAGACTTGGGCCCTCAGTTAATTGCCTGGGATAAAATAAATCCAGAGCCACGGTACTATATTAAGAAATCTGATTTGTACAAAGAGAGAACCAGAAAATCTCAAGAATTCTTTTTTACCTTTAATTATCTTAATTTTGCCAAAAAATTTAAAAGAACCTTTTCAAAGACTATCTAAAGAATGTTCAGACTCGCAAGATAGCTACATGAAAGAGAACATTTACTTACCTTACAAAGAACTTAACCTCCAGAACATGCTACCTTGTTTTGTTCAGAGCAGCTAAAAGATATCCTATCTCACTTTGCCAAAAATAATAAACATACAATTACTACTAAGTAAAAGATTTGGAAATGGAAAAAAAAAACCCTGAATTTTATCAAGGAGCTTGGGAAGTTCATATCCAAATAGATGCAATCTTCCAAATTCACTTTGTCTTCCAATTTAAAAAGAGATGTGTGAACTTTAAGAAAAATATGAATCTCTGCACTTTAAAACACCAGCTCATGATTGTACCAAAATCTGTTAGTCCAGTTTGTCCTAAAGTCAAGTCATAGGTATGATCTTTCTATGGACTATCTATTTTTGTGCACAGATGGTATCCCTATTGTGTCAATCTTAACATCTATGAGGATGTGGTTTGTTGCTCACAAAAGGAAGGGATCAAATAGTGTATCAGTTAGCTTTTGCTGTGTAACAAACTACCTTAAAACTCTGTGTCTCAGGGGTACATAACGGCTTTAGTCCGTTAAACATCTGCGCTTGGCTCAGGTCATGATCCTAGGTTCCTGGGATTGAGCCCTGCATTGGGCTCCTTGCTCAGCAAGGAGTCTGCTTCTCCTTCTCACTCTCCCTCTGCTGCTCCCTCCTGCAAATAAATAAAATCTTTAAAAAACATTTTTTTAAAGATTTTTTTTTTGGTCCAAGTAAGCCTTCAGTAAATGTTAGCCATTGTTAGTGCATTGGAGGGTTAGAAGAGAAGCTGGCGAGCCAGGCCGGTGACGTCTCAGGCCCATGGGCCCTGCACTGAAGCAGTGTCCAAACACGGGGTAATTAGAGAGGGCCAGGCATCCTGTGCACCCCGTGCTGGGGTGGGAGGAGGTAACAATAGCAGCCCATATCAATTACTGGGCATTATTTCATTTAAGTTCATAATTCACAGGGTGGGTATTTTTCTCATTGTAAGGATGAGGTCACTGAGGCTCAGAAGTTAAGGAACTCTGTTGAGATTAGAACCCAAGACTCCATAAAGATCTTAAAATTTTATTCTTCTGGGGAAAAGCTACAAGTAGATCAGATTTCTGTTGAAATGTAGTTTGGGAGCCTGTGGATGTCCAGAATCCACAAATGGCGCCCCCTAGGCCACCTGGGAATTCAGTCAAAGAGAAGATCAAAATTCTGGTGTCCTGGGTGGAATCACACGGAGGCTCTTTTGTATGCCCGGCAGATGTGTCTCCAGGCCCCTGCAGGGCCCCCAGCCTGGCCTGAGTCAGGCCTGGAAGATCACATCATAGGTCTCCTTCTCTCCCAGCGCAGCTGATCTGGCAGGCTGCCAGCCTAACAGGCAGGGCATTTGCAGAGGTCTGATTTTAATAAATTTCTATTTCCTCTAGAAAACCGGTTTTCTCAGTGGCTTTGTAACTCAACCATTCTTGATCACATCAGGACTAAACCTGGCAGCCAGCTTGGCAGCTTGCGTGCAAATTATACACAATGGCAGATTGTTTGGCCTTTATTGCAACCCAAAGCAACTGAAGTTAAAGGGAGGGAAAGACAAGAAAGAAAAGAAAGAAATCCAAACCTCATACATAATTACATAATACAGTGAAGTCCCAATTCTCTTTAAGGAAAATAGAGAATTAATGAGTCAGTTTCCCTCTCTCTCTTTCTCTCTATCTCTCTCTCTCTCTCTCACACACACACACACACACACACAACTACAAAACAGACAAATGCATTCTTCATCTAAGTCTTTATTCTCCTTCTTTAAAAAAAAAAGTCATTCTATTTTTTTTTTTAAGACAGGAAGCTTGTGTGCATGAGAGAGAGCAGGAAAGGGGCAGAGGGCGAGAATCTCAAGCAGATTCCATGCCAGGTGCAGAGCCTGATCCCATGACCTGAGTCCAAGTCAAGAGTCGGTTGCTTCACTGACTGAACCACCCAGGCGCTCCCTGTTTTCCTCTCTTTACCAACACATCTCACATTCGAGGAGAATTGGAAGAGTGAAAATCAAGGCCTGAGGGAAAGTAGAATGTTTAAAAGATCTTAGAGACAGGAAGAGAAACTAGAGTGAGAGAGAGGGCAAATGAGAGGATGAGAACACCAAATGAGTAACGAGTATCAGCCTACTAATACTGTGTTGAGAGAGGATATGAGGTTAGAAATTGAATTGAGTGACCAGAGTGTCCTATTTCATTCCTGTGTTTTTAGACAAAGTGTTACATGAGTTCCCAGCTTCATCAAGCATCTTTGCCTCTGTCAGCATCTGTCTTTGTCACAAATACATGGATCTCACAGAGCCTTAGTAGAATTCCTTAGCCCTCAAGTGATAGACAGACCAGCCCTTCCCCTCTCTCATCTATCAAAGCTGACTCAACCCAAGTTCTACTCTCATGGTCTTCTTCTGAGCTAACTGGACAAACTAGTGAGTATTTATGGTGTTAATATGACTGCTTGTTATGTTTGCATTGTTCTGATGGTTAGAGACTGTATAGTTGTCATGTTAGAAATTCTAAGCACCTGGGCAGTTCTGTTGGGGAGATGTTTTCTGGATGAGAAGTCCTCATTGGTCCAATCAGTCACATCGCAGGGAGACCCAAGATTCATTTGCAGTAGAATTGGTCTTGTGGACATATATCATTACCAAGGGCAAGGGCAAAGGTTCATTGGCAGCTAGGGTGTGCTTCAAATGTCATGTAGGGCTTACATAAATGGCCTGAATAAATCAGAATGTACTGATTCCAATGAGGATAGGTTTTGAAGTAACTTAACGTGGATTCCAGTGTAAGAAGATACTTAAGTGGGCAAATGAAAAGGCACAGTAAATTCAACCAAAAGTAGGTTTGGATACATGGTAGCATCAAAAGCTAGTGAGGTGGGGGATGGGGGATGGATAGGAAATGGAATAGAACTTTTAATTCAACTGAATAATTTCCATTGAAGACCATTATGCCCTTGGCATTGTGTTGGATTCAAAGTTATAGGACACCAGGCTTACCACAAATATTTTAGTCTCTTTTGTGGTTGGGGTGGGGGATGGGGTGGGGGATTGCAGATCACAGTGCTTGTACATGAAGCAATAGAAATGGGTTCTTAACTGAGGCAGGGACGGCAAAGGGAAACATAAGCAGCACCTAAGAAGCATTTCTAAAAATATCCTAGATTTCACAAATCAGAATCTCTGAGACATGTGGAGGTGAAAATGGCCTTGCTCGCTTTGAAAGCTACTAGGAGATTCAGGTGTATACTCTGCTTACCAACCACTGAATTAGACCAGTACTTACCAACCTCACCTGACATAACAATCACCTGGGGAGCTTGTTAAACCACGTATTTCCCGGCTCCACCCACCACCAGAGTTGCCGATTTCACAGGTCCAGCATAGGGCACAGAAATGTATTTTTAACAATTGCTCCAAGTGATTCATATAAATGGCTTTGAAGAACAGTTTGAAGAATAGTAAATTAGGCAACACATATTTATTCAAGAAGTATTCACTGAGCAACTTCTGTCATGCTGAATGCTGAAAAACACAGGAGTTAGAGACTTCTGGCCCGCAGAAGCCCACGGAGGACGCAAATACATGGTAGGTGCAACCAAGAGCTGGGTGAGATTTGCTGACGAGAATGAACGGAGGCTTTAATGGGTTCTGCAGGCAAGGGAGATTTGCTGACACGGGTGGGAGTTGGGCAGTGAAGGATTTGGCTGTGTGGAAGGGAAGAAAGGAGGCACATAGGGGCTGGAGGTAGGGATAAGCATGGCGTGTTCTGAAACACGGAGAAAGGAGAGCGGGCATGGAAGCCGGACTGGAAACCCCTTTGTCAGGAGCAGACCGTCAGCCTGTCTGACAGCAGGGCTGCCCAGTGGGGAAAGCACGAGCTCGAGGGCCATACGGCCTGTGCTGGACTCACAGCTCTGCCATGGGCTGCTGTGTAACTAGGATGCATTGTTTGACCCACGTGTACCTCGTTATGTTATTGCTAAGATGGAAACTGTAACAGGCTTTCTAGGTGCTGTGAGATCCGTGTAAGATGCCACCTGGCGTTTCACACACGTGCTCGGTGCTTGTGCTGTTACTCTGTTATACAGTGTTTATTGCTTACAGAGTGTTTTCACACTAATTCATTTGATCCCCACAATTTTGAGAGGTATGTATCATTATTAATCCCATTTTACAAATGAGGAAAATTGAAGCTAACAGAGGTCAAAAAATCCAAACAAGCTAATCAGCTTGAACTCGAACCCAAGTCTCTTAACACCATGTGATCTACTCTTTCTCTTATGGCAAAAGGAGGGGATCAGATTCCCGGAGTCCTTGAGTAGCACCTTAAGAAAGATTTGATTCTGCACATATTCGGAAGCATTTAAGCAGAGGATGCACATGTCAGAAAGAGTGCTATGGAAAGCTGAAGGTTCTGGTTGAGATGGAAAATAGACACCAGTGAGGGCGGGAGGAGAAAAAGCAGTAACTAAGGTATGGTGTGGGTATACAGAACCTCAGCTCAGTGAGGTGGGTACGGGAAGGAGGAACGGGGGTCCGGAAGCTGAGAAGAAAAGGAAACACACCCTAACAGTGACAACTGACAGAGAAAATGCTTGGAAGGGGACAGTCCAACATTCAAACTTGCAGCCGCTGTCTTCACTTCTAATTGCTGGGATCAAAAGCTGGGAGCATTACATTCTGTTTCACTTGTTCATTCCGCATGCTTGAGCATTCTTTCTACAACTTTACACAGAGCGTTAGATTTGCCAAGAGCTGCAGTCATTATTATTTATTCTTTCTCACATCAAGGGTCCAAGTTCTCAGCACTTAACTCTAGAAAGTGTATTAGAATGCCCTACGGACCTGACTGTGAGGAAAGCTTTTCAGCATCCTAAACATAAATATCTTCCAAGTAAAAGCATTGATTGGGAAGCCTGGATGGATAAAATTAGCTGCCACAATCTTAAAGACGTCTGGTTCACATCCTGGGTAAAAAGGGGAAAAAGCTTTATGGAGCCCATTAATGTCAATATTAAATGACATGAAACAGTGTTATGCTAGTCTCTTCCCCAAATCCCATCCATTCCATTATCTACTACTCCTTAGTGTGGTTCCATGTCCGAGAAGGTCCCCCATCATACAGCCAGGTGGGAGTCATATGCTGCCTGCTTCTTTGTCAATTAAGGGATTTGATTTCTGAAAAGATTAAGTTGATTGCTGAAGGTCACATAGCTAGTAAATTGCAGAGCCAATATTCAAACAAGTCATCATATCTATCTTCATTGTGCTTTTAGGCTTTCTGAGAAATGTGGCATTAAAAAATAATTTTTTAAATAAAGTAGTACAGAAATACGTAAATAAGCAAAGTCCCCTCCCCACTCCCCCTCAGAGATAATCACAGCTCCTGTTGGATGACACCCTGCCGGGTACTCGCTATGCACAGAAGCATGTGTACATGTAAATCTATATCATGCCTTCTTTGAGAAAGTAAGCTGGTGCATTCTATTCATACAATTCTGTAACCTACCTCTCCCCACCACCACCCCCTCAACAGTACCTCCCGTTTGGGTCTTCCTTCCAGCTTTCAAAGCTGTTTTCTGAGGCACCAAAACCTATTTAACAAATTCCCTATTGATGGTCATTAAGGTTGTTTTGACTTATAATTTAAAAAGTATTTCTTAAGCTATTTTTGGCCATGTGTCTTTTTGTGAACTAGTACTCCTATGGGGAAAATTCCTAGAAATTGAATTGCTGGAGCAAAAGGAATATCTATTTTTTATTTTGACTCAAATAGGCATTTGAAAATGATTGTCTCAATTAATCCCTCCTGCCCCACAAACAGAATATGATGCTATTACCCCATATCCTCACCACCACTAAATATTACTAACTTTTCAATTTTCCCAATGTGATTCATCCATGCATTCATTCAATCAACACATAACATACTGAGAGCCTACCATGTGCTCGGTACCATTCTAGTTCCTGGAGATACTTCAGTGTAAGACATCAAGTCTCTGTCCACACAATAATCAACTTTGTTTTAGAGGTGAAATAGGTAATAAATGGAATAGCAAACATACACTATGTATACAATAGGCCAGGTGGTAATAAGTATAGAGAAAAATACAGCTGGGTAAGGGTGACAGTGTAGGAGATAGGGTTAGAATTTAATTTTTTTTTTTTAAGATTTTATTGTCAGAGAGCACAAGCAGGGGGAGCGGCAGGCAGAGGGAGAAGCAGACTCCCCACTGAGCAAGGAGCCCGACTCAGGACTTGATCCCAGGGCCCTGGGATCATGACCAGAGCTGAAGGCAGACACCTAACCAACTGAGCCACACAGGCATCCTGAGAGGGTTAGAATTTAGTAGAGTGTGCACAGGGAAGGCCTCTCTCATCAGAGGTGCTTGAGCAGAAACCTGAATGAAATATGGGAACGAACCAAGCATTTGTCTAAGGGAAGAGCCTCCCTGGCTCAGAGCAGAGCAAATGGTGCTAAAGGCCATAGGGTGGGAGCCTACTTGGTGTGTTTGAGAACAGCAGGCCCATGTGACTGGAGCAGAGCGAGTGAGGTGGAGTGTGGCAGGGGGTAGTGAAGGGCCAGTCATGTAAGAGCTTTGGTTTTAACTCAGAATGAAATGAAAACCCTCAGAGGTATTTTAAAGGATCCCCCAGCTTTTGGGTGGTGACTAGACTGGAGAGGCAAAGGGGGAGCTGTGAGATGAATTTGGGAGACTAGTACAGAGCTCCGAGGGAATTTGGGAGACTAGAACAGAGAGCAGGGGGAGAAGAGAGAAGGAGGGGGCCAACTGACCAGTAACTCTGAATACAGAGTTTACAGGATTTGCTGATGGTTTGGATGTAGGGTGTGAGAAAACTAGGGAAGTCAAGAATGCCCACAAGTTTTTCAGCCTGAACAACTAAAAAAAAAAAAATAGAACTGCCATTTACTGAAATAGGGGTGATTGTGGGAGGAGCAGCATGAGTTTAGTTTTGGTCATGGTAAGTTTGTGAAGAAGCAAGATGGTCCACCAGATGACCCGAGGTTCTCTTTGGGTTGCCTGGAGATGAGCTAGCTGGGATGGGTGGGATCCCCCCATCAGGAGGGTCAGGGTTCCAGGTGCTAGTGCAACACCCCTTTTCTCAATGAAGCAGAAGACAATAAAAGGAAAAGAAAGCACTAATTGGCCATCTGGAAGAGTGGAAGAGTGATTGGAGTGAGAGAGATGGGAGTGGGATTGCTGTCTTACCCTTAATTGAATTCGTAGTGAAGTTCAGTTTTGTGTGTGTGTGATGATTACACATTAGCACTGGCCTAGACAATCTTCTGGGTTCCATTTACCTCTAACGATCTGCTTCTAGGAATAAAGCATCTCTGAGTCAAACTTTATAATATTACTGCTCTCTTCTAATAAAAGTATAATTTACTTATTTCAACATTTTAAGCTCTCTTTACTTAGTTGTCTCCTCTGTACTAAGAAAATTTTACTGTATTTTGCCTTTAGTATAGCATCTAGTCTAGGCTAAGCAGCACTGTGGACAGCCCAGTGCTGACTAGGGACCAGCTTCTCTACTCATCCACCAGTGACATCCTGTAGAATGTGAGAAAAGGCACCTCCAGTAGCTTGCTACTGTAGCCCTCGGTGGTTTGTGCTGAGCCTCATTATAGGGGCACTTATTTATTAAACAAGTTCAGTCATTCACACAGCCCTCATTTATTGAGCACTTTCTATGTATCAGGCACCAGAGAAGAAGAAGACCTAGTTCCCATAGTCACTGGGCTCACACTTCAATAGAGGAGAAAGGCTTATGAACATAATGATAATAAAGTGTGGAAAATGCAACTAAGGTATTGTAGGAACACAGAGAATGAAAACCTAACTGATCTTGATAGAGTTTGGAAAACTTCCAAAGGGAAGTAGAATAGCCAAGTCTTAAAGGTAATAGGAGGTTGTCAGGTTAAATGAGGAGAAAGTCTATTCCAAGTAGAGGGGAACGCTTGGGCAGAGATGAGAAACCATGTGAGTGCATGGGGAACTAATGATAGGTGCCACTGTGTTGCTGAAGTTCAAGGCCACTGTGTTGCTGGAGTTCAAGGCCAATGAGGCTGAAGACTCTAGCAAGAGCCACTGGCGATGAGGGGCCTCCTATACCAGGTCCAGAAGCTTGGAAAGCCAGTAAAGGATTTGGATATGACATGGGCAGGTCAGCCATTCCTGACAGTTATTGGACTTTATATTATCTAAAGAGAACACACTAATGCCTTGCCTGTTCATGTTATATATGAAAAGCAGAATAATACTGCCAATCAAGCAAAGAACTTGGAGCCTGTCTCCTTTTCCTATTTGCCATATGAACTTGGGCTAGTCAACAACTCTGAACCACAATTTCTTCATCCTTAAAACTGGGTTAATAATCTTTATACGCTTTATGGAATTTTGGGGGGATCCAAATGAATAATAATGTACATGAGAGCCTTTTGTAAACCATAAAAGTACAATTCAAATGAAAGTTATTGTATTTCCTCAATACACAGTACTCTATAATAGCAGTGTTCATACAGTCCCATATATCAGCACTATGCGTGTATGCCTTTGTGTTCTCTGCTATGCTATGGGATCCTGGGAGCATTCTTTCATCTTTATGTCCTTATAATGTGTTGCATTTTGTTTGTATTAAGCACCTGTGTAGGTGTGCAGATGTTTATTGAATTGAACTGATGTTGGTGGTCACTTATCTTCCTTGCGTATAAATGTTGTAATGTGTATATTGGAAAAACACCTAGCATATGGAAGGAGAAATCTAAGTAGTAGTATATATGACAGTTCGCAGACGTTTTCAAGGGAAACAAGTCCTATGAATTTGTTTGTTTGGCTTTCTGTTTAGAAGTAATTCTCTCCCTCCTTCCTTTCAAAAAACACACGAGGCATCTCCCACAGTTCAGCAAAATATTAAAGGACAAAGAAAATCAAAACAAAATTAATCCCATTAAAATGAACGAAGGAATTCAAAGAGCAGAGTAGTATTATCAAGCACCTGGAATGGGTTAGTTACTGCATTTAAGGCAATTAGTGCTGAAAGCCTCAGTGTGCCTCTCTTCTTTGTTGTATTTCTTCCTTAGTGAACAGTGGTTTTCAGGGAGGAGGAACACTGTTTCATCTCACAGGCCAGACTCTCAGAGTTTTGTGCTAAGCACTCATCATTTAATCTCCATCTTCCACAACGACTGTGTGGAAAGTGTTTTGGGGACCTGCCCATCACTGGCCCTGAAAATGTCATCTCCTTTGGTATTGACCTGCATCCATTCTTGAGGCAATTATGCCTTAAAATCATGGTACACTAATTGTTACAGCAGAATTCCCTCGGAAAAGCATATTACAGCCTCATTAAAACCACATTAGTTTATCACGATTTACAGTGAGAGGTCTAGGAAAGGAATTATGGAGGAACTTCTTATTAACACAATAGAAGTCTGTCACACTAAATTACATACTGTAGTTTAAGGCATCAATTACTGGCTTCAGAAGCAGAGTAGACAAAGATGCTCTTCAATCCACATGCCCCCACTACCCAAGAATGGTCACTGGCTTCCTGGACAAAGACGTGCTTCCTAGTTAGGCTCTCCACAAATGATTGATACATAAATGAGACTTAACTATGCAAAGTGGGTGCAAGGAATAATGTGTGTAGGTCCTGGTGCATTGCTATGGAAGGGAAACAATGAGGTTCCAGTCTGCTTAGTATTTCCACATATCAATTTCCTATTGACATAACTGGAAAACCCGCAAAAAAGTAAAACTCAACAGTTACAGAGTACTTACTCTGTCAGCACAGCACACACATCTAATTTACTCTTCACAACTACTTGCTCAGCAATCCATTTTTACAGATGAAGAAACTGAGGCTCAGTAGGGTTAAAGAATTTGCCGAAGTCATTGAGGGAAAGTTGAGATTAAATCTGATCTGACTCTAAAGCACATCCTTTTTCCACTTCATTATAAAGCTTTTATATCCATCATTTAACTGTCATGTTTGGGAGCAGAGTTACACAGATAACAAGTTTTCGCTTCAGGCATAGAGAATTTAAAATGGAAATAGATTTCTCAAAATATGTTGTTTTGCTACCTTAAAAAAAAACAATAACAGGATATTCTGAACATAGCTTAGCTCTTTTTTAGAAATAGAGGACCATTATATAATAATTCACTTATTGTGCTATAGATGTAGATTGACTGGAATTTACATGATTCCTTCCCAGTGGCTGAAATACAGACCTAATGGTGAGCCATATTGTAGTATGCAGACGGGATCAACATCCAGAGATGCTCAAGTGATAAGACCAAAAGCTCCTGAGCTCCTGAAGACCTCACAGAACAGAGCCATCGTAACTGCTCATATATTTACACAAAAGAGAAATTGTGATAGCAGGGGTTGGCAAGTTTTTTTTTTTTTGTAAAGGATCAAATGGTAGAGGTGCCTGGCTGGCTCAGTCAGAAGAATGTGTGACTCTTGATCTCTGGGTCGTGAGTTTGAGCCCCATGTTGGGTGTAGAGATTACTTAAATTTAAAAAATTATTTTAATTTAATTAAAAAAAAAAAGGATGGTGAATATTTTAGACTTCGCAGGCCATATGATCCATGCTACAACTCTGCTGTTGTAGCTCAAAAGCAGCTACAGACAATTCATAAATGAATGGGTATTTCAATGTTCCAATAAAACTTTATTTACAAAAATAGGCAATGTGCCAGATTTGACCCCAAGGCCATAGTTTGAGGACTCCTGATCTATATAATTAAAAACATGTTATTTTAAGTCTGTCAGAACAGTTGAACCTATATCCTAAGTTATTTAAGTGCTAACCTGAAACTTGTTAAACCCTATTTCCTTACCATCTGGTTGCTATCTTCCTGGTTTCCTTTTTTCTCATGAAAGTACAGAGAAAATATTTCAGTTGCATGACCTCTTGAGTAGAATAATATGACCATCTTTCTATAAAATTATTCACTGCATGAAAGATCAAAGTACTGTCTCTTCACTCAAAAGAACCATCATCTTCACAGTCTTTATCAATTTCTTGTTTCATTTTGATAGAACTCAAGCATTATGTTTTTTTCAGTAAAAGAATCCCCTTTACAAACTTGTCAGCCTCAACCCATTTTCTTTTATTTATTTTATAAATATAAATATTCTCATATTTATAAACATACATTTATAACGTATGTCTCAGACACACATGTCTCAGGCACAGAGCTGATTTTCTTATTGCTCTGTAAAGTGGAAAGTTTAATTTACATCAGTAAAAATTTACTTCTTAGGGACTTTTTAAAATATTTATAATGAAGCCATAGAGCCATTTTTGGAACTATAGCACTGATAGATTTCCCATTGTGGTTTCCATTTATAAGCCTAGTTCGAGCCTCTATGGTTACATCCAAGTTCATTGTAGTAACCTTAGAGTCTATGAGTTTTATATGTATAACAGATTTTATTATAAAACATAACTAATATAGGACCTTATGAAAAAATGTATGAGTTCTGTACATGAGATCATTTCATATTTAAAAGTAAATAATTAACAGTGGTTATGCTGGAGTAACTTGCAGCAGAACAATGAAGTAAGTAGAAAAGCTAGATAAAACTCAATAACAAAACAGGCAACAAAAATCTGCAGGAAGCCACAGAGATACAGAGGAAACCAGGATGTGAGGCATCAAGATTTTAGAGAGAAGAAAATGTTAGTGATTTGAGCCTGACAAATGGATCACGACTTTCTCCTCCGAAGCATTTATCAAATATTAAAGAGTGAGATGAGAGACTGAGAAGATGGGTGGAAGACAACTGATGTTAGAAGAGAGCTTTCAACAACCTCATGGGACTGGGGAGGCAAAAGCTGGATTTGGATGTGTTATGGCTGCCATGGATCAAGGGGCCAAACTCCAAAAAGAAAAGAGATGCAAAAAACTGAGACCAATGCTCGACTCCAGTTTTGCTTTAAGGAATTTGTTGTTTCATAGGCCAGATGAAATGAGAGACCTAAAAAAAATGAAAAGATTATAGCTGGAAATACAAGAACAAATTTGGAAAGTTTTGTGATGCTGAGGAGTTGAAATTAGAATTTAGGATCTGCCAAGGGCAGGTGCCCTGGTAAGTACTCTAGTCTCTTGGTTGAGACGCTACCTTAGAGCTTGGGGCAAATCAAGAGGAGAGTAAATCATGCAAATTCTGCAACTGAGCCTTACAAAGGATGTATCCCAACTTCAAGTGAGCTCTATCCCTGACTAAATTAAGACAGTTTACCTCCATCCTTGCTGCCTGACAGAGGATAGAACAAATTTTCTCTGGAGAAATATAACATCGTCCAGGGCCTCAGTTTTTCTTAGACAGTTTTTAGCATTCAAAATTAATATGCACACCAAGAAATAAAGAGAAAAAGGAGAGGATTAAAAACAGACTCATAGGCAATATAAACATTAGCATTATTAGGCACAGAGTTTTAAATTGCGAGTTATTATGGTCTAAGAAACTGATGACAATATGGAGAATTTCATTTTTAAAATGTGTTCCATTAAAAAATCAAATGCATGCAGATGTAAACTGAAAGAAAGCTGCTTTCATCACACTAACATCAGGAGACATATAGGCTTTTAGTCAAGAAGACTTTTTTTTTTTTAAAGATTTTATTTATTTATTTGACAGAGAGAGAGAGAGAGAGAGAGAGACAGCCAGGGAGAGAGGGAACACAAGCAGGGGGAGTGATTTATTCATTATAATGTCTTTTGACCACAGTAGAATTAAGCTAGAAAGCATTCTAACCACAGTAGAATTAAACTAGAAAACATTAGAATTATCCAAGTGTTGGGAAATTAGACAATATATTTCTAAGTAAGTCATGAGTCAAGGAATAAACTCAAAATCAGAATATATTTTGAACTGAGTGATAATGAAAATGTGACCTATTAAAACTTGTTGGATGCAGCTGTAGTTGAGATATTATTACAGCCTTAAATGCATATTTAGAAATAAAGACTGAAAAGAAATCAATGGCCTTAAGTGTCAATTTCAAGAATAAAAAAAGACAACCATATAAACCTAAGGAAAATAGAAGATAATGTCATAAGAGAATAAACAAATGAAATAGAAAACAAATGCAAAATAGAGAAAAATCAAGAGTTGGCTCCTTGAAAACTCTCAGCAGTATAATCAAGAAAAGAAACAGACAAATCACCAAAATCTGAAATGAAAAGGGGATCATTACAGATCCAACAGACATTAAAAAGATAATAAGATATTACAAGTAAATTGATGCCAACAAATTTGAAACTTAAAATAGCCAGTCTTTGAAAAACCTAACTTAGCAAACTGACACAAGAGGAAATAAAAAATCTGCATTGTCCTATTCCTAACAAAACAAAAACAATTTTCTAAGGAAACAACTATTGTGTTTCAAATAATAGAAAAACAGTTTTTCAAAGGAGTTAATTTTCTAGTTAGAAATCTTCCATAAGGAAATATTCAAGCCCAGGTGATTTCACTGGTGAATTCTCCAATCTTTTAAGGAAGGGATTATATTAGTCTTGCACAAACTCTCCCATATATATATATTTAAATGGTAGTATAGCCTTGAGGTTAAAAACTAACAAGAAGTTTATAAGACAGGAAAGTTCAGGCCAATCACTCTCATGAACTTAATGTAAAATATCTTACAGTATTAGCAAATCAAATCTAGCAATATATGAAATTTATAATATATCATTACCAAATTGGATTTATTCCAGGATGGTAAAGGGGATTTAATATTGAAAATCAATCAATAAAGTTAACTATGTTAACAGAATAAAGGAGAAAAATCATATGTTCATAATGAAAGAAGCATTTGACAATTCTACATCCATTCAAGAGTAAACATACATTGATAAATATAAAGGAATTTTCTTAATCTCGTACATTTTTTACCAAAAAAACCCCACAAAAAAACAAAAAAATAAGAAACAAAACCCCCCAAACCACCTTCTACAATATTTAAATTTTACCCTGAGATTAGCATGAGACAAGGATGTCTGCTATTCCTACTTCTAGTCAACATTTCCATGTCAGAAGCAAAGGGCTAGAAGAAAAAGTAGGTAGCAAAATTTGTAGAATCATGAGGGACATAATCATTTTCTATCCCTACTTATGCCGCCTAACATTATTTCATACATCTATCACAGCACCTGAAACGTGGTTGTGCTAATACTTATTTGCAAGTCAGCTTCTATTAAGTGATCTATAAATTCTTTGAGAATAGGGACCTCTTTGACTCTTGCTATAATCCCCAGAACCTTGTACAGTGTCTCACGCATAGAAGACAACTAGTTGAATATTTTGTTAAATTATAATGTTTAAACTCCTTGTCTAAGTTACTATTGGTGTGGAAAAAGCTATTTCAAAACTTAGAGGACGGAAACGTTCACCACTTTGTTGTATATTGTAAATTCTGTGGGCAAAGAATTTCAGTAGGGTTTAGTCAGGTGACTGTTCTGTTCTTTAACTGTGGTACTCAGAGGCAGATGGGCTAGTATGGAGAGATGGAGAGTCTGAAATTGTTTTATTAACTTTTCTGTGTCTTAATGGAGATGGCTGGAAGATTTGGTTCATCTGTGACTGTTAAAGGAGTGTCCACATGTGGTGTCCCAACATAGAGATCCTGAGGTGCTTGGGCTCTTGTCTAGATGGCTGGCTGCCCCTAGAAAGACCCAAGAAAGTCAGGTAGAAGATGCAGGGCATTTTCTAACTTAGTCTCAGAAATCACGCAGTAGCACTTCTGCTGCATTCTTTGGTTATCCATGACTCCAAGGACAGCTTCAGATTCAAAGTGAGAGAAATTAACCACTACCTCTTGATGGGTGGCATGGCAAGGTCACTTGGTAAAATAGCATGTGGGATGGGAGATATTGTTAGGGCCATCTTCAAAAGTCTGCTACCCGCATCTTATCTCAAGTGGTTTCCCCAACAACTGACCAACGTTTATTGAATGTGTTAAAATGTATTTAAATAAAATATTAATGTGTATTAATAATATAGGAAGCATTGGGAATTAACTAAGCCATACCCTTAAAAAGCAGATAAGCTTTCCGTCTAAGAATTAGACCATAAAATCAGCACATCTTCATCATTTCCCCATCTGTATTAGGAATTTGACCTGGCACCAATGAAGTGAAAGCCTGTTAAAGCCTAATTCCTTTCTTTGCTCTTTTCCAAAATCAGTCTCCTGTTGTCTAGCTGGGAACCTGTGAGTTTGGGTTTTGACTCAATATTGTGGAGACTCAACTCATAACAGGGATTTCCCCAACTGTAAAAAAAAAAAAAAGAAAAGAAAAGAAAGAAAAACGTTGTTCAAACTGACGGACAACCAAAATTATGAGTGCAGATGTTCATTGCATAGAGTTAGGATCTTAATCATTTTTCTGCTACATATTTTGAAAATACTTCTCCTAGTTTGCCTTTTCCCTTTTATTATATTCATTTGTTGGTTTTGGCTTTTTTACCTAAAGAAATTCATAACTTTCTCCAGTCCTATTTATTTCCTATTTCTTTGTGGTTTCTTACTGGGGAAATTTAGATTATGTTTGAATTCCTAAGTGGTCTCTCTACAGAGAGAAAGCCCCTCATCATGCCCGTGGGAGCATTCCGACCCATACTCCGCAGTGTTTTCTTTCCATCAGTTAGCACCATATAGATAATGCCATTGCTGTTGTTCAGTGTGGAAACAAATCACAAACTTATAATCTTTGTTTCAGCTTTCATTAAAATTAATGGAAACATAGACCATAAGGCACAGGGGTGTTTAATCAAAAGGCCTGTGAGGAAATAATCTCCTTGACATAAGTACTTTGACAATTCAGAACACTAGGCTAGTCATTTCTTTCCTCATGAGATAAGAAAGGGAAGCTGGAAAACATTTACATTTCTATGTTCTCAGGTTGATATTCAAGGTTTTGAAAAATTCTTCCAGGACTATTCAATTTAGACTTCCTGTTTTATCTCATAGGAATATAACCTCCAACTGTAAAACAAGGGATGACCACTAAAGCTTATAAATATCTTATTGTTCATTTAACCTTTAGCATGTTTTTTGTAGGAAAGAGAATATGTTCTCTTAAATTGCAAATCAACCATCCAGTCTTGTGTTAAACTAACCCATCCCTATATAAATCAGCTAAACCCTCCTGTTCATCAGAAGAGGCCTTAGACTCTTGAGATATGTTTTCTCCTTTTTTTTTTTTTTTTAACAATTGAGGCATTTCTATATCTCTCAGTCAAAAAATTGATGTTTGGATTTGTATTTCAGCCTTCCATGAGTTTTTCCCACTGTAAAGATGAGAAACTGAGGAGCAAAACTATTAAAAATAACTTTCCTAAGGTGACACAGCAAAGTAGTGTCAGTGCCAGTGATGTGGTTTGGTGTTGGGATTGGCATCTGGAGCCAACAGCCAAGAAAGAATGCTCCAGACGTCCTTGGTGCAAAATGGTGGTTTTATTAAAGCACAGAGACAGGACCTGTGGGCAGAAAGAGCTGCTGCCTTGGGATTGTGAGGGGCAACTGATTCTATACTTTGGGGCTGGGGGAAGAAAAGATAAGGGAAGTTCCAAAAGGATTTTCGTATGCTAAAGAAGACTCACAGGATACTGAAGGCCTTGCTATTGTCAAGCTAAAGTTGTTTTTCCCTCTAGCAGAGCATTAACACTAAGACAGTTGGGAGTTTCCTGGAGGAATATTATACTCTGCCTGCCTCAAGTATTTGTCAATCGGCTGAGGGTTATAAGGATATTTAATTTTACCTACATTTCCTTCTGTCTTTGTTTCCCATGCCAGGAAGACTTCAATCCAGGTTAGACTGGCTGCAATGCTTACCCTTTTAACCTCTACGCCAGTGGTCCTCACTCAGGGGTGATTTTGCCCCCATCCCCAGGAATATCTGGCAATATCTAGAAATATTTCTGGTTGTTACAACTAAGGGGGGATGCTACGAGCTTCTAGTGGGTAGAGACCAGGAATGCTTCTAAATATGCTAAGTGGCTCAGTTGGTTGAGCATCCAACTGTTGGTTTTTCGGTGGGGCTCCCCCGCTGCGCAGGGAGTCCACTTGAAGGTTCTCTCCCTCTGCCCCTGCCCCCACCCACGCTTGTGCGCTCTCTCTCAAATAAATAAATAAATAACTATTCTACAATGCACATGATAGCCCTTTAAGACAAAGTGTTATCCAGCCCAAATGTCAATAGTGCCCAAGTTGAGAAACCATGCCCTCTATTTAATGCCTCCAGCTAGAGGAAAAACAAAAATCTAAAAGTGAAGCATAGGTTCGTAAGCATTGATTGTTGTTTTAGGATAAACCACTGAGGAGTGGTGCAGGTTCCCATCAGGATGAACATTCCAGCGGGGGCGCCAGTGGCAGGCACACCCACTGCACCTCATCCCTCTGAATCAGGCACCGTCCCTGTTGCCTGAGAAGCCACAAGGCTCATTTGGCAAGACTCTAATGGATCCAGAGCCGCATTCAACTTTTCTATAGCGTCTTTTGTGCCAGAGATCCTAAGCTCCCTTGACAAATTGTTTGAAGCATGGCGTCCTCTCAGCCACAGCCTTGCTCAGAGGCTCCGGGTGCTGGGTAATTAAAGGCAAACCAAGAATTCCGTAAAGGAGGAAAGAGACAAGCCAGTCAAGGAGCCAAAAGAAATTGCTGTTGTCGCTTTCTTTCAGTGTGATTTCCCAGCAGCTGCTCTTTCCAAAGCCTGGGCGGGAAGGCTGTGGCCGAGCAGGGCCGCGTCGGGGCCGGGGGCGCAGCGCGGTGCCCGCCCCGAGTCGGCCGCGCCTTTTCTTCCGTTACTGGTGTGTGGGGAGCGAAGCGGGGGCTGGCGGCGCTGAGAGGGCTGCCGAGATCCGGAGGACGCAGGGACGGCTCCCGGAACGGAGAAGCCGGGGTGTCCCTCGCACGGTTGGGGCGTGCTTCTCGGCACGGAACCGCGCTGGGAGCGGCGCCTCGTGGAAAGCCGTTGACAGAGCAGCTCCGAGGACGAGAGCCTCGCACGACGCCGCGCGTGCGGCAGAGATGCGACAGACGCTCCCCAGAACGGTGCCGGGTGATTACCGCTGAGGGGCGGGCTTTGGAATACGTCCTACTTTCTTTAGGTGTTCTGGATTTCCTGACTAATAAGTCGTTTTTGGTGGTGTTGAGAGGCCGAAACGCCCCCTGTATTTGCGGCGGGGCGGGGCCGGGAAGGAGGCATGGCGGCGGCGTGCGGAGTAGCAGGAGCCCGTGGGCAGGCTTTCCCACCCCGGCTGAGTTTTAATTGCTGTTCGGGGGCTCTGTGCCTGGGGCTTTCACCAGAGAGAGGCTCCTTAACCTGCCCAGGAACGGGCCGGCCCACTGGGGCAGGTGAGGGGAAGAAACCCTGTTTAGCAAGACAGGAAAGGCCCTGGCTGCTGCCTCAGCCTTGGCCGTGCAGGGCCGTAGCACGGCAGCCGTCTCGCCCGAGCGGCCCTCCCGCCGAAGCGACTGTTCCCTGAGGGGGCTGGTACAACTGCGCGCTCTCAACGCGGCAGGCCTCCTGACGCAAACAAAGCGCTGACTGAAACACGTCTAGGCCCCGGTCCAGACTCACAGAATCACTAATTGCAGGGTGGAAGAGACCCCGGGACGCAGGGCCCCACCCAACTCCTGCCCCTGCTGACGTTTGAATTCCCTCTGTCAGGTGGTGGATTATTCTGGGCTTGTGCCACCCAAGTGCCAGCCCCACTGTAGGGTTCACACTGCTTTGTTTTCAGACTGTGCTAATGTCAGGAAGTTCTTCATTCTTCTGAGCTCCAACTGGTCTCCCCTGAGTCTCCACCCCTTGGTACAGACAGAACAATTCTAATCCCCCTTCTTCTTCTCTGTTTTTAAGTTGTTCTGAGAGTTTCCATCACCTTCAAATAAGTTTAAACTCTTTTTTCCTGGTTCTACAAAATCCCTCAGACCTCGGATTTTAAGTACCACAGATCCATGGGCTCTAGTGGAGGCAGGAAACGGTGGAAATGGGGGAACCTCACAGACCAAAAGAGCAGGAGTGCAGGGAGCTCCTGGGACTGAGAACAGAGGGCAGCTCAGGGACCTGCCAGCCATCTTTTCTGCTCTCATTTGCATCTAGAATTCCTTTTCCTCGGTCTCTCAAGGACACATGGTAGGCAGAAGTTGTCCCCAGCCCCACCCCAGGCTCCTGAGTTTGCTTCTTCCAGTTACAACAGTCACGGCCAGACCCATTTGGCATCTCTCAGTCCCATTTCCAAACTCTTGCAAGATTATTATTGTCCCAGATTGGATCCAGTTCAACCAACTGGAGTCAGGGGAAAGGGGTAAAATGCATTCATACATAGCTCCTGACAGTGTCTGGTTGGAGGAAGCACTTGAAAAGGTTATGTGACCTGTACAGATACCTGCAAAGTACCTACCTTGTCACACAAGATTTGTTATGATCTGCCAACCTCTCTTACATCATCCCTTAGCTCCTTTCCTCTTGTGGCCTCTCCTCCATCTCTCACTCCTTCCTCCACCACTTGCTTTTCTTCTTAGAAAGTTAGTAAAGTATAGTGGTTAGGTCACGAGTTCTACAGCTAGTTGGGCTGGTCGCAAACCCAGTCTTGTCAATGGTGGCTGTGTGTCCTTTGGCACATTACTTCCCTTCTCTGTATCTCCTATTTATCTTTTATAAATGAGTACAATAAAAATGTCTATCTCATAGGATTGCTATGATAATTAAATGATCAAACAAAAGTAAAGCACTTAGAACAGTACCTGGAGTATAACAGTCACTTGATCAGTGTTACGTATGATGTATGATGATGATTCCCCATACCCATCCCACAACTCCAGGAACACTGGCTACATCTAGTCAGTATTCTCCAGAGAAACAGAACCAATAGGAGACAATTAGATATAGAGAGATATTTTTAAAATTTATATTTATAAAGAGATTGATTGTCAGGAATTGGCTCATAGGAAGGCTGAGAAGTCCAAAGTCTACAGTTGGCATGCTTGAGACCCAGGGGAACTGATAGGGAAGTTCTAATCCCAATCTGAAGGAAAACCCAAGAACTAGAGAGCCAAGGGCAGGAGAAGACCAATGTCCAAGCTCAAGCAATCGGACAGAATCCCTCTTAGCAAATTGTTTTCTATGTAGGTCTTCCATAGATCAGATGAAGCCCGCCCACATATGGAAGGCAACCAACTTTACTCAGTATACCAATCATACCAAATTAAATGTGACTCTCATCAGATATACTGTCACAGACACACCCTGTATGATGTTTGACAGAATATCTGGGCACTCTGTGGCCCAGTCAAGTTGACGCATTAAATTATCCATCACACTGGGCAACAAGCAGTCCCCTGAGCATGCATGAAGTAGATCCACAAAATGATGCTTACTTTATAGATTTTCAGAACGGCCACGTATTTTGCAGTTCCTATTCATGTAGTTTTTGAATATATGTGAGGTTCTGTGGAGTTTGGAGCCAACAGCCCAGAAATAATACTTGAGACGTCTTGGGTACAAAATGGTGGTTTTATTAAAGCATGGGGACAGGACCTGGAGATGGAAAGAGCTGTTGCTGCCTTCCGCTGCCCTGGGATTATGAGGAGCAAGTGATTATATACTTTGGGGTGGGGGGAAGTAAGGATACCACTGGTTCCAGAGGATTTTCATATGCTAAAGAAGATGCATGGGATATAGGGGGCCTTGCTATTGTCAAACTAAGGTTGCTTTTCCTTCTAGCAAGGCATTAACGTCGAGACAGGAGCTTCCTGGAGGCACTTTATACTCTGCCTGCCCCAAGTATTTGTCAATGGGCTGCAGATTATTGGGACATTTAATTTTATCTACATTTCCCTCTGCCTTTGTTTCCCACATCACCATCATCAATTTCATTTGTCCACCAGTTAGATCTGGGTTTGGCCATATGACTTGATTTGATCACTTGGTAATTAACAAATGAAATGCTAACAGTTAACAGAAAGGGCTTGCTCTCTGTCACTGCTTTTGGAACCCAGACCCTGTGTGAGGAAGCCTGGGCTCACATGCTTGCTGCTGGAGATAAGCGGCCTGGGGGTCCTGCTCCATCCAGCTCATCCTCAGGTATGTGACTGGGCCCTCAGTGCTCCTCCAGCTTTAGTCCATCCAGCCCTGATCAGAAAACCCCTTCAGCCAAACCACAGAAACTTATGGAATAAAAAGAAAAAAAGAAAAAGGCTTTTTTTTTTTTTTATAAGCCAGTAAGTTTTCTGGGTTGTTTATTGTGCAACATTAGTTAAATGATGCCTAAATTGCTACCAGAAGTGGCATAGCTGAAACCAAAACTTTGAAGAACAAAGTTAGGCATTGGCCATAGGACTGGCAGAGAAGATGCTGGAAAAGCAGTGAGGAAACTGTGGGCGAAGACTGGGGAAATGATAAAGACAACTTTAGTGGAGACTCGGATGCCAGGCTGGAAGAATGATGGCCCATGCTATCAGTAGCAAAATGACTGACCAAGTGTTGTCTACAGTAAGCAGAAAGATGGAAAACAGCTAGCAAACTTCTGGACCTGGCTAAAATTTCCCAACACGTGTTGGAAAAGTACATCGGGTGCTCTCAGCTGCTGCAGAGAGATGAGCAGAAGAAAGAACTGTTGTGTTTGCAAACAGAATTTAGAAGAAATGTTGAGGACCCAGGGCTTGCTAGATTGGAAAATGACCCTGTTTCACATTTTAGTTTCTTCAAAGGGCCAAAAGGTCTTACAGTAAGAACTTGTTCAAATCAAAGATCTGGCTATAAGACCCTTTGGTAAGACTTTTGAAATGTCTAAGGTGATACTAGTATGAAGTAATAGAAAACATACACATATATTGGTGTCTGCCCCTCGTCCCTGGCACAGAGCTTCTAAAACCCTTGTGAGATTTCCTAAGTAGTAAGAGCACTAGAAGCATCTTTTGTTCCCATATTTGGTCTTTGACCCCAGTTCCTGACACAGAGTTTCTAAATCCCTTGGAATTTCCTGGGTGATAGTAGGGTCTTTTGTTCTAATGAGGTGACTTTTGGTGGGCTCCTGGATGTGGGCTGGTCACCAAAAAGACCAAGCCAGGATTAGAAGCTTAGAATTATCAGCCCTAACTGTCATCCTCCAGAGAGGGGAGAGGGGCTGGAAATGAAGTTAATGTTCCATCATGCCTACATAATGAAGTCTCCATAAAAATCCCCAAAGTATAGGGTTCAAAGAGTTTCCAGGTGAGTAAGCACATCCATATACTGAGAGGTCAAAGTATCCCAATTCCACGGAGACAAAAGTTTCTACGCTCAGGACCCTCCCAGACCTTGCCCTGTGTATCACCTGGCTGTTCATCTGTGTCCTTCATCACGTCCTTTAATAAACTGGTAACCATAAGGAGGTGTTTCCCTGAGTTCGATAAGCTGGTGTAGCAAATACTTGAATCTGAGGGGAGGAGGTCGTGAGAACCTCCAATTTGTAGCCAAGTCAGACAGAACTTGTGGGTAACCTGGGAACCCTCTACTTGTGATTGGCATCTGAAGTATGTGTGTTGGAGGTGGGGAGTTAGTCTTGTGGGACTGAGTCCTTAACCTGTGTTATCTGATGCTGTCTCTAGTAGATGGTGTCAGAACTGACTTAAATCGTAGGACACCCAGAAGGTGTCACAGAATCGCTTGATGTGAGAAGCCCCCACAATCTAGTGCCAGAAGTGCTAGAGTGTGTCATCATGTGTGAGGAAAGGAGAAACGCAGGAGAAAGATTGAGGTTTTCTTTAAACCCAGTAAACCTGCTCAGCTAGACAAAAGAACTTTTATGGATCTGCGGGTTACAGTCCCACAGAAACCTAGATCTGTGAGTATATCAGGAAAGAAAGGCCTGTCTGGAAAAGAAGGATGGGTGTAGCTTTTGTCTAATGGAGTGGGCGATAATCCAATACAAGGACTTTAAGGGAGTCGGATGAGCATGAGCTAAAACAGACTGATACTGTTATGGAAAAAAATCAGAACCTTGAGAAACTAAGCGACACTCGGGGAAGTAGGAGAACTTGGGTTTATTTTACACTGGTGGACCCCAATGAGCTCGCACTTGAAATTCTGGCCCCGGGTAGTGGGGTTACAGAGCTTTTATAGGGCAGTGCAGGGGGTCAGGTTCCAAAGGCTGTGCTGATGCTGGTAGGTGGGTTTAAATCAGAGGGGGGTTGCTTTAGGTGGGAACAGCGGTTAGGGAAGGAAGCTGGTGGCGGGAAGCCTGTCTACAGAAACAGAAATGGCTGGTTATCTCTTGCTCAAGCGGGGCTTCTGGTTATCTCTAAGTATTGCTAGTAACTTTCCATCTTCTGGGGCCTGGGAGCCTGGCCCTGTTCTGGGTAGTTTTCCTCTTCAACACGTTTCAAAATGAAAACAAGTCTCTCTGCTCTTGAGTGTTTAGGAGTGGGAGGCAGACTGAGAAAGTTACCCAGCTGAAAATGTTGCTATTTTTTAAAGAAAAGAACATCTTAAAGTGTTCTGTTGTAAACACAGGGTCATCCTCTGAAAGCAAGGGCCTTCTTAATTTGTACACCCCAGGTTCCTCACCCTCGTCCTGGCCCTGAGTTCTAGTACCATCACTTGCCAGTAAGTATAGTGCATCCCTAGGCAGGTGACTGAGTACCTGGGTCTCTGCCTTGTCCTTGGTAAAATGAGGAACTTGGGCTAGAGAATCTTAAAGTTCTCTGAGAAATGTTTCAAATAATGGGGTCCTCTTCTCCACAGTCTGACTCAAGAGCTCTGATGGTGGAAAAGTAGACATACACAAAGGAGAATAAAGCATGTGGCCCCGCAGCAGGAGGACATCGCTAAACGGTCTTTCCGAAGCAAGAGTGGAGAGATGTTGGCTGTAAGTAGAAAACAAATCATTTCTCTGATAACAGAGTTGGGATCATGTCAAGCGAAATGTCCCAAGTCTAGATGTATAGGTATCTGAAGTCACGGACCACGCATCAGAATGTAATGATGTGAATCCCCTTTGGAAGCAAGGCTTGGTTCAGATAGGAGTCTGCAGCGTGAAAGTGAAGGACCAGGCTTGGATATGGTGCCCTTCACCTCTGCTGCCTCGTGTTGGTCAGAATTCAGTCATGTGGTTACATAGAAGTGCAAGGAGGACTAGGAAAGGCGATCTAGCTGAATGACAGGGAGGAAGGGGAAATGGGGGGAGGGGTGGTAGAAAGAGACAATTGGAGGTAGTTCTGAACGACAACGAAGTTCAGCGTATTTCAAAGTTATTGTGATTCTTATTGTGTCTTTAGTATTGGAAGTATTGGAGATTTTTTTTCAAAATAATATGGTCCCTAGAACCCGAATGTATACAGCAGAATGCTCTCTTTGAAGTGCAGGTTTTGGAACAAGGCAAAATCAGGTTCATATACAGCTTTAGCCACTTGGTGTCCAGCCCAGGCTTAGGAGACCCCAAGCCCCATGATTGCACTTTGTGGCCAACCAGATCTAGGTTATATGCCAGTTCTGCCATTTATTATCTATGGAACATTACTCTTCTGAGCCTCAGTAGTACTATCTAAAAAAAGAGAAGATTATATTACCTATCTGATAGGATTTGGGGAGAATTAAATGAATAGTATTATGTATATTTACTTCCTGCCTGACCATTGTAGGATAATCAATCAATGATGATAGTGTGTTTATCATTGATCTTCTCCAGGGAATGCCCCCCAGGATGAAAGCAGAAAGCCTCAGTCAGGTTTTATACAAACACTAACACTAGCAAGTCAACCAAGAGCATGGCCTATGCCAGTAAAAGAAATAAAAGGCATTCCTGCCATTTCAACTACACAGGGCCGCTCATGCAGGTGCCCGAGGCAGCCAGTGACTGGAGTTCTCTGGGAAACTTCAGCCAGATCCTCAGACCTCCTCCCAGGTGGCCTCCAGAGTGGAGCCTGGTGCTTCTCATTAAAGACACAGCCAGGAGGCACTTTGCAAGCCTTCCTCTTTTCACCGTGAACTCCCTCGTTCCTCTCGACTCTCCCTGCTTCCAAATGAAATGCGTTTTTGACAGATAAGATGAGCTCCTGTGTGTTGCATTTTTTTAAAAGTGCAGCACCTTATTTGCCATATCACAATTCAAAGCTAAAATTGGGAAGGAGATGGAAATAATTAGCAAGAAGCACTGGGATATGGGAGTTTTTGAAAACACAGTGTTATTAATATTCTTGGACTGGTTAATATTAGGACCAAAAGGACCCTTAGCAACCATCCAGTTGGGTGCTCGTATTTCAAGCCAGAGTAATTACATATGAATCCTGATTCCACCACTTAATAGCCATGTGACCTTGGGCTAGCCTCATTTCCCTCAATTATAAGATGGAGGGAATAATAATACTGCTCGAAGTTGTTGTGAGGGTCAGATGAGTTCACATGTGGGAAAACTATGATGTAAGCTGTAAAGATCTATGTGGATGTTAGATGTTGGTTTTATTTTGTGTCATCTCAGTTCCACAAATACTGTGAATTCTTGAGACACTCTGTTGGTCAAGGGGATGCAAAGAAGGACAAGGAGTTCACAGTCTGGTGTGGGAGAGATGTAGCTCATTTGACCCAATGCCAGGAAAGGATGAGTACCAGAATGGCTTTCCCATCTTCCCTTACCATCCCCTGCTTGAGGACAGGAACCGGGCCCCACTGTAGGATCATTCATCACTCATAGCTGGTAAGACCAAGGAACATCCTCTGACCACAGCTGGACCAGTCAGATCTCCTTCCCAAGATTTTGGAATTAGGCACAAATTGAGTTACTGGACTGTAGGGGCTGTGCCTGCAAGATTCTGGAAACTAGGGAGCCAAGGCAGGCATTTGGGTGGGGGCTGCACATTTTGGGGCTTTGTGTGCTGAGATGCAAGCAGAGAATTTGTTTGCAAGAGAAATAAGAGAAGGGTGCAGATATGTAGCAAGAAAAAAGATAAACAAGCACGTCAGAGAGAGAGGGGGAGAGAGAGAGAAAAAGAGAGAGAGATAATTCCCCTTTGGTCTTTACTGTCATGAGGCCTGAATGCCTTTGTACTCTTGGGTCAAAGTGAGGCATTCCTAGAGTCTTATATTCCTCTAAATGGATGTTGATTGGGTTTCTCTTCAAATCTACAGTTCAAAGTAAAACAAGATAACTCTACAAAATGTCCTGGGCACATGAGAACAGAGCGCTGCATTCTTCCAGGACAAGTGGATGTCAAGAGGAGCCAGCTTTACGGAGTCTAATGCCCTTGTTTCATAGAACTGGAGACCAAACCCCAGACTGAGGTGAAGGGATGTCCCCAGCTGACACAGCTGCTAAGTGTAGAGCCAGGACTTCAATCTAAGTCTGAACTCCTACTTCCAAAGAAAGATCTGACAGTCAACCCTGAGGATAAATGCAAACAAGAAGCCCCCCTTCTCTTATCAGCTTAGCAAGTCTCAATTTAAGCCTAATGAAGCCTTCCCTCATCTTCGTGCTATTCCAGTACTTTCTTTTCTTCTGATTTGGCCACTTAGCACATACTTCCTTTCATTGCTCTGACCTGCGCGTTAGGAAACCACCAAGTCTGGACCTTCTACTCAGCTGGGAAGCAGAGTTCTAGAGTGCAAAGGGCAGAGGACTGTTGAGTCTTATCTGGGGTCAAATCTTGACTCTGTCTTTTCTTAATAGCATGATCTTGGGACTAGTGCTAGGTAATGACAATGATAATTACCTACTGAGCATTCACTGTTGTGCCCAATACTGCTCTGTGTGTTTTATGGTACTTACTTAATATTGACAACAATGCCAGGAATGGGAGCAGTTATTTTGTGTTTATAGAAGAAACTGAGGTTGGCAGAAGTGACAGAGATAACTCAAGAGCACAGTTAATGAGAGGCAGAGCTGTAGTTAACAGCACCAGTGTCACAGTTTCTATTCAGGATGTGGGGTTACAGCCTGGTTGTGCAGGGGTCTTATAAACCTGATCTAAGTCAAACTTTGCAGAACAATAGAATGCATTAACGTATTATTAGAAACAGCAAAAAAAAAAATTCTCCAAATGCTTTGATTCATTTTTATAGATTGAGAAAAGATCAGGTGTCCATATAAAAAATGAAGGGCCCCGAAGTGGTAGCTTTGGGGGTACTGATGACCAAGGAACATCCCTCTCAGGAACGTGGCCATGAATTCCGGCTCTCCTCCGGGCAGCACCGCACCTCTCCAACCCTGCCTGAGCTTTGCATCCCCAAAGAAAGGGGTAGGAACAGAGAAGTCTATGAAGGTCTGAGCATGCCTCCTATAGTATCAGTAAAGGGAAAAATCATAAAATCAGTTCAATAGTTCATCTGTGATTAATTTCTGGGTAAAAAAAAAAAATTCTCCAGATAATTAGACTGAATGGGTACAGCAAAGCCCACAGCCTCTGCTCTTCATCTGTTTGCTATAAATGGAGCCGCAGAACCCTCAGCGACTGGAGCTAGGGCAGAAGAAAGTCCTCGGCGTTTACATTTTCTGTTTTAATATTTGGCAAGAGAAAAGTATCTCGATCCGTGGTCATCATTTATAGGCTTTATAGACTCTTAGCACTTGTTTGTATTTCCTATCCTCTGGTTTAAACAGAACCATTGGAAAAAGACTGTTGACAAGACGGTGGGTATGCCAACTCTGAGCCCAGCATTCCCCCATGACCAGAGCCACCAGCCACCTCCCCATTCCCTCCTGACCCTGGTCTCCTAGCATCTGGGGCTTTCTCATTGCCTTCTGGACCCTCTCCTGAATTCAGGTCTCCCACTCTTCCTTCTCTTCCTCATCTTGTGTCCTTTTTAAACTGGGTTTGTCATATGAGGTCATGTGTGTTGAGGTGTTTTGTAAATACAGATGGCCCCCAACCTGAAATACCTAAATAGTATAATAGTATAAATAGTATAGTATATTATATTAGATACAAATAGCTCCCACTTCGTAAGCATCTACTGGGTTCCCAGCCTGGTGCTGAGTATTTTGTACGTTTAGCTTCATTTAACCTTTACAACAAGCCTATCAGGGAGATTCTATTATCCCCATCCTACAGATGAGAAACTGAGAAGCTGGGAGGCTCAGTGATGTTCTCAAGGTCACAGACCAGATATTGACATAGGGTTTTAGAATTCTGGAGCTCATACCCATAATGATTCCACTGTTATGGCTGTTATGAATAATAATTACTGCTGCTAGTTAATGCCATAGAAGTTAAGATTAGTAATTCTTTTTCAGACTTCAGCTATCTCTTGAGTCATTAGCTCTCCAAAGAACACTGCATCATAGTAATTAAATGCCATTGCCCCTGAAGATAGGCCATGACCATCTGAAAGCAATGTTGCCCATACCAGACAATGGCTTTTGATGCCCAGTACATGGCCTATCCTTTCTAACTCCCCTTTGTACCACAGAGTTTGAAAACTTAGAAATTACATTTCCTAGAGCCCCTTGTCAGCAGGGGTTTGGCTAGACTCTGCCAATGAGAGATCTGGAAGACAGAGGAGAAGGAGAGACATTGTTTTCTGGAGTAGCTGTGGAGTTGCCAGGGACCTCTGATGCTGCCAGCAGTGGGGATCCTTGCAGCAGATTCCCTGGGATTCCTGTACATACAGATTTTTTGACATCGAGCAGCCACCTTCCTCATCCTTGCCCCCAGCTCTCCCAATGGTTGTGTAGGCCTCTATCTCCCGCTATCACATTTAATTCCAACCTGAAATACCTAGAGTGGCTTCTGTTTTCCTGACAGAACCCTGGCTGATACACCTTCCAAGGTAATGAAACTTTAATAATAAAATTAAAGCGACAGATAAGTATATTTTGATTACCCACTACATTTAAGACACTGTTTTTGATGTTGGAATAACAATGTAAATAAGAAATAATCCTTTCCCTTGAAGAATGTATGTTATTATATTTTGTAAATATTCATTGAAAAATGAATGCAAATAATAAAAAGAGAAATTTAGGAATAGTAGACTAGATAGAACAATAGAATAAGTTTGAATTAGCAGTCAAGACGTACCTGGGCTCTGTAATCCCCTGACTATTCAACCAAGGACAGTCACTGCAGAGTCTCTTTTTAATTTTTTTTCAAGATTTTATTTATTTATTTATTTGTTTGTTTATTTATTTATTTATTTATGTGAGCGAGCCTGTACGTGCATGAGTGCATGGGTTTGAGCACGGTTGTGGTGTTGGGGGGGAAGCAGAGGGAGAGAACGTCTGAAGCAGACTCCACTCTCAGCACAAAGCGTGGCATGGGTCTCCATCTCACGACTGCGAGATCATGCCCTAAGCCAAAACCAAGAGTGAGACGCCCACTGCAGAACCTTAATACATCTTTCTAACTTTAGTTTCGCCCTGTGGAAGCAACATGGGTTTTGGATTTGGGTGGACCAAGATGGCTATTGACCTCAGGGTAATGCTTTCCATCTGTAGAATGGGTTTTTAAAGTACCAAAACTAACACATAAAGCCAGGACTCAGAATTGTTCAGTTTCCTGCCTGAGCCATGAAACATTTAATGACTGTGGCCCAGAGTGGAATTTTTCATCTTTTCTTCACGTCTTCCTCAAACATAAAAGGATGTCTGTGGTAGCTGGAACTCCAAGATGGCCCCCAGTGATTTTCCAGTTTTCATGCCCCTGTTTAAGCCCTTCCCACACCAGACAGGACTGACCTGTGTAACTAAATGGGATACTGCTGAAATGACTGTGTGTGGGACACACTGTGAAGTCCGTTCTTTCCCTGTTGGGGAGCCAGTTACCATGTCATGAGGACACTCAGTGGAGAGCTCCATGTGACGAGGAACCTCCTGCCCACAGCCTTGTGCACGGGTCATCACGTAGGTGCCTCTTCTAGGCCTCGTCATGCCTTCAACTGACACCTTGACTGACCCCTCATGATGGACCCTGAGCCAGAACACCCTACTAAGCCACTCCCAAATTCCTGACCCACTGACATTGTGTGAGATCAGTGTTTATTGTTGTTTTAAGCCACTAAGTTTTGAGTTAGTTTATTGAGTTACACAGCAATAGGAAGCTAACACAGAGCCCTAAAATTCAAGATTCAAAAAATCAAGATTCACTGAAATGCATTAGATCTCTTGTCCTCTCCTCTCTTCCAACATTTCAACCTCCCTGGACTCTCTTCCCTTTCTACCTTAAAGGAAACTTCTCAGCAGCCTTCCCTGTCCCATCAGGTGACACACGCATCCCCTTTCTCCTCACCACAGCCCCCCTGCCCCCCATGACATGTTCTTGACGTGTCATGTCTTTGCACTGAGAACAACCCTTCAGGAATTCTACTTATTCTGTTCTCATTGCTTTTCTCCTGAAAATCTGTCTCTGCCATGTTTATCTTTTCCGTCTTCAGAGATGAGGAGAAGAGGGAGTAAAGAGATGCTAAGTGGAAAAAGAGAAAAGATGGCTGGCTGTAAGTTTATCCCATCATAGAACATACAGGGATAACATTAGAATTAATTAAGGTGATGGATGTGCGAGGCCCAGTTGAGCAGATGACAGATACAGTCTTAACCTCCTCCTTTCTCTTCCACCCACACTCCACCTCTCTTCCAGGCTCACAGAGCCCCTTGAGGTTCTCCTTGGCCCTTCACATCTATTTGCAATCACATTTTCTCTTCTGTCTGATAAGAATATCATGTCTCTTTTGACTCTTTGGTGACCTCTTATTCAATCTAATTAATCAGCTCACATTTTAACAGTTCTGAAAAGCTTTCTGTGTCCACCCCAGGTCAACAGCACTGTCCACGGTCTTCCTCTGTATTCCCATCTTGGTATTACTAGCATTTGTCCATTGGTACAATTATTGCTCTCACTTATCACTCCTTGCCCTGCCTTGAAGGGCCTCAAGGGCAGGAAATATGTTCCCATCTATTTAGCCCCTGCCCTGGCACAGAATTTACCATAGAGGAGAGAAGAAAAGAAGGTGAGAATAAGAAAGGAAAGAAGGGAAGGAAGTGGTGAACTTCGATTGGTTGCTTCTCAGCTTCCATTTGCCACTTTCTGACTTCCCATGAGGGAACCACCCTTCCCCATGCTCAGCTTTGGTATTGGGGTATGATTGACCCCACTCCAAACAGTGGGCAGGCCCAAAGAAATCACAGAATTCCAATTCCCTGACTATAGATTGGTTCAGAGATGGTGTGAAACCCACTCAGAGACAGTTCCTGGGTCTTCAGAGGAAGACAAGCCTCCTTCCGCTGCGAGAGGCACCAAAGATACTCTTCTCTTCCTGATTGACACAAGGAAGAGTGCAGCCCTGGGATCTGCTGGCACCCTCCTGTACTTCAAAGGAAAAATCTGTCTGGGAATGAAGCAAACATTTAGGAGAGAGAGGCCAGAAATCGGGAGAGGAAAACAAAAAAACAAAAAAACGACATCCTGATCACGTTATCTGACCCCGGATCCAGCCACAGCTGAAAGTGTGAACTCCTGGTTTTCAGATCAGAAAATTCTATTATAAAAGTCAATTTCAATTCTGCCACTCGTAATATAAAGAGTAATAACTACTAGAAGAAGAAAGGTAAGGAAGAAGTTAAATTTTCTCATCTAAATTGTTTAAGCTAAATTCAATTTGATATTCAAAGGAATGTGTTTCATTTATCTAGAAAATGTATTTAGAATTTTTTTACTCCCGAGTGATGTCAGGTGAGAAAGATGTTGCTATACCTGTCTGCCTGACTAGGTGACAGGCACATTAAAGGCAGAAACTATTTCTTCATTTGTTTAGTCACTCATTTGACAAATATTGAGCATCCTCTAAAAGTCAGACACTGTGCTAACCCAAGGAGAAGATAAGGTCCTTGTCAAGTGGAGGAGACAGGCACAGAGCCCTGCACATCAAGGGTGGGCAATAAAAACTGAGGTGTTATTTCATGACTTCTTTTTTTTTTTTTTAGTTTTTATTTTGTTATATTAGTCACCATACAGTACATCCCCAGTTTTTGATGTAGTGTTCCATGATTCATTATTTGCGTATAACACCCAGTGCACCATGCAATATGTGCCCTCCTTAATACCCATCACCAGCCTATCCCAATCCCCCACTCCCCTCCCCTCTGAAGCCCTCAGGTTGTTTCCCAGAGTCCATAGTCTCTCATGGTTCATTCCCCCTCTGTTTACACCCCCCTTCATTCTTCCCTTCCTTCTTCTACCAATCTTCCTGCTATTTCTTATGTTCCATAAATGAGTGAAACCATATGATAATTGTCTTTCTCTGTTTGACTTATTTCACTTAGCATAATCTCCTCCAGTCCCGTCCATGTTGCTGCAAATGTTGGGTAATCGTTCTTTCTGATGGCTGAGTAATATTCCATTGTATATATGGACCATATCTTCTTAATCCAGTCATCTGTTGAAGGGCATCTTAGCTCCTTCCACAATTTAGCTATTGTGGACAATGCTGCTATGAACATTGGGGTGCATATGGCCCTTCTCTTCACTATGTCTGCATCTTTGGGGTAAATACCCAGTAGTGCAATTGCTGGATCATAGGGTAGCTCAATTTTTAACTTTTTAAGGGACCTCCACACTGTTTTCCAAAGTGGCTGTACCAACTTGCATTCCCACCAACAGTGTAGAGGGATCCCCTTTCTCCACATCCTCTCCAACATTTATTTGTTGTTTCCTGCCTTGTCAATTTTTGCCATTCTAACTGGCGTAAGGTGGTATCTTAGTGTGGTTTTGATTTGAATTTCCCTGATGGCTAATGATTTTGAACATTTTTTCATGTGTCTGTTAGCCATTTGTATGTCTTCATTGGAAAAGTGTCTGTTCATATCTTCTGCCCATTTTTTGATTTGATTATTTGTTTCATGTGTATTGAGTTTGAGAAGTTCTTTGTAGATCTTGGATACTAGTCTTTTATCTGTAGTGTCATTTGCAAATATGGCTGTGCAGAAGCTTTTTATCTTGATGAAGTCCCACAAATTCGTTTTTTCTTTTGTTTCTCTTGCCTTTGGAAATGTGTCATGAAAAAAGTTGCTGTGGCCGATGTTAAAAAGGTTGCAGCCTATGTTCTCCTCTATGATTTTGATAGATTCCTGTCTCACATCAAGGTCTTTGATCCATTTGGAGTTTATCTTTGTGTATGGCATGAGAGAGTGGTCAAGTTTCATTCTTTTGCATATAGCTGTCCAATTTTCCCAGCACCATTTATTGAAGAGACTGTCTTTTTTCCGCTGGATGTTTTTTCCTGCTTTGTCAAAGATTAGTTTGCCCAAAGAATCGAGGGTCCATTTCTGGGTTCTCTATTCTGTTCCATTGGTCTATGTGTCTGTTTTTGTGCCAGTACCATGCTGTCTGTGTGATCACAGCTTTGTAGTATAGCTTGAAATCCGGCAATGTGATGCCGCCAGCTTTGTTTTTCCTTTTCAACAATTCCTTGGTGATTTGGGGCCTTTTCTGGTTCCACACAAATTTAAGGGCTGTTTGTTCCAGTTCTTTGAAAAATGTCATTGGTATTTTGATCGAGATGGCATTGAAAGTGTAGATCGCTCTGGGTAGCATGGACATTTTAACTATGTTTATTCTTCCAATCCATGAGCACGGAATATTTTTCCATCTTTTTGTGTCTTCTTCAATGTCTTTCAAGAGTGATTTGTAGTTTCTAGAATATAGATATTTTACATCTCTGGTTAAGTTAATTCCAAGATAAAATATGATTTTTGGTGCTATTGTAAATGGAATGGATTCCCTAATTTCTCTTTCTTCAGTCTCATTGTTTGTGTATAGAAGTGCAACTGATTTCTGAGCATTGATTTTTGTATCCCACTACATTACTGAATTGCTCTATAAGTTCTAGTCGTTTGGGGGTGGAGTCTTTTGGGTTTTCTATATACGGTATCATGTCATCTGCGAAGAGAGACAGTTTGACTTCTTTGCCAATTTGGGTACCTTTTGTCCCTTTTTGTTGTCTGATTGCTGTTGCAAGGACTTCTAGTACTATGTTGAATAATAATGGCGAGAGTGGGCATCCTTGTCGTGTTCCTGATCTTAAGGGAAAGGCTTTCAGCTTTTGCCCGTTGAGAATGATATTCGCTGTAGGCTTTTCATAGATAGTTTTTATGAAATTGAGGAATGTATCCTCTATCCCTACACTCTGAAGGATTTTAATCAGGAAAGGATGCTGTATTTTGTCAAATGCTTTTTCTGCATCAATTGAGAGGATCATATGGTTCTTGACTGTTTTCTTGTTGATATGATCTATCACACTGATTGATTTACAAATGTTGAACCACGCTTGCATCCCAGGGATGAATCCCACTTGGTCTTGATGGATAATCCTTTTAATGTACTGTTGGATCCTATTAGCTAGGATCTTGTTGAGAATTTTGGTGTCCATATTCATCAGGGAAATTGGTCGGTAATTCTCCTTTTTGATGGGGTCTTTGCCTGGTTTGGGGATCAAGGTAATACTGGCCTCATAGAATGAGTTTGGTAGTTTTCCTTCTGTTTCTATTTTTTGAAACAGTTTCAGCAGAATAGGTATTATTTCTTCTTTGAATGTTTGGTAGAATTCCCCAGGGAATCTGTCAGGCTCTGGACTCTTGTTTTGGGGGAGTTTTTTGATCACTGCTTCATTCTCTTCTTAATTAATCGGTCTGTTTAAATAATCAGTTTCTTCCTGTTTCAGTCTTGGTAGTTTATAGGTTTCCAGGAAAGCATCCATTTCTTCCAGGTTGTTTAATTTATTGGCATATAGTTATTGATAATAGTTTCTAATGATTCTTTCTATTTCCTTGGTGTTGGTCATCATCTCTCCTCTTTCATTCATAATTTTATTAATTCGGGTCCTTTCTCTGTTCTTTTGAATAAGTCTGGCCAGTGGCTATCAATCTTATTTATTCTTTCAAAGAACAAGCTTCTAGTTTTGTTGATCTGCTCTACTGTGCTCCTAGTTTCTAATTCATTGATCCCTGCTCTAATCTTGATCAACTGCCTTCTCGTGTGTGGGTTAGGCCTGTTCTTCTGTTCCAGCTCCAGATTCTTAAGGTGAGAATATAAATCTGCATTTTATATTTTTCTATTCCTTTGACTGAGGCTTGGATGGCTATGTATTTTCCCCTTAGGACAGCCTTTGCAGTGTCCCATAGGTTTTGGACCAATGTGTTTTCATTCTCATTGGTTTCCATAAATTTCTCAAGCTCAGCTTTAATTTCCTGGTTTACCCAATCATTCTTAAGCAGGATGGTTCTTAGTTTCCAAGTGTTTGAGTTTTCTTCCCAATTTTTCCTTGTGATTGAGTTCCGGTTTCAAAGCATTGTGGTCTGAGAATATGCAGGGAAAAATCTCGGTCTTTTGGTATCAGTTAAGCCCTGTTTTGTGACCCAGTATATGGTCTATTCTGGAGAAAGTTCCATGTGCATTCAAAAAGAATGAGTATTCTGTTGTTCTGGGGTGTAGTGTTCTATATATATCTATGAGGTCCATCTGGTCCAGTATGTCATTCAAAGCTCTTGTTTCTTTGTTGATTTTCTGCTTAGGTGATCTGTCTATTGCTGAGAGTGGAGTGTTGAGGTCCCCTACTATTAACGTATTATTATCTATTTGTCTCTTTATTCTGATTAAGAGTTGGCTTGCGTATCTAGCTGCTCCCCTATTCGGGGCATAGATATTTAACATTGTCATACCCACTTTTGGATACATCCTTTAATAATAATATAGTGTCCTTCTGTATCTCTAACAACAGTCTTTAGTTTAAAATCTAATCTGTCTGATATGAGAATTGCTACCCCAGCTTTCTTTTGAGGTCCATTGGCATGAAAAATGGTTTTCCATCCCTTCACTTTCAGTTTGGATGTATCTTTANGTTCAGAATGAGTCTCTTGTAGACAGCAAATGGATGGCTCATGTCTTTTTATCCAATCTGCAACCCTGTGGCGTTTATGGGAGCATTTGGGCCATTCACATTGACAGTGATTATTGAGAGATATGATTTTAATGAAGTCCTGTTGCCTGTGAAGTCTTTGTTTCTATAGATTATAAATTTCTGTTCTGTATCACTCTTGGGGCCTTTTTACTTTTATAGAACCCCCCTTAATATCTCATGTAGGGCTAGTTTCAGAAACTGAAATTCCTTCAGTTTCTGCCAATCCTGGAAGGTCCTTATCTCTCCATCAATTCTAATGACAGCCTTGCCGGATAAAGGATCCTTGGCTGCATTTCTTCTCAGGTAGAGCTTTGAAAATACCTTGCCAACCCTTCCTAGCCTGCCAGGTCTCTGTAGACAGGTCTGACGTTATTCTGATATTTTTCCCTCTGTACGTAAGGATTTTCTTCCCCCTGGCCGCTTTCAATACTGTATCCTTGGATCTAATATTTGCGAATTGCACTATGACGTGACGTGGTATAGGTCTGTTCTCATTGACCTTGGGAGGGGTCTTCTCTGCCTCTTGGACATGAATGCTTGTTTCCTTTGCCAGATTAGGGAAGTTCTCAGCTACAATTTGTTCAAATATCTCTTCTAGACCTCTCTCTTTCTCCACCCACTTGGGGATGCCGATGATTCTGACATTGGAACGTTTCATTGAGTCAGTAATCTCCCCTAATCTCCATTCTTGAGATTGGATTTTTTTGAGCCAAGTTTCTGTTTTAACTTTCTCTTCTACCATCCCATCCTCCAATTCACTAATTCGTTCTTCTGCCTCATTTACCCTGGCCGTCGGAGCATCTAGTTTAGACTGCATTTGATTCATAGCATTTTTAATTTCTGCCAGATTCGCTCTCATTTCCGCCCTTAGAGATTCTATATTCTTGGTAATATTTTTGTTAATATTTTTTTGAATCCTACACATCATCTTGACCATTGTTACTCTGAACTCCATTTCTGACAATTTAGTTATATCCATATCCATCAGTTCTGTGGCAGAGGCCACAGACTCATTGTCTTTTCTTTGCTGGGGGGATTTCTCCTCCTCGTCATTCAGATGAGGAGAGGTTGCAGCGATGCCCAGAGCCCAAATTATTGACCAGGACCCAGGCAGTGTGCACTTGTCTTATGGGGACCTTAGGGATGTGGGCTTCTTGATTTTTCAGCCTGCCTTCTGGGGGAGGGGCCTGCAACGCTGATACTCAGGCAACCCTGTTTGGGTAGAGTCGCCCTGTTCCCTGCGAGGGAGGATGGGGATGGGCACAATGTAAGCTGGTATATCCGGGCTTTTGTTCTCTGGCGGCTTTCCCTGGCAGTTTTCTGTGACTCTTCTCAGAGTCAGAGCAGCAGTGGCCATATCCTAGCCTCTGTCTCAGAACAGAGAGATCACAGTCCGCTCTCCACTGAGCTCTCTTGGCCACTTTAACTCCGTTTCTGTTGGTGCTGCTAAAAACCCTGCAGCATCCCGGGTTGTGCGCCCCACAGCTGCTCTCCCAGCCCTCACTTCCAGGGCTGGCAGGTCTCTGTCCTTTGTGCTTTTAACACCGCCAGCCGCCCCTGGTTCCCACGCGCGCTCCCGAGCTCCCTGTTTCAGTGTGGTTCTTGCACTCCGGAGCTCCAGTTTTCAGTCTGGTCGCACACACACTCCCGAGCTCCCTGTATCAGTCCAGTCCCAGTGAGCACTCCAGAGCTCCAGTTTTCAGTCTAGTCTCATGCATGTTCCCAGGCTCACAGTCTCAGTCTGCTCCCTCGCGGGTGCTGGTCTGCGAGTCCAGCCCGCTCCCCAGTGCAAGTGGCTACTACTTCCCAGCGCCCGAGTGCGGAGGCTCCCTCCCCCTTTCATTTATCTTCCAATACCTGTGTGCGGATTCACGGCTCCCCACTTCGTACCTCAATATTCAGCATTGGAGATGTTCGTTTGTAGAGATCCAGATGTATCTTCCTGCATCTCAGGCTGATTTCATGAGTGTTCAGGATGGTCTGGTAGATATCCAGCTCAACTCAGGGGACCAGCTGAGAAAGGGGTCCCCTACTCCTCCGCCATCTTTTCTCCTCCTTGCAGAAAGTGGTCGCTTTTCTGTTCATAGAGTTTCTGCTACTCTTTTCTTCGTTCTCCAGTTACGTTCATAGGTATTCAGAATGGTTTGGTAGCTCTCTAGCTGAATTCCTGGGACCTGACAAACTTTAGGTCTCCTGCTCCTCTGCCATCTTGGAACCGGATCTATTTCATTACTTCTTGAGTGCAGCTGCACAGCAACTGAGAGCTGGGTACCAGGGATAAGAAGAGAAGAGGAAATTGGAGCCTGGAAAGAATGCTAATTTGGTCCAGGTTGAAGGAACTGTAAAGGGAGTTATGAAAGAGAATGCCATTTGAGAGACCAGCTCAGACAGAGAAGACCTGAGTTCAGGGACCATCTGAACGACAAGCTGACCAGTTTCAGGCTTGCTGGCAAACCCAGTGGAGTCTGGGAGAAAGCCCATGGGTTCCCTGGGTCCAGAGCAAAGTACACCATGAGCCAACCTTGGAAGGACAGAGCTGGGAGTGTACATTCCCGACCATCCTGATAAGTCAAGCCCAGCGGGGTGTATCTCCACTTCCTCCCCACCTCTCCTCAAAGTGGCCACCTGACCCCTGGCTGCTAGCAAGCTCCTTCTGCAGAGCCCTCCCTGAAAGCCTCCGGTGCCTGCCCCTGACTATAGGATGAAGTCCTCAGCTTAGCTTCAGTGCTCTTGCCCTCACCAGTCTGCAACCAATTTCTAGATTCACGTCTTACCTTTAATCCATGTAGAACTTAGGTAATTACCTTCTTATTTTTTTTTTAAAGAGGTCCTTTTTTTTAAAAGAGTTTATTTGAGAGAGAGAGAGTGTGTGTGTGCAGGAGCAGGGGGTAGTGGCAGAGGGAGAGGGAGAAGCGGACTCCCCACTAAGCAGGGAGTCCGATGTGGGGCTCAATCACAGGACCTGAGATCATGACCTGAACCAAAGGCAGACCCTTAACCAACTGAGCCACCCAGGCACCCTTGACACTTACATGATTATATTTTGCCTACATTTTCCCCTTGCCCCTGTCTTCTGGGCACAGGCTGTATTGTATTCACCCCTGCAGCACCTGGCTCAGCTCCTGGCTTTTAAGCTCTTGCGAAGTGATGGGCCAGGCATTGTGGCCAAGTGCCCAAGCAGTTAAGCAAGGCCCACTGTTAGGAACCGGGTTTCCACACATAACTCACTGTGGAATTCGGGGCAAGTTATCTGACTTCTCTGCACTCAAAATTTCTCATCCTGACACAACAATTGTGGTTACAGGTACTTCTGGTCATTAAGAGGGTTACGTGAACTAACTCATGAAAAGCAGAGAGACCAGTACGTCGCACAAAGGGCTTAATTTAAAGCTAGGTATTATCACTGCCTGAGGTTGGGAAATTCAAGGTTAAACTCTGACAACTTCTCAGATCACAGCCCAAACTTAAGAGTTGGATTCTAAGAAATTAATCATCATAGCAGCTAAGGATACACACTTGTATGTAGAGCACTTTGTGGTTAACAAAGCATGCTTTATCCTTTCTTGATATCCCTAGCCCAGCACCAGCAAGTGGGGGAGTACCCTTGGTAAATGCACACACAGCAGGATGCGGGAAGCTGTTGGCCTCTTCTCAGGATAGGTGCGCACCAGCTATTGGCTTCCAAGGACTGTTGTGACAGATTACTGCCAACTAGGTGACTTAAAACAACAGAAACTTTTCTCTCACCATTCTGGGGACCAGACATCCTAAATCACGCTGTCAGCAGGGCCCCCACCTCTCCCGAGGCTCTGGAAGAGAATCCTCCCTGCCTCTTCCACCTTCTGGTGGCTCCGGGTCTTTCTAGCTCTGGTGGCAAAACTTCAAACTCTGCCTCTGTCTTCACATGTCTGCCTCCCCTGTGTGTCCATGTCCTCCTCTCTTCCGTCTCCTGTAGAACACTTGACATTGGATTTAGGGTCCATTCAGGTAATCAGGACGATTTTATCTCAAAATCCTCAAATTAATGACAGCTACAAAGACCCTTTTTTCCAGGTAAGATCCCAGGTGGACATACATGTTGGCTGGGCCACACTCCACCCTCTACACCCCTCATGACTTCAGAGTAGACTACACCTGCTCTGTCAAGAGCCACTGGGTCTCCTTACTTATATGCACAAGGGGAGCCAGCCCTCCTTTCCATAGGGAAGCGTGTAGCAAGGCCATCCCACCATGACAGATTTTGCCTACTGGGTTGAGGGGAAGAAGACTACTGAGAACCCAAACCTGTATCCTGGAGAGTCAAAGATAGAGCTCTGACCACGGCCAGCAGGAAGGAGAGCACAGCAAGCGTTCTCACCAGGAGGGCAGGGGGTGTCTGGGTGCAACACTAGGGCTCTGGTTCTCTTGGGGCTGGGCCAGCCCCTGCACAGCCTGGACTTGACGCTGGAAGACTGTGGACCCTGCCTTCCAGCATGGGGTTCTGATTTGAGCAGCTCTGTGAGCGTGAGCTGAGAGAGGACAGCTTTGGAGCCCAGCCAAGGGGCCCTGCTGGAGTACTGGCAGGGGTGTCACTGGCGCAGACAAGCATCCGAGTGTCGGTGCAGGACCAGGCACCATCTGGTGAGAGTGAGAAGCAAGAGCAACTAAAGCCTAGTCAGATTCTCCTGTTCGTTCTGGCTGTTGGGCATCTGGAAGCAAGTCGACATGAGGAAATTCCGAGCTCGCTGGGAAACTTGATGGAGAGTCAGGTGGGAGAGCATGCGTTGGGAAGGACCCGTGAGGGAGAAAATGGGACTCCTGCAAATGAGGCCATGTGAGAATTTAAGCTGGAAAAAACTTACCCTCTAAGCTAATAGTCATAAGAGCTGGCGTTTAATTGAGCACGTGGTGTTAGGCGCTGTTGTAAACACACCAAGTGGATTAATTCTTTAAGTCTTCAGTTGTAATCTTATGAGGTAATAATATCATCCCCATTTTACAGATGAGGAAAGTGAGGCCAGAGAGACTAAGTTAAGCCCAAGGTCCCACAGCTAATAGGTAAGCATTTGCATTCCATGTGAACCCGGGCAGTCTGGCTCCAGAGTCCAGGCCTATCTCCCTCACGTACTGACTGCCAATTGTGCTGGTTATGTGAGAATGTGAAATGAGAAGGAATCTCATTTAATCTCCAGTAAAGTAGGCAAGGCAGGGACTGTGGTTAATTTTGCTGGTGAGAAAATTGATCTTCAGAGAAAGCGAATGGCTTGGTTCATTTCAAGCAGCTAGATTGTGGCAGAGCCACTGTTTAGACCTAGATCCTCTGGGGCCAGTCTGTGCCATTCCTGCTTCTCCACGCTGACCTGGCTGGAGGGCTTCTGCATCCTCAGGGACCACAGGAGCAAATATTCCTGGGCCATGAGGCATGCCCAGGAGAAAGAGAGGAGGCTGGGTTGAAAGTACTGCTGTGTTTACTGCCGAAACCATGGCGTCTTCTTAGGGACATCCAAAGTCACTGATTCAATTTAACCAACATGTAGTGAGCCCCTGCTCTACCCCAGGAATGTGGAGCTTCATCTTGGGAGATGTCGGGGTCACTAGACCTCCTTCCCACCACAGAACCAGCACCCTCTCAAAAGCCTACAAATGTTCGGTCCCAGCTATGGCCTTATCACCAATGGAAAATGACGCCAGGATAAGCAAGACAGCCCAGGGATGCTGGATTCCAGATAAACAGTGTCATCTTTCTGGGCCTCAGTTTCCTTCCCTATAAAATGAGAACATTGGGATGACCATTTCTTAGATGTCACCATACACTAGCTTTCTAGGAGCCTATGATTTCCTAAATTTGCATCCGTGCCTTCATCTGCGATGGAAATTGATCTGTTCTGATAATCGCACCTGTGTGGCTGTGATGCGGTCTTATTCATGCATTCTCACCATCACTCTGTGAGCTAGGAGGGACTCTCTCTATTTTGCAGGAGAGGGAACTGTGGCGTGGAGGGTTACGTTCTGGCTCCGGAACCCAACAGCTAGCAAGATTTGAACTCGAGTTTGACGGATGCCACAGCCCTTGCTCTGGGTTGGAACAATGCCATTCTGTACCCCCACCCCTGGGGACCCACAACGGCGTGGCTGGGCTCAGACTGCCTTCTCGCTGAGCTAGGAAAACCAGACAGCTCTGCGGTCACTTGTCAGGACTGTGGCAGCTCAGGTTGCTGAGGGAGAGCTTCCGTTCCTGACCTCTGCTGGGCTCGAGCCCTGCACTGGACCCAGCCTAATGGCTGGCTGGCGGCCAGGTCGTTGGCAGCTGCCAGTTCCGGGGGGGCAACCCACTACCAGATTTTGGAGGTTTGCTCAGCTTTCAAGTCTGGCTGCATTCAGACCCTTGCCAGGCCTCAGGCCAGCCTCAGGAAATGCCTCTGACTGTTGCAGCTGCATCCAAATAAAAACAACTCCACCATGACCGGCAAGGGCCTGTTCTACATGGCTGGGCTCCAGGGGTGCAGGGGGACCCAGACCTCTTCGAAACCCCACAGCCCAAGGGGCAGCTCATCAGTGAGGATGCCGATAGCCAGGCTCACACGGTCTAAAGAAAACTCAGACTCAGCAGGAATCGTGCACACACACAGACCTGGAACCACATACTGCCCTGTGACCCCCTCCATCCCCGTTTACCACGAGGTCCAGCCAGTTTACTTGTCTCTCACCAGCCTTATACTGTGCTGTGTGTGTCCACCTGGGGAAGGAAGCCACGTAGTTGAGGAGTGAGCTCCCCGTGGCACCACCACTGATTGCCTGCAAGGTACTGTCTATTGATTCATGCCTGTCTTGCCACCTATGAGTTGTATGGCCTTCAGGAACTCATTTGATCTCTCTGTACCTCAGTTTCTCATTGTATAAAGAGGATCATAGTTGTACCTCGCAAGGTGTTATAGGATTAAATGAGGGGCGCCTGGGTGGCTTAGTCAGTTAAGCTCAGGTCATGATCCCGGGGTCCTGGGATCGAGCCCTGCATGGGACTCCCTGCTCAGTGGGGAGCCTGCTTCTCCCTCTGTCTCTGCCTGTCACTCCTGCTGCTTGTGTTCTCTCGCCCTCTGTCAAATAAATCTTTTTTAAAGAAAGGATTAAATGAGCCAGTGTATATCAAGTGCTTAATACGATGCCTGACACATAAGCATATAACCTATGCTGTCAGCTATGAGTAATGCACGGATACCAAGTCAATCATTCAATAACTAAACACAAACATTCTCGATACGGAAACATTGACAAGCCTACTGTGAGTCAGACTTGGTGCTAGGTGTGGGAGGAGAGTATGACTGTCGCTTCTGGAGCATTTGCCAGTTCCCGTGGTGTAAATCCTCCCACCCCGGCAAATTCCAAGCCACGATGTCGTGTCATTGAACGTGGAGTTAGGAAGACTCACACACACCAGCTCTTGTGAGCCAGGCCAAGCTCCCGCCAGCGCACCACTGTTTCTGGCGAGCACCCCCGCTGGGCCTCCCAGGGGCTAGAACCGCAAAAGGAGAATCAGGAACAGGCTTCTCCTTCCACCTCCGGGAGCTGCTTCTCCCTGTTGCTTCTACTTTTCTCTACATCCTTTCACTAGAGAGATTTCCTCTGCTTACTTATGCCACATTTGGCACAATCTGTGGGCTTCAGATCTTAAGACCCTGAGGGCTTCACACTTACAGACTCAGCTTCTCAGGGCCCAATTCCGGAGATCTGATGACCCATCTTTTCTTCCTGAGGCAGGCTAATGAGGCACACTCTAGTCTCATGCCTTGCTTATACTCTTCATGACACTTAACATCTACTTCTTATCTGTCTTCCCTTTTGAACGTGAGGTTCATGAAGGCTGGGACACTATATGCCTGGTGACTAGAAGAGTGCCTATCCCTTGATAAGTATTTGTTGAATTGATGGATCGATGCATGAATGAAGTCCCAGACCACTGAAAGCCTCGCTGGCCCTGGTCCACTCAGCCTGGTGAGAAAAGGCCATGTGGCTCACAGGGCAGGCTGCCTCAGATATATCTGGTTAAGTCACCACTTAGATTAGACCAACACTCTCCATGGAAATAACATACACCCCTAGAATCTTGTACCCCCACAATTAGATTTATCTGTAGGACAGCCCATGAATATTCAGGTAGGACATCTCACCTATAAAATGCAGCCATTTCCTGGTTTGAGAAATTCCAGCTTGAATGTGACCGATCTAGCATAATGTTGTGGGATTTATACTTTCTGTAGAAGACATTTATTGCTTTATCTATCTGGCACCCTCCTTTTCATTCTAGGAACAGAATTCCCTTTTTGGTGTGTGGGAAATCTTCCTATGTCAACCCTATCCATTTATTTTGAGTAGGTGTCACCATGTTCTTGCAAACACCCTTCCAAGTCACAGTTGATTGGACCAAGGGTAAGCAAATCCCTCAAACCCAGTCCCCCATTTTATTCTTGACACCAATGAGAGAGGGTGGTTCAGTCTTTCTCTGGTTGTGGAAAGAAGCCACAAGCTGTGAAATTTAAAAACAGTTTGCCGCTAGGATCTCCAGAAGCTGATCTGTAGNNAAAGGTAATGATTCAGTATGCAGAAAACAGGAGATCTGAGAATATGGAGGGCAAGGGTGCTGACAGCATTGGGTGGAGATCCCATGTATGTCTGCTCTTCCTGTCCTTTGTTCAGTTCATCCAACAGTTGTTTGTGGTGGACCTCCCTTAGCCCCATCATGATTCCTTTTTCAATTCAAAGGAGTTCTAAGCTTGATTTTCTGCCACTTTTGCTGGTTTTTTCTGCAGACTCAGATTTTCACCACACCTTCCTTCCCTTGCCATGTATATAGTCGAACCCTCCTGAGGGCAACCAGAAAGGTACCTTCCAGTCGACCAGCCTTGAATTTGAAACCCTAAAATTATAGAGCTGGATGCAGCCTTATAGCCAGTATTTGAGGTGAAAATAGTGACAGGGAGGAATGTTCTGGGGGACAGAATATAAAAGGAAAAAGAAAGGAAACTACTTACAGAATACTTATTCATGTTCATTTATTACATAACCCTCAGAATAACCAGAAGAGGAACCCTATCTTAGAAAAGATAAAACTGAGGGTTGGACAGATTAAGTAATTTGCATAAGGTCCGTTCATAGTTGAGGTGGAGCTAGGATTTCAACTCAGTCCACTCCACTCTCCCCACCCCTGAAGTTGACCCAACAGTGACAAATGGAGAGTCTCTGAACTCAGAAATTCCTCTCTGTACCCCCTTCAACACCATGATTTACCCTGATGGCTGATTCTGCCTGACAAAGGAATAGGCAGTGCCCTGACTCTCTTTGCCCTTGTCCTTCTATTCCATGTGTTTCCCTGTCTCCTCACTGGTTTTGTAATTGCTATCTTTTTATTGGGAAAATACTAAACATAAAGAGAAGGTATTCTGTTATATATGTACAATGATTGTTGTTTCTTCTTACTTTCTTCTTACTTTAAGTCTGGAAAATAATATATCTGCTTAACATGCTTAATATGACTGCTCTGGAATTCTCCTTGAAAACTTTTTAAACAGAGTATTCCAAGGATAGACTCTGTTTCCTTTCACTAGGTATTTTTTCCCCAGTTTTATTGAGAAATAATTGAATTGTGAAATGATCACCACAGTAGCTTCAGCTAACCTCCGTCTTCTCATAGAGATACGGTAAAAAGGGAAAACAAAGTTTTTGTCTCTTTGTGATGAGAGCTCTTGGGATTTACTCTTTTAACAACTTGTCTGTACAGGTGTCCGTCACTTTCCAAAGGTTTTCATTAAGCCACTTCATTTTTTAAAAAGACCTGCATTAGTACCTGTTTTCACTAACCAGAAGAAATCTGAAGAGGATTTTTGCTCATGTGAAAAAATCCCGTTATGGTACTAATGTAGGTCTTTCCAAAAGGTGAAGTGGCATAACAGGGACTTTCAGAAAGCAGAGCATATTTTCACTCTGAGCCACTTTGGCTTATGAGAGGTTTCATAGGAACACCCCGCTTTCAGTTAGCGGGGGAGATCTGTATATCATATGCAGTGGTAATTATAGTCATCATGTTGTACCTTACATCCCTAGTGCTTATTTATCTTATACCTGGAAGTTCGAACTTTTTGACCATCTTCCTCCAATTCCCCCTCCTACCACCCCCAACCCCCGCCTCTGGTAACCACAAATCTGATCTTTCTTTCTAGGCGTGTGTTTGTTTTGATTCTGCCTAGAAGAGAGATCATACGGTATTTGTCAGTATCACTTCCTCCTTGATGGTTCAGCTCAAATGTGGGTCCAGGCAGGAATTATCCCATAGGTCTCACTAGCAAAGCCTGCCACATTTAAACACACTTTTCCTTAAGACTGGTAAGAATAAGACAGAAATCAAAACAGAGAATGGCATATAGCTTTATAACCTGGCTTACAACACATGACCTTCTCATCACAGTTGAGAACCCCTCTGGCCATCTCTGCCTGGCTTTCAGCCTGCTCCTCGGAGCAGAAACCATTTCTCCTTCACTACTTCTAAACTTCAACATCCAGACCCTGGAGAATAAGAACCAAAGAGAATCAAGTATTCCCATTTGTTTTCTTCCTGACTGTCTAAAACCCTACCTCTTAAGTTCTGATTTCCTGTCTCATGCTCTGTCTCTACCCAAAAATTATACAGTCCATGCCTCCTCATATACCCATAGAGGCTGGTCTTACTCTAGGTCCTCGACAAAGAAGCCATGTCCAAATAAAATGCAGAATATCAGCATTATACAAAAGCTGTATACGTACACATTATTGCGTTTGGATTGGGATGGGGATGAAATTTTTTCTTTCGTACTTGTCTGACATCAAAGAGGATGGGATCTATGTTTCTTAGGCGTTTATGATGGGTCAGGCATTGAGCTCTCTGCTCTCACGTATTTTAAAGAGTTTAAAGGAGTCTTCAAAGCAATCCAGTATAGCAGATACAATTATTAATCCCCTCTTTACAGTGGAGAAAATCAAGACTTAGATAGGTTAAGAAACATGCCCCAAGTCCATTGCTAGTAAGTGACGAAATGGAATGTTAAGCGCATATGACTCTAACTCCAAATATTAAGACTGCCCAGGAGCTACTATCACTGGATTCCCATTTCTGTCCTGGTTGAGCACGTGAACACTGAGTGCCCAGAGGCCATTCGACCCCATTCCAAGTGTGAAAGAATAATCCGCCTTGCAAATTACCGGTTCGGGGATGGGGCAGGCCTAAGCCATTTTGAGCAAATGAGATAAGAGGAGAAATTCACGGGGAATTTTTGGGAAAAAAACATTTTTTTGGTCCAAAGAGAAAAATCACAGGAAGCCAGCCTCTCTCTACTGGTGAGAAGGAAGCATGTACCCTTGATTGCTAATGCCACCCATTTCACAGGGATGAAGGAAAGCAGCTTTGGCATGAAGCTAACTCTGGGGACCTCAGAGCATGCACTGGGTCCTTGCCAAGGCCACTGAACCTCTTAACCAGCCTGCAAGCCTCCCTGCCTCAGGGCTCCTCCTGTGTCAGTTAATGTTGCCTAAGCCATTTTGAGTTGGATTTTCTGCGGCCCAAAGATAAAAGCGTCTTCAACGATACAGATACTGATACCAATGTTGTTCTTTGTTATTTGATCCCTGGACTGTATCTATGCTGACTTTGAGTCATTTCTCTTCCACTTAAGAGCTGGGAGAATTTGCCTGGGCAACTTGCTTCATTTTATTTCTGTTTTCTCATCTGTAAAATAAATATAGTGATGTGGTTGCCCTTGAAGGATCGTTGCGAGGATTGAAATAATGCCCATGAAGCACTTAATGCAGGGTCTGACACATAGTACATACTAGAAATTGCAGGGCTAGATGAAGGTTGGCCACTTCTGCTTCCATCTTTTCTCCATCACCCAGTCTGCTTGACAATGTAAGCCCAGTGGTTAACAGCTAAGATGACCATGCAGTCTGTCACCCAGATCAGGATGTTTCTATCCATGATAAATGCTAAACCAGAACACAGGGACAATCGGCCCTGGGGAAACCTGGGCCTATGGTCACTTTAGTAATACCAAGAATGCATCCTGCACAGCAACATTTTCCAGGGAGGGTCCTCAACCTACGATAGGATTACTCAGGTCAGTAGCAAGTTCTCAGAGCATCCAGAAGTGTAAAATTGTGGTCAGTGAGGAATGAGAGCTCTTCGCAAGGAGACCACTCCTAGAAGAGCTGGACCATGACGCAGAGCTAATTTCTAGCATATTTCCTCTCTGTGTTTATAACAACGGAAACTTTTTACAAGCTCTTTGCAAACAGGACTCAGCTTTTCTCTAAGCCCGTATCCGTACTGCATTTCAAAGAGATGATGGGAAGACAGCCTTTGAGGAACCATCTTAATGTAATTATATAAGATGGATTATTACCCCGAGTTGAAAAGATGACTCTCTTTTTCTTTATTCTGTGCCAGAGCAAAGCTCAGGAAATGAGCTCAAGCTGAGTCTTCCCTGATGCCACTTGAGCATTGAGGGTGACAGAGTCAGGACCCAAGAGCACATGCCCCGTGGTCAGCAGTGCCAGACTAACACCCGCCCTAAGAAATCCTTTAGACTATATGGTAACCTAAGAAATCCTTTAGACTTCAGTAAGCCCCTTCATTTTTTTTAAAGTTTATTTTTGTTTTTTACTAATCTCTACACAACATGGGGGCTCAAACTCATGACCCCAAGATCAAGAGTTGCATGCTCATTAGACAGAGTCCACCAGATGCCCTGAGGCCCTTCATTTTTAAGATGATGGCAGCCATTTTCATACCATGAGGGAAGTCAGCTTGAGGATGAAGCTACCTCACAGAGGAGACCAGAGTGGAGGAATGAAACCAAATTCCTGAACAAACCTAGTCTCCATACCACAGGTATTTCAATTTCATGTGCCTATAAGTATGATTTAAAGTTAACTTGGCTTGAATTAGATTTCCTCTTACTTGCTACTGAAAGCCTTTTGGGTTGAGTATTTCTTTGCAGGCATTTATGTAGGTGGAAATCCTATTCTGGCTCCCAATTCTGGCCATTAGGGAAAGTCATAGCAACTGTCTTAGTGGCCCCTCCTTTGCAGCAACATAACTGTTATAGAACTTTAGAGAATGTATTATCCTGAATCATATGAAATTGTCAATATTTGGTCATCGTTACCCATAAGATGGCCATTTCATGTGGCTCAATCAATTAGCAAGAAGTAGGTGCTTTTTAAAAGCTATGGCTAAGGAGCTTTTCTCTACCTCCAAAAAGCATTTCCTACCATTCCTCTTTTCTCCATCCCCATTACCACCATCCTATTCTAAATCAGTGCCATATCTTGCCTGGAGGGCTGCTATATCCTCCCCCGCTCTCACTCCTATCCCCCTCCAGTCCACTCTCCAAACTGCAACCAGAGTGACTTCTTCAAAATGGAAATCTGATCAGGTTCTCCCCTGTTTGACATTGTTTAATGGCTTCCCATTCCTCTTAGAAAAATGTTTCAATATCCATAAAAAGCTGCCAAAACTTTCTGCAACCTGAACTCCTACCACATCTTAGCTATCTTTCCCCTCCTTAGTCATACCATGCTTTCTTACCTCCATGTCTCTGCTCATCCTAGTTTATTAGCCCAGAACTTTCTCCCCCATTACCTGTTGACCTAGGTTCTCTGTGGTCAACTTGGCACAGCCACATCTGGCTAAGATTAGGAACTACATTTCATAGAACTCTCTTCCTCCCTGGCAACAAGAAGAATTCATGTAATACTTAGAAAATGAAAATGTAGAGCCTTTACTCACACAAAATCATGGCAGTCAAACATGGCGGCAATTTGGTGATGGTCAGACAGAGAACTTGGTCAGGTGTCGTGGCTAGATAGGCTTCTCAAACCTCCCCACAACTCCCACCACATGGTCTATGGTCTAACTTTGACAGCCAGATAGACCCAACTCAAACTTCCCTGCAAACTACAGCTTTTCCACCCACACCTGTGCTTCAAGCTGGACTACTTAACTCCCGTTTCTCCAATCCTCTATTCTTCCAGATCTTCACTCCCCCAGCTTCTCCCACATTCATGGAAGCTCTACATTAAACCCTTTATCCCTGTAATGTTTAAAGGGATTCTCTTTTCCTGACCAAAGTCAAGCTGTTACACCTGCCAATGTTCCTTACCTCCTACTTGTATCAACTTAAATATCGTTTCTTCAGGGAGGGCACTCAAGACTCTTAAACTATATTCATTTCCCCTTTTATATGGGCTCCTGATATACATGCCCCCCCTTCATAGCACTCTGTATTAGTCAGCTCTGGCTGCCACCAAAGAAAAAAAATACCATAGAGTGGGCGGCTTAAATCATAGCCATTTATTTCTCACAGTTCTGGAGATGGGAAATCCAACCAAAATTAAGGTGCACCTCATTCAGTTCCTGGTAAAAGCCCTCTTCCTGACTTGCAGACAGCCACCTTCTCACTGTGCCCTCACGTGGCAGGGAGACAGGGAGAGAGAGAGAGAGAGACAGAGAGAGAGGACTCTGGTCCACCCTCTTCTTCATATGTGGACACTAATCCCATCACAGGGGTGACACTCTCATAACCTCACCTAAACCCAATTACTTCCTCAAAGCTTCACATCTCCAATACTATCATTTTGGGACACAAACATTCAGTCCATAACACCCTCCTCACACTCAAATTACTATTGAATACTTATTGAACTTTCCTGTTTTACTCTAAGGAATTGAGAAGAATGGGAAATAATTTAGGCATGTGAAAAATTTCTCATTATTGAATCTCTAATGCTCAGTAGAGTACCAGAAACATAGTAACTACTCAATAAATATTTGTAGAATAACTGGATGAGTAAATGAAAGAGAGATTGTATTCTATCAGAACCTTCTATTACAAATGGTCTTAAGTCTATGCAGAAATTTTACATATTGCTAGTTATCTGACTATCATATCTTAGAGTTATTTAAGCATCCAATAAGTACTTTTTATGTGTTTCAATTTGGGTGAGGAGAAAAAGGTCATTCCAGTAGGAAATAGCAATATTTAATGTTTCTAAATGGGGTGTTTCTATCAGGCAGACAAAGTCAGCTGTGAATTTTATTGTTGGAAAATCTCCTTCCTCTTCATTCTTGCCACCAGAGATCCAAAGCACTTGCTCCTGGGGAAGAAGAATGGGGAATAATTTTGGCACATGAAAAACATTTCTCACCAACCCACAGACCACTCAACACTCTGTGCTTGTACTCTTGAGAATAGAGTAATGAAAGCCTCAGCTTGCTTACCTACACGTGATTATTAAAAAACACTCAGTGACTGAAACAAGCCCACTCATCAGGGCTCTAATACAGTGAAGTAATAGCAGGATAGCAGCAAAATGAAGGTAGCAGAGGCAGTAGGGGAATATTTTGCTGGCTCTTTCTCCTGTGGGGCACTTTAATGGGTCCCTTGGAGGTTCCCTGCTGGATACCTCCTTCCTAAATTTCTCCTGGGACAGGCATTGCCTCCTCCCCCTGGTCATAGGGTAGTCCACCCCTCTGTAAAGTTACACCACCCCAGGCAGTCCTCCTGGGATGGGTCCCTCTTAAGGTAACCCCTCCCTGACCTTTCTAGGAGGCCTTTATTTAGTCCACAGGGAATATACCCCTTTACTTGCCATAGGTGGAAATGCAGCAACCAGCAAAGTCTTTACTGTATTTTGCGCTGCCACATGCAGCAGCCTTTAGATTTCTTTTTTTTTTTTTAACGATTTTATTTATTTATTTAACAGAGAGCCAGAGACAGCCAGCGAGAGAGGGAATACAAGCAGGGGGAGTAGAAGAGGAAGAAGCAGGCTCCCAGCATAGGAGCCTGATGTGGGGCTCGATCCCAGAACGCTGGGATCACGCCCTGAGCCGAAGGCAGGCGCTTAACGACTGAGTCACCCAGGCGCCCCTTGATTTCTTCCTTGAGAGTCACTGGGTCCTCCAAATTCCAGAGAACACGTGCAAATCTCTGAATGATTCTCTTAAAACACTATCTTCATATGGCTCAAGGTAAAGGGAAAATACCATGGGAGTAGGTAGGAAAGATGAAAATTAGCATACTTACAACTCTTCAAAAACAGTTCTTCCTACTGATGTGGTTATGACCTAGTGCTTGGAGACCCTCTTAGCAAGTCCGGCACAGCTATTCTCTCATGTCTTTAGGATATGTGGGTGTTCTTAACCTTTTGGTCCTCAAACAAAATTCCCAAGAAAGCAGGAACAGTCCCATTTAACATCCCGTTAACATGTACAATGAAGTATTGCTGGGTTTTTTGTTGTTGTTAATGTTTTTCAATATTGCATTTATGGTTTATTTTCTAATTCATTAGTTCATCAAAACAGTTGATCATTGTTTGAAAGAGAAGTCACTCTTAAACAGATACTTTAAAAAAGGGCAGGAAGAAAGAGGAAGACTCATGTTTCACCCACCATGGTAGAGGACACTTGCTATTCCCTAGCCAGCATCCAGTTACCCTCTTCTGGTTCTCCTTCCTACTTCCCTTCCTGGTTCTCCTCCTACTTCACCTCCAGTCTCATGAATGGTCGTTCATCTAACAAATATTTACTGACCACCTACACTATGCTGGGCACTGTCCTAGGTACTGAGGATATATTCCTATAGAAAACAGATAAAGTTTCAGTACTCAAGGAGCTTGCACTGCAGTTGAAGGAGAGAAAGACACTAAACAAAATAAGCGATTGAAATGTATGGTATATTAGTATATAATAAGTGCTCTAGAAAAGCACTTCCCGGGTACTATTCCAATGGGGGAGAGATTGGTAAGGTAAGACATAGTAGTCTTGGGAGCTGGCATTCTAGTGGAGACTGATATGTAAACACAATTATAATACAATGCTTCTTAAGTGACTCAGGTAGCAGGGTGTGTGCAGAATGCTAAGTGACTAACCCTGCTCAAGGGCAATCAGAGAAGATTTCACTGGCTTTCTGTTTGGAGAACACAGAATTGTATTATAGAAAAGCCGTGATAACTATCTTCAAATGTTAGCTCTGGCAAGGCTTTCCCTAGAGCCCCAGGCAGTTACCACCGGCCCCTCCCAGGGCTTGCTTCTGCTTGTGCATTCATTCTCCCATTCAGCACTGAGGCCAGAGCTCCTTCTCCCAAAATGCTAACATTCTGATGCCAAGAAATCCTCAGGGACCATGCTTCAGGGTCCTTCTGTCTTCCTGCTCTCTACAACCCCTTCCTCCAGAAGAAGAGAGAAAAATTTGTGATTAGACATTGCAGTATATTATTGATTGAGGGAAGACATTGTGCCACAAGTGCACACATAGGTGTTTGCATGGCGCAGGGGCTTAGTGTTTCTGTGGGTCCTGCATCCAATTACACTTCTCAGAGAAGAGTATCCCTACTTTCTTTTAGAGACCCTCCTTTTCTCAACCCCAGGCCATGTGGATCAGGGACCTAACTCTATATGAACCCAGATGTGGGCACATTACCGAAACACAACCAGTAATAGTACCACATGCCTATGACCACAATGATAAGTCAAGGGGTTGGCACAAGACCCAAGCTGGCCAATGAGAGCTAATTAATGAACATTGGCCTCAAGGTTTTGCTGATAGGGTGTTATCCTAAAGCTGCTGGAGATGAAGAGAGAGGTGATCATGTGGCTAGAGAATGAATGAAACTTGAGAATGAAACCAGTATCAAGGAAAACAGATCTGAAAGATGTAACAACACTATGCTATAATGGCATTGCTTGAGCTCCTAGGTCCAACTATACCTGAAGCTGTTAGTCTTGAATTTTTCACTATGTGAGTCAGTAAACTTCCCTTTTGTAATTGAAAGTCTCTTGACAATCATACGTGGACATTTTTTTCAAGCTTCTCATGGAGGTCTATTCTATATGCCAAAAGAAATTTAAATTTCAGGAGGACTATGAAGGTTACTTTTTAAGTGGATTTCATGCAGTGATTTCACACCTGCTGAGAGAAGAAATCTGTCTTGAAGAGAGATAGCACTTAAGCAAGAAACAAGACTGGATAGGAATAGGGCATGTAAAACACATAGCCCAGTGAGGAGAATTGAGGCCCAAATAAGGGCCATTGGAGAAGGTAGAGCAAACAAAGATAAGAATATCTAGGATCAGGGCCCCTGGGTGGCTCAGTCGTTAAGCGTCTGCGTTCGGCTCAGGCCGTGATCCCAGGGTCCTGGGATTGAGCCCTGCATCGGGCTCCTCCACTGGGAGACTGCTTCTTCCTCTCCCACTCTCCCTGCTTGTGTTCCCTCTCTCACTGACTGTCTCTCTCTCTCTGTCAAATAAATAAATAAAATCTTAAAAAAAAAAAAGAATATCTAGGATCATGGGCAGATTCTGTTCATAGGATAATCACTTCTCCCTTTACACTCTAGTGTTTCCAGAAAAATGTGACACAGAGTATCAATGCAATGATTATTATCATTGTGTTTGTTATTATTTATGGATAGTGGCAAGGGAGAGGCAACCTAAGATTATACAGGGGTACATTAATCAGAACTTATTTGAGTTCAAGTGAACAAAACCGAGATCAAATAGCTTAAGCAGAGAAGAATTCCTTAAAGGTTTGCAGGAGGTGCTTAGCTGGATCTCAAGGCAACTGGAACCATGGACTAGAACCCAATAGAATTCTCTCCTCTAATCATGTTCAGTTCTCTTGGTGTGTCAGCTTCATTTTCTCCCATTGCAACCTGGATTTATTCCAAACAGTGGGGGGAGGGGCAGCACCCCTTGCAAGTAGAGAGGAACTGACACTTGCTCTGCCTTTTCATTTCCAATTTCCAAAATCCCAAGGAAGATATGTGATTGGCCCACCTTGAGACACGTGTGGGAAGCCAAGGAAGGGGCCAGGCTTGGCAACCTATAGCAAATGCTGTCAGTGCCCCATCCAGATCTCTCAAACCCTTCAATTCCAACTGCCAGCATCTGCATCCCTGTACCCAAGAGCCTCATTTCCCAGGACCATGAAAGGCCGCTCAGCCCATAAGTAGCAGAGCAGAAGCACTGGGGAGTCCTCAGCGCCTATGAATAGTCAAACACTAGCTGGAATTGGTGTGTAAACACTCCAGGTCCCTCACTCCTTGGGGAACATAATTCTGAGGCATGTGGTTTGCACTGTTTCCAAGAGCTTCCCCTCAGAACAGTGATCTGGTCGCTGTCTGGTGTGGCTGGCTTCATAAGGCATAGACTTTGTTGTCTACCTTCCTTTCCTTTGTGAATCTCCTACCAGAGTTGTCTGCACCTCCCAAATAAACCACTGGCTCAGGCTGTTTCTGGGGAAACTCAAACCTAAGACATAAGCCAAGGAAGGACCAAACTTGAGTATTGAAAACCCAAATACAAGACCAGGAGACCAAGGATGACATGTTGGGAAAATAATGGAGAAGCTGGTTCTGGGCAAGATGCCCAAGAAAAGGGCTGTTCCTCTGACCACTCTGTGGCTCTCTGGGGCAAGGTCTTAGACAGGGATGGGGCAGCGACATGGACAATGCCAGGCACAGGACAGACAATGCAGTGCGGTTCTCTCCATTGAATTCTGGGACTAGGAGCTTCCACCAGTCCTGTGTGTGTGGAGTGTGTATATGGTATGGTTTGTGGGGTATGAATATATATGTGGCTATGGTTGTATTTAGTGTTGTTGGGGCAGGGGGTGTGTGTGCAAGTGGTCTATTTTACCCCATCTCCTGGTGTCCCTAGCTGGTGAGCTCTGTTTGCATGCACAGCAGTGACTTTCTATGTGACTCAGTCATTCCTTCTGGAAGGGAGAAAATGAGGCCCTGGAGATGGGCAGGAACTTTGAAGGCTGTGGTGTTCCATTTACTTGTCAGAAAAAGCTTTAATAAATAAAAAGGGAAAGGAGGTGTGGGTGACAGCGAAGAGAGAGAAATATGAAATGGGAAGGCTTTTGTCTGTGGCTCTAAACCAAAGCATTTTGGGTCCTGAGATGAAAGACAGTGAAATAGTCCATGGCCAAGTCTCGTCTCTGCTCTGCAGCAGCCCCAGGCCAATGGGTGTGCAGCCCTCACCTTCCTGCTCACAGGGAGACGCAGTGACCTAGTTCCCTCATCTGGAGCTAGTGATGAACAAAGTTCCCCACAGGGAGGGCACCTGTAGAGAACACAGGACACCCCCTGGCCGTGCTGGTGGTGTGTGCTTGTGTGCGTGTGTGTGTGAATGTCAGGGAATAGATTTGAGGTAGAGCTGCTTTTAGCTGCTTCTCCAAAGTAGGCCACTATGCACGATTTCAAGAGCCCAGACTAATTACACACCATGGGGAAAAAAAATAAAGGTTAACACATCTTCCTGTCTTTGGAAATTTCCAGAGAACAGTCAGGGGAAGTAGTTGATTGTCCACCTCTCTCCTCATAAATAAAACAGAATTCCAGATTGAATGGATAATGTGGTCTGTGTATCAGGCTACTTTCAGTCCTTCCTTTTTTTTTTTTTTTTGACAGATATTTTTTATATTTAAAAACAAAATCAATCACCTTCCCAAATAACTTCCCAAATAAAACCAAAAAAATTAAATAGAATTTACAATGAATATGCCCAGCAAATATGTGCAATTAAATACTCTGTTTCTGCTGCAGGAACCTCAAACAAACAATATACCAGTGTTGAGGGAAACCCAAGTTTTAACTCTTTGGGGTTTGGGGAGATATGATGGGGGAAGCGAGAGAAAGGGAAAATCAATTTCATTCTTCTTAATTCTGTCCATATAAATATATTCATAAAGACCCCAGAAATGAAAAGGCAACTTGGGATGATAAGGAGATCGAATAGGGGAATATGGGACCCTCCCAATTCTACCTGACAAAAAAAGTCTAAAAGAAAGTAATTTCATGGTGGGAGAAGAGATAAAACATGATAAAAGAGGTAGGGAAGGAGAGGGAAGCAGGGGGACCAACCCCAGAAAAAGAGAGGACTCATGGCAGGGGAACAAGAAGGAGTCTAGTGCCAGTGTGTCTGTTTTAAGACTATTTTTCTAGATTCACAATTGTATGATGTAGTGAAAAGCCAGCTCTTTAAATCTAGCATTTTCTGCAACTGTCCTATGACTTTGAACTTTCTTCAGTCTGAGCCTCAGTTTTCTCATCTGTAACATGAGGAGGTTGGCTAAGAAAGTGATTTCCTATGTTTAATTTTATTATTATTATTATTATTATTATTATTATTATTATTATTTGAGAGAGAGGGAGAGCACACACAGGCAAACAGGTGGGGGGGAGGGACAGAGGGAGAGAGAAAGAGAGAATCCCAAGCAGGCTCCATACCCAGCATGGAGCCCAATGCAGGCCTCTATCCCAGGACCCCAAGATCATGACCTGAACTGAAATCAAGAGTCGTATGCTCAACCGACTAAGCCACCCAGGCACCCCATCCAATTTTTAGTTTTAATCTAAAATTCATATTCCTAACAAAATTCTGCATAGAACTTCAGTAAATAAAACAAAGCACTGGTTAAAGAGAGGTTGATGGACTCAGGCCCCACTGCTTAGTCTCTCTCTTAGGCCAAAACAGTTCCAGAGTTATTTCTGTGGAACCCTAAAATTCTGGGGAACCATTTTGAAAACGACCTAACTCTAAGGCTTTTCCAGCTGTAGGGTTCTACAGCTCAAATAAGCTGTGGACTATTGAGTTGTATTTGATGAACCAAAGATAGTTACATTTCTTTGTATTGGGGTTGCAATTTTCATCCAGAAGTTGCATTTATTTTTTTTTTATTTTATTTATTTTTTTAAATGTTTTTTTATTATGTTAGTTACCATACAGTACATCCCTGGTTTCTGATGCAAAGTTCGATGATTCATTAGTTGCGTATAACACCCAGTGCACCATGCAATACGTGCCCTCCTTACTACCCGTCACCAGTCTATCCCATTCCCCCACTCCCCTCCCCTCTGAAGCCCTCAGTTTGTTTCCCAGAGTCCATAGTCTCTCATGCTTCATTCCCGCTTCTGATTACCCCCCCTTTCTTTATCCCTTTCTTCCCCTACCGATCTTCCTAGTTCTTATGTTCCATAGATGAGAGAAATCATATGATTATTGTCTTTCACTGCTTGACTTATTTCACTTAGCATTATCTCCTCCAGTGCCGTCCATGTTGCAAGTTGCACTTAGAAGGCTGGTTCTCCTGAGCCAGAGCACTGTTGCCATTTTATCCACAGCTCATTAGCATCTCAAGGAGAGCTTGGCCTGCATGGGGTGGCCCAGGAACCAGATCAGCCCAGAATCCCTCTGTCAGGGCCTCTCAGATAAGCCTCAAGAGGACAGGACTCAACCCCTCCCAATGACCCCTACTGAGGCTGTTTACAGCCATAAGCCACCCCAGAAGCAGTAAGGGCCACACAGAGCTCTCAGCCCTCCAGGGAAACCCAAGAACCTTGGTCTTCAAGGAAAGGGGAGGTGAAGAGAAGTAAGTGATCTTCCCTTAGCTTAGAATTCCTTTCATGACTCTGTATGACCTCCAGAATGAGTTGGAAACTCAGGCCCTTGGTCCCTGCCTTTTCTGGTTTCATCTCTTCTCACAGCATCCCCTTGCATCCTACATCTTCCCACTGACCGATTTTGTCTACCAGCCTTTCCCTGATTCCATGACCCAGAACACTTCCCTTGCCACAGAGCTACCCTTCTTTTCAAAGCCAGCTGGCTTCTGTGGCTCTAGGCCTCTTCTTCTGTTTGACTCAGACTTCCTTTCCCTTGCCCAATACCCCTGTCCCCACATTCACACAAAAGACGGCCTTGGGTCAGGGCCCCTTGTAGCACTCTCTTAGGTCCCCTAGAGCATAGATGGGGCCTAGTGCTCTCAGTGTCTCCAGCACATAATAAAAATAGCTACCATGTGCCATGTGTCAGACCTTATCCTAAGGACTTTTCAAACATAATCTTATTAACTCCTTTTAACAATTCTGTATGAGTCAGGCATTATTATCATTACCATTTTATAGATGAGAAAATCCAAGGCACAGAATAACTTGTGCAAAGCACACAACCAGGAGCAGAACCAGGATTTTTCTCAGGCAGTCTGATGGAGCTCATCTGACACACAGCCATAAACAGATTTCAACTGAATGAATTGATTTGGACAGATTGTCTAACTACGTGTTTTTTTGGTCTGTGTCCTATGAGAAGACCCCCAAGATTCTCACTGGTAACTTGGCAGTGGCTGAGGCTCTGGGAGTGACAAGACCAGCTTCTCTCCTCTTACCTCATCAACCAGGGTAACTCACCCTTGATCTGCTTTATATATTGGGTTTTGCATTAAAGTCTGTTGAAGAAGAACTTCTATTGCTAAGAGAGGGGAAAATAAGAAAACAAAGAAAAAGAAGTTAAACATTTACTCAGTTCAAGTAATAATGTTTAACATTTATTGAGTATTAAGATGTACCAAGTATTTTATATGCTTTAATTTTTAACCCACTCAACAATTCTATGAGATAGGGATTATTACCATTCATATTTTCATTTCATAGATGAAGAAATGAAGTCACAGAATATAAAGTGACTTGTCCCTGGTTCTATGGCTGTCAAGAGCAAAGCCAGGATTTGACACAGATCATCTGAATCCCGATTCTTAACCACTATGGTAGGCTGAATAATGCCCCCAGAGATCAAAAGGCCCAAATTCCTGGAACCTTATATTCTTTAACCAATGCTACCTTATATGGCAATTGGGACTCAGCAGATGTGATTAAGTTAAGGATCTTGAGATGGGAAGATTATCCTGGGTTATACAGGTAGGCTCTAAATGGAGTCAAGTATCTTTATAAGAGAGGGGCAGAGGGAGATCTGACTACACAAAAGGAGAAGGTAATGTAATTCCAGAGGCAGAGATTGGGGTGATGTGACTATAAGCCAAGGAATGTCAGCAGCCAGTGGAAGCCGGAAGGGGCGAGAAAAAGGATCCCCCTAGAGCCTCCAGAGGGAGTGTGGCCTTCCTGGCACCTTGATCTCAGCCTAGTGAAACTGATTTTGGACATCTGCCCTCCAGAGAGAGACAATTGTGTGCTATCGTAAGTCACCGAGTTTGTGGTAATTTGCTATAGCAACCATAGCAAAATAATACAGTCACCGTACGATGGTGCATTGAAAAGGGTGGGAGGGACTGGAAAGGATCAGAGCCGGTGGACAGAGAAGATCTGGGGGTGCAGGCCAGGTGGCTTTGCCTCACGACTGCAACCCCACCTCAGGAAGACGCTCACTCACTTCTGCTGACCTGCAGACTCTGTTAACCACGTGAGTGTGCCTCCCTCCAGGCCTTTCTAGGCAGAGACTCTAGAGTTCAAACAAAGTGGGGCAGTATTTGGCAGTTTTTGCCTTATTTTTTTCTGAATTCCTTTTTTTTTTACATTTTAAAGGAGCTGGGGAAGAAGGTGGCTGGAAGGATATTTCCTTAAGTCATAAATATCCCTTGTCATCTTGGACTCCGCACCTCTCCTTTTCTCCCAGATTCAGAAGAAAGGCCAAGTTATTGCTTTGCCTGGCATTGTGCTGGAGGCTTCTTCGCCATTCAGCTCTGGCTTGGAGCTTTCTCCCCTTTCTACTCCACGCGCGGGGACATTGAACATCTGCACTTTGATCGTACTTAGCTGGCTGTGGGACTTTGAAGCCGAGCATTTTCCTTTACTCGAGTTCAGTTTTCTTGTTGGTACAATGTGGGTTAGGACACCTGGCCTGCCTAGCTCTTAAGATTAGTTGGAGACTGACGGTGAGCTGCCTCGTGCACAAGCATATTTTAAACTGCAAAGCTATCTGGCCCTCCAACGGTTTCATGCGCAGGGGGCCTCTCTCCCCCAAAAGTATAAAAGCTTACTGCTACTAAAGACAGGAATAAGAAGAGCTGCCGTCTAGTTACTGCTTGCTGTGTGCCAGATGCTTTTCACTCGTCCATCGTTTCTTCATTTATTCATTCAAAAAATGTTTATTGAGCACCCAAGATCTAGGCAATTGTGAGCACACAGTGGATTAAAGAACAAAATTAGAAGCAGTTCCTGCTCTCGTAGAGATTGCACTTTTGTCTAGGAGGCGAACAATAACAAAGAGAAGAAACCAGCATCTGTACAATGATGCCAGGAAGAGAAAGAGCAGGGTGTGGTGGGAAGGCTAGTGAGAACGGGTGGAGCCTAGATTGGTGGGAAGACTCGGGGCCTTGTTGGACTTTTTCACACTTCTTTATCCCAAGCATGATGGAAGGATGTTAGAGTGCTTTACACATGGGTACAATGATCCACTTAGGAGGCATTTTTGGGAGACATACACAGCATCCTCTATGACAGATATTATTGGTCCCACTGCCATGAGACACAGATTCAGAGAAGTGAAATGATTCACACAAACTTTTCTAGGAAGTATCAGAACTAGAACTCATAGCTGCATCTGTCTCATGTCTCATCACAGATGCTTAACCACTAGCATATTTATCAACAGCTCTAAATGTGTATAAATTCCTTTTTACCACCTCACTATCCCTGTGCCCACTCATTTCCAATACCTAATACAGTACATTATTCTACAAAGATCTATTGAGTTGATTTGTGTTTTGTTTTATCTTTTTAATTCCGCTTCCAAAAGAAAATGCTAAGGGAACCCCTCCTAGCTGTCTAGAGGCCAGGCCTCTCTCCTCTAACTTCCCGTATGCCGGACGAGGGGGGGAAGGAGGGTCCCTGGGGCCTGCTGCCCCTCTCCCCCACTCAACCCCTAACAAAGCTTTGAAATGAAAATGAAATCATAAAATCTCATAGAATCTGTTTAACTTCAGTTCCTTTTCATTTGCCTTTCCATGGATATTCAAGAGCCAGGCCTCAATAGGTCATAAATCTGTTGGTGGCTGCAATCAGAGCAATTTCACAAGCAGGAGGGAAATTCTTCACTCCAGGGAACCTGAGCTTCCCCCTTGCAATCTGCCTTGGAGATGCAAGTAAATGCTTTCTCAGTCCTTACAGGGACACCTGTCCTGGCTTGGTGGCCCTCTAGCTGGACTCGGAGGAGGACGGGATCTGACCCATCTCCCAGTGCACCAGTGACAGCTCAGCTAGCCACAGAAAGCCAGCAGAGTCAGTGGCCTTGAGCACAATGCTGGCCTCCCACAGAAAAGAGAATAAATATGTATTGAATGAAGAATTATTGGCTACATAAAATAGGAAGTAATAATGCATACCTAGCGATGTTATTGAGGTGATTTCATGAAGTAACAGCCCATGGAAATTCCTACTAGAGAAAGAATGCTGAAACGAAAGGGCGTTGCGCTCCTTCCTCCCTCAGGCCCTTCCCTTCCTTCTCTCCCTTGGCTCCTGTAAGAGTGACAGCTCCTTCAGCCCCTTTCTGCCTCCTGCTTTGAACCTTGTCTTCCTGCTTCTATTTTTAGCAGGAGACATCTTTACCTAGCAAGCTGGCAGAAGAGCTCAGAGCAAAACTTTTCAAAGCAAGCCCGGAGAGCCAGGCATCTATATCCTAACAGTCTTCCAGCCAAGTGTAGGAAGATCTGAGAGCTCAGGACAAGACTGCCCCCACAGCTTGTAAAGCTGAACTGTTCTGTTGGCCTTTCTTTCTGAGCTTATTTCAGGGACAGTAAGGACACAATGAGGTTTCTAATTTGGTTTGCCAGTAGAAGACACAGATCTGACCTTTACGCATCACCCTCACCTCCAAACACAAAAAATTGGAAACTAAAATGCCTTAACCTTACCTTGTATTCTACTTATATTCATCAACACCAGCTCTCTGTTATGGTATTTATGGCTGGAACTGTATTTCTGTTGTTGGTATCTATTATAGATACTTGTCTCCCCCACTAACTCAGAGCTTCTGCAGGATAAAGATTTGTCTTATTCATCTCTGTCTTCACATCTGGTAGATAGAGGGCCAAAAAAAAAAAAAAAAAAGTTTGGTGAATGAGTAAGTTTATTTAGTGCTTACTCTATACAAGGCCCTGTCATATAGAGATGAGTGGAAAAGTGGTCCAAAACTCGAGAAACTTGGAACCTTCCAAGGAAGACACATATACATACACAAGTAGCTGTCATTTTGTAACAGTAGATGCTACGTTACAGGATCCAGTATTCAGTATTAATCAGCCCATCCATCATTACTTACTCCTTAAAATATAGTCAGTATGGTAAAAACACCATTTTTTATCAGCAGAAACAGAAAAGGTGCCATGTGAGTTAATCATTTCACAGGTTTCATTATGCAGATAAGACCAAATGACACTGACATCTTTTTGCCAGGTGAACTGGCAATCCAGTATTTATTAACATTTCTTTGGTATCATTTATAATACGGGTAACAGTAACAGTGTTGCCTAGGAATGGAGTGATAGACATAAGTCAGATTTAAAGCTACCTACGAGCACTATCATTCTCAAGGTCTCCTTTGAATCTGTACTTAATGACTTCTCTCTCCCCTCCTCTCACTCCATCACTGTCAAGATGAAAATAAATCAGAAGTTCCGAGTCCTGTCAGATGCCTGCTGGGGAACTGTCTGCCTGTTTCTTACTGCTCTCTTCCTTTGAGGTTTCAATGTAATCTTTAGTTGCTGTCAGCTCTAAGAGAGGGAAAAAAATCAACTCTATATTACGCTGAAATCCATAGGGACATTTTTCAGTTGCCTCTGTGGAGATTGGACCTACAGGTTGGAAATGGACTGTGACACAGTTACACACTCTGATTTTCAGCTGGGGGCTCATCATTCATATTTTGATCCATGATACGTGACAGGAAAGCTTGTGCTACAAGGGGCATAATAAGTACAAGACATGAAAAGGTAGTCACAGTGGATTCTTCCCCCTGCAAAACTAATCGAGCATCCCTGAAAAATTTGGTAGCTTAATAGCAAATAAATAAATGAATAAAACTTAAAGCCACGATTTATCCAGGCATGAAAACCCTGTGCAATCTCAGTCCTCTCTAGTAGGAGTAAAGGCTGGCTTCCAGGATGGATCCCACCAAACGGTCATAGACACCTCTTGCAATAAATATCAAATAAAAGCTTGCAGTTAAAAAACCAGCTAGCAACTTAGCCAAGATCAATTGTCTGTCTCCTTCTCTATCACCAGGGGCACCAAATATTAACACATGTGCCTGACAGCTACTGTCATGTATCATATCAGGAACATTTTAGTCTGAAGCCAGTGACTTTTCTGGGAACAAGCAGTTCACGTAAAAACATATACCTCTAATGCTTGCAGGTATTCCTCCTCCTGACTTCCCTGGTTTGCATCATAGTAGCTGCTCTCTTCCATTCCAACTCTGGGGCTGCTCCCTTGGCCCAACCTAGGCAGATATTTTAGGAATAAAATATATAGGAATAAACTTTACCAAGGAGAAAGACTTATACACTGAAAGCTGTAAAACATTACTAAAAGAAATTAAAGAAGACACTAGTAAATGGAAAGACATTCATGCTCATGGATTGGAAGACGTACTACTAAGTTGTCTATACTACCTACAGCAATCTACAGATCTAATGCAATCCCTGTCAAAATCCCAATAACATTTTTTGCAAAAATAAAAAACCCATCCTAAAATTCATTTATAATCTCAAAGACTCCAAATAGCCAAAACAATGCTGAAAAAAAAAGAACATTGGAGGTCTCACACTTTCTGATTTCAAAATCTTACTATGAAGCTACAGTGATTGAAAACTGCATGATACTGGCATAAAGGCAGACATAAAGACCAATGGAATAGAATAGGGAGCCCAGAAAAACATCCTTGTACATATGATCAAATGATTTTCAACAAGGGTACTGAGACCATTTAATGGAGAAAGGGCAGTCTTTCCCAAATGGTATTGGGGAAACAGGCTATATCCACTTGCAAAAGAATGAGGTTGGACCCATACCTTGTGCCATATACAAAAATTAGCTCAAGATGGATTCAATATCTAAATATAAAAGCTAAAACTATAAAATTCTTAGAAAAAAACATACAAGAAAATCTCCGTGGCATTGGATTTGATTCTGATTTCTTGGCTATTTGACAGCAAAAGTACAGGCAGCAAAAGAAAAAAAAACAGGTAAATTAGACTTCATCAAAATAAGAAACTACTGTGCATCAAAGAATACTATCAACACAGTGAATAGAAAACCCACAAGAATGGGAGAAAAATTTGCAAAGCAATAAAGGGTTAGTATCCAAATAAAAGATTAATATCCAGAATATATAAAAAAAAACACCTACATTTCAACAATAGAAAGAAAATAACCTGATTTAAAAATGGGCAAAGGACTTGAATAAACATTTCTGCAAAGAAGATATACAAATAGCTAATAAGCTTATGAAAAAATGTTCAACATCACTAATTATTGGGTAAATGCAAATCAAAACTGCAATGATAGGGGTACCTGGGTGGCTCAGTTGTTAAGCATCTGCCTTTGGCTCAGGTCATGATCCCAGGGTCCTGGGATCGAGTCCTGCATCGGCCTCCCTGCTCAGCGGAGAGCCTGCTTCTCCCTCTGCCACTCTCCCTGCTTGTGCTCTCTCTCTCATGTTGTCAAATAAATAAAATCTTAAAAAAAAAAAAAACCACAATGACATAGCACTTCATACCCATTAGAATGGCTGTTAACAACAACAAACAGAAAATAAAAAATGTTAGTGTCTGCAGAAATGGGAACCCTTGTGTATTGCTGGTGGGAATGTAAAATGGTGCATTGTGGAGAACAGTATGACAGTTCCTAAAAAAAAAAAAAAAATTAAACATAGAATTACTATATGACCCAGCAATTCCACTTCTGGGTATATACCAAAAAGAGTTGAGAGCAGGGATTTAAACAGATTTTTTTACACCAATGTTCATAACAGCATTATTCACAATAACAAATTAGGTGGAAACAACCCAAATGTCCATAGGTGGATAAATAAACAAAATGTGATACACACACACACACACACACACACACTGAATTTATTCAGCCCCGTAAAGGAAAGAGATTCTGACACATGCTACAACATGGATGAACCTAGAAGACATTATGCTAAGTGAAATAAACTAGTCACAAAAGGACAAATGTTATGAGTCCACTTTTATGAGGTACCCAGACTAGTCAAATTCATGGAGACAGAAAGTAGAGTAGTGGCTGCCTGGGGGGAGGGGGAGACAGGGTGAGAAGGTATTGTTAATGGGTACAGAGTTTCAGTTTAGGAAAATGAAAAAATTTGGAGATGGATGGTGGTGATGGTTGCACAACACTGTGAATGTCCTTAATGACACTGAATAGAACTCTTAGAGGTGGTTTAAAAGGTAAATTTTGTGTATATTTTACCGTAATTTAAGAAAAAGATAACTTTATCATCTGGAAGGAAAAACCTGCTCAGGCTCTGGCTACTCATAGACAAGAACAAATTCTGAGAATAATGACAAATTTGAATTTTATACTGGGACACAATTTCCCCAGATATATCTGTCCCTGAGAATTATATGAATCATGCCTTTAAAAAAAATACAACTACATTTAATGAGCTCTATTTTGACTAGAGAGGATAGTGGGTGGCCAGGTTAAGAACAAGTAAGTATTTCTCTCCTTTTTTTAAATTTTTAAAATTTTTTTTAAATGCAAGGTTTGCTAGAAAACACTGTAAAATGACATAGGGAAATTCTGGAGAAAATCACTCCTTACAGGAGTAAGAATCCTTTTACTAAATTACTAGCAGTACTAAAGCCAATCACAGATGATGATTGCTAGGGAAGAATCTTACAGATTAAATAGTCCAAGTCAATCTTTTTTTTAAATAAAAGATTATTCATGTAAGAACAAGAAGAATAAAGCAGGAAATCCTGCCTTAAGGTATGGGAAGGGCAATGCACATTCACTAGCTTTGCCCACACACAAAGCAATTCATGGGCACACGCACACTTTTCTCATGGGAACAGGTAGCAGCCCACCTCCTGAGGGGCCTGGATATTTGGCAGTCATTAGCTGGTAAGATCTCCAAGGACTAGCCTCTGGCCCCAGCCTTGCCAGCTTAGACACATGATGTGTCCCCACAGTGACAGCAGGCCATGCTCTCAGGAGCTGATTCACATTAATTCCATTCATAGGATGGATATAGGGAAAGGAGAAAGCCAATTCATGAATTCACAGAGATTTATAAATGTCACAGGACCAGAAATAGTCATTTTAACCAGCACATTTTTCTCTCTGTTAAATCTGTGTGAGAAGCCAAATATTAATCAGAGAAGATGGCTTGGTGAACATGGAATCAGAAGTCAGTATTTGGTGTCCACGCACATCAGGCTAGAGCAGTGTTTCTCAAGCCCCAGGTGTCTGATTTCACTGTGCTGGTTTTACCCTGGGCATGGGTTAGCTTCCAGTACTGCCCCGTTGATTTAGATGTACAACCTAAGTTGCAACCCCCTGGAGTAGTGTATGCCAATGTCTCACAGAAGCCGGGGACTGGTTGCCAAATGTTTGTGTTTTTTTTTAAGATTTTATTTATTTGAGAGAGAGAGTGAGCAGAGGGCAGGCAGAGGGAGAGAGAGAAGCAGACTACCACTGAGCAGGAAGCTGGACGTGGAGCTCCACCCTAGGACCCCGAGATCATGACCTGAGATGAAGGCAGCTGCTTAACCGACTGAGCCACCCAGGCACCCCTGACAGATGTCTTGTGGTCAAGGTCTGCTCTCTGAATAGTGCTCAAATGAGAACGGCCAATATCTGTCTCAGGGACTCTTATTGTATGGGTGACCATCCCCCATTTTTTCTTTCCAAGTGCTCCTTTTACAGAAGAACGGAGAGGCGAAGTGACTTGCCCCAAGGCTATACAGAGGTAGAACAAAAATTAGAGTTTTTCTGAGCTTCATTCTAGGGCTTTCCTACCTCACCTGTCTTTCTGAGGGCTCTGTAGGGACTTCATTGTATAGGGTTGCCTTGAAACAACTTCTGAAGTACAGAGTTGACTTGTTCTCACAAGTCATGTCAGGCCCCCATAGTGTGCATGTCATCTGCTTTTAGTTTCTTAAAGTAAGAGTTTGGGTGGGGACAGATTTAATGAGGTCAAGTTGAGACATATTTGTAGTAATGGGAGTCTACACAGGTTGGATACCACTCCTCTGTGCTCCCTACCACACTGTGTGTTTAATTACCTCTTTCATACCAACCAGTTTAATTATCTAATTGTATGTCCATCTGAGTCATTATCTTATTTATCTCAGCACCCCTAATTTCTGGCACGTGCCAGGCTCATAAATAAATAAATTATATTAAATAATCATCAGTGGATGTGAGGTTCTGGAGCTCAGAGAAAGATCTGGACAGAAGACATCAGTAAGGCAGCCAGTGAATTATGTGATGGTTGAGATACCATCAGGGGGAGTCCCCATCTTCCAACCCTGGAAACCTAACTCTGCTCCAGTCCTATCTTACACACCTGGATAATATTCATATTTAATGGGTCATTTTTTAGTGAAGGGAAAGGGAGAAAATATTTTGTTCGCATGAAGGCAACGTAATGTGCACTTAACTGTTTGGGTGTGATACACTTCTGAATCTCTCTGATAGGGCAGTCCCAGAAAAAAATTGAATTGCAAATGTGAACATTCTATTAATAAAAGGTACAATAGGGGTGCCTGGGTGGCTCAGTCCATTAAGCGTCTGCCTTTGCCTTGGGTCATAATCTCGGGGTCCTGGGATAGAGTCCTGCATTACTGGGCTCCCTGCTCAGCAAGGAGCCTGCTTCTCCCTCTCCCTCTGCCCCCTCCCTCATACTCTCTCTCCCCCTGTCGAATAAATAAATAAAATCTTTTAAAAAAATAAAATTTACAATAAGCTTGTCATAAGAAATCTAAATAACTTCAAGCCAGTAACAGTTTTTGAAAAATGACAAAGAAAATGTCCCTTATTTGTATCAAGATAATAGGGTCAGAAAAGATTCAGCCCAACAATCCAAACCTTCTGTTAGAGAGTAAGGATCACTGGTGTTTGGCTTTATGGCCCAGCAACACTGCAAATTTTTGGAGTGTCTTCAAACCACCAAAACAAGATTAAATTTTATTCTGAATAATTGTTATGGGGCTTATCTTCTCATATTCTAAATTTTTGAAAATTTGTAATTCGTGCATGGCATGTATATTAACCTCAGTTGAACTGAATATGCACGCTTTTTCCTACCATTTTTAGTAGATGAGTGTTTATTTTATTTCTGTTTAGGTGGTTAGTCGTCTGAACCACTTTTCAGACACATGTGCCATTGGAACCAAAAACTTTCCATGGTCCATGTTGCTGTTGTTTTCATTCTTTTGACAAGATATAGAAATATATTTTATTACTTTCTTTTTTTTTAAAGATTTTATTTATTTATTCGACAGAGAGAGAGACAGCCAGCGAGAGAGGGAACACAAGCAGGGGGAGTGGGAGAGGAAGAAGCAGGCTCCCAGCAGAGGAGCCTGATGTGGGGCTCCATCCCATAACGCCGGGATCACGCCCTGAGCCGAAGGCAGACGCTTAACGACTGAGCCACCCAGGTGCCCCTTATTACTTTCTTTAATGTTGGTTTATCCATTGTCCTCATTTTAAATGAGAATCTTTAAATTGTTTTTTAATTTAATTTTTTATTAAATACTATTTTAAGGCCATTCTTTAAGTCAGAATTGCATCCATAACGGCCTGGTGAGCTAAAAAGGAGATAAGCCTTATTTTTTCCCTTTTAGGACAAGGAAAACAAAAGCTAGGCTTTCACAAAAGAATCCATCTTTTCCAGTTTCTGTAGCTAATTAAAATGCTTTGGTTCAAAAAGCAGCAGTAGACCAGATTTCTAAGTCTTCGTTACTCAAAGGGCAACATCAATTTGGAGATCAGTCTTTTTCTGTTCTTTTTCTCCACTCCCATTGGCACAAAGGCAAATACATAAAACAGTGAGATTAAATTGAGATAGATCTCAATAGCAGCCATACAAGATTATAGAAATCTAGAATTGGGAATAATTGGTTGAGCATTTAGCTTAGGGATGGCATATGTGATAGATGATATAGTTCCCCCTTACCCTCCATCCATGGCAGACATCACTATGCAATTACTGAGCCCAAATGTGGCTTAACAAATGTTTTCTACACAAGTCCCCTGGCAGCCATTACCAAGTAATTTGAGTTGCCGGAGAAGTCCTACCTAATCTAGTCTAATCATTTTACATTATGAGAACATGGAGGCCCATAAACGTGACTGGCCCAAGATCTCTCAGCAGTGGCTGATAGGGAAGCCGTATTCTGTATCATGTAAAAATCTATTCCTCATGAGTCTTGAGTCAATTTAATAATGCCCCAGTACCCAGCAAGGCCACACAAGACTCTGTACAAGATGAATCATTTCTCTCTGGGAAGACAGACAAGTTCGTATGGCATCAAGAAACCCAAGGGAGCAGCTGGGAACAGACAGCAAAACATTACTGTTCCTCCTCCTATGCCAGGAAGAGGGCTGGAGATTAAGAGGAGGAAAACCAAGATCCTTCTCCAGCCTTGTAACTCTAGGTTCTTGAAACTGTCCCACCAGGTAGCGGGGAAAGAAAGGGGTCCCAGTACAAGCAATGGTCCACAGGAGGGGGCATCCAACTCCCTTCCTATTTGTTCAGTTCCCACAGCCAGGGTTTGGAAGTTCTTCAGAAACAGTTCACTTTCTAGAAAACATTTTCAGTCTCTAGACTAGCGTTGGTGGTACTGAGATGATTTGTTGGGATGACACTTTGATCAGACTTGGGGAATTGAATGAGAAGTCACTGAGATGAGGGGGGCTGGCTGACTGTGAAGTTGTTTCAGAGAAAACAGACATCCCCGGCTGTTGCACCAGCTCCAGAGATGCCAAAGTAGGTCTGACTGTGAAGGAAGGGGTGCCAAGGGAGTTCAGCAGCAAATGAGCTCCTGCTGATTGAGTTTCTCCTGCCTCTCCCATTGAACTCTGGGTGGGGGTTGGGGTCCCTATAATTGAGAGTGAAAATTTGTGTGCAACAAAGCATTCTCGGAGAGCCCATGGGGACTTGAAATCAAGACCTTGGGTGCTTTTAAAGGACGAGGAGGAAAGGTAGCAATGGGCCAAGGCCGATTTTGAACATAATTCCTTTTTATCCTGGCTTACCTGCCCCTAGAAAGTGCTACTAAACCTTTCTCGACAGAAATGGACTTTAAGGCAGCAGTTGGGGAGAAAATGTGAAAGCCTCTGGATTTTTTATTTTTTATTTTAAGACCAAATTTTCCTTTCCAAAGGAGGGTGGGCTGGAGAGAAGTACTGATCTAGCTGGGGTAGTCTGAGTGCGGTTTGCTTTTTGAGTTAAACATTCACCTTCCCTCTGAATTCAATGATTGGCAAATATAATAGTTGTGGGATTGAATAAAAGGAAGGGAGGTTTCTTAAACCCACTTGGCAAAGAGTAGCTGTTTATAGGCCTGCAGGCATTCCAAGCCAGTTGATACACAGCCTTTTGGGGTGCTGACATACTCCTCTCTGAACCTCAGGAAGGAACAATGCTTCCAAAGACTTTGTCAGCCCTCTACTGGGAACTACTTTTGGGGGTGTCTTTTTCACCCCGGATCAAAGGACCAGAAACTAATTTAATACGTGACTGGGCCAAAAGCATCTGTGATTTTTCTTGTTGTGCCGAGCGCATAGCACTTTACATGGACTTTCTCATGTACATCTTCCCCCCCCACCCAGCAATCCCCCCATTCCTACTGAGAAGAGTGAGGCTCGGACAAGTCAGGTCCCTAGCTCAAGATTCCAGAGATGGCAAGAGTGAGCAGTCCTATCAGATCAATTCAGTGGGAAAACCCAGCACCTTGTAATAACAGGAAGTAAAATAGAAAATAATAGAGGACATCTTTCATAAAGAGTAAGTACTGATTTGTGATACATTTGTTCTAATTATACATATATGTATATATGTATATGTATATGTGTTCTTGATATAATATGTGTATGGTGTTCTCGATACAAAATTGGTTTCTCATGGTAGATCATGGTCAAAAGAGATTAAAGGTCGCTCGACAAAACCACTAAGCAATCCTGCTTCCCTGTGTAGATGGGAGCAAACAGACTCTAACTGGACTTTTAAAAATCTGTGGAGAGAGAACAAAGAGTGGACTCCTCAGAAAGCACTAAAGGTAGAGAACTCTTGTCAATCGTTCCCTTTAGAGTTGTAATCAACAAATTCTTTCTTAAAGGGCCAAAGAGAGAAAACTTGAGGCTAAGTAGTCAGGTGGGCTCTCTCATCACTACTTAATTCTGCAAAAGCAGCCAAGAGCAGTATGGAAATGAATGAGCGTGTCTGTATTCCCATAAAACTTTATTTACAAAAACAGAGAGCTGACCTGTGGGCCATAGTTTACTGACCCCTGGACCTTAGAGCCCAGGAAAAAGAAAATACCTGAATTGCCATACTCTAGGCATGTCCCCAAATTATGAGGACAGCCCCAATTTCACATGATCTATACCAAATTTAGTGTTCAGATTTCTGTTTCTGAAGACATAATAATCATTCCTATGTTGTAAGATATATTAGTTATGCATTGTTGCATAAAAAATTTGCCCCATAACTTTGTAGCTTAAGATGGCAAACATTATTTCATAGTTTCCACAGGTCAGGACTAGCTGATGGCTCAGGATGGGCCTGGCTTAGCCAGGTACCAGGAATTGTGGGGAGCCATTTTAGAGGCTGCCTACCAAATATGGGCTAGGTATTTTATTCATTCATTTAACAAATACCTATGGAGCACCCACTGTGTAAACAGAGCAGATAAAAATCCCTGCCCTCATTCTGGTGGAAGAAGATAGACAATAAACAAAAAGAGGAATCAATATAGAGTATCAGATGGTATTATGGACTAAATGCACGTGTCTCCCCTTCCCGCCCCCCCCCCAATTCATATGTTGAAGGTCTAGCCACCAGTGTGGCTAAACTGGAGATGGGGCCTTTAAGGAAGTCATAAGGTAAATGACATCCTCAGTGTACCATATGCCCCGATCTGATAGGATTAGTGTCCTTAGAAGAAGAGACACGGGAGAATTGGCACTCTGTCCGCCCCGCCTTTGAGCGCCAGAGCTGAGGAAAGGCCCTGTGAGGACATAGGGGCACGGCAACTGCCCACAAGCCAGCAAGAGGGACTCATCAGAAACGCATTTGTTGGCAACTAGATCACAAACTAATAGCCTCTAGAACTGTGAGAAAAGAAGTTTCTGTTGTTTAAGCCGCCCAGTCCATGGTATTTTGTTATGCCAGGCTGGGAAGACTAACACAGATGGTGGTAAGAGAAATGAAAAACAGGGTCGTGCTGACAAAGGGTTTGGCCCTTTAGTATGGGTGGTCAGGGGAGGCCTCTCAGAGGTGACATCTGAGCATAGCTCATGGGAAGTGAAGGAATGAGCCAGGCAAATATGGAAGAGTTTCAGGCAAAGGGAACAGCAAGTCAGACCTTGAGACAGGGATGAGTGCTGTCCAAGGGACATGTTCCATCATGTCTGGCACAAAAATGTGTGTGGAGGGTGGGAAGAATGTGGAGGGTACTGTCAGTCATTGCAAGTTTTGCTTTTCCACACTCTGGATAAAACGGGGAGTCATCGCAGGGTTTTGAACTGAGGAGGGCCATCACCTAACTGATGTTTTATTGTGTTCCTCTGGCTTCTCTGTGGGGAAAGAGAAGTAGGAAAGGCCAGACTGGATGCAGGGAGTCCGGGAAAGAGATCATGGGGTCAGAGGGGGTTACAGGTGGAGGTAATGCGACGTCCATCTCTTACTTTCACTTTCAGAAACAAAATGTTCGTGCATCCGTTTCTCCATCAGCAGAGCTCAATCAAAACACTTTTTACTTGTAGTGGGTGAACTGCAAAGAGCACTAGACCAAGAAGCCAGGAGTCCAGGTCCTTGTCTGCACTCTACCAGGTTAGTGGGGAGGTTAAGAGGCAAAGCAGTTAGATAGACTTAGTTCTCTCTACATCTAAAATGACAGTTTCAGGGGCGCCTGCATGGCACAGTTGGTTAAGCATCCAACTCTTGGTTTCAGCTCAGGTCATGATCTCAGGGTTGTGAGATCCAGCCTTGCGTCGGGCCCTGTGCTCAGCAAAGAGTCTGTTTGGGTTTCTCTCTCTGCCCCTCCCACTCATGCTCTCTCCCTCTCTCTCTTAAATAAATAAATAATTCTTTAAAAATAAACAAATACAATAAATAAACAAATAAAATGACAATTTCACAGGCTGTCAGGAGAAGGTGGATTTAGGACAAATGAACAGATTACTGTTCATTTTAAGCTTGATTCATTGCTTGCAAGAGAAAAAAAAGGAAATTACTGAGTTCGGCCTTCAGAAAAATTAAAAAACAATTATAGGCAAATTAATAATGTTAAGAAAACCCCTGTGTTTCATCTTTCAACAGCCTGGAGCCTAAGAAGACTGCGAGATAAACACCACTGAATGTTCCCAGTACAAATGAACAGAGCAGAATTGAACCCCCAATCAGACATGGTCCTATTGCTCAGGGAGGGGGTGATGTTATGGTTTTACAGACAATCCAAACTTTTTAATATCGCTCCTTGTACCTACATGTTAAGTCCAGTGTGCCGTGGCAAGGCGTTGTACCTCAAATAAAGGGATTAAGGAGTATTACTCGTCATCCAGGCCGCCCCCTGGAAATCCACCTGTGGAGATTAGTAGGCGCCTCATCTGGCATCTGGAAACATTCACAGTGAAACAGGTTGAGACTCGGTGACAGCTTTGCTAGAGCCCCATCAGGCAGTGTGTCCAAGAGAAAAGCACATGTGTACCACCGAATACCTTTCTTAGTAACAAAATTACCATTTTTAACTGTTGAGGGGCAGTGCAAGGGGGTGCATTTAGCGTTTTTGGACTGCCCATCGCCAACCAAGTACCCACATAGGCTACCTCACTTATCCCTCACAATGACCTTGAGAGACAGGTGTTACCTTCCTGGTTTTTCAGAGGGGGAAGTGAGACTGACTGGCCTAAGGACACATGGCTACTAAGTGCAGAGCTGGGATTTCACTCCACAAAGCTCCCCTGCTACCTTTTGTTATGGGGTTGGTTCTGATCACCATATCGTAATTTTCCCTGAGCCCTGACTTGAACATCAGTCACAAATTTTCCATGTTCTAGTTGTCTTCATCCTGAGAACTAATCTCATCAATATACTGGGGAATTTAAGAGCACCAAATGATCTCAGAAATTATGCCAGGCTGCACAGCTACAGGATAGGTTATGAGGCTGGCGGCAGTGGTGAGAGGGCGGGAGTGGCCTCTGCAATCCTTCTAAGCTATATTGAAACCTTGACTCCACAACTCACCATCCAGGTGACCTTGGGAAACTACTGTCCCTCTCTGAGCCTCTGTGTCCTAATGTGTAAAGCAGGGACAACAATTGCCCATTAAGTTCTGTGTGTGTTAAATATGAAAACTCACACAAATCACTTAGAACAGTGCTTAGCACACAGTAAATGCTCAGTGAATGTTATGTCGTATCACTGTCGACCTAGAGAAAAACTTCTTTGAGGTTGCTGAAGCTATTTTCACGTCCGTGCTGACTTCTCCGGCTGCAAGTTTTTGTGCGTTTGTTTGTCCGTTGGTAACAAGTCTCAGAGATTGACTGATAGAATTCTCGTCCCCCAAAGCTATAGCTAGTCTTGATCCTCATGGTCCAATTGCCATTGAATAGGTAGTATATTGCTTGTCAATTCAAATCCTGGCATAGAAAAGTAAGTTTGTAACTGTTCCACATTTGTCCCCAAACTCTGGTGTGAAAGCCATCGTGGCTGAAATTGTGCGTACTTGTTAAGTACCCTCCATGGTGTTGATGTTCTAAATGGCCTCCCAGAAATGTGTTCTTTTCAAAAACTTTTCTGGTCACAGAACTAAGTGGAATGGTCAGGGTGGGGCGTGTTGCCAACTGAGGGAATGCATGAATTGTCAAAAAGTCGTGTGGTCACTACCTGGCTTCTGATCAGTCTTTGTCCTGTAAGATCCAATATTTCAAGAAAAGTGGGAAATCCAGATTTTGGATTTCTTACTTTCTATTCCTGGTGGTAAAAATCTCATGATTTTCAAATGTGGACAGCTCGTTCAGTGGGGGAGCCACAGGCAACTGATCAAATAACAGTAACTGATTAAATGTTGGCAGCTAATCCAGATGGGATCCATAGGCCAACCTTTTATCTGTGGTCTAGTCTAGCTCCCTGGTTTGAGCATTTTAGATTATTAATAAAAGAATAAAAGTTAAAGGAATGGAAATAGCCTCGGGGGGAAAAAACTTTTAGGAATGTTTTGTGATTAGTGGCCAAGAGCCTATTATCCAGGCATATAGGTTTAGACGGGCCCAAAAAACTGCCTACAGAAAAAGGTTTTCTTTCAAATTAATTCACGAATGTAAAACTACTTGAAACCACATGGTAGGGGATAACCTTGAGCTCTTAGAAGACAGCTGGCCCCTCATATTTCCCAACTTAATTGTGAAAGCAGAGTGGATTTTGGAGCAGCTGACCTCTGGAGACCTGTCGCCATTGAGAATTAGAACCTCAGAAGTATTTCATAGTCCATGTGGAAGTCTGTTGATCTGCATTTTAAAAGCAGCAACTATTGCTCTTTGTATCTATATTAGTGGGAATAGGCTAGGTTACCTGCAGTAACAAATAAATGGATGGGTGACTCTGAAGTATGTTCTACGCTGTCTCCCAGAGCTCTCCAAACAGAGTGGGCACCAGCTGCCCACAGCAGGAACTGGCTCCCTACTGACCCCTGATTAGTGTCCTTCCTTTCCTTGTCTCACTTTCCCGTGCCTCTAACAGCACTTCCTCAGACAAAGCACTCACACACATCTTTATGAGGAACCCTAATGAAGACAGCCACCTTCCACTTACCTCCACCTCAGCATCTTACGTCTATCATGTTATGCGTGGAAATCTAGAAGTGTAGCTATACTGCAATGAGACAGCTTCATGTGCAAGAATGTTTTGGGGAATATGACTCAGCTCATGGAACCATGCTTTTTATATTGTAACTGACTCACACAGGTCAATCCATCCGTAGGTGGCTGCTAGCAGAGGGTATACACTGATTGATGTGCAGTGATTGCTTTTGTCAGGCATTAAATTAGTTTCAACGTAGAGAGAGGCATGAAAAGTTGGAGGCAATCTAATACTTCATATACACAGAGGTTAGGATTCTTAGAGCCTAGAGATTTAGTTTCTCTGTAAGTTTTTATAGTAGGTAAGACTTTTGTATGAGTTAGGACTGGAACTACTTTACTTTTTTTCTTTTTTTTTTTAAGTAAGGTGGGGAAGACCCTGGGTAGATTTGGCCTTGGGCATGACTAAATTCAAGAGCTTAATTAATGTTATCAGACTCTTCTCTCTCTCCAAATAGCTTAGGTTATTACATTAATGACCCCCAATGAATCAGGGCTCCAGGATCCATGCACTTGTATAGACTCAGCTTGACCATGAGAATTGCTTTGACCAATGATGCATCAGCAAGCAAGAGACTGAGAAAACAGTGGGACTTGCTCCCTTGGAATTCTACCATCACCATGGGAAGAAACCTAATCTAGCCTCCTTGAAGGACACCATATGGAGTGTGTCACCTAGCAGTCCTAGCTGACTTTGTTTTAAACTTTTCTGTCCCTCCTACATCACCTAGAGAGACATTACGTATAAATATACCTAATATACAGAAATACTTGCTGACAGATTGATTGATTGGACTTAGAGGAACATTTCCTTTAAATCCTTGGGTAACCAAAAACTACTCCTTAATGGGGAGATGAAGAAAAAAGACAAGTTGTTCAGAATAGAGGTATGTCAGGTCACGTGGTCCTCAACGCTCATCAGTATGGAGTGGACTTTGCATTCTCTTTTCTAAAGCATCAGATTGCTAAAAGACATGTTTGATGTTATGATTAGTTAATCAAATAAGTAATTTCATAATTACCTACATCCAAGGTTAACCATTAACAGATGAATGAGTATTCCGACAGGAGAAATCACGCAAGGGGGGGAAATGAGCATTTGATAAAGAGAATGCTCATGCTGGGGCGCCTGGGTGGCACAGCGGTTAAGCGTCTGCCTTCGGCTCAGGGCGTGATCCCGGCGTCGTGGGATCGAGCCCCACGTCAGGCTCCTCCGCTAGGAGCCTGCTTCTTCCTCTCCCACTCCCCCTGCTTGTGTTCCCTCTCTTGCTGGCTGTCTCTATCTCTATCTAATAAATAAATAAAGTCTTAAAAAAAAAAAAGAGAGAGAATGCTCATGCTAAATGAGTGATAAATTGATAGATGTTATAGAACCACAGTGTGTGCCTGCCTCGTTCATTGAACAAATACTCAATGAGTATTATGTCAGCCGCTCTTGTCCTGGAAAGAGCAGCAATCCTCTAGGTCACCCATACCACCCCATAAGTGTCCAGGTAACAGATGAGAAAATCAAGGCTGAAGGAGATGGGACCTATCCAGGGCATTACACCCAGGACTAGAACCCCATTCTCTTCCTTCCTTGGTTTGTGTATCATCTCAGGATCCCTAAACAGCACACCAGCTTTGTTTTTACTTGTGTGATCTTTATCCAGTCATTCGCTCTCTCAAATCTCATTGTCTGTAAGGTGATAGGAATGGGCTAGATGAGGTCCAGCACCTCCCCAGGTTCAGTCTCTGTATAACCCCATTTATCTCCCGAAGTAAAGTTAATATAAATGTGCTTAGAAGTTTGAGCTTATAAATGAGAGCTATAGATGCCAGCCCTGGGGGAATAGCCTTTGGATATGTGTAGTCCCCATTTAACCCACAGTAATAGAAAGGGATTTTCCCATAGGCTGGATTAGATGGCTCTGAGATGGAGGAGGCAGCTTTTAGCATGAACTCCCCTAGCTGAGAAAATCTCTTGTGATGATCTGAATTGAAAAACAGTCCATTCTGAGTGTATGAGAGGAGGGAAATGCACTGTTTATTATTATTATTATTATTATTATTATTATTATTATTATTAAAAATACATAACATAAAATTTACCACCTTAACCATTATTAAGTGTACAATTCAGTAGCATTAAGTATATTCACATTGTTATGAAACAGATCTCCAGAATTTTGCAAATCTGAAACTCTATACTCATTAAATAATAGTTCCCCTTTTCTCCTCCCACCCTTACCTCATAACTACCATTCTACTTTCTGTTTCTATGAATGTGACTACTTTGGATACCTCAGATAAGTAGAATCATACAATATTTGTCTTTTGTGACTGGTATATTTCACTTAGCATTATTTTCTAAAGGTTTCTTCATGTTGTAGCATGTACCAGGATTTCCTTCTTTTTAAGGCTGAATAGTATTTTATTACATGTATATACCATATTTTCTTTATCCATTCATTCATTGATGGACATTTAAGTTGCTTCTACCTCTTGGCTGTTGTGAATAGAGCTGCTATTAACATGGGTATGCAAATAGTCTTCCAAACTCTGCTTTCAGTTACTTGGGGAATATACTCAAAAGTGGTATTGCTGGATTATATGGTAGTTTAATTTTTCAACTTTTTGAGGGCCTGCCACACTGTTTTCCATTTTACAATTCCACCAACAGTGCAAAGGGTTCCAATTTCTCACCAGCACTTGTTATTTTCTTTTCTTCTTCCTTTTTTTAAATAGTAGCCATCTGAATGTGATGATATCTCACTGTGATTTTTTTAAATAGTAGCCATCTGGTGAGATGATATCTCACAATGGTTTTGATTTGCACTTCTCTGATTATTAGTGATGTTGAGCATCTTTTCTTATGCTCATTGGCCATTTGTATATCATCTTTGGAGAAATGTCTATTCAAATTCTTTGTTCATTTTTAAATTAGGGTTATTTGATATTTTTTGTTGAATTATAGGAGCTTTTTATACATTATGGATATTAACCCCCATCAGATATATGATTTGTAAATAGTTTCTCATTATGTAGACTGCCTTTTTAGTCTGTTGATTGTGTCCTTTGATGCATAAAATATTTAAGTTTGATGTAGTCTCATTAGTCTATTTTTGTTTTTATTGCCTGTGCTTTTGGTATAACATTCAAGAAATCAAGTCCAATGTCAATAAGCTTTTCCTCTTTATTTTATTTTAGGAGTTTTATAGTTTGGAGTCTTTAATCCATCTTGAGTTAATTTTTGTATATGGTCTGGAATAGGGTCCAACTTCTTTTTTTTTTTTTTTCAACATGTAATATCCAGTTTTCCCAGTACCATTTGTTGAAGAGATTGTTCTGCCCCCATTAAGTAGTCTTGGCACCCTTGTTAAAGATCATTTGACCACATATGTAAAGATCTACTCTTGGGCTTTCTATTCTATTCCGTTGGCTTATATGTCTCTTTATGTCAATACTACACTTTTGATTACTGTATTACTTTGTAATACATTTTAAAATCAGGATGTGTGAGTCTTCCAAATTTGTTCTTTTTCAAAATTGTTTTGGTTAATCAAGGTCCCTTGAGATTCCATATGAAGGTTACTATTTTTAAAATCAGGGCAGACTCTACAGTACTCTGTCACATAAGCGCTATGTGTTGCAGTCTTACACCCACTTTCACTCCTCAGGTAGCATGCTCTTCCTTTCATTCCCCATCACAGCACATATCACACTATTTGGACTTGCCTGCTTGCTTGGCTATAATTCCTTTCTTCGCCTTGGGCTTTGGCACAGTGCCTGGCTCACAGTGGGGATGTAATACTAATTTTGAATGAATAAATGCAAGTTAGAATGAATGAATGGAAACTTCAAAACTCAGAATCTGCTGGCATGGATGTTGACCTTTTTTTTTTTTTTTTAAAGATTTTATTTATTTATTTGACAGAGATAGAGACAGCCAGTGAGAGAGGGAACACAAGCAGGGGGAGTGGGAGAGGAAGAAGCAGGCTCATAGTAGAAGAGCCTGATGTGGGGCTCGATCCCACAACACCGGGATCACACCCTGAGCCGAAGGCAGACGCTTAACCGCTGTGCCACCCAGGCGCCCCATGGATGTTGACCTTTAACTCAAGTAACAAATCACAGAGACGGAGGTCTTGGCTTAGACCAACCAGAAGCAGTGCTTGTACCACAGAAGAGCCATTGGACCAGTAGCCTCTCCCATTATGGTGTGAAGCTGGGAGACATACAAAAGGAGTAGCAGAAAATCTTCAAGGAGACAAAGCATTTCCAGTCCAGGACCCTATTAGGGGAGACCTACTTCCATCCCCAGGGGCTTAAATTCTGCTAATCCTCCTGGACCCTTTTAAAATTGATACTTCTTGCCCTCTCCCTGCCTTCCAGAAAAATGGAATAATAGACCATGCCTGCCTTAGATTGAGTTCTCTATGGGCAGAGTCTAAGGCAGAAATTCTTGTATAGGTAAAATAGTGAGAGACTTCTCTAGGTGAAACTTATAATGGAGAAGGGAGATGGGAAAGGTCTGGGAAGAAGGTGAGAAAAGATGTGTGTTCAGCTGAAGTCAGGCCTCAGCCTGATTCCACAGGAAACTCTGAAGTATGAATGGCACCAAGAGTTGTCCTACCTTGAGACAAGGGGACCAGCCTTTGGTACCTTGTGGTAGTCATTGGCTATGGAAAGCACAGGTAGATGTGCGTGACTTTGCAGGTATTCCTAGGTAGGAATGGGTGATTCTCAGGAACAGGGAGAAAAACCCAGAAAGGGTAATTGGGGAAAAGCACCAGCAGCACCAACTACACTTCCTTTCTTGATGATTTTGCTCCCTCTACTCCAGAACAGTGTTTTCCTTTTATCCTATCCAACTCCAAACTCTCTTCCAAACAAACTTCCAAACTCAAGGGAACATTTACCAATTTTCCTACTGCTGCTCCTTAATGACCCTCCCCAATATGGCTTCTGGGGTCTGAAGTGCTATTGGTCTGAAATTTCTCTAACCCTGGAAATTCCCCCAAGTGAAGGAACCCAGGAAATCCTTGATCTTTTCACCGGATCAGCTGTCCCCATCCATTCAGCTTAATGGAACATTCTGAGTCTCAAGGTTAATATTCTAAGGGGGCCAGTCGTCTTTCTCTTAGCCTTAGATGACTCTATCCCTTTCACTGCCACACCTCTGCCCAAAACTTTATATATAATAGCCCAGCTGTGGGTTTTGTGTGGTTGCAAAAGTGGGAGATGTGTGCCCACAATCCCTGGGGAGTGAAGGGCTGCCTGCCTGCCTCCATACCCCCCATGTCTCTCTAGCTAATATACAAGGATATATATGGCAAGATAACCTAAAACCCTGCCCCTCCCCTCAATGGTTGAAAGAGAAACCTGGTGCCAGGAGAGAAGCATTTTGAACTTAGTGCGCTTCATAGTAAAGTGATTAGAAGAAACTTTATAATGAGACTCAGGGCATGGTGGATATGAATATGCCCACTCCATACTTAAGCCCAGAGACTGGGTTCTGTTGCAGAATTTGGAGCTCCCACATAAGTCCAAAGTAAGCAGCTTATGGGATATAGCACCGTTTTGTCACAACCAACTTATAAAAGTGGAGGCAGAGACCAGGAGAAGGGTCAACAAGATGATGGATCATAATAATTTCATGTCCTTCCAGGGACAAAGGAAAAGAGATCCAACTAATCACACAATGTTGGTAATAACATTCAAGGCACAGTTAAAAGTTAAATATGGCCCATAGGAAGAAGGGCAAAATTATGGAACTTTCGCCAGGCTGGAACTGGTTTTCTCCCAAAATAGCTAGAACCAACACAATGTACAGCCAGAAATATTCCTTTATTATCTGAAGATGACATCATTTCACCAACATGAGAAATTCATATGGCTAATACTAAGGTTGTTGACCCTACAACTTGTGAAATAATAACCCTGGTCATTATTATGCTAAAATGATTCATTTCTCCCTCCCTTTCCCTGTCCTGGGTTCCATTACAGATCTTCCTCATGTTCCCTGACAGTGAATAGCAAGCACCATGATAAAATATCTTATTCTTAGTCCCTAGATTTCTTCTCTGACCATGAAGGAGATTAAAGGGGTCAGTAGGAGAAAGCTAGGTTCTTTCCAATACATGTATGTAGAGAGAGAAAAAAAAATCTCATAGTAGCTTGGTGGGTTGAGTGGGACATGGAGAGGTAGAAAGCTAGCCTACTTCTTTTCCAAGACTTTGTTTATATAATTCCACTGATTACAGGCCCTTATCACCTCTCTGGAAGTCCAAACTCCTTACCTACATTTCTCGGTTTGGCCCTGCGCTGGTATTTACCTGTCATCTTTCAGTCCACACCTGTTTTTCTCTATTCTGCTCTATAATCCTGAACCCCAGGGTCTGCATACTACTTTTCCCAGGATTCCTTGACAGCTGGCTTCCTGTTATTTCTGCCAGTAGAGGTCACTGGCAGGACATAGAAAGTAAGAAGGTAGAGGAGCTATTCTTCCTCCCTCTCTGCTTCTAGCACCTTCTCTTGGAAGTGGCTGCATCTCCCTGGCAAGCCCCACCTTCTCCATTAGTAACTCCATCAGCTATGAGTCGTCTCCTCCATGGTTCCAGCAAAGCCATTATAGCCCTTCTCTGTACATCTAGGCTCTGGGAACATCATCTTCATCCTTCTGTCCCAGATCTATCACTATAACTGCTGGTTCATGTAGTTGCCTAAACTTGGATCACTAGCCAACCCCTTTGTCCTGGTGTTCTCACTCTCTGTCTTCTGCCATTGTTTTCTTGACTTGGACTCTTATTAATACAGACTCCAACATATCTTTCTAGTCTTATCTCCTGCTTACCACTAAAATCAGATACTACCTCTCACCCTGACTCATATAACCACATGCTCCAGTCATACTCCATTTGCTCCTTCTTCACCTAAATCATGTGGCTATCTCTTGAAAAAGACCATCAGATACTACTATGATCAAGCAAAATTAAGTTTATTAGAGTTACTATAAAAAGAGAGAGCACCACCTTGCTAGAATCTTAGTAACATCTTAGAGAGGAAGTTAGGGAAGGAGCAATATGGGCTTTGAGGGCTCTGACTAGGTGATTTTAAGAAGGATCTTGTAAGACAGGGAACTCACTAGGATTGGGCAGAATTTCTAACCAGAAAGCTTTGGATACTAATCCACAGTGAGATAAGGGCCTTAAAGTGACTACGTTAGTTGATTCAGTGTTATCTTCTAGAAGAGAGTAGTTTCTAGAGCAGGTAAGTTATTTTTGCTTGATCCTTGTATTGTTTAACATAGGGGCAGGAAAATATACATAGTTCATATTTTGTTTAACACAGAAAAATTACATTGATTTCAGTTCTTACTAGATGACTTCTCCACCTCTGTCATTATTTACAATGTTTCTTGCCCTTAGAATATGTTTTATCTTTCACTGCATGTTTATTCATTCATTCAATATCTGTTTATTAAGCACTTACTATATGGCAGACACAATCCTAGGCACTGGGGAATGCAGCCTTGAAAAAGAAAGATGAGGTCCCTTATGGGGCTTACCCCTTATTAGAAGAGAGAGATAATAAAGAAATAATGTAATTTCAGATAATTATAAAGCCTATGAAGAAGAATAATTTAGAGTAAGCAGAGAGAATGTGGCTATGACTGGGGGTGGGGGGATATTTTAGATAATGTATTAAAATCCTACCCATTCTTTTAAAACCAATTAAATATATTACTTCTCTAATAAGTCATTGTCAACCACTACATATATTGAGATGACATTATGATACTGACTCATGGTTTTCTTCCTCTTAGTAATTCCTTTTTATTCTCCCAAACTTCCACTATTAAAAGTCTGTCTTTAGACTACGTTTATTGTCCCAGTAAGAACAAAGAGTCAAAATATTGCTTTGAGTTCCAAAATATCAAAAGTAAAACCTGGAGGATTCATATGATGTAGTTTATACCATAAACTGAGAGATGGGAGGATTATGTAATAACATAAGATTACAGACAGGATATAAAAATACTCTCTGGGCTAGGGATGTGGGGATGATCTGGGAGATAGAAGAAAATGGGAGGAAGTGAGCTTAGAGGTAAAAGAGAGGTCTGGTCCCTTACCCTCTTTGGGATCAGTCCTGCAGGTACCATGTCACCAACCCCAGGTAAGTTTGAAGAGATCTCAGGGCAGAGAGCTTGTACCTTATCTCCCTAAGGAGGCTTCAACCTTCTTGAAGAAGCTTTTTGATCAGGATCCAGTAAAGCAGCAATAGCTAAGGAATGGACTTGGGAATTCTCAGAGATTCCTGGATATTCCTGAGTAGTACAGGCTTGCCGCCAAATGTGTTCATGCTACAAGAGGCAGAGAGGGCCACAAGAGGAAAGAGTCTTCATGGACACCACATGCAAACCCAGTCAATAAATAATATGTGGATAATGCAAGTTACAGGAACGTGGTGAGGCCTCATACATCAACAACAGATACAGTAGAGAGGGCAACATTTAAAGACCAGAGAAGACACCTAGATGTCAGTGGGGTCCAGAGATGATCTATGACCTCAGGTTCTTCACCCCTAATACAATTTGTATTAGTTTGCTAGGAATACTGAAACAAAGTATCACAAACTGGATGGCTTAGACAAGAAAAATTTAATTTTTCACAGCTATAGAAGCTAGAAGTCTGAGATCAAGATGTTGGCAGAGTTGGTTCCTTTTGAGACTTGTGAAGGAGAATTTGTTCCATGCCTCTCCCCTAGCTTCTGGTGATTTCTTGGCAATCCCTGGTATTCCTTGGCTTGAAGAAGTATCACCCTGGATTTCTGCCTTCATCCTCAGATGGTGTTCTCATGTGGGTCGCTCTGTCTCCAAATTTTCCCTTTTTATAAGGACACCAGTCATGCTGGATTAGGGCCCATGCTAATGACCTCATTTTAACTTTATTGCCTCTATACAGAACCTAACTCCAAATAAGATCACATATTGAGGGATGGTAGGATTTCAACGTATGAAGTTTGTGGGGGACACAATTCAAGCCATAGCACCATGTATATAAAGCCCTTGGGAGAATGCAAGTAGAAGAAATTCGAATTTGATTGAAGAGAACCCAGACAGTGAGTTGCCCTGTGTGTCAAACAGGCTTTAACATGGCCCCAGTGGTCCTTACCTTCTGGTATTAATGCCTTTGTAATGTCTGCCCCTTGAGTATGTGCAATACCTGCCACTTACTTCTAACCAATAGAATATCACAAAGACAATGAGATATCACTCCTGTGATTATGGAGCAGACTCCATCTTACTGGTAGACTCACTCTTTGTCCTTTGCTGGCTTTGAAGAAGTAAGCTACCATGTTGTAAAAAAGCTTATGGAGAGGGCCACATGGCAAGAGTCTTCTATAAGCTGAGAGTGGCAGCCAGCAAGAAGCTGGGGTTCTCAGTCTTACAACTACAAGGAAATGAATCCTGCCAACAACTGGAGTAAGCTAGGAAGTAGATCCATCACCAGTTGAGCTTCCAAATGAGAACCAAGCTCTTGCCAACACCTTGACGACAGCCTGGCTAAAGGCTCAGCTAAGCTGTGCCGGGACTCCTGACCCCCAGAGACCGTGAGATCATTTAAAGGTGTGGTGTTTTAAGCTACTAAATTGGTGATGAAACTTTACATTGCAATGGAACATACCTGGAGTTATTGAGAGTTTTATTATTGGATGAAGAAATCTGTGGGTTGGGTAGTGGGGGGAGACTGAGGATATAGTGATTTTCAGTAGTAGAACAATAAAGAGAATTACATTTTGTACCTGTCAATACTTAATAAAAGTCATACTTGTATTATCCCACATCAAATTAATCTCTTCCTTTTCTTGGTTTCTACTGCTTTATCCCACCCTCCGGTTTTAATATAGTTCTGGCATTTGGTAGTTCATTGTTCCCAGGTTTATTTACTCAAGGAAAATACCCAAGTTCTGTGACCTGGTAGATGGTTATTTTGCTCTGATGTGAATTTTAATCACGAGTGCTTTGAAGATGGTATGAGACAAAAAGGGCTCATTGGTGAGTAAGCTTAGCAAAATGGTGCCTCTCAAATCTCTCTATAGGAATTGCTTAAGGGCTACAATCTATTTGGGGAGCTTGCCTGGTCAACATTACATTAACTTTAACCAAGAAAAATTGCAACATTTTCTAAAGATGCATTTATTTACTCTTCACTTGAGAATCAGAGAATGTCACTTGTCCATACTAAAGAATCCCATCATCATCATTATTATTAATTGGGTGTCTTGGAAGGGGGCTTTTAGAAAGGAGGAGAGAGAATTTATTCCTTGCTGCTCTTACAGCTAGCAGACCACCCAGAATCAGAGCTCAGTGAGGCTTTGTTTTTCTCTTCTCATTATCAAAGATACAGTAACTCTAGTGATGTAACAAAAATGTTCTTTGTGAGAAAAACAGCAGACCGATAGTGCTGGTGATGGCAATAAAGAGGGACTAAAATCTTAAAAAGTAAAGGCATTTGCATTTTAAGGATTAGCAACTGTTTTAGGATATGGTCCCTGTGAAGGTCAAGAATCTATTCTAAAATGTGCTGATTGTAAAAAATTTGGAAAGGGAATACATTAAAGGAAAGGGGAATGCCGTAACCCTCTTATCCCAAAATAACAAAATTAACAGTTTGAGGTATATATTTCTAGTCCTTTTTCTGTGTGTGTGTGTGTGTGTGTGTGTGTGTGTGTGTGTGTGTTTTAAGATATATTTATTTATTTGAGAAAGAGAGAGAGAGAGAGTGAGCATGGGGGTGGGGGGTAGAAGGAGAGAGAACCCCAAGCAGACACCCTGCTGAGCTTGCAGCCTGAGGAGTGGCTCGATCTCATGACCCTGAGATCACGACCTGAGCTGAAACCAAAAGTCCGACGCTTAACTGACTGCACCACCCAGGCACCCCATATATGTTTTAAATATATTTGAGAAGATAGTACCCTACTGTTTGATTTGTAACAATTTGCTTAATAACCTCCTAATTAGCCACTATTTTCCCACTTTCATTACTATTACAGTGAACATTTTACAACTAAATTTTAACTAAAATTTCACATTCTTAGGGATGTGTGTATATATGTATATGTGTGTATATATGATTATAAGTGTGTGTGGGTGTGTATGAAACTAGAAATGGAACTATTGAATCAAAAGGTTATGAAATTTTAAAGTCTGTTAATTTATATTGCAAAATGTTTTCCAGAAAGATTTGTACTTGCTTTGTAAGATGATTTCCATCTCACCACAGCCCTCCTAGTATTGAGTATTCTCATAGTGTTGATAGGGAGAGAAAGATCTAATTCATTTTGATCCAAATCTACCTTGTAATGTGTTAAGAACTATTTGTTCAATAAACTTGCCCTCCACCACTGATTGACTTTATCTCCTTCTTTGTTAAATGATTATATATGGTAGAGTCTTTTTCAGGGCTCCCTTTCTGTTCCATTCATCCAATTTTTGCCCGTGTGCCACAGACACTGATTTGCTATAATTTCATGATATGTTTTAATATCTGCTGGAGCAAGTCTATGTCAATGGTCTTTTTGGTATATTCCTCAGCTGATTTCACCTTCTTAGAATACTTTTGGTTTTAAACTCTGCTATAGCATCAACTGTATTTTACCTTAAATTATGGCTACATGACATCTCCCTGAAGAAACAGAATGCTCCTTGAAGGTGGAGATTTTTAAACCTTCTTCTTTTTTTAATGTCCCCCTTTCTGTACCACACTTATTTATTCACAAAATATAGTGAGGGTGTCTCAACTGCAAGCAATTGGTTTCTGTTGGAACCAACTCCAGAATTGGCCATCTTCTCCTCCTTTCTGAATACCCAGACACTTGAAACAGTTACTCTGTCTCCTCTATTTCTCTCTTTCCTCAGTCACAGTCCAGTCACATCCAGCAATCCCTGAAGCAGACAACATAAAGAATTGACAATTACTATCGAGGATAATTTGTTCGGCACACTGCCCTATACACTTCCTCCCTACCCATTGGCACTATTGAATGATGAACTAATAGATCATTATCAGTATACAGGATGAATGAAGATATAGCTAAATATTAATGAATTTTATTCAGTAATTGCCCACATAAGAGACAAAATTATCATTTAAAAGAACTGCAGTTACTAATTAGGCTCATTACTCCTTCAAGGGTGAAGAAGGTTCCAGTGAGCAGAGGTTATTACATATTACTCTAAACTAAAACTAACCTCAACCATCATGTGTGACTTTTAGTGTCTCTAAAAATAGCATGGAAGTTAACTAGGCATATTTTAAAACCAAATAAGTGGTCTTTTATTTATTTAAGAAATTCATTTGGTCAAAGCAGTAACTCCTAAATCCAGCTATGCTTTGGAAACCCGTGAGGATTGAAAATGCCGATTCCTTTATACCATAGAAAGTTGGACTCTGTAAGGCCAGGGCTGGAACCAGGAATTTGGGTTTTTTTCTTTTTCTTTCTTTTTCATTTTTTAATTCCCTAAATGATCCTAATCCTTTAGCCTTATGGGTACTACTAGCCTAAAACATGTCGTTAGCAGGGCTGAGATCATTGCAATACATACACTCATTTTTGCCAAGACATATTCTACAGAGTTCCGTGCAAGACCACTAGGTCTTGCATGGGACCCAAAGGAGTTGATTCACGAATATCTTAACACTTAACACTGGAAATGAGGAGAAAAATATACAGGGAGCATCTATTTTGGTATAATTTTGCTTTCCAATCTTCACAGATGGAATTTTTAACTCTTGGATTGGAAAGGCATGCCCAGGACTGGTATTTATGTGAGCAGAGGAGGGAATTCCAGATTGAGGTATGAACTAAAGGACATCAGGTAAGTACCATCCCTTCTTATGCCCTCCCACCCAACTAGCCCTTTGGCAAATGAGCTCCCCTACAGCCAATCTAGCTGCCTAAAATCCTATACTTAAAAATTAATTCCTTTGAGTCACTCCCTAATCATTCTCTTCATTCTGCATGATAACTGAGCATCCATAATTACTAGGCAGGATGCTAATCTCTGGCAAGTGGGAAATGAGAGACGCAGTCTCTGTCCTTGGGGAGTTCAAGTCCCGTGTGGAATGCAGCTGTATTCATCTATAACACAGTATGATGTGTGCTTAGAGAAGAGGCTTTGGAGCCCAGAAGAGAAGGTGAAATCAAGAAATGAAAATCTCTCAGCCTGCTATTAAAGTCCTCAAAATGCTGGTCATGTTGTCAGGAAGTCAACAGGGTTGTCACTGCACACAAACAATGAGATTTGCTTGATGCTGTTGTTACTGCAGTTAGAGGGTCCAAGGGCAAGTGGACCAGAATCCCAACTGTTGGCTCTGTTTTGTTCCCTTTCTCCACGGCTGCCTGGCTACACACCCCAGGCCAAAGCCCTCTGACTAGGCAAGTGGTCAGGGGCTGCTGGGATGGGCCAGTTGTGTTTTTATGAGAGCACTCAGCTGCATGGACTTGAAGAATGGAGTAGAAGGTGTAGCTGCTGCAGAAGAAGTCTGTGAGGAGACTGAGGGGGCAGGGGATTAATAAGAACCATGTCGAATGCTAGCAGGTGGCCAGGTTGCTGTTGTGACTAAAAGGTGGATCACCAAGTCTTCACAGACACCAGAGAACACTACAGAGTCCGGAATGGATGCCGGTCTGGTGACAGTCTGACCCCAATTCTGCTGGACCCTTGTCTATTTGCCATTTTCTAGATTTCTGGCCTCAAACATGTATGCAAAAACTAAACTTTAATTGAATCCACTGTCTTCTCCAGGAATGTGGCCAGTACATCCCTCTGCTGTAACACAACACTAGTATGGCTGTCCCAGACCATACTGGGTTTCTTGGGCATCCTTATCTGCATAAATATTCTGAGCTGCCTTTTTATCTGACCCAGCTGGTCTATAATAATTTCCTATGATTAGTCCTATGTTCCTTTTATCTTTTATTTCCATCCAAATATATTTTGTCCCACGGCCAACTTATTTATTATATGACATTCTTTCTCTCTTCAGACACACTATCCTCCTTAACCCATGTTGGCATAATTCCCCCTAGCCTGTTGTGTCTATCTCTTATATAAACTTTCCATCTCCAAATTATTCCGAATCTGTTTCTGGTTTTAGCCTCTCCTTAGTAATCCTTGTTACATAATGTGTCTATTATATCTCTTGGTATTTGTTTTCTTTCAGTTCACTTCTTACCATGCATATGAAAGTCATTTGTAAGGAGAGCTGTTTAGAATTTGCTTTTATTTTCTTTTAGGTTTCTTTTAGGGTTCTGCCTCCATCCTTTGAGTTCTTTTAATCTCTGACCCTCCTCCCTTTCTCAAGCCCCCTTGATTTCCCTATAACATGCTAGTTTATACCTTCTTCCCAGATGCATGCAATTTTTACCATTGTGGCTTTGTGTATTGCTGTGGTATTGCAGAAAGAGTTGGCTGTCTTTCACGTAACTTTCTTGTTTCCACCATTCATTTGTTTAGTGGGAACTCCGTTCAAAATCAGTTTTGTCCATATCATTAGCATGTGCCTAGAGCCTGAAGGAAGTCTGATAGAGACTTTTAAAAAAATGTAATAAACTCATTTTATGTTTTCATGAGACTAGCTGTCTGTAAAAAGTCCAGAACAACCAGTTGAAAATGAAAAACTCACTGCCTATTTGGTCTCCAAGGAGTTGAATAGTTTTGATTATTTTTTTCATTAAATTCTTACCTTTATTTCCCCACTTCCTCACCTAAATGTCCTTTATGTTGTTGTTTTAGGTGTGCAGGCATATGTAGGAGCTTACATCACCTACACACTCCCTTCAAATTTTGGAAGCGCTGTCAGATAGTATGTCCCAGATATGCTAGACTTCCTATACCATTCAGTACAGCCAACAGTGGTGAGGGGTCATGGTAGAAGGAGATAAAGCAGCAAGCATGACTGGAAGTCTAGTGGCCACTCAAATATTTTCAGGCAATGTGAATTTCCTTAGGGAGGGATTATATCTTGGGTCATCTTTGTTACTTAGCCTTCCTGAGCCTTAGTTTATTTCATTTGAAAATAGGGACAATATTAACAGTACCTACACAATGGGACCCCTGTGAGGATTACTGAAATACCATCTAGGAAGAAACATTCTATTAATGGTGATCAAAATAACAAGATGCGACTATGGAAAGTCATCTGGGTATCATTCAGTAGATTTTTGTGCCAGGGAACTAGTCGGTAATTTAATAACCTTAAAAAGAAAGTAATTTTTCCTATGGGAATAATTTAGTGCCTAGGAGAATCCAGATGAGCATAATTAACACATCATTGTTTAAAGTACCTGAGGGCAAAGCTACCCTCGTTGAGATCCCATCCTGATAATAATGTGGTTTTGCGTTCAAAGGGTACAGAAAATGGGAGAAGAAACTCTGATTTGAAAATTCCATTGTTTAGACCCAGGGTACAAACTTAGTCAACGCAATTTCCAAAATATTGTTATTAAAATCCTTGAGTCAATTGAATTTTCACCTCACTCAGAAACATGGAATTTAGAGGAAAAGAAATCTTGAACTCTCTATTGTTTGGAATAGGATCTAGAATCTGGAGTCATGCTACTTCCATGAAAATAACAGCAAACATAGTTACTGGCTATGTGATCTTAGGCAGTTTACCTAACCTTCTTGAACCTCAGATTTCTCCAGTGTAAAATAAGGAAAGTAATAGTACTATCAATTAGAGTAGCTATGAGGAATATTTTTTTTCGTGAATGGAAAACCCTTATCATTGAGCTTGGCACATAATAAGCACTCAAAAAAAACTTGTTGTTATTATTATTTTTAAAAATATTTATTTATTTATTTTAGAGAGAAAAAGAGAGTGCACAAGCAGGGGGAGTGGCAGAAGTAGGTTGAGCAGGGAGCCAGATGCCAGGCTTGATCCCAAGACCCTGGGATCATGACCTGAGATGAAGGCAGACACTTAACTGACTGAGCCACCCAGGCAGCCTGTTGTTATTATTTTAGAAAGCTGAGGTCCAAAGAGAATTTCATTTACCCGAAGTCTCACAAATATACTCTGCAAAGAATGAAATTCTTGTCTCTGACATTGAGTTAATGTCAATTCTTTGGGCTTTTTCTATCACACCAATAAGCCCTCCATGTTTTTAATTTGTCTTTTTTTTTTTTTTTTTAATAAGCAAGCTCTACACCCAATGTGGGGCTTGAACTCACAAACCTGAGATTATGAGTTGCATGCTCTACGGACTGAGCCAGGCAGGCACACCCATATTTTCCATTTGTACTCACCTCCTTCTATTACCATTTTGTCACAGCTGGTAATCTTTTATCATTATGTAAATTATTCATAGAAAATCCTTATTACTGTAGGCAAAAACTTTAGTCATTGGTAAAAGGTAGACAAGTATGTGTGTGTGTGTGTGTGTATTATATATATATATATATATTTATATATATATATAAATATATATATATATAGTTGATGGTCATGTGTTTTCTTACCTGTTAGTCACCATTGTCCTCTTATCTTTCAGATGGTAAACTCATAGAAGTGTGTCCATGTCTTATTTAAATATGTATAAACCCCTGAGCCTTGCCAACTTCTAATTGCTACTTGTATCTTCAAAATATGCTAGAAAGAAACGAACTTAGTAGTATTAATCATATATTCCAATTTTTACTAAAAATTTTTATTGCGTGTATTTCTCACTACAGCCTATTTTACAATAGAGGACAACAAGGCTCAAAAGTGGTAAATAAGTTGCGCAAGATCACACTACTCATAACTGCTTAGTAGGAAACAGAAGCCGGGGTGACTGACACCAGATCTTCATTATCATAAGAAAAGGTGGGGGTGGGGAATTCACAGACTGGCTGCAGCTATTCAGACACGAGTTAATCTGATTAGGATCCATCACTAGTAGAAAACACACATTTTACAAGAGAACAAATTTCACATGGCTCAGTTATCTGAAGCATAGGCGAGCCCATTTGTGGACACAAAATTGACTATTTCTTTACCAATACCATCTTATGTTGTGCATTTCTTTTTTTAAAGTAGTGGATTCTGACTGAAACTGCAGTACACGAGATCAGATAAGTTTCAGCCTAGAGTTTGGCTGGCTATAGGGTAGTGTGTGTTTAATCCAACCCATACCACCATTTAATTGTAGAAGAATCAGTTATCTTTCATATGACAGTCTTTGTCTCTTCAAACACTATATCTGTTTTGATCCATCTTTTTTTTTTTAAAGATTTTATTTATTTATGTGACAGAGAGACAGCCAGCGAGAGAAGGAACACAGCAGGGGAGTGGGAGAGAAAGAAGCAGGCTCTCAGCAGAGGAGCCCGATGTGGGACTCCATCCCAGAACGCCGGGATCATGCCCTGAGCTGAAGGCAGACGCCCTGTTTTGATCCATCTTGACTTCATGTTGGGGTTAGGCTTAGAAACTGTCAAAACACTTTTAACAAGCTTGTTATAAAACACTACTCCAAGAGAATCAGCTGAGTAAATTAATGTCTCAACACAAGAAAATATTCAATGATTATTATAGTATTTGAAAACAAAGACCCACAGAACTATGGGAAAAAGAGACAGGATAGTGAAATCATAGTGAATTCATGGCAAATTTATTTACATCTGAAATGAATAACAATATGTATATTTTGTGAAACAACATTAACTTTTTCACCAGCCATATTTTATGACTCCATACAATCATATAAAGCATTTCTCAAAATCTTGAAATATATTCAAACACTGAGGTTAAGGGGTCACATGTCAGATAAGTAATGAGAAGACCAATGGAAAAATAACTTGTCAAAAAAAGTCCTTATCACTTAACGTTGAATATCAAGAAAAATCAATGGAGAATCTTTGTTATTTGCAATAAAAAAAAAGTCAATTTTAATCTTAGTTTAGAACTTCACCTTGATCTGACTAGTCAGCATTTGAGTTGTTTTGTTGAGCAACCTGGATATTAAATATTCTATATTCTTTTTTTTCTACACCACAGAAAAGGCAATTTATGGCATAGTACCTTTATAAATAGGTATTTTTATATAAGTGATTTGCTATAGAGTTTTTCCTCAATTAAGGCCAATTTTATTCTTGAAGAAAGACCTTATATTCCTGCTTTAATATTCTCACTCTCAAAGCAGGGGTTTATATTATTCTATTTTCACTATCTTAATATGATCTTGGGACAATAATGGATTAGGCAAATCTATCAGGATTATATCTTTCAGGGATTGTGCCATCTTTGGGGAATTGAACCCAAGGACACTGAAATGAGATACATCTCTAGCAGAGTTAGGGGGCCCTACTGCAGAATAATTAATGGAATCCCAGAAAAAAGGAGAGCTTAGACTTCACAGAAAGGCTCTTAATCAGTCTCCTTTTTTTAAAGTAGTGGATTCTGACTGAAACTTCAGTACATGAGATCAGATAAGTTTCAGCCTAGAGTTTGGCTGGCTATAGGGTAGTGTGTGTTTAATCCAACCCATACCACCATTTAATTGTAGAAGAATCAGTTATCTTTTATATGACAGTCTTTGTCTCTTCAAACACTATATCTGTTTTGATCCATCTTTTTTTTTTTAAAGATTTTATTTATTTATGTGACAGAGAGACAGCCAGCGAGAGAGGGAACACAGCAGGGGAGTGGACTGATTAAAAGAATCAGTCTCCACTAAAATCTAGTACTTCTGCTCTCCTGAGTCCTTAGGACTCAGCAAAGTGGATGGAATGCAACATGTAGTCCTCAAACTAGAAAAGGGAATGAAAGTAAAACTCCAAGAACTGACACCAGAAAAGACAGAAAGGTAACAAAGGACAGATGGGAAAAAAGGGTGGGGTAAATATGTAAACATATGATGTCACCAAGAAAAAGAATGAGAGAAAAAGTGTATCCTGCAAAAGAGAAAAAATATATACAGCATTTATGAGATAGCATAACACAGCATAAGTATAGGTTCTGCAAGTACTTTATGCCAGTAAAAGATCAAATAAACCTATGAATTCAAAAAAGGAGGAGTTCAAAAGCAGTATGATACATAATAAGAGAAGGTAAATGGAGAGAATGAAAAGTGAACAGATTAAGACACCAAATCATACCACTCTAGACCAAACAATAAAAATAGTAAAAAATAATAATAATAATAATGTAATATTAAAAAGCTTTAGATAATCAACATGAATGTGTAAGAAAAAGGCAAAGAGTATTAAAGTAACTAGAAGATGATGATAGATAAGGAGGATATTGAAAAATCCAGGCTAAGAATGATTGAGATCACCATGATAGAACCAATCAAATAAAGCATTAAAAATATGGAGGGATATATTGCAAGAAATGTTTTCTGAAATGAAGAATTAAATTTACAGATTGAATCCCAAGAAACTGATACAAACAAGTGATACAAAAAATATTTTCTTATGAGGTCATTGAAATTCTCGAATTTTCTGGGACTCTAAACAAAAAAATCAGGTCTTCTACAAGTGAGGAAAAAATGAGGCTATTATCATTCTCATTTACTGTTAGAAATATTGAATGCCAGAAGACAATAGAACTATGTCTCTAATGTTCCAAGGGAAAGAAAAATGTTATACCTAGCCAAAAAATGATTCAAAGAGAAAGGCAAGTGACAGACCATCTAAAACATGGAAATCTTAAAGGACTATAGCACACCATTCAATAATCTGCCAAAATGAAGGAGGCCTGTGATTGTTGCATTCATTTAAATACAGAACTACACTTAAACAACCAAAAGGATTATGACTTAAAAATAAATAAATTTATAAAGTCTGACCAAAGCAAAGGTAAGTCTATAGGTGGGAAGGAGAAGTAGGAAGAATGATAAGAAAGCTCATCTCCTCATCTTTTTTAACAAGCAATCAATCCATTTTGTCTAAAACTGTAATGTGTAGGTTAAAAAATAAATGACTGCCACCTCTTAGTGGTTATTACTTTCTAGCTATCCAACCATTCACCCATCCATTGTTCCATCTGCCCATCCTCTACATATATGCATATAGATATATTTTATTTATTTTAAGTAAGTCCTATGTCCAATGTGGGGCCCAACGTGGGGCTTGAACTCATGAACCTGAGATTAAGAGTCACATGCTCTACTGACAGACAGCCAGGTGCCCCCATATAGATATGTTTTAAATAATGGTGTTTATCAAATATTAACATTTCTTATTTATGGATGATTAGATTTGGGGTGATTTATAGCTTTCTTCTTGTATTCCTTTGTATTGCTTGAATTTTCAAGAAGTGACCAACATCACTGTAGTGGATTAAAATTGACCACAAACTCTTTACATGTATTCTCATCTAGAAATGGAGCCTGTCTCCCACCCCTTGAATCATAGCTGAACTTGTGGTTGTCATTGACCAGTAGGACTTAACAGAAGATATACATTGAGGGGCACCTGGGTGGCACAGCTGTTAAGCGCCTGCCTTGGGCTCAGGGCCTGATCCCGGCATTCTGGGATCGAGCCCCACATCAGGCTCCTCCGCTATGAGCCTGCTTCTTCCTCTCCCACTCCCCCTGCTTGTGTTCCCTCTCTCGCTGGCTGTCTCTATCTCTGTCAAATAAATAAATAAAATCTTAAAAAAAAAAAAAAAAAGAAGATATACATTGAGATTATCATGCTCACCCGCTTGGAACCCTGACACAACCAGGCTTCACAGAAGAGCCAGTTGAAAGACCACCTGAAGAGACAGTCCTGGCAATCCCAGCTGTTCTAACTGTCCTAGATGAGACCCTAGACATGTCAGTTAGACCAACTTACCCCAGCTGAATTGCCAGGTGACTACAGCTGCATGAGTGAGCCCAGACAGAAGCAGTAGGACATCCTAGTCCAACCACAGGCTTATGAGACATGCTAAATTGGGGGGGGGGGTGGTTAAGCTACTAAGTTTTAGAGTTATTTCTTACATCTCAATAGATAACTGATTTACTCTCTTTTACAAAAGAGTAACTTCAGTACTCTTTTTTTTTTTAAGATTTTATATATTTTTTTGAGAGAAAGAGCATTTTCACAAGAGAGCATGAACGGGGGAGGGGAAGAGAGGATTATTTTATACAGTTTCTATGGGTCAGGCCTTTAGGAAATGGCTTACTTGTGTGGTTCTGCTTGGGATCTTTCATGAGGTTGCAGTTAAGATGTTGGCCTGAAATCAGGGTCAAAATCATCTGAAGGCTTGACTGGGGCTAGGGAATCTGCTTCCAGATGGCTCACTCACATGGCTGTTGGTAGGAGCTCTCTCGTACTGCTTGAGAGGCCTCATGACATGAGAACTCACTTCCCCCAGAGTAAGCAGGTGATCCAGGAGAGCAAGAAAGAAGTGGCACTGTCTCTTATGGTCTTTTTCTTAGACTTAGTAGTCTAAGAGCATATATATTATGTTCTTCCTGGGATATTCTATTGGTTACAGGGTAAGCCCTATTCAATGCAGGACTACACAAGGGCATAAATACCAGGAATTGGGGATCATTGAAGACTGTCTATCACAAGCCTCTTAGGATGAAAGTGATTCACATCATTAGGAATCAGTGTCTGAGCTCTTTATCTCATTAGTGCACCACAAAAATACCAACAAAATTCCCCAACCAGACTCACCATGGAGAGTTTTATAATTGTAGGCCACACCAGATAGCCCAGTAGAAAGATCTGAGCCCTGTACCCTGAGTTCATGACCTGAGCCGAAATGAAGAGTTGGATGCTCAACTGACTGAGCCACCTAGGCGCCCCACTTCTCTTTCTTATAACCGATACCTCTTCACATTATGGTCCTAGAGCATCCTTATCTGTAAGAACAGTAAATATGAATGTCGTGGGCCACAGACTTCCTTTATTCTTTATATCACTGTGTAATGTATTATTCTGAGTCAAACAATTGCTTTCTCAGTCAAATTCAGTGATATTTTCTTCTGTTTTATCCCTCTTCTTTCTGCCTGTTGGGGAGAACTTACCTTTGTCTGGTTGCTCTGATGTGGTGAGGTATGTGGCCTGTCGGCATCCTCTATCATCTGCCGGTGTCTGATGAGGTGGCTCCCCACAATGGAGGGTGGTGAGGTGGAGACCCCAGGGTCTCTTCCCCCAGCAGTTTTTGGTCCTTCATCTTTATGTTTCCCTGCATCTGTTAAGATTACCTTTATCTCCCCAAAGCTTCCAGCTAGCAGGTTCCTGTACTCCTTATCCCAATCTCAAGGCTCCTTTGAGTCTACTGGCCTCTCTTAAACAAATCCACACCACTTTGCTAGGCACAGAGCTGATTTCCTGCTCCACACTGTATGCTCAAGATTTTCTCGAACTGCCCTTAACTTCATCCCAGGGTACCTTCACTTAGCCACTGTTGCCCCAGTGCTTAGCTCCAGGCTGAATACTGGTTGGTCTAAAAGATTTGGTTCTTCCAAACCACAGTCTAAGAGGTAAAGATTAGATTCCCTGTTGTTTGAGCTACTCCCAAATTTCTCTGGGGTTTCCACTGGCCCGGTACAGGATAGGATCACACGATCCCTTCCCCAAGACAGTTTCTGATATCTACTCCCTCCTCTAAGTCTATTTTATCTTTAAAATAATAATGATTATCTTTTAAAATCATTATGCATTCTTTCCAATGCATGTATTTATGTTATTTAATTTCTGTACTAACTCTTATACATTTGCCTCTGGATTTTCAAAACCAGGCTTTGAGCATGTGGAAAATCTTTTCTCTTTCAAGAATCCTGAGTCTTACAACTCAAAAGCTCTTTGACTTTCAAGACAATTGTCTCTGTTTAGGTTTCAAAATATATTGGTTTTTCTAGAGCTGCCATAACAAAATACCACGAACTGGGTGGCTTAAACAACGAAAATTTATTTTCTCATATCTCTGGTGGCCAGAAGTCCAAGATCAAGGTGTTGGTAGGGTTGGCTTCTCCTGAGGCCTCTCTCTGTGGTTTGCATATGGCTACTTTCTTGCCATGTCTTCACATGGTCTCTCCTCACTCTGTGTGTTATCAATGTCCTAATCTCCTCTCCTTGTAAAGAAACCAGTCATGTTCATTTGGGACCCCCCATACACCATCTTTTTACCTTGATTCTTTTTAAAGACACTATCTCCAAATATAGTTACATTCTGATGTACTGCGTGTTAAGACTTCAACATATGAATTTGGGGGAGGGGGACACAATTCAGCCCACAATACAAAATAATCTACTTAGAAACTCAATTGAGTTCTAAATTTTCTTTGGGTTCCTTTGTGTCCTCTTTTCTCTGGGGCAAATGAATACAGGTTGTGGCAACTGACTGCGTAGATGGAGGGTCTCAGAAACCCAGAGAACTGTCATGGTTTACAAAGCCCTTCATAGTCTTTCACTAATGTCTCCAATCTCTTCTATTAATTCTCCCCATATTTCATTTTCTTTCCTCTAGTCAGACAAAATTTCTTTTAGATTCTCAAAATCCACACTGTGTCTCTCACCTCTGGGTCTTCAAAATATTCCCACATTTGAAATACTATCTTGTCATTCTGCTTCTCTTTCCCTTGTTAACTCCTGCAAATCATTCATGTGTCATGCTAAGCTTTTCCTGGTACCTAAAACCAGGTAGTTCCCTATTTGTTAGGCTTCCCATAGCATATAACCATACTTAGCATTTTCTAGAAATCAGGCGATACACTTTTTATTATTTATGTAATATCTGTATTTTCTACTAGGCTGTAAGCTGCATAGTGGCAGGGATAGTATCTGTGTTGGTCACACATTCAGGGTGTCTGACACAATGTCTGACATAAAATAGAAGCCTGATAAATATTCGTTGAACGAATGAAAAACTAATTCTGAGGCATTATTGGCTTGGTTCACAAGAAGGGTATCTTGTGGAATTATACCCACATTTTTTTTTAAAGCAAAGACTTCAGTTATCAGTCAGGATTGTTAAGTGTAAGCAACAGAAACTTAGGCTCACTTAAGCAGAAAAGCATATTGAGGAGCTTGCAGTGTCTTCTGGAGAGCTGGAGAACCAGGTTTGGAGGCTGTAGAGCCAGGTACAATGACCAAAATCACAATGCAAAACTGCAGCTCCCTCTGGGTCCCCAGTGCCACAGCTGGCACTGCCAGCATCACTAGACACGGGGCAGTAGAGCTGCCACAAGAGACATTGTCCCTGCTGCCTCTAGAAAGCTGCAACTCCTGCATGGCAGCCTCCACCCCCGTCATCACTACTGCCACCAGAGCCTCCACTTCAGTCACCATCCTTGCACCCTGTCCTCACTGCCACTGCTGCCACCTAAACACAACATAAGCAGACCCCACTTCTTCCCATCACCGGCTTCCAATTCAGTCCTCTGTTGTGCAGAGCCTAGCTTGTCTGACCAATACTACAATGGAGGCTGGAGAAGCCAGTGTCTGCTATTTTAACATCTATGAGGAATAAGGGCTGTTCCTCATAACGTGAGAAATTCCCAAACATAGGAAGGAGGTTCAGACATGAAGAGACAAAAATAAAAAGACAAATGTTCACTGCATTGTTATTGCAGAAGCAAGAAGTCCCATGACCCCACAAGTGCTGTGTCATAATAGTGTGTGTGTAGGTGTGCGTGTTTAAAGCATCTTTATAATCGTTGACATTAAACTTACAAAGAACAACTAAAAAAAAAAAAGTCCATCGAGAGGTTAACTTCAGTGTTCAGCTTTGCATGCTTGCCTGATCGATTCCACCCTCCACTCACACATGGTGGTCACATCCATCCCAGTGACCCATTTCTCAAATTCTTCCACCTCTACCTCCCTTTCTACAACCACCCCTTTCTTCAGAACCTTTTATTCAACCTTTTATGTACATGAATTTTCTCACCCCAAGACAGCAGGGGCTGTGTCAAATGATCATGGGCATGTAGTGCTTAGGGTGGGGTTGTACACATGATAAGCTGGTTTTTGTCAAACAAGTGTTCTTATGGAAACATGAGAAAGAAGCCTGCCTATCGCATGCTGCCCTGGCAGCACTGGGTTCTCCTCAGTGCTGAGAGCTTCTATCATGGCAGCTATGTGTGGCATTGACTTGACTCCTTGACTAGCTTGAGTTTCTCTCTCAGCACTTTCTCATGCAGTATCAACATTAGGAAACCTCTTTGTCTCATATCTTTGAACTGCTTGATCACACCTATGTGTTCTTAGACCACAGCCAACAGAGAGCCTTCTCCCTGCATCCTTTCCCTCCTTCCATCCCTTAGAACTTCCATAGTTCTTCAGTTCTTTTAATTCCTCCTCCTTTCCACGAAAGTTCTGCCTCTCTGGTGTCCTGCCTCTAAGTCATCTTCTCCACTGCCAGGTGCTACTGATGAAGGAGGGGACCTGAGGAATCTGGAAGAAATGATAAGAAAGAATTCCTCATAATGATATGGGCTTTACTATTTTCTTTAACCTGAAGACCTCTTATACTGAGGTCTTTTACTCTTGATAGCTTATCTCCCTCTTTTTTTCGCCTTCTATGAATTTGAAGGTTATTTTTTCCATATTCTTTTCAGTAGTTACCCCAAATACTTTAACATGGATATGTTAAAAAGTCTAATGTTAAAATCTTTATATTTTTTCCAAATATAAAGATACTAATGCTTCAGATGTAATCAATCTTTTCCCAAAATATATACCATTTTTATCCAGTATTTGGTTTTATGTTTTTTTTAATTTGACAAAGTAAATATTATTTTATGTGGTTACTATTTGTTTAGATTTACCTACATATATACAGAAATCTTGGCTGGCCATTTCTTTCTGCATCTGAGACTTTCCATTTGGTATTACTTCTACCCGAAGCTCATCCTTGAGAATTATCCTTAAGAAATATTGGTAAATTCTGTTATCTTGTTTTCTTTTAGCCTGGATATCTTAATCTTTCCCTCCCCTTCTTGAAAGATTATTTCACCACATACTCCATTGTAGGTTGACAATTGTTTTCACCCAGTGCTTTAAAAATATCATTGATTGTCTTCTGGTTTTCATTATTGTTGTTGGAAAGTCAGTCAGGCTATTTGCAATATCTTTGTAGAAAGTCTTGACTCTCTAGTTGCTTCTCAGGGCTCCTCTTTACCTTTGATATTTTATTGTTTCACTATTATTTATATCTCAGTGATAATTTCTTTCTCCTTATCTTTCCTGAAATTTTTTGGACTTTCCAAATCTGAGGATTAGTCGTGTGTGTGTGTGTGTGTGTGTGTGTGTGTGTGTTTAATTTCTGGAAAATTTTGGCTATTCTGAACTATTCCTTCTTCTGCATTCTCTTTATTATTCTTCTGAATCTCTACTTAGAAATATGTTAAAACTTGTCTGTCTTCAGTGTCTCTTAAGCCGTCTCTTCTCTTATTTTTATGCTAACAGCATGTATCCTTTATAACCTTCAATAGCATTGAAAAAAATCCACCTCTAGCTAAATATAATTGGAAGTACAAGGCTCCAGAAAAGGAGTTGGAAGTAACCAAACATTGTTCTGTCACAGTGCAAAAGCTCAATCTTCAGTTAGACCTAATCCATTTGCTGGCCCTGGCCCATCTCTGGAAAAGGCATACCTACCCGCAGTCCAAAGGCTTTAAAAACTACTGGTTCCATACCCAACTCTGTTACAGCAATCACAATTCTGCACAAGTTGTTTGCAACATAAAGTTGGCCAGACACCAAAAGTATGATCTCCATTTTTTAAAAAATAAACTTTAAACCCGGTGCAGGGCTTGAACTCATGAAACCAAGATCAAGAGTCTCAAGAGTCACATACTCCACCAACTGAGCCAGCCAGGTGCCCCGATCTCCATTTTTATGTGCTGAGTTTGATGGATTTGAGAAATGTTGTCCACCTTTACCTAAGCAGCCATCCTGTTGCCTCACTACTCTACATCTAATGACCAGACTTGCAAAATCATGTGCTCATCCTCAAAGTACTCAGTACCTACTGCCTGGTTTATCATGACTGCTCATGTCATTCCTCCTAGAAAAACAGAAGTAGGGGGGCACCTGGGTGGCGCAGTCGTTAAGCGTCTGCCTTCGGCTCAGGGCGTGATCCCGGCGTTCTGGGATCGAGTCCCACATCGGGCTCCTCCGCTATGAGCCTGCTTCTTCCTCTCCCACTCCCCTGCTGTGTTCCCTCTCTCGCTGGCTGTCTCTCTGTCACATAAATAAATAAAATCTTAAAAAAAAAAAGAAAAAGAAAAACAGAAGTAAATGTAATTAAATGATTGTCCTTGTCATTGCTAACCAGACACCAGGTGACGACTCACAGCACACACATACCATTTTAAATCCTTTTTGGAAATAGATATTTTAAATAAATAAATAACAAGGGCTTTCTCTGAGCAATATTGTGTCCACACCTGGTATCAATTTATTTATACTATGAAAGCAAGTGTTTTCTGTGATCTCCATATAGTTGGATCAAGGTGGATTTTGTCTTTATATTGAATACAAGGGTGAATATAGCAAATGTTCTAGAAAAGAAAGTTCTAGGAAATTAAGTGTTATGTGAAAGTGTTCCACAGTCAAGCAAGTATGAGAAACATTGCATTAAATATGGTTAACAAAGTTAAATAGGCTTCTTTACTGTGGGACTTTTCAGAACCTTTAATATACTAATGCACATTGTAAATCACAAAGAAGATTATATGTAGCATTTTTTAAATGTGTTTGACCACAGAGTAGTTTGAGGATTTTACAAGTTGTGTTCCATGTTTGTATTTGAGTTTCTTATAAGATGTGTTCTACAAAAGAGACTTGGAGATCTTGTTGGAGGATAGGCATTGCCTTATCGCTCAACTTTCTTCCTCTTGAGGAAGGAAAAAACAGCAATCCCATGAGAAGCCTCTCTTTTGGAGCCATCTGGTATTAATTTCATCTATCAGCTGAAATATCTCTGTCGCAGCCATCTGAAAGAGATGTTCATTGTCACAAAGTGTTTTGTCTGACCACTCTGAGTAAGCACAGACCTCCCTGCTTCCCCATTTGGTTTCCCAAGTCAGCTTCAACCCTGCCCTGTTCCTGGAATCTTCTCCTCATGTCTTCACTCATCCACTTTGGCTTTCAGTCTTCATGACTTGCTATCTCCACTGAGCTCTGTGCCTTGGCTTTTTGATTGCTGTTGTTATTTTCAAGAACCCGTTCTCTTTCTGGCTGTAAGACTTGGCTCCTGGACTGTGTTTTAGATCTCCTTTTCCTGCACCAAATAGTATGTTCCTGTCCATCCAATTTTAACCACTAGCAATCTCTTGCTTCTGTCTCCTTACACATCCTTTCCAACTTCTGTGTAGATGCTTATTCTAGCCTCGTCCTTGACCTTCACCTGTGGCATGGACCACAGCCATGATGTAACACTGACTGCTGATGCTTGCCAGACCACAAAATACTGGAAGGAATTCTCTTGCCGCATAAAAGATAAATGCAACTATCAGAGTGCACCTTGTGTGCCAAGGCTCAATATTAGAGCTTGGATACTTTTGAGTTTCCCATGGTTTGTAGGTTATACTGCATTAGTCAGTGGGTGTCTTAGAGTCATTTTGCACCAATAAACAATGGCATTATGAAGACTTGTTTCTTCTCTATTTTTAATATCTTTTATTCTGTTACACAACACTCCATAAATCTTGCTCATTCGCATGTTATTAGGAGTCATGGCAGCTCTTTGCTTGTAGACTAGAGATTATGATTGGCCTGTCATTTTATTTGATCTTCTTTTGTTTTTAGTTATTTTTTTCTGTTTAAGTGCCCAAAGCCCTACAGGCAAAAATGCCTTCAAATTAAAATGTATTGTTAATATTCCAGACCACACACTTGGTTCTTCATGTGGCTTTGAGTTTTGCTGCTGAGATGATTGTGCATGGTATTCTCATGGTGAGAAAATGTGACCAATTCAGCCTATTTTGCAGAACTCCTTTGTTCCCTCAGGCAAACTTGGCATGATTTTGTTAAAGGTTCAGTTGGGATAATCCATATTCTTTCCCTAAGGTCACTTTTCAAATTCCTTGTCAATCAGTTTAATGAAAGGTAAGTAAGTACCTGACTTTAGAGCAGCCAAATAGCATGAGCTTCTTGGGGTGTGTGTGTGTGTGTGTGTGTGTGAGAGAGAGAGAGAGAGAGAGAGAGAGAGAGAGAGAGAGAGAGACTGAGAGAATGAGAGTGTGTGCAGTAGGGAGAATTGAGGGGAGATAACAAGTCCCTTATTCAGTGACATAATGAAGCATGAACCTTTAAATGTCATACAAAATTGACAAGGTTGTTTATTGATTGAGAGACAGATACGATCACAAAAAGATACCTCAGTGTTTATTTTCATTAACCAGAATGAGTACATTTAACAAAGGATTTAGAGGATGCTGTAAATCATATTTTTAAGGACTATGACTTCCCCATGCTGAGGTAAACCAGGTTTCAGAGCCACCCTCAGAGACAACTGTTGTTTGCCCAAGCCCACCTGTGTCTGTTCCATAGACTCACTTCACCCTCCACAATAACACTGAGCAAGCCTGGGCTGTGCTTATTTCAGGCTCCTCTGTTACCACCTGGCTCACCTACGCTCTCTGGACACATCCACGCATTCTCACGTCTGAGTCAAGAGTACTTGGCAGTTATTTCCCTGCAGGGATTGGTTCTTCTTCTTCCTAGACACCTAGCCAAAGCTTACTCATCTCTCATATCAAACTCATTCTGATTCAATTCTAAACTCCAAAAAGGTAGAGGCTATGTTTGTGTTATTTCCAATCACTTACCCAGTACCTGCCACATAATAAATTCTCAAAAAATATCTGTTGAGTAAATAGGAAACAAATGAGTGTGTTTTAAACATGGTTACAGAGTCAGGAAACCCTTGGGGATACTGGAAGTTCAGGTTTAGCCCTGCTCAAAGTGTCCAGTCCTGCAGGGGCAGCTCTAATTATTTACCTGTTCCTTTCCTTGATATTCATTAAGCTCCAACTCTGTACCAGTGCTCCACTAGCTTTTACGGAGGACACAAAGTTAAATCAGATTTGAACCCTATTCTCCAAAAACCTATAGTTTAGTAGGGGAAGTTTGATATGGCACATCAATAACTAAAACACAAAACTGAAAGCGACAAAAGCCAAGAGAGAAAACCTATGCTACATGAGACGGGGAAATAGATTAATCATGTAAGAGGATGTTAAAATAAGACTTCGCTGTCTCACTTTGAGAGCAACTTAATAGACTGGGTCTCCACTGCACTAGAGCAAGATGCTAAGAAACTCACCTTGAGAGCATAGAGGTGATGATGTCCCAAAGGCCAGGTCAGAGGGGATTTCTTTGGAGAGAATAGTCAGTGTGCTATGCATTGCCCACTCACTGACTCTCCAGATGGAAGAAAAGGAGTCACTTTCCTTCACCTCAAGCCAAGTGAGGGAGCTCTAAGGGCACCTTGGAAATTTGGGGAACATGAAGACCTGTGCATTAACCTAACCCACTCATCTAAAGGTGAGTGACTAGCCCAAGCAGAGTACAGAGAGGGGAATGTATTGGCAGCAATCGGCAGTACCACAAACAGCAGGGCAAACATTTGTGTTTTCCAGGAAGGAAAGATGTAGATCCCATGAGAAGGAGCTGATCTAAAATCTTCTCAGAATGAATCATGCTCAGGAAGACTTCCCAGCAAGGAGAAAGGACCTCAAGGGAGACGGGCTGTGTAGGGTATGTTTGGAAGCCCCGGCCTGGGAGCAGCTTATAAAGCGGCTGCCAGAGGACAAGCGTCGTGTATGTGGGGCTGGGCAGCCTGGGGCAGGGAGCCACTGCCATCTGAGTGCTCAGTGGGACGCTCTCCAGAAAACCCACAAAAGCACTTCATAAGCGCCAGCATCCGGGGGAGCAAAGTACATTGCAGCTGCTCCGGCCATATAAAACAGTGCCATTCCCCTAATCCCCTGTGCCTTGGCCTGAATCTAAGGGCTTAGACAAGCCAGCAGCCAGTGAGCAGGAGTAGCTGGGAACTGATGAAGGAGCCGACCAGGAACATCACTGCCTCCTCTGTGGGCTTCCCCGCCTAGGTCAGGCCCCCACTGGGTTGCAAAGCTTTATATTGGACAAGAGCTTGAAGTTGTGATGGTTACCCTGGACTAGGCTTTAGTTATGTGATTATTAGGCTCGAGTGGATTTTTTAATGCCCAAACAAAAGAACTATTTATTATCTAAGCATGACTGGAAAAGCCATGGGGCCTGCCAATATTTTATCTGTGAAGGGAAGGGAAGAGAAGGAAAGGGAAAGATTAAAAAAAAATTTTTTTATTAAAATGCAATACACATACAGAAAGTGCATTTGTCATAATTATACAGCTTGACAGTTTTCACAAATTGAACACATCCGTGTAACCCGCACCCAGATTAAGCTATAACCCCCCCAGAAAACCCCTTTGGGCTCCCTCTCAGTCACTACTTCTCCCTCAGATAACTACTACCCTGACTTCTAATAGCACAGATGAATTTTGGCTTTTTGTATTTCATATAAATAGAATCATACACTATGAGCACATTATGTCTCCTTTGTGTATTTTTTTGCTCAACATTCTATTTATGACATTCATCCATGTTGTCACAGATCTTTTTTTTTTTTAAAGATTTTATTTATTTGCGATAGAGAGAGAGTGAGAGAGAGAGAGCATAAGCAGGGGACAGGAGGAGAGGGAGAAGCAGGCTCCCCGCTAAGCCCAACACAGGGCTCCATCCCAGGATTCCAAGATCATGGCCTGAACCAAAGGCAGACCCCTAACTATCTGAGCCACCCAGGTGTCCCCACATTAATTGATTTTTAAGTGTCAAAGCAACCTTGCATTCCTGGAATCACCTTTTTTTTTTTTTTTAAGATTTTATTTATTTATCCGACAGAGATAGAGACAGCCAGCGAGAGAGGGAACACAAGCAGGGGGAGCGGGAGAGGAAGAAGCAGGCTCATAGTGGAGGAGCCTGATGTGGGGCTCGATCCCATAACGCCGGGATCACGCCCTGAGCCGAAGGCAGACGCTTAACCGCTGTGCCTCCCAGGCGCCCCTGGAATCACCCTTTTGATCGTGACGTATCACCCTTGCAAGAGTGAATTTGTTAATATTTTGCTAAGAATTTTTGCATCTATTGGGGCACCTGGATGCTCAGTCAGTTAAGCATCCAATCCTTGATTCTGGCTCAGGTCATGATCTCAGGGTCATAACATCAAGCCCTGCATCAAGCTCCACTCAGCACAGAGTCGGCTTGAGATTCTTTCTCCCTCTCCTTCTGTCCCTCCCCCCACTGGCACTCTAAATAAATAAATAAATAAAATCTCTAAAAAAATAATTTTTGCCTCTATTGTGCATGAAGGATATTGATCTTTAGTTTTCTGTGTTTGGTACTATCTTTGTCAAGTTTTGGTATCAGGATTTACTGGCCTCATAAAATGAGTTGCAAAAAGCTCCCTCTCCCTCTATTTTCAGAAACAATTTGTCCAAAACTGGCATTATTTATTTCTTATATGTGTGATTGAGTTCACTAGTACGGCCATCTGGGCCAAAGTTTTCTCTGTAGGAAAGTTTTTAATTATGTATTCAATTTCTAAATAGATGTAAGACATTTCATATTTTCTATTTCTTCTTTTGTAAGTTGCAAGTTTTGGAAATTGGTGGTTCTTAAGAAAGGTGTCCATTTCTTAACAGATGGTGAATTTATTAACATAAAGTTATTTATATTATTCTTTTATTATATCCTCTTAATGTCTGTAGGATTTGAAGTGATGCCTCTTTTATCATTCTTGATATTGATAATGGAGCTAATTGGTAGATCCATTATTTTCTGATGAAAAATAAGATGAATATAATATATATTTTTCTCTATTTTAAAGTGTTTATCTTTGGTCTTAGTAGTTAGACTATCATTTGCTTAGATGTAGTGTTATTTGTATTTATCCTCTTGGGAATTCTCTAGCTACTTGGAATTGTGGTTTGATGTATTTCCACTAAATTAAGGAACTTTTTTTAATCACATTTCCTAAAAATAAAATTCTTTCTTTTTCTTCTAAAAAGAAAAATTCTATCCCATACTCTCTCTTGTCTTTCTTTCTGATACTCTAATTACGTGTATGTCAGCTTGTTGTCCCACATGTCACTGAAGTTGGCTATTTTTTTCAATAATTTTTTTCTCTTTTCTTCAGTTTGGATAATTTCTATTTGCTTGTCTTGAAATTGACTGTACTTTTTTTCTACAGTGTCTAATCTTTTAAAATCTATCCAGTAAAATTTTCTTTTTTGATATTGTATGTTTCAGCTCTAGAATCCCAAGTTGATTACTTTGCAATTCCTATTTCTCTTTTGGGATTCCCTACCTACGCATTTTGCTCATCTCTTAATTGGAATCCTTTAATATATTTATAATAGCTGTTTTAAAAGTCCTGTCTCAATGCTAATGTAAGGGTCATCTGTGGGCTTGCTTTTCTTGACTAGGTTTTCTCTTTGACTGATTGTTTCCTGCTTCTCCAAATGTCTAGTGATATTTTATCCTGGATATTGTGGATGATACATTATAGAGATAATGTATTTTTATATCCTTCGTCTAAAGAAAGTTGAGTTTGTACTAACAGACAGCTGAGCTATTGGCAGATCACATCAATCTTACTTTTCCCAGTTTTATTGAGAAATAATTGACGTACTATGTAAGTTTAAGATGAATGGCATGATAGTTTGACTTACATAAATTGTGAAATGATTATCACAATAGGTTCAGCTAACCTCCATCAGCTCATAGAGATACAATATTCAAAAAAGAAAGAGTAAAAGAAAACATTTCTCCTTGTGATGAGAACTTTTAGGATTTATTCTCTTGACGACTTTCCTTTATATCATGTAGCAGTGTTACCCGTAGTCATCATGTTGTATATTACATCCCTAGTACTTATTAACATTATAACTAGAAATTTGTACCTTTTGACCAACCAATTTTCCTCCACTTTTTTCCTCCTCCCATCCCCTGTGTCCAGTAACCACGTGTCTGTATTCTATATGTTAAATGGAAGCTTGTTTTAGGTTTTGTTGTAGTGGATTTATTTCTATATAGTGCATTTAATTCTAGATTGGAGCCCTTAGTCCTAAGCTTACTCATAAGATGTGGCTTTTCTGAGGTTTTAGTGAAAAGTCTAAGATGTTTATCAAACTCTTCTTATTTGGCAAAATTTGAATTTCAAACTCTTTGTCCCCAGGTCCTTGCAGCTCCTGAAATCTTGGCCTCCCAGCTGCTGCTTTTTGCTAGGCTTCTTAGATTCTCACTCCGTGCATTTACAGTTTTGGAGTCAACTAAAAGATTTGAAAGGAATTTGAATGAAGAATTTGAAGGGTAGTACACAACTGTTAATATAAAAGGTGTGTTCCTCATCACTCTGGATAGGCTAAGTTGATCTGCGATGAACAACTAAAAAAATCTCAGTTTTCAGTAGCTTTAAAAGGAATGAGAGTTGTAGCTTGCCTCAAACTAACACTCCAAGTGATAACAATTATGGACTGTAGACTCTGGGCTTTATTTCAATGTTTATTTGAAAAAAATACAGTTATCACACCAATCCCTTGATTTTAATCATATTATTACTTAAGTCAGGTTAACTAAAATAAAATTTGTCAATTTAAAGAAAAATATGAAAAAAATAATAGTATAATTGATGCCTGGAAATGGACAAAATTTCTGAGGGTGGTATCCAGGTTACTGATATATGACAAATAGTAGTATAAATTATTCTCATAAGTCCAAAGCACATCTAGGTAAGGCAAAAGAATGTGTTTGAGATGGTTATTTGAACAATAACAAACAGTTAAGATAATATAATCCTTTTTATTAAAAATCGACTATAGTGGTGTATTACTAAGGAGGTATAGTTTTAGAAAAATATTGAGTACATTCATAGGTTTTAAGGAATAATAGTAAGAGTTAAAACATTAATAGTAATACTGTAATTTGATGTTTTAACTAATACTGCCATTAACTTTTCCATGTCTTTAGTTAAGTTGTAATATTAGACCAGATAATCACCTCTCTACTTTGAATTTCTTAGTGTCTAATTTAAAGTTTGTAGAATAAGCCAATGTTATAATGTATTTTGAGATTTGCCGATGATGAGTAAAACATAATTATGATTCTCCAGCAAGTTTATGTAGTTTTGGCCGTGGCCATGCTCATTTTGCTCCTTTTCAGCTCCTTTTTCTGCCATTTCTTAAATGGCATCCCCATACTCCATTGATGAAAAATGGCATATCCACATGCCACTATTGCTTAAATGCAAGTCCAGGACAACCTGAATGCCTGAAATGAATGCTTGACTCAGTGTTAATGAATCAGTACATTCATAATTGGAAAATAAGCCTCTTTCTCTCCCCCCCTGACTTGCTGATACCTCTCATTAGCTGATGGTTCTGAGAATGCCTGTGATAAGCATCTGAAGGCAAAGTTGGATGGAGAAATATTCTAATCCTATTGATGGCAGAAGAAAAGGGAAAGGAATTGGGATTCTTCCCCCTATTTATAGTATTTTAATTAAGCTAAGACTTTGTTGTGTTGTTTACAACCAGGAGAAATACTACAGGCAGCTGCATTTTATATATTGAGTGGCTATAAATAGAAGAATTAATACAGAAGAGATTAAAAAGCTATGTGGATAATAGGTGTCTGTTACCTCCCAGCGCACTATTATGCTTTCATTAAAGAAAGCTAGTCTGTATACCCACTTTTTTGAAATTGAATTTTCTAAGCTAGAAAATTGGATCCAGAATTCTGAACCCAGGGATACAGAAAAGAATGTCCCTTTTAATTCTCACTTTAAACCTCTTTAAGCACAATTCATACTTACATATTAGTTGTACGACTTTTTATTTGAAATCTTTGGTTTCCTAGACAACTATCTCTTTTTCACTGCTATAAGCCTCTGGCATAGGATCTGACACGATAAAAATCCTCAACAAATATTTGTCAAATAATCAAATGAGTAATTTTTAAAGACATTGACTATATAAAGGTATTGTAAATACTTGTCTGATATACCAAATAATATGTAAAGAACTAATATAAATTCAATATTTTTTTTATTTTTTATTTTTATTTTTTATTTTTTTTAAAGATTTTATTTATTTATTCGACAGAGATAGAGACAGCCAGCGAGAGAGGGAACACAAGCAGGGGGAGTGGGAGAGGAAGAAGCAGGCTCCTAGCGGAGGAGCCCGATGTGGGACTTGATCCCATAACGCCGGGATCACGCCCTGAGCCCAAGGCAGACGCTTAACCGCTATGCCACCCAGGCGCCCCTCAATATTTTTTTTTTTAAAAGATAGAGAAATGAGCAAAGAAGGTGAGATAATTAATATGCCCACTTTTTCTAATGAAAATGCTAATATGAAAACATTAAATAAATTTTACAGGGAATGTATATACAAAGTTTACAGAATTGCACAAGGAATTAGTGTAATACTGATTTTCCTGAATGTTCTCTTACTACAGTCAATGTGCCCAATACCATGTCAAGTTTCATGTGGGATGCATATATGTGGAACACCTGGTACCTGAGCTCAAAGAAACTAATGTTCTAGAAGGAAAAACTAGAAAAGTCATCAAACACCATGAATTTAGAAGATAGAGTGGTACTTTTAGTTACTAATAACTGGATTAGGAGATGTCAGCCCCAACTTTGTAAATCAGCCTCTTTTTGTTTTTGTTGTCGTTGTTTTTATTTAAATTCAATTAGCCAAAATATAGTGTATCATTAGTTTTTGATGTAGTGTGCATTGATTTATTAGTTGCATATAATACCCAGTGCTCATCCCATCACATGCCAGCTTCTTATATCACTCTGCTGGTGTCACTTTAAAATCCTGTCATACGAGTGATCTTTAAACCACACCACCACCCAACCTCGATTCACCTTAAAATAATCAGATCACATTAAATTTTTTCAATCTCTAGGTTCTGGGAACTCTCCTAAATACCCCCTATCATTTACTCCCTTTCTTTCTGAATTTCAATTTTTCAAGATCTTGTAGCATTGCCATTTATGCTTAGGACAAAAACATATAGCTGTTTTTTAAAAAAATACCATATCTGGGGTGCCTGGGTGGCTCAGTTGGTTGAGCGTCTGCCTTTGGCTCGGGTCATGATCCCAGGGTCCTGGGATCGAATCCCACATTGGGCTTCTTGCTCAGCAGGGAGCCTGCTTCTCCCTCTGCTGCTCCCCCTGCTTGTGCTTGCGCTCTCTCTCTCTGTTTCTCTAAATACATACATACATACATACATCTTTAAAAAAAAAACCATATCATCTGTGAGGGAGAAGAGTGGATAGGCACTGCAACTCTTTCTCTTTTTTTTCTTGTTTTCTTTCTTTCTTTTTTTTTTTTTTGGAATGAAAGTAATTCTAGTACTGGTTAAAAAATTCAAGTAATACTACAAGTATTTTAGGGCATTTGTCTGTCCTGCTGGACTCTATTCTTAATTTCCCTCTGCATAAGGAAGTATTTCCAACTCTTTCAGCCATTTCTTCTGGCATTTACCTCTATATTTCTAAATTACATGTTAAGTGCTATTTCTTGGTCTTTAAGTATTGCCTACCAACTTCCTGTGATGGAAGACTCTCAGATCTCTAGTACTCACAGAAGTACACATTTCCTTTTTCTTCATGTTTTCAGAGTAGTTACATCACCATTTGTGGTTAGATTATCACTCAGTGTTTTCATTATTAAGACTACAAAATGTTATTTTCAGCTAAGCCATAAAGATTCTCTTAATAAAATCACCCAAACTGGTGAATTACTTGTCTTAATTATCCCTAACTTTTCTCACAGAACTAAGAAGTCTTCTCTCCATATTTTCAAGCACAGTAGATAATCTCTCAAGTCATTTTTTTCATAGCAGGACACCCTTCTTGTACCTCTCCGTCCTCTTGCTCTTACCTACACTGGCTGCTCTCTTGGCATTGTCCTAATACTTCATTTGACAATTTTTTCTGCCAAATACCAATATCTATAGGTATTTTCCTCTCAGGTTGCTTAGTTGTCTAGAGGAAGAGAATAGATAACATTTATTTACTGAACACATGATGTGTGTTTGTGGCACTGAGGTTTGTGTCTCAAATAATTATTTCACTTGATGTTCCTATAAACTCCACTGGTGGGTGAAGAAATAGAAGCTCAGAGAACTGAAATTATCTGTCCATGATCACAGAGCTGGCAAATATCATTGACAGATTTCAAATCCAGGTCTATCTGACTCCAATACACATGCAGTATTATTTTAGTACCCTTGATTAGTCCTAGAAGACTGGAGAAAAACCACAGGAAAGATAGAGTCTTTTATGTCATCTCAAGAAATTAGATCATATTTGGTAAGAAGAAGGGAAGACCTGGAAGTCCCTTTTTTTTTATTCTTCCTTTTTTATCTTCTATCCTCCCCTTGGATTCCAAGCTCCATTACACTGCTGCCACCTCCTGTCATCATGGCAAGGACCTTATATTCTTAACTGTCGTGGAGGATGATGACAAATCTTGACATTTTTCAATGGGAATACCCACAAAACAACAAACTTCTTTCTTGATAATACTGATTGCCTCTTCTGTTGTTATTTTTAGGTATGTTTTGCTAAAAATCTATCTCCCAAAAACTTTTTCACTCCTCCAGGGATGAGAATGTAATCAAGAATTCCTTTGGCTACATATAAAACACAAACATTGACAAGCAAATAGGCATTTGTTAAGAGTCTATTTTATATGTTAATCAAGAAAATTAATTTATGGGGCCCTGGGTGGCTCAGTCATTAAGTGTCTGCCTTCGGCTCAGGTCATGATTCCTGGGATCAAGCCCTGCAGCGGGCTCCCTGCTCAGCGGGAAGCTTGCTTCTTCCTCTCCCACTCCCCCTGCTTGTGTTCCCTCTCTCGCTGTCTCTCTCTCTCTGTCAAATGAATAAATAAAATCTTTAAAAAAAAAAAGAAAATTAATTTATATAAGTCATCTCAATGAACATGTCTAGGAGGCAGTTTGGCATCCAAACTGGAGTCCCAAAAAGAGATCAGAGCTACAGAGAAAGATTTGTGAATATCTTTACTGAATTTATAGTCGAAGCAGCAAAATTAGTAGGAGATGGCCTGGGGAGAGAAGATGTTCCAGGTTGTGGAGACTTTTCTATAAAAATATTTCTCATAGATAAAAATAAATACCTTATCTCTGCATTTTTGAGATGTAAAAGGTGCATTTTCAATTAAATGTACAATTCACTAAGTTTTCAAAAAGAATCAATATTTATATATGGCTAAAATATTGATTTAAAACAAACATGAAAAATCTTCATATATGGAAATATACTTTTGACATAATAGTAAATAGAAAAAGCAGGACACAAAATTCAATGCATTCACTGACTAGCATTATAAAATGTGTAAAAGCCTTTCTATGAATATTAGGAAAAAAATGCTGAGATGTTAATGATCAGGTTTTTAAAAAATTAATGCATTTTGCTGACAAGTTAATATAAACATTTATAGAAAAAATACTCTAATTTGAGATAATCTTTAAAGCAGTTATGAACAAAAATTTATTTACAATTTTTTTTGACTCGTAATAGAAAATGGTAAATTCAGCTGTGCTCTCAAGGCATGGAAACGTGTTTTATTTGTTTTCAAATGGAAATTGCCATAGAGCATATTTTCTGAATTTAAAACATATCTAAAGTATGATGCATTTAAGAAAAAAAATTGCTGAGGCCCTGTGGTAGCCCAGATCTCATAATAAAACCCCCTATAATGGGGTTTTTTTATATACTAAAATCTACTAAAGAGAATTCCAGTGGTTACTGCAGAACTTTGTGAGGATCTAAGCCACGTTACAGGAAATTCTGAGAATTCTGAAAATGCCTCCAAGACTGGAAAACAAAAGCAGATTTTTCATTTCTTTCAAGTATCCTTACTTATCTAGTAGCTATAAACTCCTCGGTAATAGGACAGACCCAGTAATCTCTCAGTGCACTTTATTTAGAATGGCTTCAATAAATGTTCCTTTGTTGATACATATAAAAATTATTAGTATACATGTAGATGCTTTCACAGGTTGCAAGGGACAAAAGGAATCCACTTAGTATTAAAACTTTGTTTTGGGGGCACCTGGGTGGCTCAGTTGTTAAGCGTCTGCCTTTGGCTCAGGTCATGATCCCAGGGTCCTGGGATTGAGCCCCACATCAGGCTCCCTGCTCAGCGGGAAGCCTGCTTCTCCCTCTCCCACTTCCCCTGCTTGTGTTCCCTCTCTCGCTGTCTCTCTGTCTGTCAAATAAATAAATAAAATCTTAAAAAAAAAAAAAAAAAAAAAAAACCTTTGTTTTCATCTCTTGTAAATTATTAATTAACCTTAATCTGGATATAGATTGCTTCATATTTGCAATCATTGTGTACATATTTTTCTTTTCTTTTTTTCAACGAATGTTCTATGTGCATATCCATGTGTCATTTTTTATGGCTCTTGTCAAACATTGTCTTAGAAAATGGGAGACTTTTGTACAATTTATGAAAGGCAAAATTGTTACCACCCAGAGACTAAACACCAACTAGATTGCTTCCAAATGTGTTTACTTACCATATTCCTATTTTTTTTAAATATTTAGCTCATTTCCAATTTTTCATGCATTTAAGGGTATGCTGAATACATTTTTGTATAAATTGCCACGCCTTTGGAGTATGTCCTTAGGAGAGATGCCTTAAAAGTAAGATTACAAATTGAAATTCAACTAACATTAATTGACCACCTACAAACTGGACAACTTGTGTGCTTTTTCAGGCATTATGTTAAAAACTAAAGTTATTTACATATTGGTATATTTCTTTTTCATGACTTTTCTTATGAGTATAGACTTGTCCATATAATTTACCTCCTGCTTTTTAAAAATATAACATAGATATCTGAAATATTTTTCCTGTTAGTAGAACCTTTCAGTGTGATAAAGAATAACCTGAACTTCTTCACATATTTCAGAATTGAGAATAGCCAAAGTAGTATGTAGCACAAAGCCTGAAATCTTGACTTGTGGCTCAGCTGGTTTATAGATTGCCTTGTAGCAGGGATATCAAAAGGACGACAACAAGACGAAGAAAATAAAATGAAGAAAATAAGGAAATACATTCAAATGATTTTCATTTTTATATTTAGCATTCTCTCCCCCTTTTTATTTTCATAGGTATCTTATATAATTATCATGGAAAAATTAGAAAATGCAAATTTAAAAAAGAAAAGAAAGTCACCTTCTATTGTACTACATAGAAACCATTAATACATGGATACATAGCTTCCAGGGAAATAAAATTTGAAGTACAGGAAAATCGGGAATTCTTTGTGCTTTATTTTGTTAGTCTCTGTATCAATTTTTTTTTTACTTTTCAGCAGCTTTGAGTAGATGCCCTGCTGGCACTGGTTCAGAAAAGTACAAGGATTTCTCTATCAGGGGATGTACAAAATATTGAGTCTCGTCATCACCCTGAAAATAACTCACCCTCCCCAACTTACCACTCATCTGTACCCCCAAAGAAAGGAAAGAATTCTGACAAAGGTCATGCTTTATCTTTTCTACCAGCTCCCAATTCCATCTTTTAATGCATTATTTTCAAGTCTGCATTTTATATTGATCAAGGTGGACCTGGGAAGAGAAACAAATGAAAAGAAGGTAAATAATAGTGCTGCCTCAGAGAAATTCTGGACCCCACAATCTCACAAAGTCCACATTGGTGTTCACAAATATTTAGAGACTTCACAACCTCTTAATGAAAACAGTAATCTCAAATTGAGAGTTGCTGTAGGGTTGGCAGAATTACTTTGAAGTCCTCTCTTATTATCAGCAAATTTATATATAAAGAAAAATCATTATCTTAATCTTTCTGGAAAGATTCCCTTCCTGAATAGAAGGGAACCATCCAAAGCTACTGAAATATCTTCAAAATTCTAAGACAGCAAGCAAATTAAAAACTAAATATGTCCAATTCATATATTTTTAAAGCTTATAGAGGTCTACCTTCTAGCTAGTATAGACAGTCCCCAACTTATGGTGGTTCCACTTATTATTTTTTTACTTTATGATAATGCAAAACCAATACATATTCAATAAAAACTGTCCTTTAAATTTTGGTCTTTTCCTGGGCTAGTGATATGTGGTCTGATACTCTCTTATGTTGGGCAGCAGCACTGAGCCACTGCTCTCAGTCAGCCACTTGACCAGAAGAATAAACAACCAATACACTTACAACCCTTCTGTACCCATACATCCATTTCGTTTTTCACTTTCAGTACAGTATGCAATAAATTACTTGAGATATTCAATACTTGATTGTAAAATAGGCTTTGCATTTGATGATTTTGCCCAACTCTAGGCTAATGTAAGTTTCTGAGGATGTTTAAAGTATGCTGGGTTAAGCTATGATGTTCAGTAGGTTAGGCGTATTAAATATGTTTTCAACTTACAGTATATCCAACTTATAATGGGATTATTGGGACGTAATCACATCACAAATTAAATAAGATCTGTAATAATGTTTATTATGTTAGAACCATTGAAAAATAATATCAGTGAAAATGTACCCATTTGTAATACAGATAAATTATTTTTAATTAACATGTAAATTTATGAAAATTCTTTTTTTGCTTCCCTGACATGTTCATGGAATTTATTTGGTACTTAATTACCAGTTAAAACATTATTTTTATTAAAAATGTAACTTCATTGAAATTATTAACTTTAAAGACCCAGTTTCTGGGAACACATGATGCTTTGTCTGTTCCCTCCTTCTCCCAATGTATTATTTTTAGTTCATTTATTGGTTATCATTACAACTTTAAAAATATTTAAAATCCTACTTTCTATCAACATTAATCAGTATCTTGACTCAGCTCTGTAAATGCGAAATGAAAAAACCCTTTACTTTGTTTCCCCCCTGGCTCCCACTTTTCACCTTCTGTCAGTTATACTTTTACATTGTAATATTAACAGTTATTCTGCTTTACAGCTACAGCTGATCCATATCTTGTCTGAAGATTGACTGTAAATGTTAAAAACCAATATGTAGAGTTTTCATATTTATACCTATGTAAACATTTTTTCTCACATTGGTTCAAGAAGTATGCTAGGATTACGTCTTTCTTTACATGGCCCCCATCTGAGCCCTGGACACTTAAAAAAAAGAATATACTTCCTTAAAAGTATTCAGTGAACTCTGTTTTCTTATACTATTATTTTATATTTCAACATAATTTTATTGTACAACTTTTGTTTTTCCTGGAGTTTGTAGTTACTATAACTTTCTCATTCATTCTCTCAAAAAAAACAAACAAAAAAAGTCCTTACAGATTTTCAAGTTGTTCTGCCCTCTCAATCATATCATCTAAAGCACAGAACCCCCATATTTCCCTCAAAGAGCTACATCCCTTTCAGTGGGGCCTAGCTTTTCCTAGAGTTGCTGGCAATGGCTATCTTAGAACTTCCCTTCACCATTCTGTAGGATGGGCCCCATGGGAGATCTGCCAGCTGCCTATCATCCTCATTTCCCTTTGGAAGAGAATCCCAAGTTTTAACTGGATATTTTGTCGCCTGCTATAAAACACATTTCCTCATATTTTGGTGTGACTATGCAGCAATTCTGACCTATGAAATGGAACCAGAAGTATAGTTTGCTATTCGTCACAAAGCTTTCTAAGGAACTGACTCAGCAGGCTTTTTCTCTCTGCATTTTCTCCTTCCTCAAGCTGTAGCTATGGCAGCTGGCATCCCACTATCCATCTCGAATCATTATGTGACCTTGAGTAAGGGAACAAAATGCTAGGATTGTAGAACAGAAAGATAAGTGACTAGGTCTTAAATGATAATGTGTACACATCATATTCGTACTACATTGCCTGTCTTTGAATTTCTTATATGTGGGGAAGCAATAAATCTCTGTCCTGTTTAAATCACCATTACTTTTTTTGTCTGCATACAGAAACATAATTCTATCTAAAATGGATTCACAGCTTCCAATATCCCATGTCTTCTTCCTTGCTTTTCAGAGTATAGTCTTAATGCTCACTTAAAACTTAATACTCACCTAGTAGCATTACTTGTTTTATACCCACTTTCTGAACCCTCCTCTGTTTAGAGAACTCCCTATTTTATGAATTTTGTGGGAGAAAAGAAACCACCTTACATTATAGAGCTGAAAATGCCACATAATTTCAGCTAAGTCAAAATCCAGAAGGTGGAAGAGGAATAGAGAATGTGAAAAAGCCTCAATCCAATACTTAAAAGCCTTCCTCTAAAAGGGACACACAACACTTTTCACTAACATTCCATTGACAAAGACCAGTCATATGGTCCTGCATATGGTCCTGCAAGGGTGGCTAAGAAATGTAATTCCTAACTAAAAAGCTGCTGTGGAAAAGGAGCATAAATTCTGATGGTCTGTTAGCCATCTCTGCCATAATTCATAACATTAAATATTTTTATATACTGTTAAGCATTTGTCTTTTTTATTTTTTTGCGTGTATGTATATATGTCTGTGAACTGACTGTTGATGTTTTGGTCCCATCTTTTAATTGGGACTTCACGCATTTTTTTCAATCACCATCCATTAGTTCTGTAAATCTATGGACACTGATCTTTTAGCTGCCATGTTTTTAGAAACTGCATTCCCCAGTTTGTTTTTAGTTTTTAAATTATATTTATGATTGCTTTTGATTTATAAAATAAGCATCATTTTGTTTTTTCAATTTGTTTTTTAATTCTCCATTGTTTTTTAGTTCAGTATATTCAATTTTTTTCTGAGACTAAAACACTATACATTAAAATAATCTTGTGTTTGTTTAAGATAGTTAAATGTAATATAACTTTAATTTATTTTGATAAATAGCATGAGGTAAGAATGGTAGGGTTTTTTTGCAGAGTAGCCAATTTCTATAACACTCTACTTCCTATTTTTCTTTATGTATTAACTTTTGATACGTTCCAGTTTCAGCTTCTTGGGTTTTTTATTCTATTTAATTGACTTTCTATTTTTTTTTAATTTAAGTATAGTTGACACCCAATGTTACATTAGTTTCAAATGTACAACATAGTGATTCAACAACTCTATACATTATGCTATGTTCATCACAACTATGATTTGTCACCGTTGAACACTATTACAACACCATTAACTATTTTCCCTATGCTGTACCTTTTATCCCTATAACTTATTCATTCCATAACTGAAAACCTGTATCTCCCACTCCCCTTCATGCATTTTGCGCATCCCTTACCTATGTCCCCTCTGGTAACCACACATTTGTTCTCTGTATTTAAGTCTGCGCCTGCTTTTTGTTTGTTTATTAATTTATTTTCTTTTTAGATTCCACATATAAGTGAAATTGTATAGTATTTGTATTTCTTTGTCTGACTTATTTCACTTAGTGTAATAAACTCTAGGTTCATCCATGTTGTGGCAAATGGCAAGATCTCATCCTTTTTATGGCTGAGTAATATCCCATCGTGTGTGTGTGTGTGTGTGTGTGTGTGTGTGTGTGTGTACATACATACACACACTACATCTTTCTCTGTTCATCTATCAATGTACACTTGGGTTCCTTCCATATCTTGGCTATTATAAATAATACTGCAATAAACATAGGGATGCATATATCTTCTCAATTTAGTGTTTTTGTTTTCTTTGGTTAAATACCCAGAAGTGGAATTACTAGATCATATGGTATTTCTATTTTTAATCTTTTGAGGAGCCTTCATACTGTTTTCCACAGTGGCTGCACTAATTTGCATTCCCACCAACAGTGCACAGGTTTTCTTTTCTCCACATTCTCACACACACTTATTATTTCTTGTCTATCTGATTCTAGCCATTCTGACATGTATGAAGTCATATCTCATTGTGGTTTCAATTTGCATTTCCCTGATGATTAGTGATATTGAGCTTTTTTTCATGTGTCTGTTGGTCACTTGTATGTTGTCTTTGGAAAAGACGTCTATTCAGATCCTCTATCTTTTAATCAGATTATTTGGTGGGGATTTTTTTGTATTAAATTGTATACATTCTTCAGATATTTTGGATATTAACCACTTATCAAATACATAATTTGTTAATATCTTCTCCCATTCAGCAGTTGCCTTTTTTGTTTTATTAATAGTTTCCTTCATTATACAAGAGATTTTTATTTTGGGGAGCCTGGGTGGCTCAGTCGTTAAGCGTCTGCCTTCAGCTCAGGTCATGATCCCAGTGTTCTGGGATCAAGCCCCGCATCGGGCTCCCTGCTTGACGGGGAGCCCGCTTCTCCCTCTCCCACTCCCCCTGCTTGTGTTTCCTCTCTCACTGCCTCTCTGTCAAATAAATAAATAAAAATCTTAAAAAGAGAGAGAGAGATTTTTATTTTGGTATGGTCCCAATAGTTTATCTTTGTTTCCCTTGCCTAAGGAGACATATCTAGAGAAATATTGCTAAGGCTGATGTCAGAGAAATTACTACCTGTGTTTTCATCCAGGAGTTTTGAGGTTTCAGGTATTACATTTAGATCTTTAAGCCATTTGAGTGTATTTTTTGTGTATGGCATAAAAATATGGTTGAGTTTCATTCTTTTGCATATAGCTGTCCAGTTTTCCCAGCACCATTATTGAAAAGCCTATCTTTCCCCCATTTTATATTCTTACCTCCTTTGTCATATATTAGTTGACCATATTAGTGTTGGTTTATTTCTGGGCTCTCTATTCTGTTCTATTGATCTATGTATATACTTTTCTTTCTTCTTTCTTTCTTTCTTTCTTTCTTTCTTTCTTTCTTTCTTTCTTTCTTTTCTTTCCTTCCTTTCTTCTTCCTTTTTTCTTTTTCTTTTACTTTCTTTCTCTTTCTTTCTTTCTTTCTTTCTTTCTTTCTTTCTTTCTTTCTTTCTTTCTTTCCTTTTGTAAAGTAAGCTCTACATCCAACATGAGGCTTGAATTCATAATCCTGAGATCAAGAGTTGCATGCTCAGGGGCGCCTGGGTGGCACAGTGGTTAAGCATCTGCCTTCGGCTCAGGGCGTGATCCCGGGGTCCTGGGATCGAGCCCCACATCAGGCTCCTCTGCTATGAGCCTGCTTCTTCCTCTTCCACTCCCCCTGCTTGTGTTCCCTCTCTCGCTGGCTGTCTCTATCCTGTCGAATAAATAAAAATAAAATCTTTAAAAAAAAAAAAAAAAGAGTTTCATGCTCTTCTGACTGAACCAGCCAGGCTCCTCTATGTATCTATTTTTGTGCCAATGTCATACTGTTTTGATTACTATAGCTGTGCAGTATATCTTGAAATTTGGGATTGTCATAGCTCTAGCTTTGTTCTTCTTTCTCAAGATTTCTTTGGCTATTAAGGGTCTTTTGTGGTTCCATACGAGTTTTAGGATTATTTATTTTAGTTCTGTGAAAAAATGCTGGTGGTATTTGGATTGGGATTTCATTGAATCTGTTGATTGCTTTGGGTAGTGTGGACATTTTAACAATATCAATTCTTCCAATCCATGAACATGGAACATTTTATCATTTATTTGTATCATCTTCAATTTCTTTCATCAATGTTTGATAGTTTTCAGAGTAACACGTCTTTCACCTCCTTGGTTAAGTTTATTCCTAGTTATTTTATTTCTTTTGTTGTTGTTGCAATTGTAAATGAAATTGTTCTCTTAATTTCTCTTTCTGCTACTTCATTATTAGTATATAGAAAGGCAACAGTTTTCTATGTACTAATTTTTTATCCTGCCACTTTACTGAATTCATCTATTAGTTCAAATAGTTTTTTTGGTGGGTTTTCTTTATGGGTTTCTATATATAGTATCATGTCATCTACAAATAGTGATAGTTCAATTTCTTCCTTACCAATTTAGATACATTTTATTTCTTTTTCTTATCTGATTGCTGTGGCGAGGACTTCCAGTACTGTGTTGAATAGAAGTAGTAAGAGTGGACATCTTGTCTTATTCCTTATCTTAGTGGAAAAGCTCTGTTTTTTTTTAACATTGAGTATGAGGTTAGCTGTGGATTTTTCATATATGGCCTTTATTACATTGAGATATGTTCCCTCCCAACCCACTTTGTTGAGGGTTTTTATCATGAACAGATATTGGATTTTGTCAAATGCTTTTTCTGTATCTATGAGGTGATCATATGCTTTTTATCCTTTCTCTTGTTGATGTGATATATCACATTGATTGATTTGCAAATATTGAACTACCCTTGCGTCACAGGAATAAATCCTACTCAATCGTGGTGAATAACTATTTCAATGTATTGTTGGTTTTGGTTCACTAATATATTGTTGAGGGTTTTTGCATCTATGTTCATCAGGGTAATTGGCCTATAGTTTTCTTTTTTGTGGTGTCTTTGATTTTAGTATCAGGGTAATGCTGGCCTCTTAGAACATATTTGGAAGCTTTCCTTCTTCTATTTTTTTTGGAATAGTTCGAGGAGAATAAGTATTAACTCTTCTTTAAATGTTTGGTAGAATTCACCTGTGAATCCATTTAATCCTGGGCTTTTGTTGGGAGAGTTTTGATTACTGATTCAATTTTGTTACTATTAATGGATCTTTTCAGATTTTTTATTTCTTCCCAATTCAGTTTTGGAAGATTGTTTGTTTCCAGGAACTTATCCATTTCTTCTGTGTTATCCAATTTGTTGGCATATAATTTTTCATAGTGTTCTCTTATAATCCTTTGTATTTCTGAGATGTTGGTTGTTACCTAGCCTCTTTCATTTCTGATTTTACTTATTTGTGTCCTCTCTCTTTTTTTCTTGATCACTCTGGCTAAAGGTTTATCAGTTTTGTTTATCTTTTCACAGAACCAGCTCTTGGTTTCATTGATCTTTTCTATTGATTTTTTTTTTTGTCTCTATTTCATTTATTTCTGCTCTGATTTTTATTATTTCCTTCCTTCTATTAACCTTCGGCTTTGTGTGTTTTTCTTTTTCCAGTTCCTTTAGTTATAAGGTTAGACGATTTATTGGAGATTTTTCTTGTTTCTTGAGGTTATAAATTTCCCTCTTAGTACTGCTTTTGATGTGTCCCAAAATTTTGGACCATTGAGTTTTCATTTTCATTTGCTTTCATTTTCATTTCACTTTCTTTTCCACCTAAAAAAGTAATGTTAGCATTTCTTGTAAGACCAGTTTAGCGGTGATGAACTCCTTTGACTTTTGTTTGTGCAGGAAATTCTTTTTCTCTCCTTTGATTCTGAATGATAACCTAGCCGGATAGAGTATTCTTGGTTGTAGGTGTTTGGGTTTTGTTTTGTTTTGTTTTGTTTTGTTTACTTTCAGCTTGGGATATATTATGTCACTCTCTTCTGGGTTACAAAGTTTCTGCTGAAAAATCAGCTGCTAAACTTGTGGGTTTTTCCCTTGTATATAACTTTTTGTTTCTGTTTTGCAGCAAGAGAGAAGAAAGATGAAAAGATAAAGAAAAGTAACCATTTATATTTTATTTTTAAATTTTAACATTCTAATTATTATGTGTGGTGGTATGAACTTCCTTGGTTTCATCTTGTTTGGAACTCTTTTTGCTTCCTAAACCTGGATGCCTATTTCCTTCCCCAGGTTAGGGAAGTTTTTAGCTACTATTTCTTCAAATAAATTATCTGTCCCTTTCTCTCTCTTTACTTGACGTTGTCCAAGAGATTCTTAACCTATCCTCATTTTTTTTAAACTTTTTTTTCTTTTTGCTGTTCAGCCTGGGTGCTTTCCATTACCCTGTCTTCCAGATCACTGATCCATTCTTCTGCATCCATTAATCTATTGTTAATTCCCTCTAGTGTATTTTTTATTTCAGTTATTGTATTCTTCAACTCTGATTGGTTCTTTTTAAAATACTTTCTACCTCTTTGTTGAAGTTTTCACTGAGTTCTTCTACTCTTCTCTCCAGTCCAGTGAGCATCTTATGATCATTACTTTAAACTCTATCAGGCATATTGCTTATCTCAGTTTCATTTAGTTCCTTTTCTGAGGTTTTGTCCTTTCTGTTTTGTGGAGCACATTTTTCTGTCTCTTTATTTGTTTCTGAATTAATACTATACCACTTTAATTATTTCACTGTAACTGGTAGTGGGTAATGTTCCACTAAACAGTCATGTTTTTCAATAACTGCCTTGTTATTTATATCTCTTCCATTTTATAGACAATTTCTAGAATTATTTGGATAAGTTCTTAAAAGTAAAATTAAGATTTTGGTTAGAATTTTATAAAATCCACAAAATCATTTTTTAAAATGACAGTTTTAAAACATAGATTTCTTACCTGGATGAATAGACTAACTAAATAAGTAAGATTTCCCAAAACCTGAAATATTTGACAGGATTTTCTTCCCTTCACATTCTATATTAAGCACTTATCTCAAAACTTTATCTCTAAACAGTCCTCAGGATGAAACCGACTAGCAGGCAAAGGTTCACTGATATACAACTCAGAAGGTAAGAAATGTGTGCTGCTTAAGCCCTGTGAGCCAGCTGTCATTGTCCCTATTGACTCATGTCATTAAATATTCAAGACAATTATTTTCCCTAACATTTTCTCTTGGGTAGCTTCTGTTTATGTGTTGGAGTAAGAAGACTTTTATTGTGCATGTTCAGCTTTTTAAATATAGTTTAAAAAAAGAGAAATCTTAAAACCATTAGCTCATAAACAAATACCAAACATAAGTAACACACTAAAACAATATCAAAAACAAGTGAAGAGAAATTAACGTGGCTTCAAAATTCAGGATCTAAGTAAAAAAATAAAATGAGTGAATGATTTTAGAGAAGCCAAAAACGTGTAATCAACTTTTAGCCCAGTGACAAAGGGCTAATTTTTGTCTTTTAATGTGTCACTACCCTTTGCAACTCTCCAAGAGATTCATATCACTTTGATTTTTTACTTTGTTATGGAGGATAATCTCTAACATTTCTACTTGGCTTTTCCTCTCATGATTGCTATTTCATAGGTCAAGGATCCAATGTAGGGTTCAATAGCCAGGGATATTCATTCAAGATCAGGGACTAGGGAAATTACCTTATAAATGGATTCAAGTTGCACTGGACCATCTATGAGGTGAACTCTGATTAGAACTCAGCTTCAGACCATCTGATCTCATAATACCCATGGTGGTATTTGTAGGTAGCCACAAAGTAGTGAGCGTTTGGAGCCCAAATCCAATAGTATTCTACCCCTCAATTCCAAATGTGGGTATTTCTCTCTCCTAAATGCATAGTCACATAGGCTACATATCATTTTGAGGAAAGGAGATTCATAGCAGGCACAGAGGAGGTTTTAGTAAGGTCCTAGAAATTCTGAGGGTCTGGAAGCTTATTTGGATCTGGGAATGGATGGGAGGATGTGACTCTATAGTACAATGGCTTACATTAAGCCTCTGTTTACCAGAGCTTGTGTGTTTGGGGTTATACAGATCAAAACTTTAGTAGGCCTTCTGTTAAATTTGTTTCTGTGAACCTATGACTAATTAACATTACCTGAGATCTTCTGTTAGCAATTTCTCTAACAGGGACTATTAAGCCTACCTTATTCCCATTTTAATGACCTTGCTTACTTTGTCACATGAACCTGGTGAATCAGGTTTCCAATTTCTCTCATAGTCAAAACCATTTAGGTTGCAAATGACAGAAACACAGCTTGGAAAAGCATAAGCAGAAAAGTGAATTGATGCGTTTCATGTACTAATGAAACTAAAAAAAGCTGAAGATAACTAGAAGCTGTTCTTGACGTTTCTAGGGACCTATCAAGCAATTCTGCTTGTCTCCAATTCTTTTTTTTTTTTTTAAGTTTTATTTATTTACTTGTCAGACAGAGAGAGAGCATGAGCACAAGCAGGAAGAGCAGAAGTCAGAGGGAGAAAGTCTCCCCACTGAGCAAGGAGCCTGATGTGGGACTTGATCCCAGGACCTTGGGATCATGACCTAAACCCAAGGCAGACACTTATCCAATTGAGCCACCCAGGCATCCCTGCTTGTCTCCAATTCTTAACTTCATTGTGTTCTATGGCAGACACAAATGGCTTTAGATTCACATCACAGGGTCTTGGAGACATAACAGTATTTCCTACCCCAGCACAAGTTAGAAAAATCCCAAGAATGAACTCTGAATGGTCCAGCTTGAGTCATTGAAATCAGGAGAAATTGAGAACAAAGCTACCAATTTTAGACCCCAGAACATTCATTCACTTATTAGTTGTGTCACATGGGGAAAGATAGTTAATCTCTCTATACCTCTTTCATAGGGTTTTTGTGAAGATTAAATGAGTTAATTTGTGAAAACACCTAGAACAGTACCCAACACATATTATTGTTCAAGCATGAGTCATGTGCCCACTCTTTTGGTCAGGGAGAAGGGCTGTGGCCAGAGGGGATGGGTAGAACAGATGTGGCTGTGGAGGCAGTCTCCACACATAGAACTCGTCTTTTTTTTTTTTTTAAAGATTTTATTTATTTATTTATTTATTTGACAGAGAGAGAGACAGCCAGCAAGAGAGGGAACACAAGCAGGGGGAGTGGGAGAGGAAGAAGCAGGCTCCCAGTGGAGGAGCCCGATGTGGGGCTCGATCCCAGAACGCCGGGATCACGCCCTGAGCCGAAGGCAGACACTTAACAACTGAGCCACCCAGGCGCCCCTAGAACTCATCTTATTCCCTTCATACATCCATTTTTGAATAAGTGTCTGCACAGCTGCATAACTTTGAGTCAGAGCAGAGCTTTGGTTTCCACCTGGGAAAAGAGAGGGCAGAAGAGATGAAGTCATGACTCCTCAAAAAGGAAAAAAAAAAAAAAAAAGGAAGGAAGGAAGGAAGGAAGGAAGGAAGGAAGAAAGAAAGAAAGAAAGAAAGAAAAAGAAAGAAAGAAAAAAGAAAAGTTCCTATACTTTATATAATCTTGGAAGCAGGAAGTGGTGGAAGGAAATAGCTAGGTCGGCCACTAAGGGCCAGGCTTCAACACAGTGTGCCTAAAACAAGAAGGCGGTATGAGACTGAAAGCTTAGCATATGGATGCAGCAAGTTAGAAAAGAACCCGATGTGTCCAGCAAAGGCAAACCCTCCTGTTACATAAAAGACATAGAAAAGAAAATGAGGGAAAGTGGGCTGGGAGCAAGTATTAGATGTATGACTGCAGGTGTACACAGTAACATGACTTACTGGTAAGCACCGCCCAGCGCCTGTCCTAGACTCTAACCAATCAGTTTAGCAATTCCTCTGCTGTTGGAGAGAATTTAGTAAGGGGGAGATAGACTGAAAGCCAAAGACATTTTGTTGTGCAAATGTTTAAAATGCACATACATTCAAATCCACCTTGTCTCTGATCACCTGCATGAATCCCTCTTTCACATTTGGGAATGATGTATAGCCTCCTTTCCTTTTTAATTCTTTAAAATTATTTTTTAATTTTATTTTTTGTTGCAGAGTAATTTTGGGTTCACAGCAAAACTGGACGGAAAGCACATGGATTTCCCATATACCCCCTGCCTCCATAGCCATAACCTCTCCCTTTATCAATATCCCCTGCAAGAGTGGAACATTTGTTATAATTGATGAACCTCCACTGACACATCATTATCACCCAAAGTCCACAGTTTATGTTAAGATTCACTCTTGGTGTTGTCCATTCTATAGGTTTGGACAAATTTATAATAACATGTATTCATCATAATAGTATCTTACAGAGTAGTTTTGCTGCCCTAAAAAGCCACCTTCTATCCATGAATATGGAATATCTTTCTATTTATTTCGTTCCTCCTTGATATGCTTTATCAGAATTTTGTAGTTTTCTTTATATATGTCTCATATGTATTGTGTTAGATTTATATCTAAGTGTTTCATTTTGGGGATCCTAATGTAAATGAGATTGTGTTTTTAATTCCAAATTCTACTTGTCCCATTTACTGATATATAAGAACATGATTGACTTTTGTATCTTAACCTTGCATCCTTCAGCCTTACTATCATTGCTTATAGTGCCAGGGAGGGTTTTTTTTTTGTTTTTGTTTTTGGGGGGTTTTTCTGATTCTTTGGAATTTTCTACATAGACAATTATGTTATCTGTGAACAAAGACAGTTTTATTTCTTCCTTCCCAATCAATGTATTTTTTATTTCCTTTCTTTTCTTATTGCATTAGCTAGGATTTCCAGCACAGTGTTGAAAAGGAGTAGTGAAGAAGGACATCCTTGCCTTATTCCTGATCTTAATGGGAAAGCTTCAAATTTCTCACAAGTATGATGTTAGCTGCAGGTTTTTTTCAGATATTCTTTATCGAGTTGAGTAAAGTCCCCTATATTCCTAATTTACTGAGAATTTTTTTTTTTATCATGAATGGTTGTTGGATTTTGTCAAATGCTTTTTCTTCATCTATTGATATGATCATATGTTTTTTCTTTATTAGCCTGTTGATATGATGGATTACATTCATTGATTTTTGAATATTGAACCAGCTTTGCATACATGGAATAAATCCCACTTGGTCATGGAATACAATCCTTTTTATAAATTATTGGATTTAGAATTCACCTATGAACCCATCAGGAACTTGTCATTTTTGAGATTTTTATTCAATTAGTAAGTATTTCTTAAGAGCCTACTATGAAGCAAGCTAATATTTTAACTTTCCTGGAAATATTTTTTTTGCAATATTGAGTGTGAAGTATGGGTGATTGAGTTAATTTTCAGTACTATACTATGGTTGATTATGCCAACAAAATGTGTCTAAGTATTCTCCCCCTAAGTATTATATTATTTCAACATTCCCTTGGCACATATTTTCTTTTGGCATATTCTTTACTTCATTCATTCTTTTTTTTCATTCTTTGTTTATATTTTTCCCACTTCCTAAAATAATTTGAGGTAATTTTATAAGATATGAACACATAGGACCATGAAAATAATGCTAAATTATGCTAAATTCTTATAAGAATTTAAATTTGTTTCTGGAATCTGTTCCATTCCATTAAAAATGTTGTGCTTTTAAAGTAAATCCATGTATTTTGATTCATTGTCATATTGTAACAGAATCCTGTCAAGTATAGTGGGAAAAAACATGGGCTCTGGAGTCAAAATGCTTGAGTGGGAGTTCCAGTATCCCTTTACTACTCCTTTATTTGAGAGCTGTCCAAACTTCAAACCTCTCAACTGTGAGATGAAGCATCTCAACTTTTTTCTGGAACAAGACCACCTATAACTAAATTCAAAAAGTAAATAAAAATCTCTAAAGTACAGATAACACTAGTCCTTTCCAAATTATCTAATAGTGTTATTGTGAAAAATAAATGAGAAAACATATGTGAAAGAACTTTATGAATAGTAAAGAACCAAAAACGATTTTATCATCATACTGATAAGGTGGGTTTGTTTTTTTTTAAAGATTTTTATTTTATTTATTTGACCTAGAGAGAGACAGCCAGTGAGAGAGGAAACACAGGCAGGGGGAGTGGGAGAGGAAGAAGCAGGCTCCCAGTGGAGCAGGGAGCCTGATGTGGGACTCGATCCCAGAATGCCGGGATCACGTCCTGAGCCGAAGGCAGATGCTTAATGACTGAGCCACCCAGGCTCCCCAAGGTGGGGTTTTTTTTTTAGATGATATATTTTTTTTAAAGATTTTATTTATTTATTTGACAGAGATAGAGACAGCCAGCAACAGAGGGAACACAAGTAGGGGGAGCAGGAGAGGAAGAAGCAGGCTCATAGCAGAAGAGCCTGATGTGGGGCTCGATCCCATAACGCCGGGATCACGCCCTGAGCCGAAGGCAGACGCTTAACCACTGTGCCACCCAGGCGCCCCTAGATGATAATATTTTTTATTATAAGTTTTTTTAAAATTTATTTTTAGTAATCTCTGCACCCAACATGGGGTTCAAACTCACAACTCTGGGATCAAGAGTCACATTTTCTTCTGACTGAGCCAACTATGCACCCCGATAAGGTGGTTTTTAATCTAATAGAGTTTATATCATTTACATGAATATATTTCTGACTTTTCATTTTTTCCAGTGGAATTGTCACACTCCATTTATCTTGTTACATAAAGTATCTCATGGGAAGTTGAAGTGATGTTCCATTAAATATATATTACCTTAGAAAGAATTCTTTCTCAAATTCTTTCCATTTTCCCAAGGTCCTTTATTATTTCTTCATTTACTTCTCCAGAGTGTTTGCATAATTCCTTTTAAGTATATCTATCTGAGCCAAAGCAATATTTAATTATTATTTTGAAAGATACTAATTTTTCATCTTATTTTCTAGATGGGTCACTAGCATATAGTAATATGATTTATTTGTGAATGAACACAAGCTTTGACAAGGTCCTCTAGGAAACAAAGCCTTAGATAAGGATAAAATGCTGAAATTTTGGGAGGTACAGGCCCAGAGAATAAAGGAAAAAAAATATAAATGAAGTAAGGACAGAGGCAATGCAATACAGTGAGCTACTTAACAATGAGCTGCAAAGGGTGTTGCTTAGTATGGAGGATCTTTCCAGAAAGCCAAAGAGGAACTATACAGATAGTTCACAGGGGCAGAGAGGAGAAAGTTACTTGCATGGATCGCTTTGGACTCTCATACCCTATTGGTCAAGGTTTATCCCACAGGAAAGTAATTCTCTTGCACTTCTGAGTTGTGTCATCCAACCCTGTGGTGGGAGCTTATTTGGAAGTTAACGTGCACACTACCAAGCAGTATTACATCCATGTCTGTAAGTGGTGAGTAAAGGCAGTAATGCTTTGTGTGGAGTGTGGCACCGGCAAGTCGGGGCTACGACTTGATTCTTAGGGAGTTTAGCAAAGGTGGCACAGGCAGGAAGCAGGGGCATCATCATCAGAAAGAGGCCATCCAGGACAAATGAAAGGTGCATTAGATTTGATCTGATACAGATGTGTAGTTTATACTCTAAATGTATGATGAGATTATTTGTGAATAATTTGTAATTTACTATAATTTTGTTTGAATTCCACGGATAAAAAATATGTCATCTATAGGTATGTTTATTTCCTTTTTCCTGTATTTTCATTTCTTGTTTTCTTTTCTTCTTAAACAATTATTATCAGTATCTCATGGTATGTTGTGTAGGACTAGAAACAGAATTTGTTCTTATATTCATGCCTGAGGAAATAACTCTGTCAGATCTACAATAACTATAAATGTTGATCTTAGTTTTAAATATGTATCATGTATATTAAGAAGCTCAATGGCACAAACCTAGATCAGTTTCCTTCTTCTTGGCACACAACTGAACTACATTTCCCAGTTCTCTTGCATCTGGCTTGAGCCATGTGACTCACTCCAGCCAATGGAATGTGAGCAGAGCTAGTGGGATCCCCTCTTATTCTCTCCCTTGGCTTGCCAGCTGGCTAACACAAAAGACTCAGCAGAGGAGTCTGAGGCCCTATGGAAGGTGGACCCCCAGATAGAAGTGGTCTCTTGAATGACTAAGTGGAAAAGAGCCCTGCCCATCCCCCTTCTCAGCACACCACACACATACTATGCCAAGTGTGATGCCAACAAGAAGTAAACCTTTGTCAAGTTGCTGCATTTGAGAGTTGTCATAGTGATTGCGCAGCCTCTTTCATAAACTTTCCAAACCCAGTTTTTAAAAAGTTTTCATCAAGAATAAAGGGTAAAGTTTACTGGCGGACTTCCCAACATACATTAGGTTCTTCTATGATTCTGATGGTATTTTCAGTTAACATTCCCTTGGCACATGTTTTCTTTTGGCATTTTAAACTTGCTTTCATTATAGGGTTGTATTAGATAATGCCTAAGACAAATTGTTTTCTTTTCCTAACATTTTAGGAAAATGGGAGTTTTTGTTATTTTGGGTTGTTTATTTGTTTGTTTGTTTGTTGTTAATCTATGTTCCTGAGTAGTGTGGCATATTGGGGAAAGCATGGGTTTGGAGACAAAAAGAGCTTATGCTGAATCCCATTTCAGCCAGTGACCCCTTTGAGTTTGCCATTTAATTGCTCTAAATCTCAATTTTCTCTTCTGGGGTAATAATTTCCACCTTAGAAGATTTGTGTGAGTATTAAAATATTGTATATATAATATCTGATATATAGCAGAACCTTAATAAATGGTAGTTATTATTATTACTCTTATTTTAATTTGACCATAATTCATTCTCTCTCTCTATTTCTCTCTCCCCACCCCTCACATGTGCCCTTTTGTGACTTGCACATATGTCTATGTAGAGGAGTTAGGCACTATGTTTAATACCAGTATTTCTTCAAATCAATTAATTCCTATTCTCCCTTTCATGTGAATAAAACTGTTTAGATCAGGTGTTCAAAATCTGAAATCTATTTCTTGCTCGATTGTAGCCCACTGATTTTATAAACAGCCTGAAATTATGTGTGACTTTATAAACCTCCCAAAATTGAATGTGAAGTATTTTTTAAGATTTTATTTATTTATTTAACAGAGAGAGCACAGGCGGGGGGAGCAACAGGCAGAGGGAGAGGGAGAAGCAGGCTCCCCGCTGAGCAAGGAGCCCTACGCGGGTCGCGGGTCTCGATTTCAGGACCTGGGATCATGACCTGAGCCAAAGGCAGATGCTTAACCAACCAAGCCACCCAGGTGCCTCTGAATTTGAAGTATTTTATGGAAATAGATTTTCTTGGTGGAAGGATACATAGCTTTAATCAGATTCTCAAAAGGATCCCAACCCCCAAAATATTAAGAATTTCTCTCTTAGATCCAATCACCAGTCCCTTATCTACCCCACACTCCTCCAGCTCCGATCATCATAATACAAACCACCCGCCGCAGAACCGCGATCAGATTTTGGTAGCATTTGTATGCAGATCACCTCTTCCACCTTGACATTCTTTCTTTCCTTAATCTCTTGAAACTCTCTCTTGCCTTTGTCCTCTATCTACTTCTTCGACCATTCTTCTACTCTGTATTTGGTCTTGTTTTCTCTGGATAGCCTCTGAAAGTGGATAACATTAGAATCTTTTTAGTCCAGCTACCTCATCTCTTGGCCATCTCTCCCTGTGGCAAATTCACCTGCTGTTACAGCTCCTACCCGACCTCGTGGCGGGTAACTTCCAAACCTGCCCTGCGGAAATAGTCTCTCCCCAGCTCTAATCCTCCTCTGCCAGGCGCCTGTTAAGCATTTTTCTGTGGCTCTTCTGCTAACACTTTAACTGAGCAAGTTCCAAACCAGACTCCTCATTAATCCCTAATCCAATTCTTTCTCCTGATCTTCTTTAACTCTGTTAACCGCATCACTTTTTCCCCTGACACTTAGGATTGTAACTTTGGAGGCACCTCTTTCTCTTCACTCATTCCTCCGTCATATCAGTCAATTGCCAGATCCTATAAATCTTAACTCCACAATGTCTCTTGAACTCATTCCTTCTTTTCCAAGAGGAGACACGTTTATTTTCAGCTTTACCATTCGACTAGCAGCCCCCCTAGTTCTGAAAACTACTTTCTTCTCACTTTGACCATTATATGAATTCCTGTGCTGGCGTCACCCTAACTTGTCCTTCACCAATCTATCCATTGCCAGAGAAATCTTCCTAAAGCATAACTATTTTGCTTGCTTTCCTACTCAAAACCTATCAGTGGCAGTTTGCTGTCTTTCTGAACTCCATGAAAACGCCTCACCTTGTCAGTCACGTTAGACTCTGTCATACAGCTACTACATACATTTTCAGCTTGTGCTTTATGCTATGACAAGCTTGGATGCCATTTCTGGCTTTCACATGCAACCTTAGGAAAATTGTCTAATCTCTTCAAGCCTCCTTTTAAAAAAATCTATAAAAATGGGGATAAGAATATTCATCTGAGACAGATTGTAGATAACAATCCTTCATGGTTCCTTATTTCCCTACCCCTTGAACTTGGTCTGGCCTTGTGACTTGTTTTGGTCAGTTGAATATGTGTAACAGACCTTGTGCAATTGATGAGCTGTGGCTTCCACAGGCCTTGAGGATTCCACTCTTCATGCTTGAAGACCTAGGATTACCCTGTAAATGAACTCAAGCAAGCTTTCCGGACCGGCCATGAGGAGAACTACAGCTCCCCAGCTTGCCCTCCAACTGACTGCCAATCCCTAGACATAATTGAGGCCATCCTAGACCATCAAGCTCCAGCCAATTCATGCGCTAACTACAAACTGCATGAGTGAACCCAGGTGAGAACCCTCCCAGTGGAGCACAGCCAAACTGCCAACCCACAGAGCTGTGAGCTAATTGAAGCCACATTGTTTTGGGGGTGATATGTAAAGCACTAAAAGTTAACTAATATATCATCTCACAGTATGTAAAATGGTGTCTGACATGATAAAAGACAGTTATTACTGTATTATTAGCCCATTCCACATATTCTATGAGCCAGTCTAACTAGACTATTACCCAAATCCATCCTGTTCTTTCTTGGCTCTGCACTTTGCTGATGAAGTTTAAGCATTGGGGAATGTACTTCCCTCTCATTTATCTAATTTTGCCTGTGATTCAAGCCTCATCTCAAATGCTTCCTTCTTCATGAAAACTTTCTTAAATTTATAACTAAATAAGAGGTAGTGGAAAGAATGGGACTTAGAAGCCAAAGAGGCCTGGATTTGAATTCTTTTTTTTTTCCTTTTTTAAAACATTTTATTATTTATTTGTCAGAGAGAGAGAGAGAGCACAAGCAGGGGGAACAGCAGGCAGAGAGAGAAGCAGGTCCCCCCCAAGCAAGGAGCCCAATGTGGGACTTGATCCCTGGGATCATGATCCGACCCAAAGGCAGATGCTTAACCAACCGAGCCACCTAGGTGTCCCCTGGATTCAAATTCTGACTCTACACTACCACTTAATCAACTATACAATCTCGGTTACTTTTTTTTAACTTTTCTGAACCCTATCTTCCACCTTTATAAAATGGGTTTATTATAAATGACAACATAAAGCATCCAGCATTATTGGTCTAACCTGTAATACCCTTTCAGCAAATGTTAGCTCCTTTCTCGCCTCCTTCCTCCAAACCCCTACAGCTCTGTCTACCATGCCTCATAGTACATAGCATGTTCTGCATTTGGTTATAACTTTGAGTACTTGTTTTATACTCTATTTACAGAAAAAGGGTTTTATTTATCTTGGAGTCCCATATGGTACCTTATATGGTAATTTGCACATGGTAAACACTCAATAAATATTTATTGCATTGAAAAATTTTAATTGCCAAATTATACAAGCAATGTTAGAGGATGAAGAGCTCATTTTTGCTGGGTGGTCGGGGCAGGATTTGCAGAAAACTTGGATTCAAACAAGTTTTTAAAAATGGAAAGGATTTGGAGAGATGGAGAAGAGGGAGAGGGAATCCCAGCAAGAGGCGAATAAAAACAGAGTTGGAACATGCATGACTATTCAGGAGATGGTTAAATCTAATGGTCTGGCTGCCGCAGAGGACTGATGGCAAGTAGCAGTATTTGGCATGCCATTATAAAAAGTGAGGTAAAGAGCTTGCAAGTTTGTCTACCCATGGGATTGACCCTAGGATGGATGGGGTGACAGAAAAACAAGGGATTGCTAACGATTAAAGTGGGCCTGTGATAATAAAAGATGAATGTCATCCACCTGCTCTGGCTATCTTTCAAAGTTTATTTTCTTTCCAATTATTTTCCTTTATAACTTTCTCTAACTGGTGACCAGATACGTCTGATGGAAATGAATCTTTAGATCAGTCTGTCCACATTTTCAGAGTAAAAGTAGACTTCCCCTTCACATTGCACAGCCCTTAAACTCACACCCCACCCAGATAAGTCCTGGCCTGAAACAAGAACTGACAACACACACTGAAGCCATCGAATATATAAATTCCTTTCGGGAGTCTGGTTTAGGAAAAGCCAGGAATGAAGCAGGGAAGGCAGAAGGGATTAGTGAAGAGAGTCAGCATGTGGCAGATTGTAGAAGTAGGAGCTTAAGGTCCAAGGGATACTGTCAGGGGTAGAGGAGATGAGATCAAGAGAGTAGAGAAGGCAGGAGAACAGGAAAGAGAGATATTCATGGAGAGGCATAAAGGTGTACCACATGCTACCATATGGACTACGGGTACATTTATACAAGTAAGGTAAAAGTATCTACAACCCACAGATGCTAAAAGCGGGGTCTGGTTAATCATATCTGGGCCAGAAAACATAGTTCTATTCCCTTCTAACTTTTGCTATTTTTCCTAAAATTTTCTTTCTCCAGAAAGTTAGAATTTGTCCAGCTCAATCCAGTTCTCCATTGGAACTGATCTGAGTATTCTGATCATCTTAGGACTAGGATAAATTAGAAGATACTTGATTCGGGGTGCCTGGGTGGCTCAGTTGGTTAAGTGTCCAACTCTTGATTTCGACTCAAGTTATGATCTCAGGGTCATGAGAAGTAGCCCTGTATCGAGCTCCTTGCTCAGGGCAGAGTCTGCTTGAGATTCTCTCTTCCTCTCCTTCTGCCTCTCTCCCTGCTCCTGTTCACTCTCTCTCTCTACATAAGTAAAATCTTAAAAAAAAAAAAAGAGAAGAAGAAGAAGATACTTGATTAAACTGTTGATGAATGCAAAAATATTTCTCAGCACGTTTTTTATTATTTCTGTATTGTAAGTCAGTTTTGCCATTAGAAAGATTTTTTCCCCAGATTTCTGAAAAGCTCGCTGTGTATCACGGTTCCCTCAGTAGCAGATTGTGTTGAAAACATACCTTTGATGCTGCATCCCCAGTCCCAAGGCACTCCTAGAAAATACAGAAATCTATTTTTAAGACAACATTTGTTGACAACTGTGCATGCCAATCAGAAATAAATGAATCTGGGAGGAAATTTGTGAAGGCAGAAGGCAAAGAGTATGAGAGAAACAATATAGCAGAGAGTATGCTTATGAGGACATTTGCTTCCTTCTTGGCTGGATGTGACTGAAATATGTCATTAGTGGATACCAGAATAATGGTAATTTCTTAGAAAAACATTATGTTCTGGACAAGAAGGACAAGAAGATAAATATAACTAAATATGGCAAATAAAGAACTTAAAGTCTCACAAATAAAAATTAATGAAAAGAAATGCTGGATTCTAAAAACCAGAAACTGGAATCACTGAAATAGCTGGAGAAGAGAGGCTCTCTGTGGAATACTACGTAGACCTGCCTCCTACAGTATGCCATTAGCCACATCTCTAGGGACGAGGGGATGTCTTTCTGGACTCACGTGCTGCTTTCTGCCCCTCAGCCAGAACTGTGGCTATGTAGTCCCTTGACCAACTGGCCTGCCCTACCCAAATCAAGTTGTCCTGCTCTGATCTGCCCCTGCAGACCTTTGTCAGCATTCAAGACTGAAGCCCAGTGTCACAACTCTGATTGTGCCAGCCAGAATGATCTCTGCCATTTAGAAATGTTTTTGGCAGGGCATGATCCCGGAGTTCTGGGATCGAGCCCCACGTCGGGCTCTTCCGCTGGGAGCCTGCTTCTTCCTCTCCCACTCCTCCTGCTTGTGCTCCCTCTTTCGCTGTCTCTCTTTCTGTCAAATAAATAAATAAAATCTTTAAAAAAAATAAAAAAGAAAGACATCTTTTTGGCACAGGATTTAGATGGGGAATATTGGGAGTCACTGTAGGGTCTGTTCACCACAGATGAATCTCACAGATATAATGATTAGCCATCAAAACCTAACACAAACACTGTAGACAGTATGATTCCATTTATGTGAAGTTCAAAAGCAGACAAAACTAATTCATGGTGATAGAAGTCAGGATTGCTGCTAGTAGGGAGGAGTAGAAACTGGGAAAGAGCATGAGGGAGCCTCCTAGGGTGTTAGAAATGTTCTAGATCTTGACATGGATGGTGGCTACATGAGAGTTAGTGTCTGTAAAAATTCACAGAGTTAAACACTTAAGATTTGGACACTTTAGGGACGTCTGCGTGGCTCAGTCATTAAGAGTCTGCCTTCGGCTGAGGGCGTGATCCCAGGGTCCTGGGATCGAGCCCTGCATCAGGCTCCCTGCTCTGCTGGGAGCCTGCTTCTTCCTCTCCCACTTCCTCTGCTTGTGTTCCCTCTCTCACTGGCTGTCTCTCTCTCTGTCAAATAAATAAATACAATCTTAAAAAACATTTAAGGAAAAAAGAAAAGTAAGCTGTTAGGTAGATAGTAGAATTGCTGACAACCAGCGCCTTGGACGTAGGGCAAAGAGCTGGTGTGGTTGAGGAAAGTTGAAGCTACTTCCCACAACAAAGGAACAAATAAAGGGCAGAACCTGGAAGCCCATGAGCAAAGCAAGACAACGGTCTAGAGCAGCTTGAAGCAGGACAAGATCATAGATCAATTTAAGGTTAGAGTCAGAACCTGTGGTTAAGGCAGAATCTTGGCCCATAAAAGAAGTAGAGTCAAGATAGTCGTTTAGCAAAAAACTAGAAAAACAGGAAGGAAACTGAAAAATACACATTTGGGAGGGCTGGCTAAGGTGGACATATTAAGTTTATGATGCCTTTTGAACATCCAAGCAGAAATGCCAAGCAAGCTTGGATATTCAAGACTGAAGAGGATAGAACTGGAGAAATGAATTTGGTACTTGCCAGCATGGTATCAAAAGACATAGCACTGAATAAGCTCCTTGAGAAAGTGAAAATAAAGAAAAGCCAAGGACTGAAATGTGGAGACTTTCAACCCTTCTTTTCAAGAAGTAAAGGATACTGATAGGAGAAGCCACTACGTTAGGAAGATACAGATGACCCAAAACGAAGTGAAGAAAATGCCTTCAGAAAGTGTTGTGAGTAGTGTGGAGAGGTCAGTAAGATAAGGAGTGAGCACTCCCCACTGGATTTTGTAAGATGGGGGTCACTGACCACCTTGACAAGAGCATTATCAGTGGAGTAGTACCTACTAACGCTTGATTAGAGTGGTTATAGAGAGATTTGGAGTTGTTAAAATTAGAAGAGACGAAATGTTAGAAGAGTTCCGTGGACTGTGAAGTGGCTTCTGTATGATAATTTTGTTACGACTGATCATTCCAGTAAAAAGTACTTAACCTCAATACTTCAGGCTGGTTGGTGTGGATAAGTAAATGGTTGGCAGATTAAGATGGTCTGTTGATGACAGGCAGATCATGACAGAGACACATCTAAAGGATACTTCGAGGTTGCAAAAACAAAATTTTTTTTTCTCCATCTGGTCCAAGTCTCCGTACCTTATTAGGAAGTGGATGGGAGTGGTTGACAAGTGCAGTAAACACAAGTAAAACAGATCTTTGAAATGGAATTGATGCATAAGAAAATGCAGAATTTGTTCATTTGTAGGTTCAAGTTTGGACATAAGCAATAATTCATTATCTTCGGACATTAAAATTTGGTTACTTAAGAAGCTATGGAAACTTTCCATTAGCTATGGATAGTAAATGTGATAATACATCTAATGATTACTTGGGCAAAATTAATAATGGATTCCTATTTATCCACTCAAGTCAATTACTAAAATATTATTGCATGCCTACTATGTGTAAGGTCCTCTGAGCCAATCCCCACTAGTAAATATAGCCAATTCAAATATTTCACAGCACAAAAAGAATATTCGAGAAACCTGTAACTTTTTGATTGTCTCTGATGAATTTAAAATTCCTCAGTAGCCCACATCCCATTGGGTAAAAGGAAAAATATGCTTAAATGCATCAATCAACAATATCTCTTTCAGTTAAATCTGTTTCTTTGGTTTAAACTTGCTCTGTTGAGGGTAACTGCTCAACTTTCTCAAGCGTGGTCTTAGCTGGAAGACTTGCCTGTTCCCCTGGTGATAGGGGGGCTCCCTGACCTAGCCTGTCGTCTGGGTCTCTGTCCTCCTCTGATACAGTGTGGTTGCTCTGCTGTTATCCCTGTCATCCAGCTGGCATGCCCTGCTACCTTTTGCAGCTAAAGAAACATCAGTGATGTCCTCAGCTGCTGTTGTCCTCACATGTTCTTGTCTCTGGTGCTGGTGACATCTTGCTGCCAGCTCTAGCAGGTTCCCCAATTTCACCTTCTTGGGACTTTCCTCTCCAATCTAGGCATTAGCAATTCTACCCAGGCAGAACCACGGGCTTTCTGATTCCTAGTGGCAGGTCCATCCTACAACCTCTTTTGGGGAGCTGGTAGACATGGCTCATGCCCCTACTGTCTTCCCCAGGCTTCTCTGTATCTACAGCAAACCCAGGAACTCTCTTTTGCAACCTGGGCTTCTTATGAAACTAGGGAGATCTGTCTTCGTGCACCTGGCTATCCCTTTATTTGCAGCTTCCTGGTACTCTGATCAATGCAGGGCTACTTGGGTCAAACCTCTCTGTTTATTCTCTAGTTACTTCTCCAACCTTCCCCACTGGGGTTTTAGGCCAGAGATGACAACCAGACACACATCTCCCCTCCCCTCCTTACTCTTCTCTCCTCTCCTCCAAGGCCTTACTTCTTGGTGTCAAAAGGATTATTTCTCTTTTCCTCCTCTCTGAAAGGGACTTCATGTACATTATTTTCTCCTCCTTCCCAAGGTGATTTATATGCTCCCTTTCCTGAGACCAAAATGGCAAAAGAAAACTGAAAAACCAAAAGGGAAAACCTGCTAGGAGGTATTACTTTAGAAAACAATATAATTGTTCCTAACGAACTGAGTTTTTGAGAGGTTGCTTGTCCTTGGGGAATTTCAAAGCTAATCGGAGAGGTAAGACAATATGTAAAAAATAATGTAATGCCAAAGCTACCCCAGTGTTGCCCATGTCATAGTCTCTCCGTGTCTGGCTCAGCTGATGGGAGGGCAGCATGTGAAGCCCTCCCCCCAGCCCCAAAACACTGCCATAATGGGGGCCCAGGTGAGCATCAGGTGGGAATTCAGTAGGTTAGCAAAAGGTTCTTCAAGAATTCTGGGCAGCATCGTATTAAGTAAATTCCCTTTTTTCCCCCCCGGAGACATACTGCCCTGAGCAAAAAAGAATTTTGGACAGACTGTCATTTTGCAAAGTGATAAATGTGAACTAACTCTAGCCCAGTCAAAAATATCCTTTATTACTCACATCTTACTTTTGGCTGAAACATAGCAAGTATAGGACATGTTCTTTAATGGAACTTGAGCCTACAAGATACATTTAAGCTTTTCCCTATGAAGGAATGTCCTTGTACAAAGCTATGTGTCTGTGGTTTGTATTTCAATAGTTTTTCCTTGGGTATTTGTATTGCGGTGAATACAGTTACAGATATAATCCAGGCAGTTAGATTTCCTTATTTTAATAATGCATTAATTCTTCTGTTTGTCTTTATCTTTAATGCAGTGTTAGGTTAATATAATGGCAAAAAGGAAAAGAAAAAAAAGATATGTCTATACTTACATATATAGTACAAATATTAAACGTATACATGTCTGTATATATTTATATGCAAGCACATAATATATATAATGTTTATATAAAATAACAGGTGTGTAGTGTGTGTGTAGACTGTAGGTAAATATAAATATAAATTACACACACACATGTATACATACATACATACACTTAGGCAAATATAAAATACCTAGGTTCATATTAAAGTGTAGGCTACATACACACATTTGAAGCACATGAAATGATTCATGCTTTTGAACCTCTGCCTATGTTGGTTCCTTCAGCCCGAAATGCTCCTTCAACCTCTTTCACCTCTCAAACTCCTACTTATTCTTCAAGAACGAGCTCAAGATCCACACCTCCACTATGCTGCTATTGTGCTGGATTTCATTTAAAAATTTCTTATGTGTCTGCTTTCATTATTTTTTTTTAAAGATTTTATTTATTTATTTGACAGAGATAGAGACAGCCAGCGAGAGAGGGAACACAGCAGGGGAAGTGGGAGAGGAAGAAGCAGGCTCCCAGCGGAGGAGCCTGATGTGGGGCTCGATCCCATAACACCGGGATCACGCCCTGAGCCGAAGGCAGACGCTTAACCGCTGTGCCACCCAGGCGCCCCTGCTTTCATTATTTTATATACCTGTCTCTCCTCCTAGACAATGAGCTCTTTAAGCCAGGAACTGAGTCTCATTCAGAGTCTCATTCACGTTCGCTCTGCCCCAGACCCTAGCCCTTAGGCATATACTAAGCACTCAATAAACATTTTATGAATGAGTAAATGCAGCCCTTGAATAGTAATTAAGACTTTGATGTGAAGGTGACAGAGAGCCCTCCCCTAACCTGGGCTGGGAAGCGACTTTGAGGAAGGCTGGAACCTTTTTCTAAAACAGAGAGAAGTTAAAGGACATTGGCCTGCCTTGGGGAGGTGCTTGGAGAATGGAGACCACCTGCTTGGGTACGATGGAGTGATGTCATACAAATAGCTTTTGTGTCTAGACCTTTGAAAACTTACATGCTACGATGTGATTACTTTTTGAAAGTCAGAAAAATCCAAAAGAATATTAAGTTCCTCGAATGTTGGATATGTAGGTAGTGGCTTTGGGCTTGGACACCCCTCCACTTACCATGTGATCTTGGCAGGTCATATAATGTTTCTGGGCCTAGTTTCATCATTTGCAAGGGGACAGTGAGGGGTGGGGTGCGTGGGAGGGGTGAACAGTGCCTATCTTACAGGATGAGGGGGAAGTGGGAAATTTTACCTAAAGTACTTTGTATGCTATGTTAGTGTGCGAGTCAGGGGCCGGTCAGGGAAAGTGCAGCTATTTCAGGTCCTTAGAACTGAGATTTAGTGCAGAGACTTAGTTAAATGGGGAGTGGAAGAACTGCAAGCCAAAGAGGGAAGGTGAGGAAATACAGAGATCGACCACCGTAGGGAGCAGCCTCAGAGATAACGAGAAAGGACAGTGTTACCGGAGACCAAGAGCTGAGGTCACCCAACAGAAGACAAAACCACGTCCAGCAGGAACTGGAACTATGGAGGAGGCACAGCTGTTGCTGGAGAAGATGCCATCTAAGGCAGAAAGCCTGAGCAGAAATACCTTGGCTTATTTTCCCTCTGCCCTCTTGTCCCTCACCAGCATGCCCCACTGTCTGAACCCAGTCCCTTTGTAATGAAAAGCAAAGCAGGGAGACAGAGAGAAATGAGGCTGAAAGCCAACACTCAATTCATTACCACAATCAGTTAGGATTCGTTTTGGCCGTGAGGGATAAAAGATTCAAAGTAACGGTGGCTTAAAGAGGATAGGAGCTCGTGTCTCTCTCACGTAAAAGCCCATGTAGGTAATTTAGGGCTCTTATGACATTTTATAACATCAGAGACCCAGCAGTCTTTCATCTTGATACTCCTTTGCGTGTGGCCTTGATCTCGTGGTCTAAAGTGGAGGCATCTGTGTTTCAGGCCTCAGGACGGTAGAATGGACAAACAAAAAGGGAAAGAGAGGCACAGATACATTGTCTGTGGAGCAATCGTTTTTTGAACTGTGGGTCATGACTCACTAATGGGTCATAAAAATCAATATAATGGATAACTTTAAAAACGAAATAGAATAGATGATATCAAAGTGTTTACTACACAGTAAAGGTTAAGGATTTCTTACTTCAAACTTTTGTCTCAGAAATATATATGAGTGTCTGGGTGATATAGATAACACAGGAAAACAAAACACAACATTATATAACATAAAATGTATTTCTTATGTAGGATACTGTCAACAAAGTTGAAAGCATTTTTAAAAATTTCCTGCTCCACTTTGGTTTCATCCCATTGGCCAGAACTGTCACATGGCTGTAGAGAATCACAAGAAACACTGGAAAATGTACCTTTCTCACCCAGCTAACACTAAGGATTTTATTATTACAAAAGCAAGGGGAGCTTCAATAGTCAGGGACAACCAGGAGTCTACCACATAGACTCATGATGACTATTGTCTGCTCTTACTGTTACTATTGACTGTTACTATTGGCTGAAAGAGCCATCTCGCTCAGAGAGTGACTCTTGGAAGTTTAGTGATGACATGTTTAGTGCCTGGACCCTGACAGTCTGTGTGTGAGTACTGCTTTGTCAAGTAGTTTTCTCGTCTATAAAATAAGGATAATAACAGTGTATCTCTCATTAAATTTTTGGAAAGACTGACTGAAGATGAGTGTCAACAGTCTGGCAGAGCATGTGACACCTATAAAGAGCTCAGGGCTTTGGGTGTAGCTCTGAGCACTGGAGCCCATAGGCAGAGTATGTGGGAGGGCAGCGGTGTGATGGTGCACTGTTTCCAGCCAATTTTCATTCTGATGTGGAAGCAGTTGCTAAATTCACGGCAAAGCCCCTCTGGTTCATAGCAGCAGATGCAACCTGGCCCGGGAATGGGATATCAACCAGCAATGAGGAATGGTAGAGAACAGCAGAACTATCTGGAACCATCTGGAACTTGTCCTTGGGCTCTTTACTGACCAGCAGCAGGTCGTCACCCACAAAAAGAGGCAGCAAGTTTCAGCACTTGGAATCCTCCAAGGAGGGCTTCGGGACCTGGTGAGGGAAGACCTTCATCAAGATCTGGGTTTCCAAAGCCAGTGCCATACAACAAGCTTGTTCTCCACACTCAGAGCCTCATTCTGGCAAACAGCTACCATTTGGATGTCTCAGAAGGAAATCGAGGAGTGAAGTTAAAGCAATTCTCAGGATTCAAGTAGAATTGGAATAATACCCACAGTGCCTGGCACCGAGTGGGCCTAGATTATTTTTTGAATGAATGAATGAGTGAATGACCAAAATAGAGAAGATGTGAGCTAAATAGTTTGTGGCTATCACATAAACTTTCTTTTTTCCTGTTGCTGATGTGGCATGGAAAAGACAAGGTTATATAAATAAGAAATCACATTGAGGTTGAACATATTTTCAAAAGGAAAATAATTGTCACTCTCTTTCATTAAAAATACATAACTTTTTCTTTCACCTTCTGTATCTGATGATTACTCTTTTAACACTAATTAAACACCCACCATGTGCTAAGTGGTAAACAGAACATGCGAGCAATAGTGTTTCTGCTCTCACGGTGATGGGCAGACAAACTCGGCAGAGAACTCAATAGGAAGGATGAAGGTAAATTTGATGTTTAATATATTTTTTAATATTAATCTTACTGACACAGTACTTTCAGAGAAAGTTGTGAAACCTATTTATTTAGAAATATGAAAAAAAGATACACGTTCATCTATTGGCAGAAGGAGAAAGTAGATAATCTGCCAAGGTTTCTTCTTCATCTCCAAAGAGCTCATGTGCCTAAACCAGAGGTCACTTAAGACAGGACACATGTCCCACATGGCCAGTTAATGCATTTATAGTATTTGCCTGGTTCGTATAAGAATGTGACATTTCTGCAAACACCACATAGTTTCCAAATCAGTAAGAAGGCTAAGTAGAAAAGTGATAGATCCAAGTGTTCATTAATTCAATAAATGTTCGTTAACTCCCCACCACGTGCCATTGGCTGCTGAGAGGTAAGAAAAGGCTAAAAGCAAGTTGCTTTCCCCATCAAGGAAGCAACTGCCCTCTAAGACCGTCAAGAGCTAACGGTTGTGATGTGGAGTGACAAAGGTGATCACTGACAGGCTGAAGGAACACCAAGAAGAGGCATCTCCCTCAATCTAGGGTAGAGGGCAGAGTGATCAGACAGGTTTCCTAGGGGGGAGATGGTTCCAACCGAATCTCCAAAAGTAAGAAAGCCTTAGCCAGGTGGAAAGGTAAGGAAAGATATTCCAAGCAGATGAAATCAAAAGAACAAAGGTATTTCCAGAAAGGTAGACAGTGAGGGATTGTAGTCAGAGATTCCAGTGGCTTGTTCTGGCTGTGGGTGTAGGGGTGTGCAGGCAGTAGGGGAAGCAGGGAGTGGGGGAAGCAGGGAGATACGTCCGGGTCCGTATCACGCAAGTCCTTGTGTGCTAAAAATTTCCATTTCATCCCGAAGCTCATGTGGGATCATTGATAAACAAACGTTGGAGAAAGGAAATGATTTAACCAGATTAAAAGAAGACGTCAAGGATGACTTTTTCATTTCAACCTTGACACCCGTGGTTGTACATGTGTGATCCTCTCCCCTGAGGTCAGGCAGGAAGCAGGTCTGCCCAGTCAGTCAGTGCTGTGAGCTCAGGGCAAGGATACCCAACTTTAAGATACCCTAGTGCCAGAGAGTGAATAATCCAAATGTGGCTGAGGTGACACCCGGAAATAGTGGGTCCACCGTACATGGCAAACTCTGGGACCCTGAAGGTGGGAGTCTGGGGTCAAGAGTGGACTTACATGGATCAGGGGAAACTAGAGGGACTGGGGGCAGGTGAAATGAGAGGTCTTCGAGCTTGTTTTTGAGGCTTCCATTGCCAAGTTTTGAGTACAGTGCTAGCAAGGGCTCTTTTGGGCATTTGAGAGGGGGATAAAATACAAATAGGTATGTTCCTTTCTTTCCCCTATTCCTGGCCCCTGAGGCTATAGGGTAAAATGCTCAGTAATGCATCCACTCTGGTAGGCATCCTAAAATTCTCTAGAATTTGGGAGGACTTGAGTACTAAAGGAGCACCGATCTGAAAGTGTCTGCCCTTTGTGAAATTCCTCGCTTGCAGTCACTTTTTCTTGCAGTTGCTAGTTCGGTATCTGTCTTTGCCAGCAGGCTGTTAACTCGTAAGAGTATGGGATGTGCCTGTCACATCCTTGCTCTCTAGCATGTACCAAAGTGCCTGGCATGAGTGAAGGATAAAGATTTTAAAAATCTGAATCTGGTTTGCTCCATTTACCACTAGGTTACTCATATAGTAATCCAAGTGCAAGCCAGCTGGATGACATTGATTCTGATCATTCAAGATGTGTTATCGTTAAGTTCCTGTGTTTTGGCTTTTGTGCAGACACGTGTTCATAGCTCCACTTTTCTGACATTAGTTTCCTCCATGGCAAAATGGATTTGATAATAATATGTACCTGGTATGTTGAGGCAAGAGAGCACTGTAATTAGGAGTGATGGCCTGGATTTAAATAATGACACCATCATATAATACTGGTGAAACATTTGTCAGAGTACCCAATCTTGCTAAACCTCAGTTTCCTAATCTGTCATATGGGGATGATTATACCTCCTAAGTAGGGTCTTTGCAAGAATAAAATAAAGTAATCCATTAAAAACACAATAGTGCCCGGAACCTAGTGAGAGCTCAAATGTTAGCTGTTATTATTGTGTCTCATAGCTTTAGGGATTAAATGAGAAAATTCCATTTAAAACACAGAGCATAACGCTTAGAACTTTGTAAGCACACAAAAGTGTTAGCTATTAATATCATTTCCATATATAGTCATCTCTTCACTATGCAAACTACTGTGTTTGTGTAACTCATTTCTTCTACTGTAGCCTTGATCTGTGGTTTAAACCTCTCATTGCTATTTCACTTTGTATATTTCCAAGTCTTGCCTTCCTGGCCAGAGTATAAACTCAGTGCACTAGTGCAGTCCCTTGCATCTAGTAGATGCTCACCCTACAGTTATTTTGATTTGGTTTATACATAATTCTATTACTCTTAAATAGTTTCTAGAAAAAATTTAAACTTTTGGTAAGACGAAAAGAACCGTACTGCTTATTATGTCCAGTCAGAGCATCACCAAGCCCATGGAAAGAAAGTCATCTGATTTCAGTATACACAAATGACTAGCGGAGAGTCAACTCTTGCTCTTTGTTCCCATAAGTTTAAATTATTATTATTATGTTTTTAAAAAGCCGTGAGGAATCCTGTTAAAGCTTCGGATATTCTTTTTGTCTTGTTTTTTAAACTAAAAACCTATATCACACTTTTCCTTAAGAAATTTTGACATCCTAATTAAAAATATTTAGATACTTTCGAGTTGCTATTTAGTTCAGTCAGTGAATCTGAGTGAAGTGCCCCTGCCTCAACTCCATCCTCCATGCAACTACAGTGTAATCTTTCTAAAATGTGACTTCTCTACCTGAAAACCTTTTGTAGCTCCCCATCCCTCACAGGAGACTATCCCAATCCTTGGCCAGGACCAAGGCCTCTGTCTTCACCAACAGCACTGTCCACTGCCCCTTCCCACCTACTGCTATAGAAATCCCCAACTTCTAGTTCCTTTCTTTATATTTTGTTTTGGTCTTTGTACATTTTACATGCTTTTCTCTCTTCCAGGGATGTTTTCTTTTGGCCTGAGTACCTCTACCTATCCTTGGTGACACTTCTCAGGCAACATCACCTCCAGGGAGCCTACTCTGACTTCCCTTCTAGGTTAGATTAAATGTTCCTTCCATTGTACCTGATGTATAACCTCTTTCTCTAGAGCATTCCATATTATATTCATTAATTCGGTAACTATTTCTTGAGTACTTACTATGTGCCTGGTATTATTTCAGACACGAAGGATATGTTGACAAAAAAAAAAAAATCATCACCAGGGCACCTGGGTGGCTCAGGTGCCACCCTTGGGCTCAGCTCATGATCCCAGGGTCCTGGGATCGAGCCCTGCATCGGGCTCCATGCTCAGTGGGGATTCTGCTTCTCCCTTTGCCCCTCCCCTCTTCTCCTGTGCTCTCTCTCTCTGTCTGCTCTCTCTCTAAATAAATAAATAAATTCTTAAAAGAAATCATCACCTTCATGGAGCTGGAAATAAACAAAGCAAGTAAGCAAACACACACCATGTTAGACGGTGTAAGTACGATAGAGAGGTAAGGTATAGGGAGTTCTGGAGGGAGGGATATAGGGGTTACAGTCTTAAATGGAATGGTGAGGGAAGGCCTCCCCTCCCATTTGAATCCAGACTAGAACAAGGTGGTGTGGGGAGACAATTGTCCATGGATTTCTTGCATCTTTGTATGCCCTGTGAGTAGGTACTAAGTGCCCTATTATTCCACATTGTATTTTCAATGATGTCTGTTTAGTGACCAGCTTTGTCAGGTAGTGATAGTGTCTCTATTTGAAGCAAAGGGAAAATTTTCCCTCTGTCCAGTACATTGAAGATATCTCCCTCTGGAGCAAAGGGCAGTTTTGTTTGCATTTCATTATAAATAAGATTTGGGTTACCTAAGCTAGGGGTTCCTCTTGTTCAGTGCAACCCGAAGGGTACAGGTGTCTCCTGGCCCTTCCCTTGTTGCCAGGGGGACTTGGGGCTTGGAGAACTGGCATAAATGCTCCCCCTCTGGCTACTGCTCTTGCTGGGTAATAAAGCCCTTTGTCTCTAACCCCACAGCCTCGTGTCTTCTGCCAGCATCCTTGAGATCGGGGTAGGCTGACTTGTTGGCTTGCCAATGGGGTAAGTCTCAGACTTTTCGCAGTTCTTGACAGTGAAATGCAGATATCTGGAAGAAGAACATTTCGTACGTAGGGAACAGCAAGTGCAAAGGCCCTGAGTCTCTTGCTGAATGTGATATTTTCTGTTTTAAAATTCTCTGACTTCCCCAATAACTATGAAGTTCTTAAGGACAACCCATCTTACTCATCTTTGTATCCCTAGTGAAACCACTAGTACATAGCAAATTCTCAATAAATGTTTGCTGAAATTAACAGGAAAAAATAATTGTCCCTTGGAAATTAGAATGTATCTTTGGCAGGGATCTATTGGTGCCAGGTATTATTTCCTTTTTTTTTTTTTTTCTCTCATTTAGAGAAAGACGCATGACAGAGAGGCAAAAGAACAGAATTTGAGTCAAGCTGGGTTTTCATTCCAGCTCTGCTGCTTACTAGCCTATAACCTTGGGCCACTTACTTAGCCTTTCTGAGTCTCAGTTTCCCTGTGTATGAAATCATAATATTTTGTCTTCTCTGTTTTGAAGCTGAAGTTCAAAAAAACATGGGAATATACTCAGCACTCAAGAAATATGTTGTGCTGTATATAGTGCCCAACCCATGGTAGGGTTCCGAGACTTATATCTCTTACTATAATTCTGTCTTTGCTAGCTCCCCATTTGAAGGGGAATGGGAAATCTGACAATTTTTAAAGTCACTTGGAAGAAAACGAAAACCAGGGGTGCTCTGCATGCTAGGATTCTGTCTAGACAATGAGCCGTTTCCATTCATTTAGCAATAAAGTATACTTGCTGAGATCTGAAGTCCTGTGGAAGTTAAGGAGCAAGTGCTAGAATCTGCCCTTGGAGTTACCTACCCTATTCTCCTGAGCTCCCTGAGTTCACGGGTTCAGTGTAGTTTGCAGCCAATTATTGTTTTGAGTGGGAGGCCTGCCAGCAGCATTAGGTGGAGAATTTGTTGTGAAGTTGGGCTTTGTTTCCACTTGAAAGCATGCAAAGGGGAATTGCGGTGGCTTAGAAACTCCACGCCATGGTTTTGGAAATCTGACCAAGAGTTCCTCAAAGCAGTTTGACATGGAGTTTTTCTGTGGTGAGAATCTTAGCTAATGAGTACCATGAACTGGTCCATCACTGAAGTGTCTTGGTACCTCCCCAAAATAGAAGAGCAACCAGTTTGATGAGGAATCTTGGTCTGTTCATTTTTAGCAGTCAAGGAACAAAATGGTTGTGCCCCTCTTTACACAGAGTGAATGATTATAGATTTTCTTAAAAATCTTTCCCCTCGGGGTGCCTGGGTGTCTCTGTTTGTTGACCGTCAGACTCTTGGTTTTGCCTGGGGTCATGATCTCAGCGTCCTGGGATTGAGCCTGAGTCTGGCTCTGAGCTCAGTGGGGAGTCTCTTTGAGATTCTCTCCCTCCCTTTCCACTTGCCCCTTCCCCATGCATGTGCGTGTGCTCTCTCTCTCTCTGTCTCAAATAGATAAATCTTCGGGGAAAAAACTCTTTCCCCAATTCTTTGTTCCAGTTTCTACTCTGGTCTGGAATCATGCTAGATTCTGTGACAGTGAGGGAGGCCAACACAGTCCCTGATAGGCGATTCTGTTGTAGGTGGTTGTAGACCACACTTAGAGAAACAGTAAGTGCTCACTTTGGCAGCACATAGACGAAAATTGGAACAGTACAGAGGAGATTAGCATGGCCCCTACGCAAGGGGAAACATTAAGATGGAGAAAACAGACTTGCAAATGGACAATTACAAGGTCACACGTTAAGTGCTGGAACTTCTGGGGAGGAAAAAAGTAATGAACAGGTGTCCACCTTGGTCACAAGCAAGGAGTACAGGAGCACTCTAATGAGAAGGTAAAGCCATCAGGCAAGTTTCATGGTGGTCTACAGTCTCCTAGGGACAGCTGTGGCCCACCTGCCAGTCTTTTCATCATTTTTTTAAGTTCAAATAGCTGCATAGTCACTAGTGTCTTCACTATATAGAATGGATGATTGAACTTGATCCTTAGAGTTATATCAAGACAAAGGGAAGGGGTCTCTTATTAATAGAACATGCGGACTGGAATTGGAACCAGAAAGTTAGTTCTAGGTCTTGCCGATGTCTCTTATAAGCCATGTGTTCTATATATCCACTCTCTTTTCTCTCCTGTTGGCTTTCCTCATTCATTTGTGATGTTTGCTTCTTCCTAGATTCAGTGTACAGAATCATACCCACTATTTATTGGGTGGTTCTTTTTTTTTTTTTTAAGATTTTATTTATTTTTGAGATTTTATTTTTATTTGAGAGAGAGAGATAAAGAGAAAGACAGCATGCAGAGGGAGAGTGAGAGGGAGAAGCAGACTCCCACTGAGCAGAGAGCTTGACATGGGGCTCAATCCCAGGACCCTGAGATTATGACCTGAGCCAAAGACAAATCCTTAGCCGGCTGAGCCACCGAGGCATCCCTCTGGTGGTTCTATGTAGTAGGTGCTATCCTGAGTGCCTTTTCACAAAAACTTTGGGTACTACTGTTTGTATTGTATAGATGAAGAAACTGAGGTCAAGAGAAGTTAAGCTTTACAGAGATGACATAGGTAATAAGCATTATCGTTGGGATCCGGACCCAGGTTTTCTGATCCCAAGACCCATGCTCTTAGCTACCATGCTATATGGCTATGTGCTTACACACACACACACACACACACTCACACACACACACACACTCACACACAGAGAGATGATTCTGTATGTATATATGGCTATATATTTCCTGCAATATGTATTATGGGACTCAAGGCTCCCATGACTCCTTATGTCTTTTTAGTTTCAACTACTATTTCTAACTGCTTTTTCCTCTTAGTATTTCCTAAAAATTTTGAGAATAAAAATTTGTTTGATCCAGCTAATCTTTTTGTCATGCCTTGGCATGTGATAGATTGGCTAGCTTCATGTCACATGGCCACCCTTGTCCAATCAGTTGCCTCCCTGGAAAGATAATCAACTAATGCTAAGCAGGGGTCAGTGGGGGGCAATTTCACTTATATGGGCTGGGGACATTAAGGATTAGTAGTTTATCAGGCAAAAAGCTTTTATTGGTCTATCACATACCAGGGTACATGTGTGAACATTCTGACACCAGACTAATAGCTCAGAGCTTGCTATTTGGTGTTTAAAGACCAGGTTTGCATACTGGTACCACCACCTAAAAGTTGTATTACCTTGGGCAAATGACATTATTTCTCTGAGCCTTTTCTCCATTGGCAACATAGGAGATATCGCATGAGTCTTCCTGGGTATTGAGAATCTCTTGGGTGTAGACACTGGGCTAAATATTAGAGCTCCAGGATGGATGAGTTACCATCTTGGGGAGCTTTGTTTGCAGTTACCATCTTGGGGAGCTTTGTTTGCAGTCTAATAGCAAGCAGTTCGAAAGATTCCTTTGGTGGGAGGAGAGGGGAGGTCTGTGAAATGCATACTGTAGGACCCAGCTCTCCTTCACTAATTCCACTTCAGTAAATTTGGGATGGAGCTCAGGATTTGCCATTTAAGAGTGCCTCAAGGCTACAGGTGGTGGTGGACCTAATGAGAAACATTAGGATGTAGTAAACAAGACTTTCAATTGGATAATCACAATGCTGCTTGTTAAATGCTGCAGAGTGGCTTCAATAAACCTAGAAAGACCAGAGCACAGAGAGCTTTTTTATTGTCTCAACTTTATTCCTCTGCGATGGGGCATCAGAAATGATTAGGTTACTGAGTGACAAGTTCAGACTTGACTTTTAGAAGTATGACTTTGGTTTCAGTGTGAAGAACAGAATGACGGGGATAAGAAGGACTGCATGGAGACTGGGGAGGAGACTGTGGTTCTAATGCAGGTCAGCTGTCCCGAGGAACGGACGGAAGTGACAGAAGTGACGTCAGCCAATGGGATACAGATGGAGTGCCGGGATGGGCATGAGACATAGGCAGGGAGCTGGAGTGGAGGCAGGGAGTAAGAAGCCTAGCTTGAAGAGCAGGTGACATCCACCCAGGTATGCAATCAGATGCAGATTTAGGTGGAGAAGGAGAGAAAGAAGTAATGAGTTTTAGTTAGGTATTGCTATTAGAGAAGCTAGTGAACTGTTGGAAAAATGGAAATCCAGCTCAAAGGGAAGATCAAGCTTTGTTTAGAAGTGTGTAAAACTCTGATGTCTTGGTGATAATAGAAGACATGAGTATACAGGAGAGTTCTCAAAAAAGAAACTTGGAGTGAAAAAAGGGGACATAGGATTAGAATTTCAAGAAATAGGACCCCAAGAAATACCAATATACAAAGGCATTTTGAAGGAGTTTCAGAAGGATAGCTTAGAGATGTGTGACAAGTTTGGTGACAGTAACCTTGAAGAATCCAGTACAAAACGTTAATAATGCTAACTGCCATTATTTTTGTTTTTTTTCTCTTCCATTTACCACGCAGACCGAAATGTTTTGTTTCACTGATTGCCATGTGCAATAATATAATTAAAAACAAGTTATAGGATCATTTCTCTGCCAAATGTCAATTCAACTTGGGATAGAAGACAACAGGTAGGTTCTTTTTTAATCCTATCAATTAAAGCTTCATTTTTACAGCACCTTCTTTGTGCTTGGTACTGAGCTAAGTGTGCATGATGGAGAGGTGGATTCGTGTCTGCCCTCAACAAGCTTCCTTTAGTTCTAGCACGTGCAAGTTACGTAAAACAAACATCACAGATACTAAATGATGGTGCAGCAAAAGTCTGATGGCCCTGTCTCAGGAGCGGATAGAGTGAAGAGTGTCACAAAATGGATATATATGAGATATATATATATATATATATATATATATATATATATATATGGATATATATCATATATATATATATGGATATATATATATGGATATATATCCATATATATATAGGACACCACACTGATTGGGAAATTCAGAATAGAGAAATAATCACAAGGAGGGACTGGGCCAGGGAAAACTTACAAGAGGTGGGTTTTTAATACAGTGTAGTCAAAGAAGTACAGCAGAAGGTTTTACTATAAAGTGCAAAAGAGCACTAAGTCCAGGTGTAGTTCTACTACCACCCCCTGCTAGGTGTCCCTGGGCAAGCACCTTCACCTTCTGGGGCATGGCCCTGTTCTCTAGGAACGTGGGAGCTGCAACGACGCCAACACTTGGAAGGACGAAGGGCGGCCTTAGCATACCCCTCCCCCACCCCAACCATCCACTTTTTCCAGATGCTTCAACAGGTGATTTCTCAGAAAGCCTGAGCCAGGAGGAAGTAGGAGGGTTAACCTTGCCTCCCCGTGCTTCGCAGATGTGTGGGGCCAACTCCCGGTTGGTAGTTTTGTGGGTATTGATTTGCTTTTGATGGGATCAGATGGCTCATTTCCAAGGAGAGACAGAAAGAACTAAGTCGTATTTAAGAGCAAGATCCTTGGAATCAGACTTGCTTAAATTCTGGATCTGCCTCTTGTCCCCTGAGCGACCTTCGGCAATTTATTCTATCTCTCTTAGCCTCAGTCTGTTACCTAAAAATTTAGGATAAAGATATGTACCTCATAGGGATGTGATGGGATTAAAGGCTAACGTATACAACCCCCAGAGCACAGTGCCGGGCACACAGTAGCTGGTTAATAAAAGAAACCTGTTGGTCCGTCGAGTGATTGTTATTAATAACACCGAAGAGAAGCAATGGACACACAAACGGCGGTCTCCTCCTTCCCAAACTCTGCCAGGCAGAAAGCCGGCGTCCCAGGACATAAAGGGACATTGGATAGAACCTGGAACGGGCGGGATCCCGGAGTCCGTCGCAGTGGCGATGGCAGTGAGAGCTGGGGTGGGTGGCCGTCCCCGGCCACAAGAAGGTCCGAGTGACCCCACCACCGGCAAGGCTGGTACCCGAGAAGAGAGCCGGCTCTCCGGCCCCCGGCCTCTGGGGGGCCGGTTCTGAGGCGGGAGCGAGGGAAAGAGAGGAGGGGCGACTGGGGGAATTTCCCCGCCTCTCTCCCTCCTTCCATAAATCACCGCAGCCGCGGCTGCGGCCGCGCCGGGAAGTGCACGGAGCCGGAGTGCAGCGTGGTGGCACCAGACGCCTCCCTTTCCCCCCACCGCTTTCTTTCTTTCTTTCTCTCAGTGTTTTTTGGTGTTTTGTTTTGTTTTTTTTTAAACCTCCCCCTCTCCCTCCTTGCTCGGGTGGCTGCCCAGCCTCGCAGCTCGGGCGCCGCTCCTCCTCCGCCGGTGCCGCCGCCCGCCCTCGCCGCCTCCGCCTCGCCGCGCCGGACTCCGGGGAAGCGAAAGCTCGGCGGCTCGCCGCTCCGACTGTCAACCCCGCGGCTCGCGCGCCGGGTGCGGGCGCCGCCACCTTCCGAGACGCCCGCCGCCCCGCGCTGCGGGGGCCGCGCCGGCGTCCCTGGGAGCGCTCGGGCGGCGCTTCCTCTCCCGCCCGCCGCCAGAGCCCGGCGATGGTGGCCGCTCGCGCTCGCGCGCTGTAGCCGGGCGCCCCCTAAGTTTGGGAGCCGCCGCGGCTCGCGGAGGAGTCTGAAGAAGGGCAAGAAAGTTTTGCGGGGTGCGCCGAGCGGGCCCTGGGCGCACCTCCCATTGCTCCCTCCCCGCTTCCCGGCGCCTGGAGCCTGTCGGCGGGGAGTGGGGGGAGGCAGCATGGCCCGCGAGCCGGAGGAGGAGGAGACGGCGGGGGCGGCCGCCCTGGCCCGCGGCTGCCGGGGCTCGTCCGGCCCGGCCGGGGCCCGGGCGCGGCGGCCGTCCCTCTGGCTGCTCTGCCTGGGCGCGTGCTGGCTGCTGTGCTCCGTGGCCGACGCCGACTTCTCCATCCTGGACGAGGCGCAAGTGCTGGCGAGCCAGATGCGAAGGCTGGCGGCCGAGGAACTGGGGGTCGTCACCATGCAGGTAAGTGGCTCCTTTTGCGCCCCCTCCACCTCCCCCGAACTTGCCAGGCATCTTGCCTTTCTCCTATGCGCAGAGCCCGGTCCCATTCTGCAGTACAGGTCCCACTGACCACGTACAGATCTCTCTGGTATGTAGGGAGCCCCTTTTCCGCCAGACACATCTGCCCTCTGCACAGACCTCCCCCCACCCCCAACTCCTCTTTCATGCACACAGGTACCTCTCCTTTTCTCTTCTGCAGCGGCTCCTACCCTTTGCANNNCCCCTTGACTACCTCCCTGTGTCCCCCAGACCAAGGCGCACGGATGGGCGCCGGGAAGGAAGGCACCGCAGCGTGCGCAGCTGCTCCCGGGCCACCTGGGTCCCGGCGGAGAACGGCCTCGGGAGTGGACTCTGCGCTGCCTTTCCCGGCCAGGGTGCATTGGGGGAGGGGCTGGTCTGGTAGATTCCCGACTCTGGTTCGGTGTGGGGGACTTTTTTTTTTTTTTTATTGCTTTCCGCTGTTGCTGTTTGCCGTTTGCGCACTCTCCGCTATATGATTTTTGTTTCGTGTGTGCCTTTTGGGGGGAGGAAAAAGGGGAAACAGTGAATAAGATTTCCATTTCTCTAGATTGTTTACCATGTTGGCCCTCCCGAATGGAGGAGGGGGCTAACAGAAAGATTGCCCGTGGCTAGGAAGGAATCCTGAAGGTGTTACTAATAACAGTGGTAAAAACTGCTAAACAGCAACCACCTGGAGATTCTGCCCTGCCATTATTTTATCTTCTTGGCCAAAAAGGCCCAGTCGATTAGGAAAGGTTGAGATGACCTTAAGAGTCTGAAACCTTTGCTATCACGTCCTTCCCTAAAATAACCTTATTCCCTTATGCATTCTAACAACAATAATGGTGATAAATGTGGTCTTCGAAAGAGCGAAGTTTCCAGGAATGTGCTCTCGGAATAGGTTTCTGATTTCGATTCTACTGTGACCAACCATCCTTCCACCTCCCACCGGGGGAGGTGTTTTGAGTCACTTTGGGATTCAGGTTTCCGACGTCTTTTTTTCCCCCCTTTAAAACCTTCCTCCCTACCACGCCTCCCCCCTCAACCCAGTCTTCTCTCAGGATGATAAAATTTTCCTAAAGCCACTCCTGCAGACCTTTTCCACTGTAGTGAAAGACGTTGGGCTTTTTGTTTTGTTTTGAGATGAGCTTGAGGAGTGGATGGTTTGCTTGAAAGGTAATTCTGTATTTGTAGACGCCTGGCCATGAAGTGCAATAGAGTCGGATATTCCTTCATTTGCATAACAATAGACAAGCTTTTTAGGATCCATCATTTAGTTGTCCTTTTCTGTGCAGAGTTTTCAGGTTCTGGTTCTGTTATCCTTTTTTCCGCATGCATTTTCTGATGATTGTTGACAGAGTTCTTAGGAGTGAAGTGACTTTTAGCGGAAATGGAACTAAAATGTTAGGAAGGAACTAAGATCCCCCCCCCCCAGTGGTGAATGTTTCAATTCAGAGCACAAACAATTCTGTTTTTGCATATGGACACCTTTTTAAATAAAGGACGTCTGATATGTTTGAATTTCGGACTGTTTGTAAGATTAGGAGGCATTTGTCACCTTCACCCCATCACTAGGGCTGGACAAGGATCTTAAGCCCCCTCACCCCCCAGCTAAGGACTTGGCTTTTTCTAAGATGCTGACTGCAGTTTTACTGTTTCTCACCCAATCCTTGACAAAAGGTGAAATTGGATCCCAACGCATTGTCATTCAGGTAGGGATCCAAAGCAAATGTACTTTTAAAAGGCTTCCCTGTTGAAAAGGAGACACTTTAGAAAAAAAGCTCTGATCTGTGGGGGGTTTGTGCCCAAATGGCCCTGTATCTCCTCCCTACTGGCCTCTTTCTAGCACCTTTGCAACCTCATTGTGGAAACTGGCCTCCTGGGGACAGGGTTTTGTCTGGCAAAATGTGAAGTGGCTTCTCTCCTTTTTTGAAAGGAGAAGCACATACTGTATTTAAATTCCTCTCCTTGAGCTGTACATTGATCTGCCACTTGCCTCCATCTGGGAAAATTGGGAAAGAGTCTCTTTTTAATTTTGTTAGACTGCCAGCTTTGGGGAGGAGAAATACTTGTAAAATAAAATCTAAGGCAGGTTAGATTTTTTTGGCCCTTAGAACAAAGATTTCGAGCCTCACATTTTCCTCTGTAAACCTCTGGGATTTGTTCAATGGGTCTGAAATTACGTGGGTTTAGGTATTTAAAGTGCAGATTATAGAGTCCTCCCTTGTGGAATGTTGGATTTTATAGCTGTTGTGCTATTTTGTCGTTCAGGGGTAGGTAGCCTTGTTGTGGGTGTTACGGTGGGCGGGGTCAGACTTCCATATGCAGATATGAGGGTTTGGGGAGAAGATATGCGATAAGAGCGGTTTTGGGAAGAGGTTAGGTCTCTTTGCAAGAAAAAAATATTCCGATTTAGTTAAGGATTATTTGACCTTGGCATTTGGAGCACAGCACAGACCTTTCAGGAGAGCACCTCATTGATGAGAAACTTTCTGCAGGTCAGTTTATGTGTAAAAAATCTATTCTCAGACTTTTAAATCCCTTCTGCAGAAATTCTCCAGAAACCATTTTTAATTTTGAGAAATTGCAAAGTAGCCCTCAAACGAGGCCTGTTGCAGTATTTCAAATGGCGGCACGTACTGCTCACGGGAGGTTACAAGGGGTAATTTTACAAAAACAAAAATCAGGCCGCCTTTCAGCACCGTAGTTTCCCGTGGCATAGTCGTGCTTGCTGATAGACAGCTTTTCAAACTGTCTTCTCTATCATAAAGATTTTCTTGGAAAGGTTTTCTCCTGAAGGCTGCCTACTCCTGGGTTGGGTTTTTTTTTGGTTTTGGTTTTGTTTTTATTTTGTCATTCATTTATAGTAATGGACAAAATTTAAAATATCTTTAAACGATTTGCACTAATTTTGCCTGTGCCTTGGGAAAGCTGCCACTGAGTACTGCATCCCCCTGGCAGCAGACATCAGACATCATGGGTAAAAGTCAAAAACCTAATCATCCTCTCCTCAGGGGTCTGGTGGAGTGAAGCCATCAGCATTGCGATGTGGGGGGCAGAGTGGCTGTGGCAAGGGAGACTTGTTTCTGCCTATTCGCTCCTGCAACAAGTTTTGATTAAGCAGCATGGTGGAGTGGAAAGAACTTGACATTGGGTATTTGGAGACCTGGGTTGGGCTCTGCCACTCACAAGTTGGGCGATCTTTATCTGCAAGACAGGGGAGGATGGTTCCTCCTAGAGGTTGGCTCTGTGGACTTAATGGAAATAGTGCGTGTGTAGGCATTTGTTCACATGAAGCTGGGAGTGTTGGTGGATGTGGTGGTTCTTAAATGGAGAACTATTAATTGAAAGCTTACTGTGCACAGAACCCTATGCTAGGTGTTTAAGGGATTTACAAGGAGGTATTCGGCATAGCCCCTGGAGGAGTTTATAATTTGGAGGAGGAGGGAAAGATTGTACAGGGAAAATGGTTAAATAACAATGTCTGCTTGTTTCTATCTGGCTCTGGCCACCATTTCACCAGGCACTTATAAGGCCCATTTAACATTATATGACAATACAGGCTTCTTAACAGCAAGGGCCTGGCACCTGGCCAGTGTGCCCGCCTTGATGTTAGCTCTGACACAGCTCTGCTGGGCTGGGCGTAGTCACTGTGAACTTGGCAGACACACCAGCAGGTTGGTGAGACAGCTGCTGTTTGGGGCCTGGAAGGGATGGTGGGGTGGGGGTGGGTAGGGGAGGGTCCTTCCAGGTGGGACAGAAGAGGTACGAGAAGAACAAACTAGAGCTTCAACTCAAGTTCAAGCCAGATCAACAGCTAGGACAGATGCGACTGGAGGAACCGAAGGGCTCAGCTGGGCTGAGGTGCTGGCCGAAAATCTAGAGCAAAGTTGTAAATGAGTGGCTGCAGCTGCAAGTGAAAGGGAAGGCCTTTGTATGTACCAGAACAGCATTGCCTAAATGCGTTGTTCATTTTGCAGACATTCAGCAAGCTTTGGGCAGGGGGGCTTCTCTGCTGTGAAGGGCTAGACTTCCGTGGGAATTCAAGGTGGATGAAGTCTGGTCTGTGCCCTTAAGCTCAGAACTGGTGATGGAGACCAATACAAAAAGAGGCGTTATGATCCAGGAGGTTGGCAGGAGGCAGAGGCTGTAGAATGCAGTGGGTGGTGTGGAGGTAGAGAGAGGAGCAAGGCATTATGGGAGCACAGAGGAGGGCTGCCCCAGCCCATCTGGGGAAATCCAGGAAGTTGGTTGCTCCTTTCTCAGTGTTTCCTGTGAACTGTGAACACAGGTCAGTCCTGAAAGTCTGCCCCAAACATGAAGGCTGACCAAATCGGGAGTTCACTGAACAGTTCTCCTACCCTGTGGTGGCACTGGACGAAGGAGCTGGTGGACCTTAAAGCCCTGAGTAGGGATGTGGCTGTGACTCTTGTACCTCTTCACATGGCCTCCCGTCTTAGCTCGCTGGCCGTCACTCTGGAGCTTCTATGGTTATTGGACACAAACATCTTGGTTTGCAGTTATGTTTAGGTTAGATTTGTATTTTCTCAAGTCCTGTCTATTGTACCAGGAATGGCATATTTTAGGATAATTTGTGTACTTAAGGAATATTGAATGTCTTATGGTAGGAAGAATCACCTCTAGTTGCAGATAATGTGGTTTTATTCTATGCCTTATGTATAATATAAGCCGTAGCAGGGAAAATTGCCACCTGCTTTCTTCTGAAATTGAGTATTTGGAGTAGAAGAAAATTGACCGTTGGTGGATGACTCTTGAGTTGAACTTGGTAAGAGTGAGCCAAGGAAAGGCATGTTGAATGGCTTCTGGTGGACTATCCCTATGGTGCTGAATACTCTTTCCACTTCCTCTCTACTAATACCTGTCTTAGTTGGCATTGGAGCCTGTGCTTATGTTTTTCCTGCCAATCATGCTCGAGTCTGGAGGTGTGGGGGGGAGGGGAAGGAGATGGTTTCACACTTTATAACTGGGTGCTATTTCTGGTTGCTGCTTGAGGAGTTCCTTCCTTGAGCTTAAGTGGATGAGCAGACAGGAACCTTGCAGAACTCTGGAATCTTGGTATTATGTGCAGTGGGGTTTATCTTGGATCTGCTTTGAACCTGGTGTAAAAAAAAATAACTGAAATTCCAAGTAGGAAGGGACAACAGAAGCAACAATTTTGACTCAGCTAAGTTATTACCTCTAATTTCCAGCATGTGAAGTTGCTCTGAACATTAGTGTCTTCATGCTTCATTCATTGTGGTAACGAAGGGAAATAGATATTAAAATAAGTGGCTAGCACAAGGTCTAACATATGAACAGTCAGTAAACAGAAGTATGGGGCCATTTTTTAGTGCCAGGGCACAGAACCTGGAAGGCAACAAACATGCACGCAGCTCCTGAGCCTGAATGAAGCCAAAATCAAATCTTCAGAACCTGTAGATTTCAATGAGGCCAGTCCTTTGTCCCAGGGTTTGCTGAAGTGGGGTGTACAGACCTAGGGATGTGGTGCAAAACCATCCTTTGGGGATTATGAAGAAAATATTACCCTGTTATCAGTAGTATGGACTTTTAAACTTTTCATTACAAAGATTGAGGGGAAAAAACAAAAGAATAGCCTAGCGATGCCCATGTGCCTCTTACCCAGCTGAAACAGTTAGCAACTCCTGGTCAGGCTGCTTCTCTCTCTGCGCGTGCCTCCACCCACTCCCCAATTATTTTCGAAGCAAATTCCAGATCTCCTCTAATTTCATCCATAATATTTTTCATACAGAACATTTAAAATTGCATCCTTATTTCTGTATTTTAAAATGTTTTCTAATATACATAATGGTATACTAGTACATAGAATTTACGAGCCACAGATAAAGACAAATATTTGAAGGGTATATACTTAAAGTGTTTTATGGTGACCTGCCTAAGTTTTTGAGCAAAACCATCACTGTGCCCCCCTAAGTCTTCATAAATAGTACCTTTGCTCGGCAACCTCCTCAGCTTCCAGAAGTAATGCCTAAGCTTCTTTTGGGAGGTGGGATGCCTCTGGGACCCTTCCCTCCCTTACACAAGTGGTCTGGCCCCCATTTTCATGTCTGGCTTTCTGCCCAAGGCTGTGAGGATCCTTGTTTTTGTAGTGAGCAGCTTCTAGTCTCTGCATATGTATTTGACTGATGCATCATGGACCACATCTTCTCGCCCCTGTTCTCTGCCCCTTCCAGAGGAGGCAGGAGTGAGAAAGGGACAACTCAAGATAACTGTAAGTGAGGGAGAGGAGAAGGTTGAAGAGGGAAAGGTGGACTGTCTACATATTTTAGTCTTCTGAAGAGTCTGTCAGCAGATACTCACTGGGTGCCTTGGTGCAGAATTGGAGGCTGGGAGTGTGTAGGAGAGGCCTAGAACACCCAGTGCTTCCCCTCTGAGAGCTCATGTCTTTTCAGGGAGGCTAAACCAGTTTCTGGGGTCAAGACAGAATAGAAAGTGCTGAACGATGGGATCTAGATTACACCTGGGGCTAACAGAGGTCCGTTAGACCCAATGAGCGAGGTAGGCCAGGTGTGGGTCAGTGAGGAATGGCATTGGCTCTTGTAACTGGCAGCTACTACTCTCCTCCTTAGTTGTTGTCCACTGGCAACGTGGGTCCGGTGATGCCACGTGACTGTTCTTCAGGAGGAGGTGGAGATCTGGTTTTTAGATGAAACTCTATAGATTCTTAAGTGTTGGCAGCTAATTCAGATTAAAAAAAAAAATGCACAGAAACTGTGGGCCAAACCAAACGTGTCTGCAGGCCGGATTAGGCCAGAGGCCACCAATTTGCAGTATCTGGATTGACATGACTTGGTGGGTTCCAGGAGGTAAAAAAATCAGTGCTTCGGTGTAAAGGTTATGGGGAAACAAGTTTCTGCATAAAAGAAAAGAAAACTTGCTTTCTTTTTTAAAGATTTTATTTTATTTATTTGATAGAGACAGCCAGTGAGAGAGGGAACACAAGCGGGGAGTGGGAGAGGAAGAAGCAGGCTCCCAGCAGAGGAGCCTGATGCGGGGCTCGATCCCAGAACCCCGGGATCATGCCCTGAGCCGAAGGCAGACACTTAATGACTGAGCCACCCAGGCACCCCAAGAAAAGAAAACTTTCTGATAAGAGTTCTAAATTGGACTGCTTTGGGAGATGAGCTCTCTGTTACCATAAGTCAATAGTTACTGAGTATTTGGTGCCAGGCACTAGGTGATGTCTGAGATCTCCATCAGTTAATTTCCAATGCAGTGAATGAGAGAGGGTTTACCAGATGCTGGGGAAAGTATGTCAGGGATGTTAACCCATTAGGGGATGGAGTGGGATTCTTCGAAGGCTTTCCAGAAAACATGGAAGGAATGAGTCACTTAGTCAAAGAGTAGAGTTCCCAGAAGACCCCTTTGTGATGGTAGCTTTGAGGAATGGAAAGCTGGCATTAAGGTTTGGAGTTCAGAAAGCCAGAGGGGCGGAAGGGTGTGGGAAGAGGTCGGAGAAGTAGACAGAGGTCAGGTTGTGGGATCCTTGGATCCTTCGTGTCAGTCAGTACTTCTTATATGGGAAGTAAAGAACACCCAGTTACACTGGCTGGACAAGAACTATTGCCTTAAGTGATTGAACAGTTTGGGCAGTCACTAGATGAGAGCTCAAACAATAGGGCCAGTACACAGTTTCTCTCTCTGCCTGCCTACTTTCTTAAATAGGTCCTCCCCTTTGTTTCAACATGGTGGGCGGTAGCTTAGCAGTGTTTGAGTTGGGAACTTGCCGCTTCCCATGCCTGAGTATTCTGTATTTGGAGATGTACTCTGGGGGAAAAGGAACTAGGAATCTGGAGAAAGCTCGGTACCTAGAAAGCTCAGCTGAAGTGATTTAATATTAAGACACCAGCTGACACCAGCTGCTGGGGTCTGCTCCGTAGCTTTGTTCTGCCTCCCCAAGTCTAGTTCAGAGAGGGCCTGCTTTGTGGTCTCCCTGCTTCTGGCTTGAAGGCAGGCCGGCTGTCTGGCTTTCCACTGGGGTCTTGTGGTCTGCCCTCAGGTGTTGTACAAATCCAGGTTCAGCAGGCCTGCCCTTGGCACACCTTTTCTCCCTGACCTTTTAGCTCCTCAGATCACTGGGTGCCACGAGGACTGGGAAGGACTAGAGAGCACATCACCTTCACATCCCTTGTTTTACAGATGAGAAACTGAGGACCAGTGAGGGAAGTGGCTCTCTGGGGGTCACACCAGTAGTAAGTGGTAGACTTAGAACTCAAGTGTTGGTTCTAAGACTCTTGCCTTTTGACCCTTTACACAGTATTATCCTGTTGGAGCTCCATTTTGCCTTAAAATGGGAAGGAAACTTAAGGACCTTTACATTTCTTGGGGGGGGGGTTTATGGATGAGAATGTAAAGCTGATAGTTGACTTTGACCACTGACTGGGTTTTTGTTTTTGTTTTGATAAGTTGTTATTTAAATATCTAAAAGTCATGAGCTACAGATGAAATAAAAATGTTGAGACTTCTACAATGTTAGTCTATTTAAGAGTAATTTTAAATGGTCAGTTTATTTATAATTGCGAACTATACCACCACCACCACCAGAGTGATTTTTTTATTAAGAAGGTAAAGCATAAAAAGAAAACAAAACTTGAAGGGAGGAACACTGGTTTTTTGGTTTTTGTTTATGTAAAGCCTACAGAAGGAAATTCCACCTGTAATTTTCAGGCTAAGTTCTATTTTGGACTTTAAGGACTTGCATCTCCCTAGTCATTAGGAGTATGAAGGGTTTGGTTTTTTTTTTTTTCCTTTTGCAATTTTCACCAAGAAAAAATAGTATTACTTTGGAGAAGTATTTGATTTGATAATGAAACAAAATGTCATTTGAATGCCTCTTTACCACGTCCACTTTGTTCTCAGTTCAAAAGGACGTTTCTCCTCCTTCAGATTTATATAGTCAAATGATTTCTGAGTTAATTATAGTTAGAAAAATAGACACCTAAATACCAGCATGGATTGCTGAAATGTAACTTATGGTCCATATTTCCCTGGAAATTGTGTGTTTTATTGTAATTGTAGAGAAGAAGCCAGTGGATAAATTGTTATCTGTTGTGTGTGATAACGTCTTGATTCTGTTGCAACCATAACAATTATTTTAGAGACTCTGTCAAGGCCCAAGACTGTAACACTTTTTTTTTTCTTTTAATTCCCCTTGGATATTTTTTTAAGTTTTATTTTTGCATGGAGTATTAAAAAAAAAAATACTTTCGAGGCCTGGTGGAAGGGCAATGAAAATCAGCAAGCCAGTGAGAATGAATCTGAATTTTTAATTAGGCTTTGAGTTGTTTCTTCAAAGTGTAGAGACATCATTAGTGATGTAAGTCTTGTTGCGTTAGCAGAGACTGACATTTTACTTCAAACGTGGAGAGTGCAGCTGTCCTGTGCAGATAAAAGTTGCCAAGTGCGGAATAGCAAGGTGGATTGGTAGATAATTAGCTGTCCCACATTACTGCAGTGTGGAAGAAGCCTGCCAGTCATGGGCAGGAAGGAGGAATTATTAGTGGGAGAAAATCCAAGTGTGTCATAAAGCAATTTGGAATCACTTCAGCTGTGGCAGAGCTGATAAGGCGTATGTTAAGGGAACAAGACAAACTGAGTCTGGTATATAATGGCCAACTTTCTTTCTCTTTTAAGAAATCTTAATTCAAAGAGGAATGGCTAGAAATTAATGATCCATAAATACAGGGAAGTACAGATTCATCAGTCTGCCCCGACTCCGTATATAAAATAATTAACCAACTTAAAATAGTCTTCGTATTCCCATGTATCTTGAAAATAAAGTGAGGATTCTATATAGGAAAAAAGAGTCACAGGGATGCCATATAAAGCCTTGACAATAACTGTGCTGTGTCCAACCACAAAAAGACATTTGAAGAAGAAATTTTGAAGTAGACCACCTAATATACATGTTACAATATTTATAAGTGATTTGAGTATATATATTGCCTGGTTGGTAGAATACGTGCATATATTTAAATATTCTTTAAGGTTTTCCTGTGGGGGCTCCTGGGTGGCACAGTGGTTAAGCGTCTGCCTTCGGCTCAGGGCGTGATCCCGGCGTTCTGGGATCGAGCCCCACATCAGGCTCCTCCGCTATGAGCCTGCTTCTTCCTCTCCCGCTCCCCCTGCTTGTGTTCCCTCTCTTGCTGGCTGTCTCTCTCTGTCAAATAAATAAATAAAATCTCTAAAAAAAAAAAAAAAAAAAAAAAAAAAAAGTTTTTCTGTGATCATCACTTTAATCTCTAGGAAATAAGAGGTATAGAAGGACCTGTTGGCTTTCTTGTTCATCCTTAATTATTTCCTAACTCAAATGAAACTTTATGGGATGTTTTTGTCCATTTGGATTGCTCCCTGTGCCCCTGCCCAAATACTGGACTCCTTTGTCCTAATTTCATCCATTTTTATTGGGTTGGCTTTTTCCAAAGCCAGGGCCTCTTCTGGCAGCCCAGAAACAGGAGGTGCTGAAGTGAGGTGTGTGCCGTGTTCTGCTTGGACAGTGTCGCCTCTGAATGAGGCCTACCCTTGGCCACTATGGGAGAGAGCCTCTTTTTTTGCTCCTTGCTTCTTGTTCTCTCTTCTCCCTACAGGAAAGTCACTAGGTGGTTGATGCGCTAGGAGGTTTTGGAGGAAGCCTGGAGAATTGAGGTTTTTGGCAATCTTGACTCTTGGATCCAGAGTTGACTTCATCGTTCCTCCTATGAAATGGGGGTATTTACCCTTCTATAGTCTTGGGGCAGCATTAGGGGATGCATGCCAGGGGACCAGACTTTGTACTGATAGTGAACCAATCATATTTGTTATGGGTTGAGATCCCTGGAGTTAGTGTAAATTAATATGACCATCAAGGAAGCCTGGACTTTTTTGCATCCATGTATATTGAGATAATAAATGTGGGCAAGAGTTGCAAACAATAAAGCTTTGTACAGGTGTGAGTTATTAGAGCATGAACTCCCATAATGAAATGCTGCCCAGATTTATTCATCATATAGTCCTGGTATGGGTTAGCACTGTTTCTGGCACATGGTGAGGACTCAAAAAATGTCTGGACTATAGAAATTGAGTGGCCAGCTTTCAACAGTAGACTTTGTAACATTCTCATGTTTACTCCAAATTTAGCTTTTGCTACTGCTTCATGTGTCAATTTCATTACTTTAGGCTTACAGTGGAATGTCTTGAGCCTTTACTTGCTACTAAAGATTTAAAATGTTTCAGGTTAGTGAAAGTGTCTAGCAGAGTATCAAGCACATTAGGACTCTTAAGTATTGATTGGTTCTGATGTCTAATTTCTTCCTGTGAGAGAAAGTTGAGATACGTATATTGGAATATAACAAAGACAAAAATGTGTGTATTTGTGGATTATGTGCTTAGGGCTACTTTATCCTAGAGGCCAGAATTAATTAGCTTAACTTTTTTTTTTTTTAAGATTTTATTTATTTGACAGACAGCGAGAGAGGGAACACAAGGGGAGTGTGAGAGGGAGAAGCAGGCTTCCCACCAAGCAGGGAGCCCAATGCAGGGTTCGATCCCAGGGCCCTGGGATCATGACCTGAGCCACCCAGGCGCCCCTAATTACCTTAACTCTTTATTGAGCATGTACTATATGCCAAGTACTGGAATATACCATCTACTAGGGGAAATAGACATTAAAGAAATAATCATGTAACTAAAAATAAACTATTAATTTTTGTATAGTATTAGAAGGAAACCAAGGCTGTTAGAAAGATTACCAGGGAGATGTTTGAAAATCTTTCTGGGGGGAAAAGTTCCTGTCTGACTCAGTGTAAAATCCCAAATTACAGTGGCCTTTACAACCACATGGGACCTAGCCCCTGATATCTTTGTGGCCGTACCTCCCCTCATCGCACCCAACTACCTCCCTTCCCACACACACATACACTGTTCCTCTAATATTCCAAGCACACACCTGCCCCAGAGCCTTTGAACTTGTTCCCTCTGCCTGGGAATAGCTAGAAGGTCTCCTGGTCACCTTTAATAGTACCCTGCTTTGCCTCTCCTCACTCTGTCTCCTTACCTTGTTTACTTTATTGTTTGTCATGCCCCCTAACCTCCTACAGGTAGCTTTGTATTGCTTCTTTTTTTTTTTTAATGATTTTTTATTATATTATGTTAGTCACCATACAGTACATCCCCGGTTTCCGATGTAAAGTTCCATCATTCATTAGTTGCATATAACACCCAGTGCACCATGCAATACGTGCCCTCCTTACTACCCATCACCGGTCTATCCCATTCCCCCACCCCCCTCCCCACTGAGGCCCTCAGTTTGTTTCTCATAGTCCATAGTCTCTCATGCTTCATTCCCCCTTCTGATTACCCCCCCTTTCTTTATCCCTTTCTTCCCCTACTGATCATCCTAGTTCTTATCTTCCATAGATGAGAGAAATCATATGATAGTTGTCTTTCTCTGCTTGACTTATTTCACTTAGCATTATCTCCTCCAGTGCCGTCCATGTTTCTGATAGCTGAGTAATATTCCATTGTATATATGGACCACAGCTTCTTAATCCAGTCATCTGTTGAAGGGCATCTCGGCTCCTTCCACGATTTAGCTATTGTGGACATTGCTGCTATGAACATTGGAGTGCATATGGCCCTTCTCTTCACTACGTCTGTATCTTTGGAGTAAACACCCAGTAGTGCAATGGCTGGATCATAGGGTAGCTCAATTTTTAACTTTTTGAGGGACCTCCACACTGTTTTCCAGAGTGGCTGTATCAACTTGCATTCCCACCAACAATGTAGGAGGGATCCCCTTTCTCCACATCCTCTCCAACAATTGTTGTCTCTTGCCTTGTCTATTTTTGCCATTCTAACTGGCGTAAGGTGGTATCTCAGTGTGGTTTTGATTTCAATGTATTGCTTCTTGGTACTTAGAGTCACTCAATAAATACTGGACAAGGGTGAGTGGGAGTGACAACTCTGGACTGGGTAGTATAGGAAAGAATCTGGCTCCCTTCCAGCACCTCCTCAGAGGAGGAGTTGAGGGGGTTTGCAAAAAGGGAGGAGCCAGTGCGGGGGGGAGGGTTTGGGGAGCTTCACAAAAGAAGGAGCCAATCGGGAGGAGTTGGGAGCCGCCAAAGGAAGAATGAGAATGCAGGGAGGGGTTGGCGGGGACTAGCTTCCCAATAGAGGGAAAAGCCTACATCCAGGTCTTGAGAGGCAGGACTGTGGCCTTCTTGAAGAACTGAAAAAAAGCCAGGGGCTGACAGCACGCATGCGGAAAGGTGCCGCAAGTGAAGCGTTTGGATTCTTATTCCTAGTTAACTCAAGTATAGTTGTTTCCCATTAACTCTTTGGTCATGACTTTCCTGATAAGGTCCCATTAGAAGGGTGAGGATTCAGGGTGAATGACCCTGGATCTGTAGAGGTCTGGAAATGGGAAAATCTGCAGTAGGCCATCTGTTTCTTCCAGGTGAGGGAGAGGAGAGAGAAGAGACTACAGCTTCATTCAGATAGATCATGGAGAAAAATGTAAATGTAGCTTCATAGTTCTTTATAACTTAAAAAATACTCATGCTTCCCGTGTTATTTCGTGGCCAAAAGAACCAAAACAAAACAACCCCCCCTGCCAAAAGCCCTTCTGGAGGCAACTGGGTACAGTAATGAGGTTCTGCAGTAATGATTCAAATGTGCTTTCCCCACACTGCATTACATTCATTTAGTTACATACAGTAAAATAGTCTTTTTTTTTTCCTCCCTGCAGATAGTAATGATCATGGTTTAAAACATGTGGCCTTGACATTTTATAACCAAACCTTTGCAGTACCTCAAATATTTTTTCATGTTATTTAAAAAACTGTGGTAAAATATACATAACATCAAATTTTCAATTTGAACCATTGTAATTGTTCAGTTCTGGGCATTAACTACTTTCACGTTGTTGTGTGGCTATTACCACCATCCATCTCTGAAAAATTTTCCGTCTTCCCCAACTGAAACTCTGTACCCATTAAACATCTTCTCCCCACAGCCCCTGATAACTATTAATTTCTTTCTCCGTGAATTAGACTACTCTAGGCACCTCATAAGGGGTGGAATCATACAATATTTGTCCTTTTGTAACTGACTTATTTACCATAATGTCTTCAAGGTTCATTCATGTTATAACATGAATCAGAATTTCCTTCCTTTTTAAGGTTGAATAATTACTCATTGTATGTGTATGCTACATTTTTGTTTGTCCATTCATCGATCGATGGACACTTAGCTTGCTTCCACCTTTTGGCTACTGTAAATAATGCTTCTATGAATGTGAGTGTACAAATGTGTGAGTCCCTGCTTTCATTTCTTTTGGGTATATACCCAGAGTGGAATGGCTAGATCAGATAATTCTATGTTTAATTTTTTGAGTAATAGTCCTACTGTTTTCCATAGTAACTGACATTCTATGTATTTTAAAGTTTTTTTTGTTTGTTTTTTTGTTTGAGAGAGAGTGAGAGCGAGAGAGATCATGGGGGAGAGGGAGAAACAGACTTGCTGCTGAGCAGGGAGCCTGATGTGGGGCTCAATCCCAGGACCCTGAGATCATGACCTGAGCTGGAAGCAGACACTTAACGAACTGAGCCACCCAGGCACCCCACTGACATCTTACATTCTTACAGCAATGCGCAAGAATTCTCCTTTCTCCACATCCTTGCCAAAACTTATTTTTTGTAAAATAGCCATCCTGATGGGTGTGAAAATGTATTCTGTGGTGTAGAGTTCCACGAATTTGGATAAATGAACAGTCAAGCAACTATCAGCGCTGTCAAAATGCAGAATACTTTTTATCACCCCTCCCCCCCCCAATTCTCTGATTCTGCTCCTTTGTGGTCAGTTCTCTTCACTCCACTTGGAACCCCTGAAAACCACTGGTATGTTCCCCATCTTGTAGTTTCGTCGTTTCTAGGATGTGCTATAAATGCATTATGATTTGCATTTTGAGGCTTGGTTTTTAAATTTAGCATAATTTGAAATTCATCCATGCTGTGTATATGAATAGTTCATTCCTTTTTATTGAGTAGAATTCCATTGTGTGTACCAACATGCTGGTTTGTTTATCCATTTACCAATTGAAAAGATTTGGATTTCTTAAAGTCATAAATCTATAAACATTCGTACTATAGACATTTACATAGATGTTCTTGTTTGAACATGTTTTCACATTTTTAGGGGTGGGATTACTATGTCATATCTTAAACTTCGTAAGAAACTGCTAGTCTGCCCTCCAGAGGGTCTGTATCATTTATCATTTTTTAAAAAAGATACTTATTTGAGAGTGAGAGAGTGCACGTGGGGTGAGGGGCAGAGGGAGAAGCAGGGAGCCTGATGTGGGGAGGGTGGGGGCGGGGGTGTTAGGGAGGGTTGGGGGTTGTATTCCAGGATCATGACCCAAGCTAAAGGCAGACGCTTAATGGACTGAGCCACCCAGGTGCCCCTGGGTCTATATCCTTTTGTTATTCCAGTAGCAATGTATGAACAGCATGGTTGTTCCCCATCTTCACCAGAACTCGATTGGGCCAGACATTGTAACGTTAGCCATTGTAAAACGTGAAGTAATAAGTCATTGTGGTTTTAATCATTTCCCTAGTGAATAACGGTGCTGAGCATTTTTCAACGTGCCTATTTGCCATTAGTGTGTGTATGTGTGTGTATATGTATATACATGTATATATATACTAGTGAAATGCCAAGACTTCTGACTTTTTTTTTTTTTTTAAGATTTTATCTATTTGACAGAGAGCACAAGCAGGGGGAGCAGAGGGAGAGGGAGAAGCAGGCTCCCTGCTGAGCAGGGACGTGGGGCTAGGTCCCAGAACCCTGGGATCATGACCCAAGCCGAAGGCAGATGCTTAACTGACTGAGTCACCCAGGCACCCCGTTTTGACCATTTTAAAATTAGGTTGTTTCCTTATTGTTGACTTTTTAAAAAAACATTTATTGGTTTTCTTTTGTAGATTTGCACAGTAGATACCATCTAGTTTTAGAACATTTCCATTCCAAAAGTTCCAGTGTGCCTGTTGAGTTTTGAGGGTTTTTTTGTTTTTTTTTTTGTTTGTTTGTTTTTTTAAATTCAGATGTACTTTTTATTTTCCTTGAGGGGGGGCAAAATCTGTTGTGAGAAAAAGATCACTTAAAAAAAAAAAGATATGCTTTCGTAAAGAATAATGACCAGGATTAGAAAGAATAAACCATAATCCAGGATAGATAAAAATCTCTAAAAGAGAGTTGTGGATTTTGCAGTTCTTGTTTTCAGCTAGTAACAAAGCCCTATTGAGGAGTTTTGGTTAATGTGGCCTATGTAGGTTCTTAGATATTGTCAATCAATTGATTAGTAACTGTTGATGACACTCCTGTAATGTTCCAGCACTGCTCAAGTTGTGGGACCCAGGGATGAACAGAACGAAGTCCCTACCTTTGAGGGTCTTACTTTCTACAAGAGGAAGATAGATATTTAAATATGCAAAAATCAAATAAAGGGGACATTGGACCCTGATCAGTTCTGTGAAGTTGAAGTAGGTTAATGTGGGTTTCAAAAGTGGCCTCTTGGAGAAGCTGGTATTTGAGCTGAGGTGAGGACGTATTGGGGGCTGCTTGGGAGAAGCTGGGGGGAGGAGTAGAAAGCACAGGGTCTGAGGCAAAAACAACAAACTTGGTGTGTTTGAGAGGCTGGCTGAAAGAAGGCACAGAAGGAAGGTAAGAGTGGAGGAAGAGGAGAAAGGATAGATCACTGTGGAGAGCAGTGAGTTTTCATTTTATTCTGGCTGAAGCGGGAAGCCAATGGAGGACTTTAGGCATGTGAGTGATGTGGTTGACTTTAGCTTTAGAAATATCCGTCTGGCTGTTGGGTGCCCTGGTTGTATGTATGTGGTGGGGGTGGGGGAGAGCAGACATGGAGGTAGGGAGACCAGTTAGAGAAATGAAGGTATTTATTCTTCAGGGAAAGATAACATCCCATTTGCCTTTGTGATTACATTTAAATATGAAATTGCAGTCGTTAATGATGTATATCACCAAAGGCCCACTGGGCCAAGGCTATTATTAAAAGAGTAGGACAGCTGCAACGAGAAAAAGAATCAAGGAAAGAAGACTTTTCATATAAAAAATAGGAGACAACAGTGGTAATCTTGTTCATACTTAAAGATATTCTCTGCCAGGTGATCATTAAAGGCAGTTGAGACCTTCGCTTACCAGCTTTGTAACTTTAAAGATTTTTTAAAAAGATTGAGTAATCTTTCCACCCAATGTGGGGCTCAAACTCAACCCCAAGATCAAGAGTCACATATTCTACCAACTGAACCAGCCAGGTGCCCCCAGCTATGTAACTTTTGACAAGTCTTTTTTTCCTCCGTAGCCTCGTTTTCTCACTTTATTAGCAGAAAAACCATACCTGCTTCAACTGTGGATTGTTGTAAGGGTGGCAATGTATGTACATCATAGACGCGTCCCCTCTGATTCTGTTAGGATGTTTTGAATTGCAAGTAACAACCCATCCCAACTGAAACAGCCTCAAAAGATAAAGTGAGCTTGTTGGCTTAAATAGCTGAAAAAAGGTTTACAGATAGAGTGAGCTTCAGGCACAGTTAGATCTAGAGCCCTGGCTACCTCTCTCTACCCCCTTTCTTTCCAGGCTCTGCTCTCCTCTAGGTGTTAGCTTATCCTCAGGCTGGTTTTGCCTGTGTAGGAAAATGAGTGCTGGGATTCCAGGCCTCTCAGGAGCACATCCTACTCTTCAGAAGACCCTTCCCTCCTGCACTCATGTGGAGGGTGCCTTGGGCTTACCCTATTGGGCCTTGATAGCGGAATGCAGGAGGATGGGATTCCATTAGTTTGTGCTGGTCAGGACCTACTCCTAGAGCTGGGAGTTGGTTGATGCCACCTGTATCTCCTGACTCCTACCTAATCCAGTGATGTGGGTGGCAGAGAGCTAACCTAAACCTTGACTGCATTCACTGATCATTCCAATGGCAGTAGAATGTGAGAATGGTTTTGATCCTTTCGGTTAGTGCCCTAGTTATGCTGGATTCTCCTCTCTCACTTTTTAATTTTTACTGAGCACTTGTGTGAAACATGGGATGTACTTGATTCATGTCAGCATGATAATCTGCGTCCATTTCATCTCTTTGGTTAGTAAAAGAATCCAAATCAATTAGTTTAGGAGGCAGGTCTGATACTTTATGTATCAGAATATAATTTTATGTTTATGTGAGGAGATTTGGGTTTGGAATTATCCATGCTGGTGGAGTTTACATTTTGTAAACCTGTTATTACGGATACATATTAATTACCTATCTTCTGTGGACAGAACCCTATTTTTTTTTTTAAAGATTTTATTTACCTATTTGACAGAGAGAGACACAGCCAGCGAGAGAGGGAACACAAGCAGGGGGAGTGGGAGAGGAAGAAGCAGGCTCCCAGTGGAGCAGGGAGCCCCGATGCAGGGCTCAATCCCAGGACCCTGGGATCACGCCCCGAGCCGAAGGCAGACGCTTAACAACTGAGCCACCCAGGTGCCCCGACAGAACCCTATTTCTAAGCATCTGGTGACAGATTATTTAGAATCTGTGTTTTGCTCATCTCAGGTTTTTGACCAATCTCTATTTGCCCACCCATGATTTCTTATTTGTTTCATGATGACATTTAGAAAAGCAAAAAAGAAAATTGCTACTCTAGGATGTGGTTATTAAGCCCCTTGCATTTAGTTCATTTAGGTATTTGAAAATATACCTATTAAGTTTCAATAAACAAATACAAATTTTACTGGATTTCAGTGCATAATTTTTTTTACTCATAAGGACAATTACCATCTCTTTTAGAAAAAGTTATCAAATAGATTGTTTAGGGACTCTCATTACAACACAGTAAAATATGAAGGAGGTGAAGTATGAAAAATATCCTTTTTTTAGTTTACCCTCCAAAAATTTGTCTTCTCTTTGATTCAAGAGTTACAGAATTCGAATGTAATACAATGAATTTCTTGTTGAAATTGCTTTTAGCGTATTCCTAAACTATGGAAGTAAAGGTATGTGGTGCCGTTTCCCTGACACTGAATTGAGAAATGAGAAACCTGGTAACATAACTGCCATTGTTCCTCTGTTCTTTCAACATGCTTAAAATACCGAGCAGTGTGTCCTACAGCGTCATTTTAGGTATCTTCCATTTATTTGATTTTTTAAACATTGGTTCTTTTAGTCGGGCTAAGATCAAGATTGTATAGACAGACATTGGACTGTTTCTTCATAGTTTTGTCCTATTAGAATTCTATAAATGCCTTTTTTTCCTCAAAACATTCGTATCGCTATGTAACTAGCCCCTTTAAAACTTCAGAGGGGATTCTTGTGTGTCTAAACAAAATAACCAGGGAAATTAGGTAAATGATGAAAAAATTCATTTCACGTCTAGATAATGTCTACTACTTGCCAGGCATCCGCAAGGATGCTGACGATAGTCCACAGAATACAGGCCTGCTTTCCTGGAGCAGACGCTCTCCTGGGGAGATGTGAAAGCAGCCTGGGAACAGCAGGGGGATCAGGGGGAGCTCAGGGAAATTATGCCTGTGCAGTGGTCAAGACTTTGCTGGCTGGCTGTGGAGGGGTCACGTGACCGGCAAGGATTGCCTAAGGACTTAACTCTTCGCATGCTTCTCTCTCCCAAGCTACCGTTCTTCCTTATGACATTTTTAGAAAACTCACAAGTGGCCCGGAAACCATTACTATGCTTTACTCTTCCTCTGTGTGTTTCCTGTCAACTCTTAACTTGGATTATTATTTATTTATAACTTGGATTATTATTTATTTTTCCCCTCCCCGAGCTGAGACTCCATTCTCCAGTCTCCTAGGACTGTCCTGTAAGGAAAGGTCTGCTTAGCTTCTTGTAGGTTTTGTGGGTGTGCTTCAAACTAAAAGCTGTTTTTAAGTAGTGCAGAGGCATTCCCCAAAGATGGCAAGAGATGTGAACAGTTCCAGCTATCCTCAGTTTACAAACACTCTGGCTTCCAAAGCTCATTTCCAAGTCTGTTGTTTGGAGCAACATTAGCCAGAGGGGTTATAAAAGCAGACCCAGTTCCCAGGCCAACTCACAAAAGCCTGTTTAGAGTAACCAGGGTTCTAATCTAAGCTTCCTATTCTTAGCCTCAAAGGTCCTTACCCTAAACACTGGGGGTGCACTCCTAATAGCTGTAGGGTTCTAAGAGAAGGTCTGAGGGTGTGTCTGGTATAACGCCTGATGCCAGAGGTCTCCCAAAGTGTTAGCCTTTATGAAGAGCGGTGTTGCTGGGTCCTCAGGATTTAATGCTTCAGCCCCCACTTCTAGGTTTGGAGCGGCAGCGAGGGTCCTGGGTGGATGTGGGGATAAGAAATGAATAGGATGACCCTCCTGTGTTATTAAGGGCATGGAGAAAGAAGTGCGTAATGTCATTTATTGAGCACTTACTATGTACCGCATACTCTGCCAAGCGCATGTCAAGTACTGGCTGTTATCTAACTCAGACATCGCCCAGTGGATCAAGCTTGTTGCTACAATGTCGGTCCCTAAGAACTTCGGCCAAAGGGGTTGGTCTTCTAGGTACAAATAGTTCTAGCTCAGCCCCTGCCCAGGGCTGCTGCTACTTTTTCTTACCCCCTTTTCCAATTTCACCCCTGCCTATAGATCAAGAATAACTATTTGGGCACATTTTTGTGGCTAAGCAGTTTCAGCGAAAGGGAAGATGCTTTTCAAATTCCCAAAGGGCAGAACAGCCCTCTCTCTGGTACTGCAGGTCTGACTGGACCCGGTTTCCTCTTGAAATGTCTCCCTGTGATGTTATAACTTAAAAGATGGAGGGTCGTTTGATCCAAGCCCAGGATTTGTTGGCTACAGGGTTTTTGTTAATAGAAAACACTCATGCACCTCTAGGGGGGAGAAATTAAAGCACATACTTCTTCCTCTTTGACCTTCGAACCCTTGCCATTTACATCAAACACTTGCTGGGAGAGAAGGCTAAATTAATAATCTGTGATAGCTCCCTCTCTAACAAGCTCCCTTTAAACTTGGCATTTTCTCCTCAAGCTGATGAGTTTCCATCTTCTCAGAAGATGTGTGTGCCCTTCAGACATCTGAGGGAAGGCAGCACCCTTTGTGGTGGGTGCAGCGCTTTGCTCCCACGCTGTTCCTCATTCAGGGAGTCTCAAAAATACTTAGCCTTCCAAGAACCATTACGAAGTAGCTGTAAGGCGGAGTGACTAGGCTTCCAAGCCTCCATTTCTTGATCTGCGAAGGGGGACTGTAGCTACCTCAGAGGACTACAGTGAAGACCCAATAAAGCATGTATGTAAAAGCGTTTTATATCCTGCTTTTCCGTGATAACGTCTTGTTCTTAGGGGAGGTCAGCAGAATAGTGGTGAGAGGACAGGTGCAGAGCCACATTTTCTCTTTCAAATGTAGGACTGAAAGCTCCTGCCCATTTTCAGTGAATCTTCTACCCTGTGGGATCCTCATGTAAGAATTTAAAGATGGAATCTAGGAAGACTTTGCTTAAATAAGATAGGTTTACTTTTAGGGTTATTGTATGGAGCCAGTTTGAGACGACTAGATAGTAACGCCTTAAATTTGTTACTCTGCTTTAGGGCTTGAGCAGGAGTTGGCTTCCGAATAAATGTCCAAACGGTAAATGTTCAGTCCACGAATGAGAAGGTCCTCTCTATAGTAACCCAAAACAGTGGGAAATGAGGTACCTTTCTTCAAGGACTATGCCCTCATTTGTTTTATTTATGAAAATTAGCAGTAAGACATTAGCATTGTTGTGTTGAAATCCTATACTCCCTTTCCTTCCAAGGTCTTGCCTTAGTTTTCTTTCTTGACTAAAGGTGGCTTGAAAGTCTGAAACTCTCAAATATTTCCCCATGAATTTAAAAAGACTAGGATTTTTTAGAAGTTGGGAGTCAAAACAACAAAACGTTTTTCACCGGGGCAGCATTATTATTCGGGGGAGGGAAAAGGGTTGAATATGTTCTGTAGGTAGGGTATAAACAGCCTGTGTACATCGGGGGTGTTTGATCCTTGGTGAAAGGCCACTCAGATTCTTGGTTGGCTGGAGGAATAAAGCATTTTTTATAACTTGAGGAAAAAATACAGGGAAGGATAACTCTCTATTTTGATGGCATGGGGCTGGGTTCTCTCCCACTATTTTGTTAGAACAGGCCTTTGACCAGCATCTCTGGCCTGCGTCCCCTTCCCCAGCCTTTGTCTTTATGTCCGTCAAATGCCTTCAGACAACACCAGGGGGATCCCGGCTCCAGCTCTCTCCAAGCTCATCCACAGGAGTGTTTTTCCTGCTCATTACATTCCTTCTTGGAGATACCATCCTCTGTTCTGAAATCGTCCATCATAAGGCACACAGGAGCAATAAGCTCCTTTCACAGAGTACACAGCCCCATAGTACCTTCTCTTTAGGGTTAACGGAAGTGGAGAAGACAGCACCGCCCCCGGGACTTCTAGATGTACTGCGTGGTTCTTTGTCTTCTGGAACAAATGCTGTCCTCAGGACCACTTCTAGCTACCTAGTTTAATACTGGCAAGTCATGCAAGGCATTGTGGTGTGAAGACAACACTGGGGTTATCCTTGAGGGCTCAACTCTGGTATTGCCTTCTCTAGAAGATTGTTTTCTTAACACCTAGACATGGGTTGAGCACTCCCTTGTGACCAACCCCTTAGAACTCTGTACTTGCCCTTGGGTGCTACTTATAAGTAGAAACAAGTCTGCTTCCCTGAATTCTCCATCCCTGGCATAGTTCTCAGGAAACGTGTAGACCCTCCGTGAGTGCTGGATGATTGAATGAATGAATGAATGAATGAACAAACAAAAAAAAAACGAACAAATGAGTTTGGAAGCAAATACCCGAGGCTCCACCTCAGTCCCTTTCCTCACCTATAACATGGTAAACGGGGTGGGGTGGGGAATAATACTTCACAGAACTGTTGTTTTATCAAAATCCCTTTGTGAATCATAAAATCATTGACCTATTCTAAGAGTTCAGAAATAACCTCTAAGTGAAAGATTTCTTGTTTTATCTTTTATATGTCTAGGTGAATAAAAGGAATTGCCATTTATGACTATGGGTGGACTTGTTCTTTGTGTACCTGTTTCATTCTCCAGGAAGAAGTAATCATGAAGAAATAATGAATGAGGTGAAAGCTTAATCATTCATTAAACCAATGATGGCCTATGAGTGGTTTAATAACTTAAATTTATAGTCGGGCACCTCACATATGATGATGCATTTTCTCAGAATATGTAACCATATAAGTTTTATTGGAAAATTGCTTCTGTTTTGTACTTCCTACTTCCAAAGATTTGAGGAGCAGTTTGAAAAGTGCATATTACCATGCAAGGAATTATTATGCTCATCCTCTTGTGACTTCTGTATGGGAAGGAATACTGTGTATGTGTCATGGCCCATAGCTGGGCAATACAAGAATGCAAGGGACGGAAGGGGATTGTATGGATACCAACTAGCTCCACTCAGGGGCTGCAGCAGCCCTCTTGGATAGTTTTGTCCATCCCCCCCACCCTTTATCAAGGAGAAGGGAGGCCCCTGCCACTAATTTTAAGTCTTCCCTCCTCCTGCCACACCCACCGTTCCTCCGCCCTGCAGTAGGTTTGAACACATTTCGTGGGGGCCAACCCATTTCAGTGAGCTTGTGGTCCTCCTAATCTCCTTAGAGAAGTGTATGCACGTTTTTAATAGACACGACTACCTCTATGAAAGGGGCCTTTGTGGAGGAGAGCCTTTGTGTATTTCTCCATTTCTCAGCAGTTCCTGAGGCTCTTCCCAAGTCTCCCTGACACCGAAAGGCCGAGCTGGAAAGGACCTGTGCTGGAATAAAAGGAAGGGAGTGTTGGAGCCAGGGGAGGGAGGAGGCTGAGCGCTGAAATGTGGAGACCCTTGGTCTTGGCACTCCAGAGCTGAGCATCTTAACATTTTCTCTTCTTCTTACCCCCAGCTGGGGATTTTGCATTTTCAATGAGAGCCCCACTACCCTAAGCTCTAGTGAAAGTGGATCACTTTAAGCCTGCAACAATGGTGGCTCCTTATCCTCTTCGTTAATGCTTTAGATAACTTTTCTCTTAGACCAGGTAGGGGTTTCTAAAGTGGTGCTGTGACTCTGGTTTTGCCTGGTAAGACCCAGGACATTTTCTCATCTTTTCCAATAATCTTTTCTTCCCCCTTGTTTCTCTTAATTTGAATTGTTGTTTTTTTTTTTTTTTATTCACACCTGTGGATAAGTTGAGCTATATTAATGACCATATCATGAGCAGTTGTCAGAGAGGATTTACTTGTAAAGGATCGCAATTCTTGAGTTCCCAAACAACAACATCCCAAGCCTTGTTGGACAAAGGATTTATACTTATTTGAATTTATTCTGTAAGTTTCAATCTAGAATTTAACCAAATAGGAGCCGCTTTTATTCACTACCTGTTACCTATCAGTGAAACTATGAGGTTCCTTAAATTGCTGGGAAAAGGAGGAAAAAGTACCCCCACCCCCACAAAAGGACCATTTTATTGGTAGTAGGACTTAAAATCGTGCACTTTTGTGGGGCACCTTTTATGTCCCAGGCATATGCCAAGGAGTAGAGTTTTATTTCTAACGCAGAGCAGTTACTGACTTCAGAAAGAGCAAACAACTTGTCTAGGATTTGAAAGTTAAAAGTGGAAGAGCTTGAATTCAAATCCATGTCAGCTTCTGCCTGAGACTTCAGTTAATTACATTAATTGATTCAGCATTTAATGAGCTTCTTAATATTTGCTGTCTGCATAAATCTTGCTTCTTTGTGTAGGGGGCTCTAGAGAATATGGGAGAGTGGGTGTGGGCATTACTGTAGTTCAGTCAGCTGGAAATCTTCAACAGATCCAGTGGTCGAAGACACGTTTGTTTAGTTCATTCCTCTGTCCCTAGTAGGCTTGTATGGGAACCCCTCCTGCCCTGCTTGGAAGGAATGGATATGTAGAAGTAATAAAGACTGGAAGTGGATGTGAATATAAATGTTGCCATCGTCATGTGGGGCCGTTGGCATTGCACCGGACAGAATAGGAAGAAAACCTGAGAACAGAATGCCAAATTCTAGTCTCAGATACAGTATACAGTGAATATCCTATATTCTGGAATTTCTTCCTGATGTGTTAGGAAGAGCTCTCCTGTATAATCCTAAATTTATTTCTTCTTGGTCCTCTGTTAAAACAGATAAAGTGGCTGCTGTCATTGTTCACCTAGTGTCTTCATATGCTTGACGGTTCTTCCTTGTCTTCCAGGTGACTTATTCTTCTCAAGAGTGTGTTCCCCACGTACTTGATCTGTCTGCGTAGATTAAAGCTGGTGGAAGGACTTTGTCCCTCCTGTTGATTGGGAGAGCGATGGAAAGGCAGAAAGGCAATAAAATTTCCTATTTGACTTAGCCCTAAGGGAATTAGCTTTTTTTTTTTTTTTCTGGACTCCTTTTGAACCAGAGTTGCTGTAATGAATTTTCAAAGGGCCCCTAACACTGAAGTCCTCAGATTTCTTCATCTCAACCTACTCTTTTTTTCTCTCCTTTTTCCCCTCCTTTTTCTACAAGCTTAGGGTTGGGTCTCCCCCTTCTCCATTTCTTCCTAGGTTTTTCTTTCACAAGAAAATGGAACAAAAGTTGGAATACCTGAACAAATTGAAAAACAAACAAAACACTACGCATGGACTTCTCTCCCTCTTTGTTGGCTGAGACCTTGGTAGCTGTATTTTACTTTTGCTGTAATACATTTGAATAGCTTTGAGTGTACTGCCAAAGGCAAGAGGGCACTTAATACCTTTGCATTTTATAATGATTTGTTTGCCAACCTGGCTGCTCTCCCAGACAGTGCATCCTAGAGCTTGGGTGGTTGGGAAAGTGACTTGATGTTTGCTGCTTGTTTGAACTACTTTAGACCCATCCTTTGAAATCTGTGGACTGTTTCACTCCTAATAGGCTCAAGATTCCAGAAACGATGTGAAAATTTGCACAATTGCCTCACCTTATTTTTATTGAAAATATTTTTATTGATTTTTAGCTAATTACTATTTTGAAGTGTAGCCAGCCTGGAATATCTAAGAGGTGGTGTGCTAGGGAGTTTAGAGAAATCTAGCAGTCATTAAGGTAGGAAACCATATTGTACGTTTGGTGGGGCCTTGAGCTAATTGCTTTAACCTCTCTGCCCTATAGTTTTCTCTTGTACTTACTAGACACTCTTCCAGGTCTAATTTCCTAGAATTATGTGCTTACTTGAATTTTTCCAGTCTTTTATAGCCAGAAGCGTCACATTTAGGTGCTTCTCATAATTGAAAATTGCAGCCTGCAAAATTCACTGATTTGGGTAAAAATGGAGTGGACCATCATATAGAATCCTTGTTCTACCTAACAAGAATTTTAATGGTGGAGATGGTACACTGGGAGTTGAGAGCAAGAATCTGTTACGTAAAGTGAATTTGTCTCTTCCAGCTGAACTGAACTGGGAAGGCTTTATTTATGGGTCAGTGAAATCACATGGCATGGACTACTTTCCTACGGGATAGTTGTGCGTGAAGTTCAATTTCTTTAAAACCTAGACTTTCCTTAGAAGTTCCCTCAAAAAAAAAAAAAAAAAAAAAAAGGCTTTGCCTAAGTGGTTTCCTGTCCTTAAGGTTTCCATGGAGAGAGCATTTTCAAGATTAAAGGACTCTAGCTGTCATTTTTAACCTGAGGGGTCTTAAGATTTATGTTTCAAAGCAGGGTGGAAATTTAGTACTCCCTTCCCCCTCAACTCGTGTGTGTGTGTGTGGGGGGAGGTGCACGTGCAAGTTTACTCTTTCTCCCAAAATGTTGAGAGTCAAGGAGCTATCAGCCGTTGGCTACTTATGAGTTAACAATTTATAATCTGGGTTTATAGTGCTTCTGCACTCGGTATGAAGGCAGAGCTTTTGTCCTTTTCTGTCTGCCCATGATGCAGCAAGGGCTTGGGTCAGCAGGGCTCCTTCAATCATAAATTCATTCAGCCAACATTTTTTAGCTCCTCCTGTGTGCTCCACAGTGCTTTGGAAGGCTCTGGGGTAAACTGAGGAAAGGACTCAGACCCTACATCTGCTTCCTGAGCCAGTGGGCTAGACTTCTTCCCAGTTTTGAAATTTCATTTCCACACTTACGGCCAGCAGTGCTTGGCAAGGAGACTAGGGAAGGGCAGGGAAGGAGACCCTTAGCCAGGAAGATAAAGAGGTTTCAAAGTCTGGCAAAATTAACGTGATGGTTATGAGAACTGAAGTTATTTGGAGTCAGGTGGTTCAGGAAAAAAAAAATACCTGGGAAAGAGCCTAGAATCGCAGACATTAAATGCTGACTTCCTCTCCTGCTAGTCGGGAGAGTCCTCTGCTCCTATTAAATGAGTCAGCCCCTTGGGAAAAAATAATCAAAATGACAGGATGCACAGGGACAGCAAAAAGGGGCAGGGGGAATTTACCAGAGGCCAAGAATGAGCAGGGCCCAGATCCCCAACCCTTTGACAGGTCTTCAGGCATTCTTGTCTCAGATGAACCTTGCCTGGTTCTGACGCTGGGGGAATATGGCTCTAAACAAGACAGCAGTATACGCTCAAGGAGCTGATGGGCAGTTAAACCAGTGGTTCGGTGCGGCACAGAGAGCTACCAAAGAGAACGCCTGGGGGACTCCCAAGAGCATCAAGATACGACTAGGGCAACGTTTTTTTGAGGGGAGGGTGTTTATTGAGCTCTGATGGACCTACAGCACTGTATAAGCTTAATTACCATAAGCTCAGTTAACTTTTATCCTCTCACTGAGATACAAAAAGAAAAAACAATTTTCCCTTGGGATGAGAGCTCTTGGGGTTCACTCTGAACGACTGCACGTACTGTATATACAGCAGTATTGCTGTACACTACACCCCTAGGACTGAGGTGTCTTGTAACTGGAAGGTTGTACCTTTCAACCACCTTCCTCCAAGTCCCCCGCCCCGTACCCCGTTGCCCAACTAGTACAACTTTTAAACTCCTGTAATGTATGGAACCAAATACAGTGCGGGCCCAGCGTGCTGCTTCAGGACGCGGGAATTTGCATTTCTTTATTTTCTCACCGTCTGAAACTACCCTTTGCTTCACCAAACATTCAATTTACATCCGTAGTTGATTATATCTTTTCAGTAATACCCCCCCCCTTTTTTTTAAATCATTCTTGAGGGACACGTGGGTGCCTCAGTCAGTTAGGTATCCAACGTTTGGTTTCCACTCAGGTCATAACCTCAGGGTCACGGGATCAAGCCCCAAGTTGGACTTCATGCTCCACAGGGGCTCTGCTTGGGATTCTGCCTCTCCCTCTGCCCCTCCCCCTGCTCATGCCTACTTACACACGCTCTCTCAAATACTTAAATCGTTCTCGAGATTTCAAAAGTTACCGAATCTTTATTTTTGTGTGGGAAGGTGACTTTTGAGATTAATTTTCCCCTTTTAAAGAAGGGGAATCCAACGTTTGGGGAAATGTGATTTCTGGCCCACGTTTGCTCAGATAATTGGTGATGGGATCTAACTGAAAAGCCCCGTGTGGACTCTGGTCGAGTGGCACTTGTACTGCATTACACTACATCTTAGTATTTGAAATGTGAAACAAGATGAATTCCCAAGCCTCAACATCTTGGTTCTCAAGTCTTGCCTGTAGACTTACTACTTGCTTTCAAACACTTGCTTGATTCTCTGATCCTTTGTTTCTGTGGCCGAACTGAGAGCTAGAGCTTGGTTATCTACTATGTCGCATATTCCTGAGTTAAGGCGTCAACAGCTATGCTAGGCTGATTGAAGAAAGGGTGATAATGGTTTATGTGAATGTAAATGGATCATTTCTCTCTCGGCAACTCACAGAATGGAGGTATACCTCACAAAGTGTGAATGATTTCCATTTTGTTTTGCCCAGCCTTCAGAGGCTTATTAAGTCGACCTGATTTCCCAATTAGTTTAGGGTATACATTCCTGGAGGCACTCCTGCCCAGCTCAGGACTGGACCGCATCCTGATGCAGTGACCCAGCAACCCCAGGTGTCTTCATGTTTCTGAAAGTCATGACAAACCTCCGGAGAGATTGTTTGAGCAGCTGCCTTTTGTACAACTGTAAGTCCGTTTTCCCGGACGAGGTGATGTTTATGATGTCAGAAGATTTGACCAAACCCTTATGGACTGATTTTTTTATCCCATTTTTTCCCCCTAGATTTATTTACTTTAAAGAGAGATTGAGCCAAGTGCAAATGGAGGGAGAGGGGTGGAGGGAGAGAATCCCAAGCAGACTCCCCACTGAGCATGGGGCTCATTCTCACAACCCATGAGAGCATGACCTGAGCTGAAATCGTGAGTTGGTTGCTTAACCTTAACTGACTCACCCAGGAGCCCCTCCCATTTTCTTGATCATTTACTTGAAGGCACCTAAACCTCCAATAAATTGCATTTTAACAACCTGAACAATACTCTTAGTCAGTTGACATCATGTTCAAAACAGTTGGTGAGAATCAAAAAATGCCAGATAATCAAAAGAGAAGCCATGGAGACGCTGCCATGCGCACTGCAGTGCACGTAACCTGAGCGCCCAATAGAATGCTCTCCTGATGTTGTAGTATGGTTGTCCTAGGAGAAGGTACATCTCGGGGTTTCTTCTGGGCTTCACAGAATTCACGGAATTCATAAACTTGAAGGAAAAAAGTTATAACCCCTCTAATGGAAACCTAGCATTTTTTCCTTATGACAGACAAAAAATCCAAATAGTATTAGCAGTACCTGGGACTTTGTTACCAAAACAAATCAAAGATCTTCCATAACTTGTGTAGGTATCACAAATAACTGTGAAATAACATGATCCACACTCCTTTGAAATTACAATGTTTTGACACACTGCGGGATCTTCTTGATAAACGTGTTAATAAAGAAGGACATGTTATCCTATAACTCTTAAAAAAATGTTTATAGTTGGTCTTTAAAATTCTGCCCATTTTATGCATTCAAACACTTGATTCTCAAAAGACGACCACACGCTTCACTGCACTGGCTGGCCCCAGGCTCTGTGGCACAAAAAGCTAAAAATCTCTGGCCTAGGATAGGCTGTGGTCGTGAGCAAATCCCTTCATCACTATATAAACATATTCTCTTTCTTCTTTTTTTTTTTTTTAAAGATTATTTTTGAGACAGCGCAAGAATGAGGGTGGGAGGGAGAGGGAGAGAATCTTAAGCAGACTGCCCCCTGAGTGGGAAGCCTGGCTCAGGGCTCAATCTCACGAACCTGAGATGATGAGCCAAAAACAAGAGCTAGGCACTTAACCAACCGAGCCACCCAGACGCCCCAGTGTAAATGTATTTCTTGTCAGTGTCTCTTAGGTGTCGATGTGGCTTTCCTCTTTCTTGATTTTAGTATCCGGTTGGCCTTCACAGGGCAAGATTGGCATGGAGAACCCTCATTCTTGTAGGCTTTGGCTGGTTTGTTTTGTTCTGTTTTACACATTTGAGTTTTTTATTTTGGGGGCATTAATTCCCAGCATAGGAAAGGATTCAGCGATGATTATGTTCCTCAAGGAGGGGGTGCCAAGACAAAGAAGGTCATGGCCAGGAATCCAGAGTAGTCCTCTTTGCTGGTTTTCTCCTTGGTACTACTTTTGTGACCATTCACGTGAGTTCCTGGTGAGAAAGGCAGTAAACATGTAAGCTGCCAGCACCTTAAAAAACTCCAGATGCTCCCTTTCTTCACGTTGACATACGCGTACTATCAGAGCAGCTTGGAAATGCTCCAGCAGTGCCTTTAGGGATGAAATCCTGCGTACGTATCCAGCTTGGCAGCTCCCCTACTTGACATCCATGAGTTTTTGTTACTTTACTGGTAGGACTCATGCCATCTGGTTGTCTACCCGTGGTCACAGGTCACTTCTAATCACAACCCAATGGATAAATACTTGGTCATAAGACCCCACCTAACTTCAAAGGAGCTGGGGTATGAGCACTTGGGATGTACAATGAGTGGCATACGTGTCTGTTTCACAATGGTATGCTTTTCGTTGGCTACAAGTGTTAAACATTGTATCTTCATTGAAGGTGCCTGATAAATATCTATGTTCTAAGTAGTATCCTTGATTGGGCATGCAAACCAAATGAAACCCATAATTGAAATTTCATAAAATCCAATAGGATTTTCTACACTAATTATGAGAATTACCCTATCCCTATGTAGAGAGTTTATTAGAATTTTTCTGTAATTGACTTGCTACTTACAAATGGAGGGAAAGGAAATGGAGAATCTTAATAAATCAGGTAGAAAGTACAACATGCTCACTACCATTTCATTTTCTAGGGGAAAGAAATTAAAAGAAAAATAGTGAGTTATGACCAGAATATAAAAATGATTTGTCCTGATGTACTGATTATATTTCTTGCCTCTCCTACAGTTCACAACCCCTTCTCCCAGCTCCATCTTTATTTTATGTATTCTTTCTCTTGGGATAAAACCAACTTCACTCATCATGACCAGAGGCCTTCAAGTCTGGTTGGTAGCTGTATTCTTGAATTTATTTTCATCTAGGTTCACTACCTCTTTGAACTGACTTATGCCTTTTTGTGTTGATGCCTTCAGCAGTTAATTCCATATTTTAAATTGTGTTTTGGTGAGAAAATACTACCTGGATGGCTTCTAGAAATTACTTCTGCTCCTGGCAAAAATTACCTCTGGTAACATTATTTCTATTTCTGGTGTCTTGTATGCTTAAAGACCCAAATAATAAGCATAATATAAATAAACACTTTGAAAGATTGCCTACCAGTACCTTTCTCCTAATTTAGAAAGCTTTTCCCTGAAAGGTATGGAAAGATGGATATTCTACTTTCCTCAAAGGCTGACAAAAAGAAATATAAGTGATTTCCAGTTAGAAATCATCAGCTCCATCTTATTTTTTTTAGACTTTATTTTTAAGTAATCTCTACACCCAACATGGGGCTCGAACTTAAAAGCCCGAGATCGAGTCGCATGTTCCACCAACTGAGCCACCCAGGGGCCTCAGCTCCATCTTATTTTTAATGAAACACAGCCAGTTCTTAGAGGCATTAAGTGTAGGTTTTGAGAGCAGAACTGGGCAGCACGTGTGAAGAAACTTCCAGGAGCAAAATGGTGTACAAGTTTGGCCTGGTTGCCTCTTTGCTGGCATGGACTCAATAAATAGTGACTTAATGACAGATAAAAAGGTCTGGAACTCAGGTGTCCTTGGTAGATGGTGTTTTTCTCCCCCCTCTTAGCATTCTTTTTCTATAGAAATTGTCCACGTAGCAATGGATGTAAGTCCTGTAAGGCTTAGCTTACGCTAATAATAAAGTTAATTTGTCTTTGGATGTTTTCCCAGTTCTGTTTTAAATCTTAAGAAAAAGCACAGATACTTCCTCGTTTTGAATAGAGAAGACCTATAACAAGTTAAACAGGATAGAAGGCATTGCAAGTAGGTGCCTTTCTCACAATGGAGCTGTGAACTTATCCAGTAATGTATACTTCATAGCTGTCTTATTTGAGCAAATCCTCCTGAGCCCTAAAATTGATTTGTTGTATTGCTTCCACGTTTTTTGCCAACAGTTATTTAGACAGAGCTGAAACATATTAAACACAGGTTGAGTTCCCCATTGTCCTCTCTGGCACTCTGTTTCCATCCACAATGTACACTGGTGTACATTAGATCACTAAGGGGCTCATTATTACTGAATTCCAGCCAGGACTTCATTTCCTAAACACATGTGCTTGCCTGGTATTGCTTGTAGGCCTTAAGCTCTACTTGTCCCTCGTGTGTGTGTGTGTGTGTGTGTGTGTGTGTGTGTGTGTGTGTGTTGTTTGCAGAGAACAGGTACAGCAAGAAATCTTTAGATTATATTACATGTTTTGTTTCTATTACACATTCCCTTATGATGAGGGGATTTGGGGGTAAAGAGAATACCAGCTCTGTATAGTGAATGTCAAAATTAGAGTGAAGTACATTAAGTGAGGAGAGGTGAAAATTTTTTGGAAGTGGAAGGGAAAAAGAACAAAGTTAACTACTCTGAAAACCACTGAACTTGAAGTTAGTTTTCCCAAACCCAAGTGACAGCCTGAAAACTGACTACTGACTTCGGGAAACTGAACTGGAAAAGGCTTTGGTTCATTGCATCAGTCAAAGTACTTTTCTTATTTTGGGTGCACTGATCTCCCCGTATTCCTTGGTGTTGGGAAAACTTGGTCAAAAAGGATAATTACTTTTTTATTTAGTTGCATGCTCTTCAAAAGGCAACAGCAAGTATTCATTAATTTCCATCTGATAGAGCTGAACTTTTTTTGTGGCTAAACAATTGAAACAGGAAATGACCCGAGATACAGTTTCCATGACACCCTGTCACTTGGATCCAGTTTTCCAGAAGATGAAAGACCAAAGCCGGCTTTTGATAGTGAGTAACTAATTGGACTGGCTGATAGTGGGAGTTTTTTAATGTGAAAAATAAAGGAGAAAAAACTGGAACAGCTGTGTTTTGGTACAGTTGTCTAATCCCCAGATAAAACACTCCAAGGACATTGAAATTGAATAGTGCCTTTAGTTAAGGGGAAAAATCTAAAATCTGTCAAAGCACTGGTTTACTTTAGAGAAAATACAGCATATATTTATGTGGAAAAGCAAAAAGACAACACAAATTTTTTACGGAGCCAAGATACTAAGTGATGCCTTTAGGAATCATCTTTGTTCATTCAAGGAGCAATTTTGTAGTTTTAAGTTGTCTGCATGTGCTCTCGCATGTGAAGAAAGAGACTGCCCGCTAGATGACTTTTTCAGTCCACATTTTCTAAACGTGCCTTTGTGTAGCGTAGTGGGTAGAGCTGCTGAGTTGTGTTGGGCGGATCAAAAATATAACGTCTGTTAAACAAATTGAGACATTCAGTTAGAAATGTTTTTATTGACCAGTCCCCACTACATACATAAACTTAGGCTTCAGTTGCATTTTGCAGCTGAAGAGCTTCTCTGGAGAATTAAATGCAACTAAGCCACAGGTTTGTTAGTCTAATAGGTAACGTTTCTTGTGTACTGTTGGAAAGATCCTTGGCTGGGAGACTTAGGCTCTAACCAGTGTCCTGATTCTTTCTCTAGGACACTCTCCCTTTCTTTTGTCAATGAAGAGGTTGGAGGCAATCCTTACAGTTCTGTCAATCTGTGTATTTTTTAGATGTAGGCCAAGTTTTGACAACTAACCTAGAGGTAACAGGGATGCGGTGATAAGCATAATAGAAATGCGTGTTAAAAGGTTAAAATTAAAAGATGAAGAAAACATGCATTTTACTCTGGTATTTTTGCCTCCTTACCACAGGAAACGAATGGTATATATTAGAACTTTGTTTCCTTACATCTGAATATTGAGGAACATAGTCATTGAGCTAATGAATTTTCTAGTAGTTCTCCACCTCTCTTGTCTGGGTGTACCAGATTTCTGTCTCTGCCAGTTTTATACTGTCGGATTTCCCTGTTTGCCTTAATTCTTCCATTTTCTGCATATGTACCTCTCCTTGGTTTCATTTTGCTTTCCCTAAATAGAAGGGTAAAAATCGTTGTTAACACTGAAATCCTGTTTAAGAGGCAGGGTGTGGTCGTGGAAAAAACAGACTTCTCTGGGCATATCAAGAGTGAGGAGCTGGGGAAGGCTGTCAGTTATCTCAGAAGTCTCACCAGGTGCCCAAGGTTATGTCCCTGGGATGGGACCTCCCTGCCCCTGGATGGGGCCCAGCCTTGCCTCCTGCCCTCGCCCCGCCCCCTCCTGCCCTCGCCCCGCCCCCAAGCTTCGGCTCACTTCTTCGGACCGAGCCCTGCCCCCTGCCACCCGGTCCCCGCCCCCTCCTGACTGCGCCCCATCCGCGACCCGCCTGGTGCTGGTCATCTCCGGCTCGGGGTCTTTGACCCGAGCCCCTCCCCCTGACGAGGCTTCCTGACTGCTACGCGGAATCCGCGTCCGGCGTTCTGGCTCTTTGTCCCCTCCCTTGGGCTTTGTGCCGCTCCTTGGTCGGGTCCCCTCTGCACTCCCGGCCATCCTGCTTCTCCCCTCCACTCTCTGCCCTTTGTCTTCTACTCGGAGGCCTCGCTTGGTGCTCCAGAGGGTCCGCAGAGCTTTGCCTGGCCAACCGGGACCGTTCCTCAGGAGGGCGGTGACCTGGGGCGCCACCTCCAGTCCCTCCCACTCCTCCCCTCTTTGGGCTGCCCTGGTTACTGCAATGATAGGATTTGAAAAAGCCGTTCTTTTAAATGGGGAGGGTTTTTTCCACCCAAAACACGGCAGTGAATTGAGGCACTGCCAGATAATTTCGGCGCTTCACTGCTGTGTCATTATTTCCTTCGTCCCCGCTAAGTGCCAGGTGGCAGTGATTCTCTGGCAGACAAACAAAGCCAAGGAGGAACCAGTGATCCAGCTTCACCTGTCCTAACTAAACTGCCTGCCACTCATTCATTTAACACGGAAAAAGCACTTCACGCTGTTCTTGGCTGTGCTTGGTGCCTTGTACTGAGTTCTAGGAATTTAAAAAAAAAAATTGCAGGGGCTGAAGCGCCTCCTGGATGCAGATAGGTCATGTAATTATCCTTTATCAAGCTCTTACCCAGTGCTAAATATTATCTGCATTACCTTATGTAATCCTGACAATGTTGCTAGTAGGTAGATGCTGTGATTGACCCTCTAATTATGGTTAATGAATGTAAGAGCCAGCATTTAAACCCAGGTACTTTTAACCACTACACCAAATGAGACTAATGAAGTGGTACAGTGCTGTGAGTGCTTATGATACATTGGGCAGTGTTCTAAACAGCGTATGTATATTAATTTGCTTACTCTTGCCGGCCACCAGTGAGGTAGAAGTACTGTTACTGATACAGAGGAGGATATGCGTGGTGAAGATGAAATTACTTTACTCAGGGTCACATGCAGAGCCGGAAGTCAAAGCCGGACAGGATGTAAGTGGGCATAGTGGGAAGAAACGTGTTTTGTTGTTGTTGCTGCTTTGTTTTACTTGGTGGAAGGTGATATGTCAAGAAGGATACAGAGAGGAGGTGTCCATTATCCTGAGTGGTGTATCACGGTGGTGTTCTTGTCCAGTACACACTGTGCTTATTTACAGAAGAAGCTCAATGGGTACCCAGAAAACATTTTTTTTTTAAAGATTTTATTTATTTATTTAACAGTGAGAGACAGCCAGCGAGAGAGGGAACACAAGCAGGGGGAGTGGGAGAGAAAGAAGCAGGCTCCCAGCGGAAGGTCCTGACGTGGGGCTCGATCCCAGAACTCCGGGATCACGCCCTGAGCCGAAGGCAGATGCTTAACGACTGAGCCACCCAGGCGCCCCCCAGAAAACATTTTAAATGGAGTGAAGCTATTTAGTATTGTGGCTTAAATTTTCCTGAATTGTCTGCTCTCTGTGGGAAGAGCTTCCCCTATTAGAGAATGTTTTGTTAGAGCAGTTGGGAAAGTACAGTTCCAAAGTGGTTGAAAACCTTTGATAGGAGCTGAATTTGCTTTTCTGTTCTTTGACCGTTGTTAAGGATTTCAAGGTACTCATCTATAAAATGGGGTTCCAAACAACTCTACCATCTCTTCTTGTGAGATGAAATGTTCAGTACTTTGAGGTCCTAGGCAATTAAGTGTTGAAAGCTCATTGCCTGTAAATCAGTATGTATTTCACGAATCCCGTTTTGAAGGCTGTTCCCAATGTGCAAGGATCAGATAGGAACAGACTTCCAGGGTCAGAGCCTTCTCTAAATTTCTCTAGGCAGAAACCATTTGTCAGTACGCTACTCTGTGTGCCTCTGTGTACCCCTTATCAGCTGCTTGCGTGACTGGTAGCTAGATCTGCTTCTGCCTGTCCCACTAGGTTAGGAGCTCCTCGGGCCGGGCACTGCCCTACTCTTTGCTTTTGAGTTTGAGACTGCACGCAGCACCTGCCAATCGAACTAAAGTAATGGGCTGCCTAGGTAATGTTGAGATGAAAGGTGATGTTTTTAGTTTTTGTTGCTGTTCTTTTTCACCCCACAGAGTAAAGGAACACGTTGCATAGACATGGAGAGCACAGGCTCGGAGGCCTCGGGGGGAGAGTTGAGGCAGGAGTATGGGGGAACTGGAGTAGGAATCTGCTGACAGCCAGGAGATACGGAATGTGGAAACTCAGGTTGAATTAGGAAGATGAGCCAGAAATAAGACAAGAGTGCGCATTCAGGGGCTAGGAGCAAGAATGGAACTTGAACTCCATGGGAAATAGCACAGAGAAAATAACTCTTTTGATATGTCAAAAAATGTGATATTTATAGGAAAGCGTGTACCTTCAAGAGTCAGAAGACCTGAGTTCTTGCTTTATATATGCCTGGCCAAGTCGCTTAAAGTAGGGGCCTCCGTCTCTTTACAATGTCCGATTGCCTTCCTAACATGTTTCATGGGAATTATGTAAGGATGCCGATGGAAGCTTGCTTGTCTCATGTGTAAAGTGCAACACACATACTGGGGTGGAGGTGGGTGAGCAAGAGTCTTTTGTAGAAGAAAGAGTGCTGGATTTTGACTCGGAGGACTTGAGAGCACGTGGTCTTTCTTGGGACCTCAGATTAGCAAATTAATCTCCCTAAGCCTCAGTTTCCTTATGTGGAAAGTGAGCATGATGATGCCTACCTCCCAGGTAATAGGTCTGCCAGCCAAGGAACATAACCTGAGTTGGGACTATCCTAGAACACCTGTTTTGGTGATTGACATTCAACAGCTGCTGCTCTTACTTAGATGTGGTCCTACTAAGTTGACAAGTTGTTGCTTCTCTCACTGGTCAGATAGTGTGCTAGGTAAGACAAGTGTGAGTCATGCAGAGAACCGTAGTCCGTGTTCTGACTGGACATTCAGGTCCAAAACTGGTTTACTTCTACAGATTGCTTTTTTGGTTTTTAAACTCATAAGCCCAAGATGGCTTCTTCAACATAGTGAAGTTGTCTCCCTGGTGGTTCTTTCAGTCCTGGAAAAAAGCCCTGGACTCCCAACCACTTGCCTTTCCTTTGGTGACCCCTGCCATCTCCTCTTCGGTCTCTTTCACAAGGTTCTTCTCCTTTCATGATTGGCGCCTCCTCCCCACCCATCCTTGCCCAGAAGGCAAAAACTGTGGAAAAGATCTTTTTTTTTTTTCCCTTGCTAATTTTGAGAGAGAAAGCAGTAGGGCATTGCAGAGATGACTCTGAAACTTCGAGGGACTCAGAATTTAATGAAGTTCATTCTTTGTCCTTGTTACCTGTATGGATGGTAAATATAAATACTCTCGCTTTTATTCCTGAGGGTTGGGGCTCGTCACCTCTTTAAACAGTCATTAGCAAAGGCCTTATAACTTCCTCCACCGTGGCGCCTTTCATGCCTGTGATACCTGCCCTTTGTAGCAAATGTGGAGTTTTCATTTTTTAGAACTCTCTCAGACTGGGTAGCGTAAGTCCGCTGGTCCTTGGCTATGTCCAGGAGAGAGTAATTGCAAAGCAAATCCCAGGTGGTAATAAGGAATTGCTGGAAGAACGCCATCTCTAATTATTCCTTTGGCATCAGCCATGTGCTATTAAAGGTAGATTTGCATCAACTGAAGATGAACAGCTTTAGTTCATTTATCTTTCTTGGCTTAAATAGGAAGGAAAAGGGTCTTAAGGTAAAACACTGAGTTATTCAGTTATTTTATAAGGCTTTATTTTTCTTTGACCATGAAATCGGCCCTCGGGGGCTTTTTAAAGTAGAGGAGTTTTGTTAAATCTACAAGGATAGAAGAAAAACACTACAACGTTATACATATATGTGAAGTTAAGGCTATCAGGTGAATCTTGTGAAGACCTTTTTTTTTCAAAGCCCAATATATACACCTATTTTAATGTTAGTGACATTTGTATCTTTTCTTTGCTAATAATAGGAAAGCTTTTAAGTCAGAGACTGAGTCTCAAACTCTTGGGTGTGTTTAGTCTTACACAACTACTGTTAAAGATTTTTAAGTTCAGGATTATAAAGAAATGGTAGGTTTCAGAAAAATAGCTTTTTAAGGGTTGCTGACTTGTCAAATCACTAGGTCACAGACCTGAAAGTAACACCGTGTCCACTATAGTTAAATTAAAAAAAAAAAAAAAGAAAGAAAAGAAAAGAAAAAAGAAAGGTTGCTGAAAACCTGACAGCCCAGATAGTACACGTTCCACATGCATAAGGTCCTGTTTATGACAGAAGAGTGAAGAGGGATTAGCACATTCATTAAAAAGCCTGTATTTGGGACAATTTAGGATATTGTTGCAATCCGCTTTTTTAAACACATTTTTGCCGGGAGTCAGGAACCAGGAGCCTTGGCTTCTTAGTGCTGGCACTTGACCAGCTACATGAACCTGAGCAAGTCAGTACCTTATCAAAAACGAGTGGAGAGGTACATAGTATTGCTCCCACAGGGTTGTGATGGAGGATCAGCAGATCTTGGGACATTTATTGCTGTTTTTGGCTGTCCTGCATCCTAGCCCCCCCCCCCCTTTTTTTAAAGGAAGGGTGGATGCACTGTCTCCCTGCTCCATAGCAGCTAGGGTGATGGGTGTGTTACCGAGACTAGGTGATCAGACTCCTGCCTGGGACTGTGAACATTTAGGTAGCAATAGACGAGGGGCAGCTGGTGATGTTAAGAATATGGAAAAGAGGGGTGCCTGGGTGGCTCAGTCGTTAAGCGTCTGCCTTTGGCTCAGGGCGTGATCCCAGAGTCCTGGGATTGAGCCCCACATCGGGCTCCCTGTTCCGCTTGGAGCCTGCTTCTTCCTCTCCCACTCCCCCTACTTGTGTTCCCTCTCTCACTGGCTGTCTCTCTCTCTGTCAAATAAATAAATAAAATCTTAAAAAAAAAATATGGAAAAGAGATCTAACCTTGCTGAGATTCTGTCTCTTGTGTTTCTCATGTCTTTCTAACAAATTCCTTTTCTGCTTATGTTAATTTCTGTCTTGATCTATTTTTCTGGTGGTAGTCATTCAACTCTGTGTAGTTTCTAAACTATAAAAAGCAGAAATTGGCAGAGAGATTGGCCCACTGGTCAAATACAGATAAATTCAGACAATGCCACATGTCCTTATAAGTCTTCCTGCAGGATTGTTGTATGAACTAGAGGAGATATTGCTGTGGGACCTTGAAAGTTCAATGCATTCATAACTTTTTATTTCTGGAGGTTCTTATGAGGGGAAAAATCTATGGAATTAATATGGTTGTGGGTACTGTTGTGATTTAGAATGTCAAAGAAGGGCTTAGGGTTTGGTGATGGTTCCGGTCCTTGCCGTGGAGAATCCATATCGAGCCAGAGGATGCAGGGCATTTTTCTTTTGCTTATAACTCTGTGGTAGGTAAAATGCACAGATATTTTGGGACTGCACTTTTTTTTTGGTGTAACTTAGATCTCTGTAGGACACATGAGCAGGGCGAGTATGACAGTGTTGTAGTAAGTATGGCTGAGAGGACGTTGCAAATGAAGACTAATATTTGCTGAGCTTCCACAGAGCAAGGCACTAGACTCCAATTTTTTTTCTCATGTCATGTTATTTCCTCCGTCTTATGGATCAGGAGATCCTCATTGAGAGGAAGTCTTAGTAACTTGCCCTGTACCGGTTAGGTATTATACAGGAGATTGAACGTTCACGTCCAGAGTTCTTATACTGCAAAGCCCAGGCTCTTCCCATGCTATTCATGGTAGGAGCAAAGGAAAACAGAAAGAAATGGAAGAGAGAGCAGAGAAAGGAACAGAGGTTACTTAGGGAAATAAAGAACCATTAGGTTCCGGTGATTATTGAGAAATCAAGGGACCAGGAATCCTAAAACTGCAAGATTAGAATGGACTTTAAGCTCGTCAGATTCTCCAGCTGCTTACTGCTCCTTCAATGTGGTCACCCAGCCTCTTCCTGCAACAGCAATAGGGAGCATCTTCCTTCATTGATGGAAGCTCTAACCATTAGGAAATTATTCTCTACAAACCCCAGGATTTCCTTCGGCTTCAAGTTTGTGTCCGCTAGTAATAACCTCCTAGTAATTAAAACCACTAAATAGCGCTTTGGATTGATAACGCTAGCCAGCTTTAAAGTGGTTATGAACCACAGCTCTAGAAATTGCTTTGGTTTGAATCCTAACTCCTCTGTTTACTGGCTGTGACCATGGACAAGTCACCCCGGTTTTCTCATCCATAAATGGCGACCACCTCGTAGTGTAAAGAGGATCAAATGGGATAAAGCATTTGACACAGTCACTGGCAGATAGCGAGACAGTTCCTGATGATTATTTTCTATAACTCTTTGAGGTTGACATGATCACTTCCATTTTTCCAGATCTTGGAACTGAAGGAGCCACCTGAGAAAGCAAATGGAAGCCGTGAGGTTCAAAGGCACATGATTCAATTTGTGCTCTTTCGATCTTCATGCCTCCTACCACTCCCCTGCTCTGAATGGAGAGAGGTGACTCTAGCAGTAACTGAGACAAAATACAACAGCCTGTAGATGTGTGACCATCTTGGGCTGAGTTCAATACTTCCGCACTTCAAATTGCTGTACCTTCCTCTTTTTTTTCCTCCTGAAGAGGAATTTCGTTTTGAAACTTCTTTCAGTCGGTTTGTATTCTGTACTGATGCATGAGGGGTCACTTTGTATATTTGTTATGACTTACATAAAAAGTCTCTTTGGGGAGTGGAACCTTGTTTTCCAATGTACATATGTGGTAAACTTGACATGAGATAGGATTAAGTTGTTGTTTTTCACCAAGTGTCTACCAGACTATCATCATCAGGCCATCTTTTTACAAAAGCAAAGACTTTCAACTTTGTTAGTTGAATGTTAGTCTCTAGCCTGTGAACGTTCTTCCACAAGTTCATGCCAGACAGGCACAAATTCCATCCTTGAGGTGTTTGTTTTTCTATTATCAGTTGCTCTTACAAGATTCTGAGCTCCTGGCACTCGTTTTCAAATCTTGACTCTACTGCAAGCTGGTTTACCTTGAGTAAGCCACTGAGATTCTCGACCTGCAGTGTTGTAGTATTTCTTATCCGATTGTTCTAAGGCAGGCTTACTTAACCTTGAAACTAATGACAGGTGGGCTGGTCGTGGTGGGGTGGTAGAAGTGCTGGTCACTACCGTTGGAGGAGGGTGGGATCTGCCCGGCGCATTTTAGATCTTTAATATCTCTAGCTTCTGCCCACTGGATGCCATCAGTGCCTCCCCGCCCCCCCATACCAGTGTGATAACTAAAAATGACCTGTGGGGGGGGGGTATGACAACATAATTGCCCTCATTGAGAAATACTGTTCTAAGGTCGGAACACTTGGGGGTGCTGGGTGGCTCAGTCGGTTAAATGTCTGTCTTTAGCTCAGGTCATGATCCCGGAGTCTGGGGATTGAGCCCCGCATTGGGCTCCCTGCTCAGCTGGGAGTCCGATTCTCCCTCTCCCTCTGATCCTCCTCTCCCCCCGCCCCCGCCACCCCACACTGATGTTCTTGCACTCTCTCTCAGATAAATAAAAATCTTTAAAGTTGAAATACTCATATATGTAAAAGCCTGTTTGCAAGCTGAATAGCTGTAAGATAACTACTAGACATTTTACTGAATATCTCCTTCAAACAAAGCACTGTGCTAAGTGCAATGGAGAACAGAGACACAAGCCAAAAGTAAGTTACTATTACTGCTTCCGAGCAGCTACTGTTGGGGGAGATGCTACAAGGGGGAATTTGATAAATTTGCAAGGTTCAAAGGCAAGGTGGCATTTGAGGGCTACCTTAAAGGGAACAGTAGAGAATGGAAAGAAATCCAAGAAGGAACCAGTGCTTTATTTCTAGTCTTTTGATAGGTTGCCAGTCAGAAAATTGAAGTTAGTGAAGTGGGTCTTAAATGCATGTAGCAAACTGAACATTGTATGACCCACCAGAAGGAAACCGTTGCTGCTCAGTGGAGCCAGTTGCTGACCGTGGGAACGTTAGTCTAGTGTTGCCAGATCTTCCGGTTTTTTTGAAAGATGTCACATTTTACAAGAATCCGAATTTTCAGCATTTCCCATATTTTAAACATTGGCTCAATTTAAAACAGCAATAACCTTGTGCTGGTCAAGGTAGGTTGCCAAGTTTGCAGTCTTTTCTAGGTAATCTTTTTAGGGGAGGCCTTCTCCCATCCTTTCTCTTAGAAACTATTGGAGAAAAAGTTAAGCTGGTACGTTCGTTCATACCGTATATTACTCAGTTCTACCCATGTTTTACTTTCACCATTTGAACTTCAGCTATCAAGATAAAGTGTAGATCTAACGTCTTGACCTAGGTTAAATAAAATAACATTTTTGGAAAATGTGAACATCTTTCACTTAAGAATTCTCCAGGGTCTTCAGCTAAAAGTGAAACCTGAAATGGTTGCCAGTAAATGCCTTTTGTAGCCTTGGAAATTCAAAGTGATTTATCACTTGGTGGTAATAACTCTATATACAAGAAAGAAGTTAAAGGTAAAGAGGCCAAAAATAACAAATATAACCATATGGCTTTTTTCAAGAGGTGTCCATATGGCTATCTAGCTAAAAATGACTCTTGCCAGCTTGACTGTGAATTTTCTTTTTTGTAGTTTTACATAAAAGCCTTTTAGGTTTAGCACTGTAAGGAAGGAATTCTTCCTCTTCTAGGTTTTTGAAAACTGAACTGTGGGTTGGGGGAGGATTGTATTCATAGGCAGCAGAACTAGATTCACAGTTGACCGTAGGATTATTGGCATTTACCTCACCAGCAAAGCTATGTGATGGCCCCTATTTATATTCTTTGAAGTCTCTGGTGATAGTTAATGTTTTTATGATGTATCTAAGTTCCATGTCTGACAGTCTAGCTCAGTACGCCATCTTGTTGTCAAGGATGACGTAAGAAATACTTTGTAAAATGCCTTGAGGAATCAAGATAGAAGTTTGTACAATTTTTACTTGTATAGTAAAGTAAATGGTATAATCTGGTCCGATTTGTTCTAACACAGTCTTTACTTTTAGTAGTTATAATTAAATATTCTGTAATTATGATAAAGAACATGAAGTTGACTAGTTCATGTGTTTCTCTTTTGGCCATAATGAAGCTAATCCCCCCATGTTCAGACTCTACAGGTCTCTTCATTGACCTATTGGTATCCATGTGATTTTTGTCACCATACTGGATGATTTGGGAAGAACACACACACACACGACCCAAAAGGATAAAAATTAGGGATATAGATTAATCTGAGTGGTATAAATTCTTAAACTTTTTCTTCATTTCTCTAATGAACCCTGAACTCATTAATACAAACTTTTTAATGATTACTATTTCTGCTCACCTTGATCGAACAGTATACTTCTGAAAAAGAATTTCTTTGGTGTACATGTTAGAAAATAGAATTGGGGAGCTGTGGAAGTTAGACTTTCAGGTTATAATGAAAACAGATAGGAAGTAATACAGATCCTCCCAATTTGTGCGAGAGGCTGAATTTAAATTACCCTAAGAGTCTCCTCAAACCAGATGCATTTCCAGTCTGCTTGGTTTGACATTGGTCCAGGACCTTTGGAATATAAGCTTATGCAATTAAAAACTAAAATGTTTCTGTCCTTGCAAGTTCAAAATATCTCAAAGCATTCTTCCCCCTTCTTAAATCATTTTGACTATTAGTATTCGTGGTGATATGGCTTCCTCATATGAAAAATGCTATTATGCAACAGCTGTAGTTGTGTTGCCTGAATGCATGCCAATTCTGTTTCGATTGAGCCGTGGGGACTTCTTGTTAGCTCCCTGGCTGCTTGGGAGAGAGGGTAATGTAAAATTAATGTATGAAGAAAGGCCTGTTATCCGACACTATTTGGGGATGCAGGTAGTCTGAAGTGGTGTACAGAAATTAAACTAACCCAGTAATCTATGTTTATGGAAAAGTGGCTGGGATTCATGGTTCCAACTGTTGGTTTTAATTTAAAAAATTAAGGAGGGTATTGATTTCCACATCCCCTCCCTTGTCCTACTTCATGAACTTAGTGTGTGTCAAGCTTGAGATTTTGAGATCTTGAAGTTTTTGTAATTGAGAGTGGGCTTCATAGGATTGGAGAGGAAGTGGTAGAAGAGATAGTTACTAAGATTCTCACAAGCTACAGATACTTGAGAAAATGATTGTTCAAGTAGTCGTTTTCTTGATAAGTAGCATGTAAATTACATAGACACTAAACATTTTCAGATTAATTCGAAATTAACTGGGATCTTTCAGCGAGGTAGTCGCAATTATTAATATGCCTATCCTTTCATATTTTTATTTTCCGTGGTAATTCTGCAATCAATTATCAGTATCTCTCTGTTCTTATTTTAGCCAAAGCTGTTCATTTCAGCATTGTCTCGTTGTCCAGTATATAATTCTGCTGTGTCCTTCCTCACATGGTTCCCAAATAGCTGCTTTGCTGATTTGCTGCATCTCCACACTGGGAGTGTTGCTGTGTAATAGACCATCCTACTGCATTTGTAACCACGATATCCAGCTTGGCACCTGGCACACACTAGGTGCTTAATAAGTTTGCTCACTTAAGAACAAAGGTTTTGTCAGTGAGGCTGTTAACACTGGAAAGAAGAAAGGACCAAATAACAGGCCATATATATTTTTTCACTTTCATGAATTATCTCATTTAATCCTTCAAACAATCTTGCACAATAAACATTATCTGCTTTATAGGTTATTAGCCCCACATTGATCTGAGAGCTGATTAGGAGAATGAGCCTGGATTTGAACCCAAGTTTTTATCCTCTGGTTATTCTTACTGCAATGCCACAGGAAGACATTCTTTAATACAGAAAACATTTTCATCCAAACTTTTTTCTAGAGACTTGTCTCTCTTTGAACTTGCTAGGGCAATTCTTTTTCGTATTTCAGACGCTTCTCCCTAATAAACACTAGTGGAGTTCCACCAAAAACAAAAACACAAAAACTTGTGTAGCAGAGCTGGAATGGAAAATATAGCATTGGGGTTAACTGGAGTAAACCCAGAGACCTGGCTTTCTTATCTCATTTCTCTGTTTATTAGCACTGGGACCTTGGGTAACTCCTTTAAGCCTCAGTTTTGTCCTAGGTAAATTGGGGATACTATTACGACCTATCTCAGGCTTAAGGGAATCCCATGAGGTAATACAGGTAGAGCACTTGCTAGATGTCTGAGATGTAGTAAGTGCTCAATAAATGGTACCTGCTGTTGTTGCTATTACCACATGGGTACATTTCACTCATTCAGCAAATATATTTACTGAGTGCATAGTATGTGCTAGGCACACTGAGGTCCTACTAATTTATCTGTTACCAAAAATGCCTTTCTGCATGGAATTTGCATTCCAGTTGCATTCCAACAGGAGAAAGCAAGACAATAGACAATATTGGGAGGAAATTGTATGTTGGAGCCCAGTTGGTGCTATTAAAAGAGGAATAAAGGGGGAAAGGGTAAGGAGGATCAAGAGAGTGTGTGTAGTGGGCTGGGGTAGCCTTTGAGATTGCCATTAAATGGAGAATTTACTATGGGGCTTATTGAGAAAATAATTGATACTTGAGCAAAGACTTGAAGGAGGTATGAGGTAAGGGAGTTTGCCACGTGGATCTCTGGGAAGAACCTGGCAAAGGGCTTATGCTGGGGGTGAACAGCAAGGAGGCCAGGGTAGCCAAAGGACTGAGAGGGATCAGTAGGGCCTCAGAGGCCATTGTGAGAGGAAGGAAGAGCCATGGGGGGCAGGTCTTGAGCAGAGGAACGATGTGATCATCATCACCATGCTGCTTCTCATCAGGAGGACGGGCCTGGACAGTGTAGCTCTTTGCTCCCCTCTCTCCTATTAGCTTAACCTTTCACAGTTTAAACGTATGGGGGAGAAAAGTGCATTCGACCACCCCAGGGTAGCTGCCCTGCCTACTCTGTCATTGATTGAACCTGGCAGTCCTGTGGCTGTAATGGTTGTATTCCTTGGGAAACAAAGGAAATGATTAGATCTTAAGAGGGGAGGCAAGTAGAATCCTGTGGTAGCACAGCTTGTGATCCTCTTTGAACAGGATGTGATGTCTTCCAGGCTTCTCGTACTGAACCAGGAAATCTTCAGGAGAGGATCCTGGGAGGTGTTGGTTGGTTTAGTGGTTTTAAAATGTTTGTATCTCCTTACAGTGAGGAGGATCCATTATGGGGGAAGAGGAAGGGCTTAAGTGTGGTAATTTGTCAGCTCGTGACCTTTGCTTAACTTCTTTCCTCCAAAGTAACAGTGGCAGGTCTACCCTCATCACGCAGAGGGATAGAAAGCTTTCTGCGCTCTGTCTCCAAAGAGAATCAATGACCTTTAAACCTGGTTTCAATATCCAGGATAGTCTTCCCGTGTTTCATGTGTGTCCAGGTCTTCTCAGCCACGTTAATTTGAAATACTTTTGTTTTTAAATTCACGCATGGGAACATGGTCCTATTAGGGAATGATGAATGGGATGGAAGCAGGTCATGATGCAAAATTTTACACAGGATTTCATGAGATTGGTGTCAGAGGGCCTCAGTTGTGGCCTGCCTTTGACAAAGTAGCTGTGTGACCATGACACCTGAGCTCAGGCTTCCTCCTCTCTGAAATGGGTTAAGTCACACGCGACTTTTTCGCCTTACAGGATAGGGAGAAAATAGGTAGACAGATATCCCCATGTACTAGTATTGTGATCCCAAATGTGGAGTACCACTTTTCTGGTGAAGTTACTGTTTGGGAACAGAAAGAGTGTGGGACGGTTCTTGTTTACTTTTGGTAGAGAACACCAGCATGCCAAGCATGGTATTTATTTCTTCACTGCCTCATTCCTCGGGAGTTGAAGCTTTTGTCTTCCTTTAAGGTTATCTACAACCTATTGTGTTTGAAAACCGCAGAGATAAGGGCTTTGCTGGGACCCTGAGCTGGTGCATTCAGACCCACACCCTAATAAGACTTGTCCTCTACCTGCTGGTCCCACTATTAATATCTTTTTACTCCTCACAAGACCCCATTTTCCCCCTCATTCTCTTAGTTATTTGAGGTAATTTTGGAGATAGGCATCACTTAATTGAGTTAAAGCTTTACATTTGAGGGGTTACTCATTAGCAGGAACAATTTTTTTAATCTCATTAACCCCATGCGACCTATTTGATAATAGACTTAATGGAAGAATTTGCTCAAAAGTCTCAAAGAGCCACTAATAGCTTCTTGTGCCTGATAAACTTTTTGCCTGCAGCGATGGAAATGTGGGAAAATTCCAGATGCTGAATAACCTGGGGCCAGCAGGTTGAGGCGGTGGAGCTTTTTGTTTGAGGCACAGCCAGGAATTGCTACAAGAGATAGTCACATCAGATACTCCAAGAAGGGTTGAGTTCAGAAATGGAAACATGTGGAACACCTCAGAAAAATTATTCATCCGCTCCAGGCCTCAGTTTCCTTATCTCTAAAACAAAAGGATTGACTAATTTCGTAATAGGGTGTGCATTATTATTTCTAGTATTTTAAAAATACCGACCAACCCATTCAAGTCTGAATTAACTTTTTTTTTTCCCTCCTAGCAAAAAGTTATCAGTGATTTCCCATTAACTGTCAATCAGATGCTCCAAGTAACTCGAGTTAACCAGATATAGAGTACTAAACTGGTATCATTCCTGGGCAAACCCCAAAACTTGATATTTTAGTCTTAATGACAAGCATACTTTTGTTTTGTTTTTTTGTATTGCAAACAGGTGCCAATCATTGCCACCTGTTGCAAATTGACCTAAGCCAATTTGGTTATGCACAACTCCTAGGGGGTTTTGAGAGGTAGATTTTGATAGCAGCCAAATTATTTGAGGGGAGTAAGGTTTAGCTACTGTCCCACAACTTTGCCAACTGTTATAACTAAAGCACGGCTGAGACACAGTCCTGCTACACATACAGGCATTGATTATCAGCCAGCAGGCACAAAGTAGTTTTGTGCAAAATTGCCCTGTATGTTTGATGACATCCCAGCTCTCATCTTTTGGTTGCTCTGATCAATGCCTTGCATGAAAACTGCGCTCGTAGACACGGCAGCATTCCAGAGAAGCGTTCTATTATCCTTAACCGGCATCAAGCAACTGGCAGTCTTCCAATCGTGGCTGGACTTGGGGCCATTTAGGGAACAAATTATGAAGGCTACGTTCTTGTTCATGCAAGAGTAGGTAGGGGTATCTCTAAATATTTTGGCCAATTCTTACAACTTAAATATATCTTTAATTCCACCAGCGAAGGCCCATTTCTAACATTTGTAATGCCTGTTTATAAGCCACTCATTTCACACACATACACGCATGCACGCACAGACACACCTCTGACATTTGCTTTGCTAATTGGCGGATGGTCTGGTGTTGATTAAAACAGATAAGAGAAACATTTGCAGTGCCTCTTTTTGGAGTATGTCTTCATGATTAGAACACAAGCTGCCTACCCTTGGAGAGGGCCTTACTGAATGTAATGCCAACTGCATTTGAGTTGTAGTTTAACCTAATTAAGTCCCACACAATATCCCATTACCTGTGCTGAATTATTGCTAACCTAATTAAGCATCTTAACACTGCCTTTCTGGAGCCCCATGGTGGAAACCACTGTTATTAATGGCACTCTGTAGGAGTTAGGACTTTGGAATGATTTTTCAGGATTCCTTTGTTCAAAAAGTGTTTAACTTCTACATATTCAGAACCATCTTGTCACTGGGTGTAAAACCATATTGGTTACAATTTACTGTATGCTCACTATGTGTCAAGTAATTTATGTACACAGTCTCTACTTCTCATCCAATCTGTGCAGTAGAGACTTGGCTCCATTTCATAGACAGAAAACGAGGTTAAAAAAAGATGCGTGGAACCCTATGCAAAGGTAGGTCCGTCTATTCGGGTGGGGCTGTCCTCTACCCCCTGGTTAGTTTCTTAATGCTGCGTAACAAATTACCACCAGCTTTGTGGCTTAAAAGAACACCAGCTTATTGCTAGCAGTTTCTTTAGGGACGAACTCTGGGCTTGGCATGGCTGGGTTCTCACTGGACTGAAATTAAGGTATTAGCTAGGGCTGTAATGATTGTGTGGGTTTGGGAGTTATCCCGCATCACTGGTTATAGGTAGAATTCTTGTGGTCGTAAGTCCAAGGTCCCCATTTTCTCCCTAGCTGCTGTGGGGACCTCTTTGAGTTCCCAAAGTTTGTTCAGTACCTTGCCACGTGGCTTCCAGGTGCAGTTGACAACATGGGTGCTGTTTCCTTCTAGACCAGCTGGAATGTCTTTCTGATTCCCCTTCTGGCACTAGCCAGAGAAAAACTGTGCTCTGAAGGGGTTGGTGTGATTCGGTTAGGCCCACTGGCTAATGTCCCTTTTTGAAACTCAGCTGTACCATATGATATAACCTGATGATGGGAATAAAATCTCTGTCTCTGAGAATATGCAGGGTGTATACAAACAGGGGTCAGAAATTTTGGGGCTATCTTAGCATTCTACACATGAAACCCTGCTCAGGAATTTGATCTGAAAGGAAGACAGGAGTGCTGATGCTGTTCCCAGGGTTAATGTTACGTGGGAGCTGTAACCATGAGGGATGGAAGGAACCAACCTGAGGCTGCACGTACCTAGATAGGGGACCCAAAGGTAGTTCTTTCTGCTTTACCATTTTTGCCTGGAGCTGACCCTGAAAATTACCGTACAGTAACAGATCTTAGAATGTGATCTAGGCAAGAATCAAATGAGCCTTAGTTGGGGAAGTGGGCTTAATTTCCTCATTACATGAGATGGGTTTTGTTTTGTTCCATAAAATTAATACCGTGGGTGGGAGCGAATCAACTTAAGAGCAGTGAATAGTAGCTTTGTATCTCTAGTGCCCTTGCTGTGCCTATAACATAGTCTTTCACAGTAAATACCATTGAATTGAGGACTGTTGGAGAATGTGTGACTACTTATTCCTTACTTAATATGTGTTCTACCATAGAAACCTTTACTTAAAAAGAAGTTTGTTTTTTTTTTTTAAGCAACCTCTTAAAATGATAGTATCTTTCAGTTACATAACACCTGGCAATTTATGAAATGTTTTTACAGAAACCGTTTTTTTTCCTGATTTTATTTTTAATGGAGATAAAAGATACAGTCAAGTGCACAAATCTGAAACCAACAGCTTGATGAAATTTTATATATGTTTATCCTTGTGTAACCCACCCACCTAGGGCAGAGTAAAGGACATTTCCAGCACCTCTGAAGGCTCCCTTGCACCACTTCGCAGTGAATCTCTCTTTCCAGGGGCACCAGTGTTCACAGAAAGACAAGGAGGAGGAGAGGAAGGAGATCTTGTGACTTAAAATCTGGGCAGACAGGAGAACCCAGATTTCTGATTTCTAATTGTGTGCTCTTGCTTCCAGAAGATACTGTACCCTTGGAGCAGACCTTTCTAGTAGACCATTTCTTAAAGCACGAGGTTCAACGATGCCTTCTTGTCCAAGACTCTGAGGCAGCCGTTGGTGATTTTCTATTCCAAGTCTTTTCGTTTGTCAGTCAAGCAAATCTAACACATTTAGTACATATTGAGTACCATCATATATGTAACTTTTAAAGTTTTAATTTAAATTTGTTATTTAGCCTACAGATATCTGTAACTTTTAAACAGAGATTTTGATGCAACTGGGGAAAGCATTGTCTTTTCCCTGCAGAGCATTTTCATTATATCTGATGATACAGGATATAAAGAATTAAGCGTTTTGTGCTCCAGACACTTCTTTATTTCAGAGGTAGTAAATGAAAAGTTTTGATGTTGTCCTTTGGCTGTCTCCTTAGAACTTGTGAAAAGCACCGGTATCTCCCAGAGCCACCTGCACTTCCCTTGTCCTTTTTTTGGGAAGTGATGTGTGCTGGCTGCAGCCGGGAAAGACTAAAAACAATAGAATTAAGGACTGGAAGCCGGTAGTGCAGCATCTTTAAAAAAAAAAAAAAAAGAAAGAAAGAAAGAAAAAAAAGAATCTATGGGTTTTATTTTTTTTAAACTGCTTTATTGAGATACATATCCAAGAATTCACCCATTTTAAGGTGTGCAATTCAATGGCTTTTAGTACATTCACTAATATTGGCAACCATCATCCTAGTCCATTTTGGAACTTTTTTATCCCCACAAAAAGAAACCCTGTACCATTTAACTATCCCCTTGCTGTTCTTCCTCCCTTCTCCTTCTGGCCCCCTCCGCCAGCCCTAAGCAACCAGTAATCCACTTTCTCTATAGAGTTCCCTGTTCTGAGCATTTCTTAATAATAGAATCTTATGTGATCTTTTGTGACTGGAATCTTTCACTTAGCCTAATATTTTGAAGGTCTGTCGTGGGTGGCATGTCTCAGTACTTGATTCCTTCTTGTGACCAAATAATATGCCATTGCATAGATACACCACATTTTTGTTCATGCGTTCTTCAGTTGATGGGCATTGGGGTGGTTTCCACCTTATGGCTACCATGAATATTGCTGGCTGTAAGGTTTGCATACAAGTCTTTTTGTGGACACAGGTTTTCATTTCTCTTGGGTATCTGTGTATGAGGGCAATTGCTAGGCGTTTGGTATTTCTGTAATCATTTGAGGACCTACCGGACTGTTTTGCACAGTGTATTTACCATTTGACATGCCGGCCGGCAGTGTATGAAGGTTCTGATTCCTCCATAGCCTCACCAACACTTTGTGTTATCTGACCTTTTTTGTCCAGCTCTCCTAGTAGATGCTAATTGGTATCTCACTGTGGTTTTGATTTTTATGTCTTTGATTACTAACAACGTTGAACATCTTTTCATGTGCTTACTGACCATTTGTATATCTCCGAGAAATGTCCATTAAGATTCTTTGCAAAACAACAACAAACCTTTGCATATTAAAATTATTTCTCTCATTGAGTTGTAAGACTCCCTTATATGTTCTAGGTACAAGTCCCTTATGTACGATTTGTAAATATTTTCTCTTATTATGTAGACTGTCTTTTCACTTTGATGGTGTCCTTTGAAGCCCAAAAGTTTTTGATTTTGGTGAAGTCTGATATATTTTTGTTGTTGCTTTTGCTCAGGTTTTTAGTTTCATACCTAAGAGTCTTTTGCCAAAAGAAGGTCATGAAAATTTATGTACAGCTTGGTGCAGGTTCTTAAAAGTTATGAAAGATGCAGATGTGGGGGGGGGTAGGTAAATGGTACATGGGAACTCATTGTAATTGCAGCTTGTGAGAGTGAAATTTTTTCAAAAGAAAACATTAAAAGAAATGGGGCATAGGTAACATTCAAGAGACTCGGACTCATTTGATAGTTTCCTCTTAATTATGAAAATACGAGTGAGGAAAATGGCTTCCTGTGTTTTACGCTGGCATGGCCTCCTTTTCAAGTGAATGAACATGGCATCTGGGCGGCAAGAGAAAGAGAGGACCCTTAGTAAACTTTGGAATGGTTTGACTCCAAGGAACCAGACCATGCTATGATGCCCTAAGTGCTAGCACAGTTTTAAAACAAAAGCATAAGTTACTCTGATGTCCTGCCTTTCACTGCTGCCCCTCTTCTTCCCAGCAGAGCATCTGTAAAAGACTACGCTTGAACTTGAACCTGATCGGATATTTAATGATATTCATGAATCGTTATCACTGTGACCATGGTGTTGTGCTTTTTTTTTTGTTTAAACAGAAAGCATCTTTATCATTTAGCTTTATATAAACTATTTGTGGATGACATTATAGGGTGTCTTTAATTGGTTTCAGAAATAACTTAGGCTGGGAAAAGTGGGCATAGGAATGAACGAGATTAACTGAGTTGGTAATGGTTGAAACTAGGTAATGGGTCTGTGGAGATTTGTTATACTCTTCTGTCTTTTATAGGTTTTTCCATAATAAAAACATAGTTTTGGATGAGTTTATTTTTAATACAATGTTTTAATGCAGCATTTCCACTTGGAGCTGTGTTTGCTTTACGTAGATGTGTTTGCTTTACGTAGATGTGGGTCTTCTGTGTTTGGGTGTCCTGCCTGCCCTGGTATGGAGGAACACTTAGGAGCAACTCCTGGAACTAACTTCTCCGAGGCAAACCTTGGTTTACAGAGGCTTTATGGACCCATGTGAGGTCTGCTAGAGCCCCAGCGGAATTCATCGATTGCTTCCAGTGCCCTCTTTGCTCGGTATGCTATAGGTGCTCATCTGTAATGCCCTTTGTTTCATAATTACACAAGTTTATTTTTCTGAAGCTTTTTAAACCCAGGATTCTGTAAATCTGTGCACTTGTTAAAATGGAAGTTTATATAGACAATGCACATTTATATACATGAACACACAGATCTGATAACTAGAAAAAGTTAGCAATAGTCCATAGAGAATTTGGTCACTTGGGGGTCGAACTATATCCTTATCCAGTCATTGATCCTGCTGTTTGTAGAGGAGACTTTAACATGCTTTATTCTCTCTCGTTCTCTTTCTAATGGCTAGGAACCTCCATAAATAGGGTGTATGAATCTTGATTTATTCAAAAACAAGATTCTTGAAGAGAATTGTTACAACTCTGTATTCAGATGACTTTCAGAACAACGTTGAATAATCTGAACAAAAAAGGGGACGCCATCTGGAAATTATTCTATGCTTTATTCTTGGTTTTGCTAGCATAATGAAATACGAGCATTCCAACTTCTCGTAATTGTTAAACTTTGTGATGTAAATGGTGCCAGGCTTTGAAAAGGCTTGTAAAGGTTTTGCTGACTTTTTTGTTTTTGTTTTTACATACTTTCAATGAAACTATCTGTGCTGTTTTTGCTGAAAGGAGAAGCAGCCTTTGAGCAGCTCTATTTTACTATTTTGAATAATGAGAAATATAAGAACAAATATTGACTGCTGTGTGAATAATTCCTATGCAAGAAGATTTTCACCTTTTTCCAGAAATTGCCCGTTGTAGCTTTTTGTCCTGTTTGGCTCCATGTCTGCTTTTATGCTTCATGGTTCAAGATCCCAGATAGCATCATACATTGGGTTTTTAACCCTTAACTGCATGACATTCCCCAGTTCCCAGCCTGTTTCCTAGCTCATGGCAGAGGGGGATAGGAATAATAACACTATTTAGCATCTAACTTTGCAAAAAGTACTTCAAAGTACACTCTATTTGCTAGTCTACCTGATTTTTGAGGGTAATAACCACTAGTAATTAATTACCAAAATCCAAAGAGTAGTTCTTTAAAAAAAAAAAAAAAAGATGGTTGCAGAGATGACTATCTTGTAAGAACAATGGAATGGCAGCAAAAACATTATCCTTGAAATGTTTTTATTTATTTTTTTTTTTTAAGATTTTATTTATTTGTTCGACAGAGAGAGAGGCAGTGAGAGAGGGAACACAAGCAGGGGGAGTGGGAGTGGGAGAGGGAGAAGCAGGCTTCCCACTGAGCAGGGAGCCCCATGTGGGGTTCGATCCCAACACCCTGGGATCACGCCCTGAGCCGAAGGCAGATGCTTAACGACTGAGCCACCCATGCGCCCCATTATCCTTGAAATGTTTTTAATCATGCTTTCAACTTACAAAAATAACATGCTCAATGCAGGAAAAATTCTGGAAACAAAGACACATGGTGGTGATGATTATAGCTTTATTTATTGTTTTTATTATATTCCTGGCTACTTTTTTCCATACCTCATTTTTGTTGTTTTTAATACAGCAATCCCTTGGGAGAGAGAATATTATTCCTATTTTTCAGCTGAGGAAATTGAGCAAGAATGGCCAAATAACTAGACCCAAGTTTGCATTGCTAGTGCGGGAAGAGTCAGAATTAGAATTTTACGTGAATGAAGAGCCTTAACTACGTTTCCCTGTGTTTATTCCCCTGGATCCATAGTCCCCTCACCAGTGGACATTCTCAGCAGTGTCTCCCCACTCGTTTCTCTTTGCGGAAAACAAATATCCTATTATAAAATCCTAACGTTAGTTTGTGTTCTGCTTTATAACTCTTCTGAAAGTCCTGTAAATCTAGACCAGCAAAGTTTGGTATTAGGTCTCCTGTCAAGAATGGCATTGAGAAATGAATATTCACGACCAGAGACAGAGGGAATAAAAATATGATCCTCCAAGGGCTTAAAATGACAGAGATCATGAAAAATCTCTCAATGATTAATACATAGTCAAAGAATGTCATCCAGATATTTATCCAAGATTCCCAAACTGATAACCTATGTGAACATTCTTTGCCGCCTCTTCAAGATGAGTGTGTCAAATAGATGCTCTGAAAAATCTTGTCTGGTTTTGATGCGCTGGTTCTCAACGCAGCTCGATTAATTCCTCATCCTGGCTTCTTCTCTGCCACACTGTACTCCTGATGACCAAATACAGTAGTCCGAAGTGTTTAAATCTTGAGAATTACCGCTGTTCCGTAGTTTCAGATGTAGGTCAGACATTAAGGGGGCTCTCTGGCATTTCAGTGCTTTCCTAAATATAAAGGTCATCCCCACCTAATTGATCTCCCATGTGCAAGTGTGCTTTAACTCGTGAGATCGCTCCGTGGACACTCTCGGTTTTCATTAGGTAATGCCAACACTGCTTGCTTCAGCCCGCCCGTGAGGTTACGTGGGAGAGACCTGTATGCCAGAGGGAAGCAGGGGAAGGCTACGAAGACCACTGGCCATTGCTAATTATATTGCTATCTCAGAAAACTGTAGGTGAGGCTGAGGACACCATCTACTCAATTTTGATGAAGTTATGGAAGTCTTAGGAATGTAAGCAACCAATTTTTTGGTTTTGGTTTTTGTTCCGGGTGTGTGCTTACTTTTAAAATTACTATTGCTTTTAAGTGGACAGATGATCTAGAAAATGGAAAGAATTGAGTCAGGATGAAGTGCTATTAATAGGGCCAAATAAAAACCCGCCCCAGCACGGCTTTATTAGGTGTATGAACTGTGCGTCTCTCTGGGGTTTAGGGTCAGAAGTTAGCGCTCCTCTCGCTTTGGACAAGCCACGTCCCTTAGGGCCCATATGTGTCGGTTGGTAAGAATGGGCATAACTGCAGTGGTGGCCATCCTTCTCGGCGTGAGCTGTTCTCTTTCTGTTTTTAGGACTCCCTGCATGGCATGGGGTCCTGAGCCATACTTGAGGTGTGTGCAGGATTCTGAGTTAAGGGTATTTTCTCAGCTGCTCCTTTCTTCTTCATTCATCTTTCACTGGTAAACTGTAAGAAATGATTCATAGCTTACCCATGTCTGTAGGAAGGACCAGGAGGCCCTCCAGTGACTTTTTTTTTTTTTTTAAGCAGTTCCAGAGAGACACAAACGAAGGTAGTTAATAACATTAACAATGTTATTCCCAGAAGAAAGTTCCAGCCTGCTAGGACTTGTTTTGGAATTTGAAAAGTCCTGAGGAGGCCAACTGCTCTGTAACAGGGATTCTTTTAGACTTCTGAAGTTTAGAGAGACTGGGGGTGGGAGGAGAGCATTAGGGAAAGAAGCAATTAAGTTAAAGTTTCAAAATTGATGAAGTGAAGCAGTTTCCCATTCCTGCTAATGGGAGAAGCTCTGCAGTTTTATTTATTTTTTCCATGTGAGTCAGAAACCCGTTCTTTTCCTCGTGGCTGTCAGGAGCCCGGATGTAGGGACCGTTTCTTCCACACCCCTTCTTTCTCTGACAGCCTCTGGTTTGGGTTTACATCTCTGGGTGGTAGCATATAGGCCTCAGTTTATTACTACAGTTTGTTCATAAAACCTGGAGGAAAAGGACAACCACATGAGTCATTTAGCTAGAGGGTCATGAGTGGATCAAGTAATGGAACTTTTCTATGCACTTAGTATATCGTGGTGTGTGGCAAGCAATTTGGAGTCTGTAGATCCCACCTGATTTTTCTGGTTGGGTAGAGGGGGAAGATCAATAGAAGGAGTCAGAGCTGGCTTTTTTTTTTTTTTTCTCTTTTACTTTGGCAAAATTGGTTAGAAAAGTAGTGCGATTCTTATTAAATGGCATAACATGCAGGAGTGGGGTGTGTGCGGGGAGACAGATGCAGATCTCTTTGCATGCAAGGATTGGAGTAGTTTCGCGGTCTACCCTTGAATCTCTGCAGACACTGTTGTAAACCCAGCTTATCCAAAAGTCGTAGTCAACCCATGTGCCAGCTAGACAGTACTCTTGTTGGCATTTCTCAAGTGTGCTCTTCACTTCTTAGCACTGAAACATTATGGAGCTGATAGATTTTTCCTGGTTTCAGCCATCGCAGCAAGTGTCCCCCCCTTCCTTCTGACTGTAGGTGGGAGAGTCGGCCTTTCCTCGGGAGGCCTCGTGATCACACGTTTTGTGTAGCAGCTGTAGGAACACACTTCCCCACAGTGCTCTTGTGGGATCATTTTGTGCCATGGCAGTTTCCGACTTCCTAAGGTCTGGGAGAACTGAATTTTGACCTGACATGATCCAGTCTCATGGATTCTCCGGGCCTTGGAGAGTTTCTTTTCTTCCTTTTTTTTAAAAGATACGTTTTCTGTTCTCCTTGTTATCAAAGCTTAAAACCATTTCCTTTCTCTGTGTTCAAAAATAAAGCAGATTTTACTATCACAGTATTGGAATTGAGTATACAAACCTAAAAAAGACTTTATATGCTTTTTGTTGTGGGGAGGGGCATTTATCGGTGAGTACTGATGACCACATGGTCTATGACCTTACAATACTAACTCCTTACAAAAGCCAAAATGGGTTTTCTAAGTCCCCTTCTTAATTAGGGTCTGACAGTGAGTGGTCTTCCCCAGTTGTCATTTTGTATTGTTAATTGGCCCAGTGCTGTGGAATCTTACTGTCTGCTCCTGCTAGTGCTGACTTATTACATCCGTTCTGTATGTTAATATATGTGGCATGATGCAGAGTGAATTCTGGAAAGGAGAAGGGGGATGAGTTTCTCAAAGATTATCTCCATTTATAATGCGAGCCACACTATAGAATTCTGTAATACTTACAATAAGCCTGATATCTAAAATCACATCTCTTACATGGTCTACTTATGTAGGTAGATTTTACTATCTCAATGTCCTAATGTGAGTTTAAGTTTAAAGACACCCCCCTCCCCCCCGCTTTCTGTTTCTGAAGGGAGGTCCAGCTAATTTACTGCAAATGAAATAAGAAGTATTTTGGAGGAATAGGTTGACATTTAGCATTCTGGTTTGAAATTCCTCTGAATGTTAAATATTTAATGTGCTGCAAAGCATCCTTAAAAATTAAATATGAATGAGTTTTAGAAAACCTTACAGTGGTATAAAAAATTGAGATTTCCCCCCCATTTCAAGTGTGTCTGCCTAGGGAATCTTAATTATGTTTAATGAAGATGACATTATATATTTGATCAGCATGGGGACATCCTAAATAATGAAGTTAATATAAACAGGATCCTTCTGAATAATATTACAAAACAGGATCCTTCTGAATAATATTACAGCAGAGATTTACTTTGGATAAATTACTAGTTCTATGGAAGTTAGTCACTCTATCCCCTTGTAGTTTTTTGTTTAAAGTTAAGAGTAAAGTCAAATGACCAGAGAAAATTCCTTTATTGGAAAAAAAGAATTTTCCTAGGTCTATTGCTTTGGTAATACTAGTGCTTTACTTCTGTAGAGTCATGAGATTTAGAGTACTTTTAAACTTTGTGTGTGTGTGTGTGTGTGTGTGGACTTTCTGAAAAGACGCATTATCGTTACTACTATTCAAAAATAGTTTTCTTGACATTGGAATTTATAATCACATCTATATTTTTGCACTGAAAAACATTCTAAAAAATGATGATATTCCTCTGGTTTAATGGTGTGGGAATGAAATAGACCCTTGGATTTATTCTATAATGCTGACATCTGACATTTAAAAAAAAAAATCTTACCTGTATTTTGCCATATCTTTCTACCTTTCATTAGGTTATATCCCATTCTAGTTGCATGCTATCTCAATGATCAGTTTTGAAATGGGAAAATGAGATTTGAATTCATGAGTGTATAGTGTTGATGCTTTTGTAAAAAGAATGTAAACTTCATATATTTCCAAAAAATGTTTTAAATTCCATGAATTTTTCTTGAGAAACCCTTTTTCTAAAAGAAAGGGCTTAATGTCTGTACCCTATCTGTTTGAAAAGAATGGGGGTAACTTTCAGGAACTTTGCTTTTATTTTTTTTTCTGCCTTTGTAGTTACCGTAGAGAACATTGCCTCTTTTTTTTTCTTTTTTTCATTTTGACTAGGTAAAACTAGCACCCTAAAAATGGAATCTATTGTTGCTAGTATTATAATTACCCAGCTTTCAAACTTCTTCAGCGTTTTTGATGCATCTGTCAATACCCTCACAACCGATCAACAACTGAGAGCTCAGAAATGCCCCTTTAACATTCCTGTCTTTTTTTTTTTTTAAACATTTTATTTATTTGACAGAGACAGCCAGCGAGAGAGGGAACACAAACAAGGGGAGTGGGAGAGGAAGAAGCAGGCTCCCAGTGGAGGATCCTGATGTGGGGCTCGATCCTAGAACACTGGGATCACGCCCTGAGCTGAAGGCAGACGCTTAACGACTGCGCCACCCAGGCGCCCCTAACATTCCTGTCTTTCTGTTCTGGAAACATCACCTTATTCTAGCCTTCCATCTCCCCCACCCCTTTTTGGTTTATTTTAATAGCAACAAAAGTTACCATTTACTGAATACTTACCATATGCTGACTGTGTTACTGAGATAAATGAATTATCTTATTAATACTAACAATAGTTCTATGAAGTAGGACACCTTGGGCAGAGAGGAGAGTCTTTGGGTTAGGTGATGTGCTCTGGGCTACTCAGCTACTAATTGGCAGAGCTGGGATTTGAATCCACAACAGCCTTTGACCCTAGTCTTCATGTTCAACTGTGTATTATGTTGCAGTTTGCAGATGATGGGTTATCCTACTTCAGGTTATCACTGCCAGGTTATCCTACTTCAGGTCTATATCAGATCAGTTTATTCCTCTGCTGTATAACCTTACTTCAGGGGGTCCCTGATACTTCTAACTCTTCACAGTCTTGCTTTCTAGATCCTCCATGATTTTACCCAAGTCAACTTTTTCATCCTTGTTGTTTATGATAAGGATTGACTGGCTAGAATAAAAATAAAAAGAGGAAAAGATGCCTTTGAGACTAACTTTGATAGGATTCTATAATTAGGATCATTTGGTGTCCCCTGAAGTAACACAGCGCCTGGCAGTAAAAGATTGCTGTGTCCTTTGTGGTCAGGATCTGATAGCACAGAACTCTTACTTTCAAACTTAAATTACATTCAGCACTTTGCCCTGTAGTTTAATTGGAAGAACACTGGGTGCTTCAGTGCTGATTCCTGGCGCCAGAACAATTTAGTATTCCCTGGGGCCTTTTGACTTTGCCCCGTCTCTCCTCCACAATGAATGTCAACATTCCTTCCCAGAGGTTGAAGACTAGCAACTTTTAAATGACAGGTGAAAACTTAGCTTTAAGCAATGACACTTGAAAATCAAAGTCATTGACAAGGTCTTAAAAATCCCTAGGTATACACATCTAGGGGAAAAATTAGGGAAACACCAAGATTAAAAATAGTGAAGCTGTTGAGACACACCTTTTAGTTTTATTTAACTGGTTATGGCAAAAAAGTGGTACAGGGTTTTTTCCCCATCATTGTTAGTGGGTCAACTCTTTCCTTGAGTAGTTAAGTGGAAAGAAGGAGCTCAGATGTGTCAATATTACATCCTTTTTTTTTTTTTTTTAAAGGAAGGAAGAATGAAATAAAACAAATACTTTCCCCCTAAGCCTCATTCTTTAGCAGGAATTTGTTTCAAAAAAAGTCTGAGGAAATCTTATTGGCAGTTAATTGTATATCACATTCAACTATTTGTGTAACGTAGAGCAAGTCTGTTCATTGCATGGAATGTTTCTTTACTGGCTTCATTCCTTAAACTTGGAATTAATGCATTGTGGACAAAATGAAAAGCCCCCTTATTTAATGCTGCCCCAGACCCCTTTGAAAGGAAATATTCCAGAGATCTAAAAATCCGACAACTACGGGAAATCTAGTGCGCTGAGGTCTGATACAATTCAACAGACATTAAGCAAAATTTTCGCCTGCCTGCATTTTCATAGTACTTATGGATTCTTCCAGTTTTTAATTGGGGTTGAAGAGATTAGGAAGGGAGGAATCCAGGCAAACCTCTGATTTTCCATGAATGGAGTCCCAGGGCTTGGGATGCCTAGCAAATACCTCTACCCTCTACTATCCCTTTGTTTTTGTTAGTGACTAGGATGAAAGTGAGTGTATAATGCAGGGTATAAAAAGGCATGTAGGGATGTGTGCACGTGCAGGCATGAAACTAGAGCAATTGCAAAGAGGCCTACCCTGAACTTATCTGGGGAAGGTAAACAAGGTCAACATGCACATAAACTCTGGCAGAACTCCTGTCTAGAGAGGTGTTTAGAGTGAGTTTCTGCTTGTTAATTTGCTTATTACCCATGATATCTCTTTATTGCTCAAACATAGGAAATATGTTTGCTACACCAGTACAGGCGGAGCGTGTTTATCCATGGGCTGGTTTGGTTGGTGATCCTACTCTCTGTGGCCAGAAAATCTTCTCCGTCATGATTCCGGTTAATACCAGACTCTCATACTGTTAACCTAAATACCGACCGCTTCTGGGGGGCATAGTAGAAGGTCGTGTTATACCACGTCGTCAACAAGGACGTGCCTACTCTGTGCTGGGCATTCAGAGATGAGCAAGAATCCATTCCTGGTCTTCTAGAGCCTGACAAGGTAGCAGAGGTGAGAGGTGGATATGTAAACAAATTGCAGTGGGTTAAGTGTTAGTAGTGTGATACCCCCACTGCATAGCGATCAGGAAAGACTTTCCAAGGAGCCTTAATGATGAACTGACCAGGAAAACTAGAGACAAAGCCCGTTCTAGGCAAAGGAAGCACCCTCTTTGAATGATTCTCTCTGTTGAGAATTTCCAGCAGGGGGTTTCTCTCCTGGTATGTCCCTCTCATGAATTCATTGAGTGGTTCTAGGTGTGGAGGACACTGGGAACAAAACAAAAATCCTACTCTCACGTGTCCTACATGCCAGTATGGGGAGACAGCATAGCAGAAAATATAGGACATGTCTGATATGACCAGGGCTACTGAGGTTGCTGTTTTGTTCAGAATGGCATTTGAGCAGAAGCCGGAAGCAGGGAACAAGTCCATTCACCAGCAACATGTTTCAGAAAAAGGGAACAAGAAAGTGCCAAGGACCGGTGGCTGGAAAGCGACCAGCCAGTCTGAGTAGCATCCTGGAGGCCAGTGTGTCTAGAGCAGATTGAGGTTGGAAAGAGGGCAGGAGAGAAGGTAAAGGGCATGCGTGACCTAGTTAGTGGTTTTGGAACCAGGCAAGGAGATGGCCTTTAGTCTGAAGTGCTTGGAAAGCACCTGGAGAGTTTGGACCTGAAAATGATTAAGAGCCGTGGCCTTGAAGTCAGACGCATCTGAGTTCAGATCTCACCCTGCCACTTACTAGCTCTGAGTCCTCCTCTGTAAAATGAAGTGTATTATTCTTACTTTGAAAGCTATGTCAGAAGGAGGAGGAGGAAGTCAGGAGGAGGAAGGCAGTAGCCACAGAAGATAACAGGAAGAGGATTTGTTTTTATTATAAGTGTCTTGTAGAGAGATGGGGTGTGAATGAGAGGTGACTCTGGCAGGGGGAAGGCAGTTACATGGAGTTGGGGTTCTGAACAGAGCTCCAAAACAAAGGCTGGCAGACACTGCATCGTGGTTGTTGCCATTGAGAGATAATGCAAGCCCTTGGTTAGCAAGGCTTCAACTGTGCACACGAGCTCAAGGACCTTTGAGACTGAGCTGTTCGCCTGACTCCAGTTTTAAAGCTGTGTATTAATAAATGAAGAAATGACAACTAGAGTTACCAACACTGTTCCATTTTAAATAGTTTTATTTAGCAAAATAACTCTTAGCACGAAAATGCTGTCTAACTGTGCCATGTATAAGCCAGTCTCAGTATTTCTTTAAAGCATTACTTTAGAGAATACTATCTATGCCTGGTGTGTTCTATTCATGGAGCACAGTTCAAAGCTATATGATAGATACCTTTTTTCCCCTTTCTGTCATTTTATCTCTGTGACTGTGTACAAAGTCTTATTAGTAGATAAAAGTACAGAGTTGGGGCTATTGACCAATGTGAATCCCAGGTCAAAAGCAAGCAAACCAACCAACCCTCCTGCTATCTCCCCTGCTCTGCACACGAGACTCTAATTCCTGTTGAATGCTGGGACTGAGGCTCCAGGTCACTTGTGTTGTATTTGGGTTAGATATCCCTTCCTCCTGATGGCCACTACCTGCAACTTCTGCTTATGCCTCCCTCTTCTCCCTGGCTCTGGGAGCTTTTAGGATAGGACTGTCTTAATGCCGAGTCATCTAGAGTTTAGCTTGGAATCAACTCAGTCTGTGTTCACTAACAGAAAACAAAATTGGGCCACCATGGGAAGGTGAGCATTTCCAGAACATTCAGTTGGACAATGCTAAAGCTAGGACAAAGGAAGCTCACTTGCTGCTCCAGAAGTCTGGGGGACCAAGAGCTCTTGGTCCGAGATTCGAGTCCTAGCCTCTAGGAAAGCCCAGAGTCAAAGGAACAGCAGCCCCATCCTGCTGTGGGTGGGATGTATGACTTGGGAGGAAGCTGCTTGGTCCTGGTGAGCCTTAGTTTCATCCTTCATAAAAGAAGGATACTAACGCATACCTTTTAGGGTGGTGGTGAGACAGACATGACAAATCAGAGTGCTTTCCTGCTTTCCTTCCTCCTGTCCCCTCAGGAAGCCCCACCCAAAGCCGCTTCCATCTCTAATCCTGAGCACTGTGACTGCAAGTGGAGAGCAGCTGTTGGTGTCTGAAGATTTGGAATAGCCTCCCCCCCCCCCGCCCCCCTGGAAGTGGCCAGCAGTAATGGGTATTTCTCTCACCTTCTGTTTTTTTGTTTTTGTTTTTTCCTTTTACAGAAATTTCTTTTAGCCGGATCATACTTTAAAGTATACTCCACAGAAATTTGGAATTATACAGTAATTCAGTATAGAAAAGACCATACTGACATTTCAGAGAGACTCACAGTAGAAGTACTGTGATTTGAAAGGTTCCCGAGTGTAGAACTTTCCAAACTGTGATGAGTAGGCCATCTCCATGAGAACTACCTGGATGATTCTCACACGTATTGGCCTCCCTTGGGCCTGTGGACTCATAATCTGTGGAGGTGGGGCCGAGGAATCTGCATTTCCTACCAAGCAAACCAGGATTTGTGTTCTGCCTCTCAAGTTGGGTAACCACTATCTTAGTGCTGGAAATTCAATTTACGTAACTGTATTGAGCACCTTGTATGTGCTTTGTCCTATTCCTCGCATAGTAAGTCCTCATCGCTATGATGATAAGGCAGATATCATTGAGATACAGTTTGCATTCCATAAGTCACCCATTTAAAGTGTGTAATTAATTGGTTTTCAGTGTATTTCCAGAGTTGTGCAGCCAACAACATAATCTAATTTTAGAACATTTTTACCATCCCCCAAAGAAGTAACTAATAGCAGTTCCTGCCCAAGGTAGACATTATAATACCCTTTTTTAGAGCTGGGGAAATTGAGGCTCTGGACACTTGAAGCAACATGCCTCCAACCCCACAGTACGTACTAGAGCTGAGGGTCAGAGTCTTGACAGCCTTGCTTCCAGAACCCATACTCTTTCCACTATACCATGCTCCCTTCCAGGAACTCAAGCCAAATTAAATATTTACTTGGGGAGAATAATTTGATGTTCTGGTTTTGTCCTTGTTCAGTAGTTTTAGATAACATATTTTTCTTTCCCGTTCCAACTGGCATTTTGGGGTAAATAAATAGGGTTTAGTTTTTAGTTACGTATGCAGTACAGCCAGAGTTTTAAACTTACATGAGAAATCAGCACGTTAAAAATGTCATAGTGGGAGACTGAAAGCTGGAAGAAGCCAGCATTTTGATTCTATCCCTCGGTGACCTATCACATACCTTCTTTGAGACTTAGGTTCGTCTTCTGTCAAAGCAATGAGTTGTACCAAATCTTTTATTTACCCATTAAACACTTATTGGACATCTATTGGCAATTATGCTGGATATTCAGGGAAAATAACCATTTTCCTACCAGCTATGCTTAATTGGGCAAAAACAGTATGCCAGACACTGTCCCATTTAATTCTAACAGCAAACCTAGTAAATGCTGATTATCACTCTGTCCTGTCTCTTCAGGGTTGGAGGTATGTTGCTTAAATTTACAAGAGGAAGGTTTAAATAACTTGCACCCGTCACGCAGCTGAGGTAGTTGAGGTCTGGAGGATTCCACAGCCCAGACCTTAGCCCCCACGCTCCTCTCCAGGTGAGCAGTTGGTTTTGCCCCCTGTGAGGTCACTACCAATGTTTATAAACAAATACCTACAGTACAATGGGACAGTAAGTATTGTTTGACAGCAATGAAGGGGGTTTAATCGTTTTGCCTCTTAGGTAGGGCTGGATGAGCCCATGGATTCTGTTGAAGGTACGGCTAATTAGTGTATTTGCTTCTCTCCAGCAGCCCTTCTGTGCATAGTAGGTGCCGGTTGGATTTTTAGGACTACTTACTTCCCCCAGTACTTGCATTGCCCTGCAGGATGGAAGGAACCCTGTCTATAGAGCAATCCTGTAGTACTAGATTGGGAGAGGCCAGCACCTGTGCAACTTTTTCCAACTTCAGGTTACTCCTTTGACCTCCTTGGCATATGTGTTCAAAGCCTTGGACTCAACTGGAGATTTGGGGTATGTTCCCACTAGGTGGTACCATCAACAATCAAGGGAAAAAGTCATTTTCCCAAGGACCCACCTTGCATGTGGATTTCTAAATCAACTTGAGGACCCCAGGAGGTTGAGACTGGGAGCCAACCTTGTAAAGGCACCGGGAGCTAATGTGGACGCCATTTCCTGGAAATCGTTTTTTAAATCCATCTTGTTACCTCAGAAGGCTTTTGAAAAGCTGATGTGGAAGAGTTTCTGGCGTTGGGATGGGGACATGGGTAATCTCAAATGACTCCTTATTCCTGGGAATAGTTCTCTTTGGAGGATTTTCGAAAGTTACTGTTTATTGAGCTCTTACTGTATGCAAGGAATAAGTGCTGTACATCATTCGAACCTCACAAAAACCCGACAAGGTAGGTGTTTTGATCGCCTCCATTTTACAACTTAGAATATGGAGGTAAATTAACCTCTCCAAGACCACCCGGTTGGTTACAGGATTTTTTTTTTAATTCCCTTTCACATTCCTAATTTTTTCCCCCTAAAATTTGAAGAACATTTCTAGCCAGCATTTATTTAGTCATTAAAATTATATTGTGAGTCTGAGCCTGGAGAACCATTATTCATGAAAACGTTAGTTAATAATTATTGAGAATCCTGGCATGTGGTGTGGGAGCCATCGCCGGCGAGGGTTGTTACCATGGCATTCGATATGCATGACAGGCACCCTGGCTGGGAGAGCCTGAAGAACCGATGCAGGCAGGAGGACCTGGGAGATATTGATGTAATCATATTAGCATCACATTTATTCTGAAAAAGCTAACTGCTTTGATTCATGTCTTAAAATCCACATTTAAACTCACCATTCTCAAGATTGGTTTTCTCTATTTAAGTTTTCATCTTAAAATCCTTCGACTCCTTGGCCTCTGCTCCTGTCTCAAGTTTCAGAGATAGGTTTATAATTTTTTTTTTTTTAACAATTCAAGTCAGATTTCATCAGCAAATGCAATTTTCTTGAAACCTCTCTCCTATGGCAGACATTGCTAGCATTAGTGGCTTCTCAAATTGGTATTAAAATTCTAGCACAAGAGTAGAATGGAAATTTTAGATCACTGAGTTTTCTATAATCTGCTTTTCATTTTCTAGGTGAGGGACATTAGGCCTGGGGAAGGCTCAGTGACTCCACCAGGCCACAGAACTAGTTTGTACCGAGCTGCAGCTCGCCATTCTTAGTTATTCAGGTTTCGTGATGTGTTGATGTATAGTTCCTGTGCTTCATGATTGTACTAAAAAAGCATCTTTAAATAAGAAATCGTACCAGCATTGCATTTATGAAAATTATCTCTACTTGGGTGTGGTACAAATGAACACTTCATGTGAAAAACAGCCACAACGGCCTCCAAGGTAGTGTATTTTGAAATGTCGAAAAACCCCTCTTCCTCTCTGAATGCGATAGTGCCACTGTGCTTTAAACCCCGACAGTTGTTTTTCATTAAGTTATTTTTAAATTATGTTTTTGCACCAGTATTTTTCAGTCTCCTTCCGTGATATTACTCTGTGTAAGTGCTATTGGGATTTGCACAACTGAATGAAACACTCCCCCTACGGAGATAAGACACATGGGAAACTTCAGTTCAGGGTCCGAGTGTCATGCTGGATGATCCAGTTCATCTGGCTCTTAGAGCTGTCCCAGACTCTTGGGATGGGAACTGGTTTCTAAATGGCCTAGATTTTCTTTTCTCCTTTGTGAGAAGTTAGTAAAGTGGGTGCCTGGTTCTGAGCATGTGGAATATAAACATTCTTAAATCACCGATTTCATCATGTCACTTCCCAGCTAAAAATCCTTTTAACAGCTCTTTATTTCTTGGCAAATATGCATTTATTCATTTACTCATTCAAAAAATATTTACTAAGTGCCTACCATACGCATAAAATCCCACTTCTCTTGCTGGCTTGAAAAGCCTCCAGAGTCTAGCACCGTCATTCCGATTCCCTTCAGTTCAGCTCCATTCGCAAAAAGTTTCGCTTATGAAACTGTCTTTGTATCACAATGACTGATTTCAGAGGCCCTCTTTAGAATATGAGCTTTTCCAGGAAAGAAGCCATGTCTCTATCTTTGAACACCCCTTCTCAAGTATACAGGGCCAGTGCATAGTGAGCCCTTCAGAAGGGTTTTCTTGAAGCCAAAGGACCTAGAATGTAGGGTCCACATGGGCAGGGATTTTGTCTGTTATACTCCTTCTTGTATCTCTAGCATGTGGAACAGTGCCTGGCCTGAAGTGATTAGTACTTAGGGCTAGACCCTGCCTGGGAGCACTCTGAAATGTTCTCTCTCAAGCTCAAGTCCCATCTCTTTGGAGTTTGTCCCTCCCTCACCCCCCACCCCAGCACCTTGGGCCTGTGCCAAACATACTAAGTTCAAACCAAGTCTGTGTTGCATTGTTGACTACTCTTTTTTTTTATTTTTAACTTCTCCTTCCAACTAGACCCTGATCTCCTTGAGAATATGGGGCCATATTTTACATGGTTTCTGACTCCTTCAGAAAGGACATGATTGATTGCCTGAGTTGTTAATTAAACATCGTTGCTTAGGTCTGGAAAGTTAGGCATTACAGGGTTTCTAGTTCCCTTTGTCTTTAACGGATGGATTCCTAAAACCTGAGCATTTGAATGACTTTGTGCACACACAGAACACTTGAATATTGAGGGCTATACCCTTCAAGTGCCGCCTGCTCCAAGAATAAATGCACAGCCATTAAATAACCCCCGCCTCTTTTCTTTTAAGGTGAAACAAAAAAGCCTTAATGGAGATCGAGGGGGTGGAGAGTGCAGGAATTAGGAGTTAGGAGAGTAGAAGTAGGGGAGTGGAAATTTGGCACCATCTGCAAAGCGTTTGGGCAACTCAGCTTTCCATTTCTGAGAGGTTGCCATGTGCATTGTCCTGAATATTACTTATAGTCAAGTTACATCGGCTAAAGGCTGAATCTTTCCAACACATGGAGCTGATTTACTTGCCTTTTTCCCTCTTAGTCTCTTTGAAAGCCAAAACAACAACAACAACAACAACAACAACAACAACAATCCGGTAACCCTTCAGAGGTTTGATTGCGTTGGAGGCAAAGTGTTTCCTTCTTGTTTTGCCTTCTTTGTTCTCCCGGGTTCACATTTACTCACCCGCTCGTCTGGTTTTGAATGCTGCAACAGGAAATCAAGTGATCAAGACGAGGAATTTCGCTTGCTGAGATTATTGCTTTAGATTTTCGCTGCTAAAGCAGACTACAGGCCGTTCGTTTTTCCCTGTAATTTCTTTTGAGGGATAGAGTGGACCAAAACAGGCAGCTCTTTGTAAAGGTGACACTTGTCACTGACTTGTGACTCTCCCACATGCTTTACTATTCAGAGCTCATGTTGGTTTGAAGGGTGTTAAGTTAAATGGCATTAGACTAAGGAATTCATAATTTGAGTTCTTTTGCAAACTTGAAGTATGCAGGCTGCCGTGTGTGTGTGTGTGTGTGTGTGTGTGTGTGTGTGTGTGTGTGTACACACACTTAGGGCCCAAAGAAAGGGAAGGAAAAAGGATGTGTGTGGGGGGGGCGCGGAAGCTTTGTTAATAAATTGAGAGAAGGGCGAATATTTTTTATCTTCAAAAGAAAGGGTACCTCCCTCCGTTTTTGTTAGCTGGTTGAGTAACCAACCAAAATACTGATGTGAGTGATTTAATGCCCAGATTAATGAACATGCAGATGCTTACTTATGCTCGCTAGTTACAACACACTGTGCTAAGAAATCGTGGCATGGACCAATTAGCAAAAATTTTCAACAAAGTTAGAACCTAAGTGGAAGAGAATAAAGTAAAATGTAAATAGTAGTTGGTTTTTACTGAGTAGTCAGACAATAGATCCCCCCCCCTTCTTCCTTTACATATTTTCACATTTTCTACAGTGAATTATTTTTTAATTGTCATATAGAGTCTTTGCTTCAGAAGTTCAGAGAAGGGAAAGATGACCATTAGTGGGAAACTATTCAGAACGAGCTTAGGGCTTAAGTTTTACACAGGTATTTTTGATCTCGCCCTTACCTCCAGTTGTCATTCAGTATCATTCAGAAAATATTCTTACTACTCTAACAATAATAGAGTAACAAGACTGTTTGAATAACTGTCTTAGTGTGTGAAGTACATTCATAATGTCTTTAGTGCAGTCTTTATAAATTCCTCTTCATGTTTATGAGGTTAAACGAGGTAATATATGTGAAGTACCTAGTGGCAGACAGATAGTAAGCACTTTATAAACAGCTATTATTTTTTTTTTTATATATATACAATGTTAAAATGAGTCTGTTGGGTCAGGACATGTGTACTTGGGGCACCATTTGCCACAAGGTCGTTATTGTGTGTAGTGATTTGTTTGAAATTCTCCATCTAGGCCTCTTCCTCTGCCGTGGTTTCCAGTTCCTAACATTGCCCTCTGTCATGCAACGGCAGTAGCCTGTTCTCCCGAGTCAGTATGGTATTTCAGATCGGATTTTTATAGTGAGGATCGAGCGTCAGCCCTTGCATTTATTTTTCCCTCTGAAAGCTCTCAAGGTGGTGATCTAGTCTTTTCTGGAGTTGAGTTGTAACTGAATGTATGCCCCTTTTCATGAGTGTGGCAACTCTGAAAAGTGTCCTTATCCATTATAAAGGAAGGACATGCTCCATTTTGAGATAAGAGTGGGATGGGGAGGAAAGAATATATTCTAGATTCACTATTCACGAGGAAGTCTTGTTGCTATTTGGGTCATTTCTAGCTTTTGTATAAGTTTTCTCTATTTAGATGGTATTTACCTAGAGGATGATATATAAACTTGAGGGTGAGGCAAATTTTACATCTAGACTTGGCCACCTACTTACTAAAGTTCCATTTTGGGCAAGTTAAGTCTCTTAGAAACTCAGTTTCCTCATCTGTAAATGAGTACATAGTAACTACTATGAAGGGTTGTTGTGAGTTTTAAATAATATGTTGTAAAGCACCTCAATCCATTCTAGGTCCTTGATAATACACATGGTAACATTATTATGTGTAATGTACCCTCTACCAACACGCACATGTAATTAGAGCAATACTTGTATATTTAAATGTTGCTTTACAAATATTAACAAAAATCATTGTAAACATACTTGTATTAACTGCACAATAGATTTCATTGGATGAAGAGTAATTTAATCAGTACTTTGTTGCTGGACATGTAGGTTATTTTTTATTTTGCTTTTTAGTGGAAACCTTTTCAATACTCTCGGTAAATTGTTTTCTTGAGCCACCTGTATCCAGAATGAACAAATTGAGAGATTTGAGAAAATGACCGAGATTTGTAGCAACAGATTCGTGACCTTAGAATGCAGAACAATGAGCCTCCACAGAGAAGGTCATTTTTCTGCACCTTACATATGTTTAACAATGTGAGGCTAAATAGTCTGGTAAAAATCAGACAGGGTCTAATCTGAGCAGGAGGGATCCCTTAAAAACCTCGTAAAGGATCATGCATGAGGTATGCTTAGGGGAAAATAAAGTCATGCATATGTTTTCTTTTCTGAAACGCTTAAGTTGCCATTAATTTCCCTGCCCAGAGATTGTTGGAGTTTGTTGTAATGACAGGACTTTCTCTTTTCATGGCTAATGTTGGTCAACTTCTTGAGATAACGGTGGTGATCTATATTTTCCTCCCCTTTGGCCACAATTCCTAGAATCCTAGGAAGAGATCCAGAGCTGAATGAAGCTATTAGTGAACTGTCAGCCAAATTGGCTTGCAACAGAGACCTGTAAACATCAAGAGAATAAAGCTTTGAATAAAAATTCAGTCCTGCATTTTCTTAGCAAAGATCAGGGAGGGAGACCAACACAATGTCACTAGGCTTGTAGAGGTATTTATTTCTTCACTGTGCTGTTGTGCTAAACCATTCATTTAAATATCTAGTTAAGATTTGGCAGAGCTGTTGGAGGCGTGAAGGTGGAACCAACTGTCTGGACTGTGACCATCTTATTAAACACTATGTAATTGTTCCTGTTCCAGCAAAGCGGGATTCTCTTGCCATCTGTTAAGTAGGCTCAGTTAAATACATTTGGAAGGGAAGGAGATGGCAGGTAGGGGGAGTGGGTGAAGTGGGGACAGAGAAGGACTAAGGTGTAGCCCTTAAGAGGTGGGGGGGAAGTAGGCTACACACCATATATGCACATGTGTACACACACACACACACAAACACAGCAGGATGTCATTTTTCCCTCTCACAGTAGAGGTGGGGGGGATTGTATTCAGTTGTTAACATAATTCTTTAATTTCTAACTTCATAAGTCAAACCTTCTCTTTGGGGGAGGAGGAGGAAGGCAGGGCTTAGGAAAATAAAAGAACAGAATATGCAAAGAGGAGATTGGATTAAATTGTGTTAGAAGTTGAGAGTGTCCATGGGGCGCCTGGGTGGCACAGCGGTTAAGCGCCTGCCTTCGGCTCAGGGCGTGATCCCGGCGTTATGGGATCGAGCCCCACATCAGGCTCCTCTGCTGGGAACCTGCTCTTCCTCTCCCACTCCCCCTGCTTGTGTTCCCTCTCTCGCTGGCTGTCTCTATCTCTGTCAAATAAATAAATAAAAAATCTTAAAAAAAAAAAAAAAAAGTTGAGAGTATCCAGGCTGGATGAAACTCAGATAACGACACCCTTATTTTTTTCTTGCTGGAAATTCAGGTTAGGACAGTGCCACTGGATGGCAAGCTCAAGAACTGAGTAATGTTACATACTTAGAATATGAGGGAGCAATTAATATGTGGCCTCAGGCAAGGCTCAGGAGACCTTATCTGTGAATTGCTAGGTGACTGCAGTTGGTATAGTCCCAATTTCATCTGGATTACAGATTAGGTGTCACCACTTCTTTGGGTATTTATAATAATCCAGTTAATAGATTCTTTTCCTTTTTAATGCATAACTAATTTTGAAAATGTAGGAAACATTTTACGAGGGTGTATTTTAAGAGACTGCCTAGAATGTATGTTTAAAAGTAAACTTGAAGTATAACATACATACAGAAAAGTACACAGAGGTGTCTGGTGAATTCTTGTAAAAGTGAGCATATCCTTGTAACCGGCACCCAGATCAAGCAATGGAACGTTGCACCATCCTGGAAGCCACCTCCTGCCCTGTTCCGTTCCTTCTCTCACAAAAGGTAACCGCTATCCTGACTCTGACAGAATAGATGAGTTTTGCCCAGTTTTGAATTTGCTGTAAATGGAATTAGACACTTTGCATCCTAGTGTTTGTCTGCTTTCAGTCGATATTGTCTGTATCATCATGTTGATGCAGGTTGCAGTTGGGTGTTCATTCCCACCGCAGAACCTTTCCTTGTGTGGCTACACCAGTTTGTTCTATTGCTGATAGGCTTTTGGATATTTTGCAGGTTGGGGCTCGTAGGAGTATCAGTGCTGTAACGAACATTCTTCCGCTTCTCTTTTGATAAATATATGAACACATTTCTGCTCAGTGTATACCAGAGTTGGGAAGTGTTCGGTCATGAGATATGCATATAATTAAGGTTAGAAGATACTGCTAGTTTTCCAATGTGTGTGTATTAATGAAAGGTCATTTTTGTCCAGAGGACTCTGTTCTCATGAGCATAAAAATAAGAGATCTTGTTTTCTTTTGGTTGTGGAAGTAAATTCAATTGATAAAGAATTCAGTGAAATATTTTTACTTAAAATAACGTAAAACTCCTCACCCATTTTAATGATCTTTTCACTGTACAATAAAACATATTTTTACTCACAGTATTTGAGATTGAGAAAGAGTAATATGTGGGGGGTGGACATTATTTTTGCCTTTACTTCCAGGGATTCATACACCATGGGAGTTCCTTCAGACTTCCTCCAGGTTGTGCCCAAATTTTAAGAGTTCAAATTTCTGGAATTCCTTTTGTTCTCCAGGGAATTGGGATCACAGAAAGTGACAACTTGGAAATAGATTGCAGAATGCCCGCCCCGCAGAGCCATACCCCAACCCTGTCACTGTGAGCAAATCATCCAAGAGGACTGGCCAGTAGGACCTTTTGGGATTGCTCACCGTTTTCCTGTTTTAGGACAACTTCTTCATTTTCATTGTTCAAGTCCCTCTAACAACCAAGAAACTCTTTACACTGAGGTCACCAAAATGTCAGCTAGGTATACCATTTGGAATGCCGGGCTCTCAAATTAAAAACACCTCCTCCCTGCCCCAGAACCCTATATTCTATTCCTTTCACAGCTTCACATAGCAGGAGAAAGTAATAAAAAAAATAAGACTTTTTGTCTGGGACCCTGAATCACTCCAGACATTGGTTAAATATATATTGGCATCGGATACATATATTGTTATGCCAGCACATTATATCTTGCTTAAAATGGTAGAAAAAAATCCCCAATAGGCCTTTTTATCTATATGTAGGTATTGGGATTCCTAGATTATCCTGAACAAAAAGGTGATGTGAATGAATACATTTAATAGCGTTGCTAAAATCGGTGCTTGTTTTTAACTCAAGATCTGGGTTCAGACCTCAGCACTTGAATTTTTTTTTTTTTAAACCTGTAATATGTTTTCTAATGCTTGAACTGTAGCTTTTGGGCTGTAAAATTGGTTTCAGATCTTTGCCCTGCCTGCCCCATAGGGTTGCTGTGGGGATCAAATGTGATCATTTCTGTGAAATTGTAAACTTTAAAAGTACCAAGCCTAAGCCTTTGAGAGCTGGGCTTAGCAGGCCCTGCATATTAAGCTAGACAGTTACTGTCCATCGACCTAGAGCATAGTGGAAACTCGCTTTGTACCTTGAGAGCTTGTGTGCACACACAAGCCTGAACTTTTAACCTTGCACCAGACAGGACTGGCTGACCTGTTGAGTTGGGAGTTATGTGTATAAATTCTCCCGGCCCCTCACACCCTTCCCCTGTGTGGGGAAGGAGAGGGGCAACAATTGTTTGCTTTGGTAATAGACCCAAACTATTACCCTTGCAGGTGATTTCCCTTTGTGGGGTGGTTAGAGGGCTGTATAAAGTAGGTAGTCTACAGAGTCACTACTGTTCGTATCCAAAACTTCTTTTTAAATTTTCTTTTATCCACCACATTTATTAAGTGCAGAGAACATAAAAATGCTTATAGGCCATAAAAAGATCTTCATGAGAGTATTTGTAATCATTATTAATAACTGTTAAAATAATGAGTAAAACAGGGACTAAAACACGGCCTTCTGAACACGTCCCAACATATTCCTTATTACTAGTGAGGAATTCACTTTTATTTTAAACCAAAAAAAAAAAAAAAAAAAGTTTGGCCCTTGGTGGGTGTTGCCTTGAGCAAGGTGGATCTGGCATGCTTCCTGGGGCTGTTCATGCCTTGTCCGTCAGGCACCTTCCAGGACAGGCCAGATGATGTATCAACTGGAAGGTGATTGTCAGAAATGAAATAAGAAATTGACCACACTCATCAAGATCTGGAGACACTACACGAATTAATGTTCATTTTTAGTCTGTGTTCTCATGGTCCTGAGCAGGTTTTAAAGATGAAATTATTTAAAAATATGGAATATGGTCTGGGAAGTAGATAGCAAGCAACCCAGGTTCCAAAAATGTTATATAATCTATTAAACTAAGGTGTTCACCAGAAAATTGGGAACTTAAGATGGTAGGAATGGAGGTCTGCAGGTTCCTGAACCCTTTTTCACAATGGGATCGGTCTTAGGATTCAGAATCCCGATGCTCCTTCATGAAAGCGCACTGCCAGTGAGATCTGGAACAGAACCCAATAATCAGGTGCATTCACTAATACATCTGCATCGGGTCTAATGAACATGTGCATTACGTGGTTTAGAAAAGGCTGTACGTGCACTTCAGTTGGAGTTAGGGTTTATAACCTAATAAATTCAGATCATGCCCTGTTTTGCTAACCAGTGTGTTATGTGAGATTCTGATTTTTAGAGTCTTTTGAGTTTTGGTAAGACACGTAAGGGACTGCTGAGCTGCAGTATGGTTGGGTATTAGCTCCTAACAGAAGTGGGTTTTGTGTGTGTGTTTTTGTTGCTGCTGCTGTTTGTTTTGGTTTTAAATATGTGTCAGGCAGCCATGTGGCAAATTCTCACGAGACCGTGGAGTTAGGAGCGTCAGATCTGCAGTCACTGCCTGGGCTCCAGTTCCAAACTTGCCAAGCGACTCTGGGAAAGACCGTTAACCTTTCCTAGGTGGTCGTTTCTCGTATTTGGAGCTGCAGCGATTTCCTTGTAAAGATGGGTATAGGATATGCACACAAAGGTACCGTGTGTGCCTGGCGTTAGACACTGAACAAATCTGCGTGTTTTCTCCTCTGTATAATGGAGATAATAGTGCCTGTCACAAAGGTGATTGAGGAGACGTTTTCCAATAAGTCCGAAAGAGTAACATGCTGAGAATAATGCCTACCCACAGTAAGCATTCCCTACACAGTAGCCAGGATCCTGATCATTAGCACTGGCACTATTACTAAAAACCTGTGCCTTTCCTATCAATGTTTTAAAAGACTTAATTATTTGAGGTGGGGAGGGGTAAAGGGAGAGGGAGAAAGAAACTTAAGCAGACTCTGCGCTGAGCTCGGAGCCGGATGCAGGGCTCGAGATCACGGCCTGAGCCGAAACCAGGAGTTGGCCCATTAACCGACTGCGCCACCCAGGCGCCCCTCAGCAGAGTCCTTTATAGGAAGAAAGGGAAAATTAACATCTGTTAGATGAATGACTGGTGTATTGTAAAATTATGATAATTCATAATTAGAATTTTCCAGACTGTAATTCCATCCCATTCTGTCACAATCCTTCCCCACCCCCGCTCCCTTCCCCCGCCCTCTTCCCCAGAACCTTATCTTTCCCCGTTTGCACAGCACTTGGTAAACTTGGCACTTGCCTTCCTCACCACAACCATGCAGGTGTGTTAGGCTGTCCTGGAAGCTGTCCCAGATGCTGACAAGTCCTTGGCAGTAGGCTAGGAAGGGAAAAGGGAAGTTTTGGCTGACATCTCCAAGTCTGACTCCTTACTCATCTGGAGAGTTCCAGTGGTATCTTTAAAGTTTAAGGATAAATGACGGGGCCCCTGCTCTTTTTTTGTGTCTCTAACAGATATGTATCTTGGATTCTAATTTCTTTAGTTTGTTATGTATTAATCTCTTGTGATTGCTCAGGAATGGGTAAGGTTTGGTAAAGTCATAAGTCTGCAGGGATGTTTTAAATGCAGGCAATGTGTGTGGGGGGGTGGGTACTAGCTAGGCAGAGCGTAGTGGAAGAATGTGTGCTTGTGTGTCACAGTTTGGACTAATGTCTTGGCACGGCTGTCCCATTTCCTGACATGTAAGAACTGGATCTTAAGGCCGCACATATTTGGCAAGCCCTATTATGTTACCCTCCTGAGGGAGTGCTTGGGTAATGAAGGTGATAGATAATATTGGGTAGGTACTGGTGGGACCAGGGACATGAGAGAATATGGAAAGAATCCCTTTTAAAGACCTTTATTACATTAGATTTTAGTGTCTGTAAACAATTACAGCATTCAGGGAGTGCAGGATTTAAATGAGAAACACAACTTTGTCAGATTATACCACTTGGATAAAATGGCATGGGCTCCGGAAATCTATAATTAAATGTATTTTTGAAAATGAAAAATACGGTGGAACATCTGGTTTATTTCACTACAGAAGTGCCTGGGTATTGCTTATATAAGTGTGATTAACTTTGGCTGATATGTGGATTTCTGTGTAGAATAACAGTATTTTAATTAAATTTTTTCTGCTTGATTCTGTTTGTGTTGTAAACAAATTCTTCACGCACACACACGCACTCATTAGAAAATGGCTGCCTTCTTTAGAAGATCTAACGTTTGGTCATTTTCTTTTTGTTCCAGCGGATATTCAACTCCTTTGTTTACACTGAGAAAATCTCAAATGGAGAAAGCGAGGTACAGCAGGTAAGAGGTTATTTAGTACTTGACCTTCTCTTTTCTTGCTTTTGGATAAGGCTTCATTACTCTTTGCAGGCCATCTCCGTGTGAGGTTTCCCGCCGCTCTGTGTAGAATCTCATCTCTTAAGCGTCACAGTGACAACCTCGCACTTGAAGTTCTTGAAGGCCATTGAAATAATGGTTCTGTGGATGGTTTTTTTTTTTTGCTAGTTGTGTTATACTTTGGAAGTATAATTTAATTTCTTTTTGTTGTTTTGAAAATTCCTGAACTGACCCAAATTTAAAAATATTAGAAATCATTCCATCTGATATTGGGATGAAGTGCTCAGGCTTTGGAATCAGACCAACCCAGGTCAAATTCTGGTTTTCTCGCTTACTCCACGACCCCCAGTAAGCAAGTTGGCCTTTTGGTCTGCTGTCTCTCAGTTTTAAATAAGGTGAATACAATATCTCCTTTATGAGATGGTGAGAATTAAATGAAGTAATGTCAAGATAATTGAGAACAAATGAAATCCTTTATGTGGAAGATTCTGGCATAGAAGCAGCTCAGTGGATATTGGCTTCTTTTGTTCTTTAATTTTTCTTTCCTCTTGTATTCTTTTGCTTCTTTCCTTCCGTCTCCTTTCAGTGCTGTGTGGGGTCAAAAAGTTCTGAGGCCAGATTCTATTTATTTATAGCTGCCTTCAGATGGACGGCTTCCTAAATTAAAACAAAGTGTTGGTGAACTTGGTCATAAATAATTGATCTATCAGTGCTTGAAAAGAAGGGTGGTAAAGAGGATTCTGGGTTTTAATTTCAGCTATCCTCCAACTTCATTACATTATGTGACCGTCAACTGGTAATTTGAAGCCTGGTTGGAAACTTAAGTAAAAAACAGAACCACGCTGAAAACCAGAGTGCTTCCACGGAATAAAAAAGATAACGAATAGTAGAACACACAACAATTCAGACGCGGCAATGCCGCCTTTATTTTATTCGTGGAAAACAGCTTGACTTGATCTGAACTTCAGAAGTGCTATACAAGAGGCAAAAGCCTTGCAAGTGTCATTGGAGTGAAGTTATTTATGGGATGGTTATTTATTTATAATAAATTACTGTGGTTTCATTTTGAAGTTCAGCATTTCCTGTGTATAGACCTTAAAATGTTTTATTGGTTTCTGCAGGTTAAATTTAGAGGATGTACGTACTTACGTTTGTACTCTTCTTCTTACCTTTAGATTTTAAAAACTAATGGCCTCAAATTACAGTGAATGTGATGTGGTTTGCTGTATCAAGACTTAATCTTAATAATTCCTGTCTAATTTTTATTCCAGCAAGCTGAGAAGTGCTTTTAAGGTCATGAAAAGGGTTTTTATGGGAGGGAAGATTTCTACACAAAGCCTGTTTGAGGAAACGTTGGGAGACCAAAGGCCACTTGATAACATTTTAAAGAAACTGACCCAGGGATATCAGCTTTGTTGCTTTCCTTGAAGTAACAGATACAAGTTCTTCCTTCAGCTGTTTTCAAATGTGAAACTTGTTTTGTTTTCCTGGACTGATGTCATTGCTTTATTTATCAAGCTGTGCACAAGTTTGGAAGCCCTTAAAATTTTTTTAAAGTTACAGCAACTGATTGAGCACGTATGGGACACTGGTGCTTATCACGTTGATTTTCTTTTTTCTCCAAATAACCTTGAAGGAAAGATATCCTTGATACAGATGAGCACACTGAAGCTCCTGGAGATAAAATAAGTTACCCGTATGTAGTCTCATGACTGCTACGTTAGAGAGTTAGTTTTCAAAATGAGTTTGACACAAAGTTTTATATATGTGTATATATATGTAAGAATTCATTTTTGAAATTTGTATTTTCAGTTCAAAACAGTAGCCTCTGCTAATCTTCTTTTTCTGTTCCTGAGTAATTCAAATGAAGAATTATCACGCAGTTCTATCACGCAGTTCCCCTCTGATTGTCAAAAGGTTCTCTTATGTTGACCCAGAATGTACTTTTAACCTTCCTCAAATCTCTCCAGTCTGCCCTCTGGAAGAACCCTGAACAAATAGATCTCATGCCTCTTGCATCCAGTATGTGGAGGTAATTATCATGTCATCGTTATTATAAGAACAATCATAACTGCTTATCAGATTTGTTTGGTGAGTCAGACTAGTTATTCAGCATAGATTATTGACTTCTATACTCCATTTTAGCTCACAGCCTTTAGTGGACCACTTCATGTTTTGGTGTATTTTGTAGGATATGGAATCCTGACTTGAGTTTTCTAGCCTTCATTCCTCCCTTGGGGTAATGAAAACTAGAGCCTCATGGGTTCTTATCCTCCCAGCTTACTAATCAAATCTTATTGAGAGTTGGATCTGACTTGTGCATACTATCTAAGTTGGCAGTGAATCTAATGTGTTGTTAATATCTTCTGGTTAGGGGAGCAAAGTATTTAAAACTAATAAAAAACATTTTGTGATTCTTGACTCTTACCACAAAACTCTCTATGGTATAGACTTTGCTTTTTCTAATTATTTCTTTTAAATAAACCTTCAGAGTATGGCTCTAAATGCCTAACAATGTGTTTTAAATCTTTAATTAGTTCAGTATCTGTAGTTTCACTGCCAAAAATCTATGGCAACAGCCTCAGGAAAATAAAAATCCCATGCACACATTCTTACGTGGAGCATTTCCCATAGACTCCGCTTTTTAAAACTTTGAGAAATGAAGTTGTATGAGCACATAAAGCCATTATATGAAATTGAACCTGAATCAAGAAAAATAAATTTTTTATCAAGTGCCCCAAAGAGAGCCAAACATGGTCCATAAACACAAAGCAATGAAGAAGAAACAAAAGGAGAAAGAGCCTCTTGGAGCACTTAATTGGATCACTAAAGAAACCAGAGGCACCTTGGACATGTTTCAAGTGTTTGGTCTAACTTTTTCACAAATGCTCTGGTAATTATTTAGGTTAATCATTTATTCAATGAGATAGCAAACCTATTTTCATCATGCACTATTTCATAAACTATTGATGGCAGTGGCTGATTTTAGAAGACTTCAGAATTTTTTTGGAATGGGCAGTCGTGGTAAGAGCAATACCTATGTGTGCAGTGTACCTGACCTTGGGCCAAATACTCCTTTCTTAGTCCATTTTTCTCTCTTCAGGATCCGATTCTTCAGCATGTACACATGCTCTTCTCCTGTCTTAAGCACAAACAAACCCTTGACCCTGCTTCTGTCTCCATGTGCTGCCCCATTTTTTTCTTTCCCTTTGAAGTACAAACCATCCCAAGGTGTCTACACTCCCTAGATCCAGTTCTTCCATTCTCTCTGAAACTTTCTCCAGCCCTACAAGTCCCACAAAACTGCTCTCTTCAAGGTCATCAGTGATGCCCACTTTGCTAAATCCAGGTCCTCATTGTATTTGATTAGCATCAGTATGAAGGAGTTGATCCTTTCCATTCCGTTGATAAAATTACCTGTCTTGGACCCCACTTTGCCTCCTTGCTGTTTCTTGGCATATTCCTGCCTTTGAGGGCTTTGCACTGGTGCTGTTCAGACAAACATCCCCAACGGCCTTCACCTGCTCCAAGTCTCTCCTCAGAAGTCACTTGCTGAAAGAGGTGACCACCATATTTTAAAATGCAGCCGACCCTGCCTGCCAAACTCCTGATTTTCCTTTACCTTGTTCTACTTTTCCTTTATTTTTTTTCCCCCTTATCACTTGTCGCTTCGTGGTTTTAGGGTATTTGCTTTATAAAACTAGTTTGGAAGCATTTCCTTGTCCTTTACTTTCAAAAAGAGTATATAACATTGGTAGTATTCCTTCCTTTGACGTTTGGTAGAATACACCAGGAATGCCATCTGAACTTGGAGCACTCTTTGGGGGCAGGTTTTTTTTTTTTTTTTATTTAAAGATTTTATTTATTTATTCGACAGATAGAGACAGCCAGCGAGAGAGGGAACACAAGCAGGGGGAGTGGGAGAGGAAGAAGCAGGCTTCCAGCAGAGGAGCCTGATGTGGGGCTCGATCCCATAACGCCGGGATCACGCCCTGAGCCAAGGCAGGCGCTTAACAGCTGTGCCACCCAGGCGCCCCTGGGGGCAGGTTTTTGATCATCAGTTTCTTTAATAGCTATAGGTTTTTGGGTTTTGTGGGTGGGGCTAAGGGGGGGAGGTTTAGTTTTTTTTCTCCTCAGATTTTCTGTCTTGTATCCATTTTAGTAAGTGGATTTTTTTCAAGAAATGTCTTTTTTATCTAAGTTGTCAAATTTGTTGTCATGAAAGTGTTTATAGTATTTTATCCTTTTAATACCTGTAGGCTAAAAGAAGAACATAAAGAAAAATCAGTAAAAAAAAAAAAAAAAAAAAAATGTTGGTTCTTTGAAAAAAAAAATCTGTTAAATGGATAAATTGGACTGATAGAGAATGAGAGAGAACAAATGGCATAGTAAATTGGTGATGACCAGGTTTTTAAAACTTGGCCTCATTAATTTTCTCCACTCTTTATTTCACAGATTTAAGCTCTTTATTATTTTTTTCCTTGTGTTTAGGTTAGTTTTGGTCTTCTTAAATTGGAATTTTAGGTCATTGATTTTTACACCTTTCTGTTTTTCAAATGGTGGCATTTAACACTATAAACTGTTCTCTAAGCATGCTTTTGTCATCTCACACGGTTGGAGATCATGGTTTTCTTAAAGCTCAATTTTAAAATATTTTCTAATTTCTTTTTTGACCCAGGGGTTACTTTATAGTGTGTTGTCCAACTTCCAAAACATTTGGGGTTTTCTTAGCTACTGTTACTAATTCCTCATTTAATTTCACTGTGGTCAGAGAACATTTTCTATGATTTCAGTCCCTCTTAATTTATTGAAACTTGGGTTTTGTGGCCCAGCATATGACTTATTTTGGTGACTATACCATGTAAACTTGAAAAGAATGTGTATTCTGCAGTTGCTGACTGTTAGGCTCTTTACATACCCATTAGATTAAGCAGATTGATAATTCAGATCATTTATTTTGGGGCTGATTATCATTTTGTCTAATTCTGTCGTTGCTAAGAGGGTTGTTAATATCTGTATTGGTGGAGTTGTATATTTTTTTACTTTAATTATGCCCATTGAGGCTTCATTATTGGGCATGTATGCATTTAAAATTGTTTGGTCTTCCTGGGGCGCCTGGGTGGCACAGCGGTTAAGCGTCTGCCTTCGGCTCAGGGCGTGATCCCGGCGTTATGGGATCGAGTCCCACATCAGGCTCCTCTGCTATGAGCCTGCTTCTTCCTCTCCCACTCCCCCTGCTTGTGTTCCCTCTCTCTCTGGCTGTCTCTATCTCTGTCAAATAAATAAATTTAAAAAAAAAAAAGTGTTTGGTCTTCCTGATGAGTTGTTTTTTACATTATAAAATGTTGTTTATGTCTGGTTACAGTGGTCTTTCCTTGAAGTTTGTTTAACCTGATTATTAATATAGCCACTCCAGCCTTTCAATGCGTACTATTTGCACAGTGTCTTTTCATAAGCATTTACTTGTAGTGTCTCCATTGGTAACAGTGTATCTTTTGTAGACAGAATATAGTTGAGGCATTTTTATCTGACAATTATGACAAAAAGATATTTTTGCTTGAGAATGAATTCTAGACTACTTTTTAAAATCTTTTAATGCATAAATGATGTTCCACTGTGTACTGGACTTCACTTCTGATGAGAACTCTGTAAAAGTTGTCACTGTCTGTGATATCATTGCCGCACCCACACCCCCTGGATGCTTTCACAATTTTTCCTTCTATCTTTGGTTTTCAGCAATTTGACTATAACTATCTAGACATACCAGTCTTTATATTTATTTAACCTCCCTGGTGTGTGTTGAGCTTTCTGAATCTATAAATATATGGTCTTATCAAATTTGGGGACTTTTTGATCATTACTTCCTCAAATATTTTTTCTGCCTCGTTCTCTTTTCTCCTGCTGGGACTTTGATTACAAAAATGCTAGATCTTTTGATATTTTACAAGTTTCTGAGATAATGCTGCCTCCTTTTAAAAATTATTTTCCCGTCTGACTTTCAGATAAGATCATTTTTATTGATCAACCTTTAAGCTTACTCCTAACGTCTCAACGTGCTGTTGAACTCCACAGATGGATTTTTTTTAAACTTAAGTATCATGGTTTTAAACTCCAGGATTTCCATTTGTTTCTTTCTGATAGAGTATTTTTCCAGGATTTTCTTTTCAATCATCACAAGTATGTTTTTCTTTGTATCCTTGAGCATAGTTATGATAGCTGCTTTAGAACCCTGCTGCTGGTTCTAACATCTGCAAATATTTGAACTTGATTTTTGTTGATTCTTTACTCGTGAAAATTGGTCACACTTTGGTTTTTCTTCTTCTGTCAAAAAATTTGGATTGTACTTTGGAGACTGAAAAACTTTGGATTCTATTATATTTCTGTGAGGAGAGTTGATTGTTTTAGGCAATTAGGTTGATTGGATGCAAACTGCTAGTCTGTTCCTTGTGTTTCAAAACACTCTAGCATTTAAAATACATTCTGGTTGAAGTCTGTAGTTTTTCTTTTTTCTTTTTTTTTTTTTTTTAAAGATTTTATTTATTTATTTGACAGAGATAGAGACAGCCAGGGAGAGAGGGAACACAAGCAGGGGGAGTGGGAGAGAAAGAAGCAGGCTCATAACGGAGGAGGCTGATGTGGGGCTCGATCCCACAACATCGGGATCACGCCCTGAGCCGAAGGCAGACGCTTAACCGCTGTGCCACCCAGGCGCCCCAAGTCTGTAGTTTTTCTTAATTATTTTTGTGAATTGTTATTTGATCCTGACAATTCTACCTACAAGATTTAAAATTTGATGTTTTATTTTGCCAAATACCATTCATTGGAGTACAGTAAAGGAACATATTGGTTTTATTAGAACTTAATACTTAGCAGGTGCTAATATTCCAAATTGTTCCTGTACCTAAGTATAAATTCAAGTCCCCAGTCATGAGGAATTTGGACCAGGTCAAAGCAATGGATTAGAATCCGTGTAAAAAGAAATATCTAGACCATGCACGAAATTATATCCCTTTATTTGTAGAAGAAGAAAAATACTCTGTAGCAGAACAAACACAGAATAGTTCTTTCTTCAAAGAGATTATGAATAGAGGTAGTCAGTCTTAGAGAAATGATACGTTATATGCCAAAAAGTAAATAATCAGTTGGAAGTAGTGTGGCGTTTCAGAATTTTAGAGTTGGGACCTCTGAGACCATGGGTATAAGGCCAGAAAGGTTAGGAAACTTTACTCTTTGGGAGTTACGAGAAACTCTTCACTGTAGCAAACCTGGTTATGTTGTTGAACCTATGCACTGAACCACAGGGAGAAAGGAACAGTGGTAGATGAGAGGAGGCGTAGAAGCGCTGAGCACTTGGGAGTCGTGTCTTTGAACTCTGGCTCCCTGTGCCCTGTACTAGGTAGGCATTTAGCGAGTATTTGTTGAAAAAAGTGTCTAGAGATACTCTGCACCTCAATATTCATATTTCCAGAATCTGGATTTATTTTGGGTTGCCCTGCCAAGCATAACCTAGTGTGGTAGTAGCCTGAAGGCTCTCATTTTGTTTATAATTACCTAGTTAAGTATGTTCAAGGCTCAGACTTGCCCAGAGTAGAGGAATCCTGGAGGTGGTGTACATGGATTCCATTCTTTGCCTCTAACCTTTCCCCCACCTGTCCCGGGGGGATTTATTTAGGCTGAGCCCTGGTTTAGTTCCCCACTTACCGAAATCTACACTTGGCTCTGTGTTTATTGTCTAAGTGTTCATGAAATTTTTGTTGAATGAGTGAACAAAAGGCACTGAATTTGTAGGAGGGTAAAAGAAAGGTTGAAAGCTAGTGAAGCCACCCAGATGGAGAATTTATAATGAATCAGCCAAGGCTCAGAGCAAACAGATGATTGTTCTCTCAAACCAGAGTCCTGGCAAATTGAGCTGGTTGTTTAGGTTTCCTTGATTGGAAATTAATCTAGGTATGTTTCAGCTCTACTGTTCTTAGTCTGACTTTGCAAAAGAGAAGTTCATTTTTATCTTAGATACCCTCTCTTCCTGGCCTCCTTATTCCTTGTTCCATAAGATGGGATGGTGGTCTCTCATTTTAGGAAAAAGTGTGAGAATGTGATAGTTGTAATATTTATGTGGCTCTTTATTTTTTAGTACATCCATGTATATTTTTTCATTTTATCTTCTTAATGACATCATAAAAAGTGCAGGTAGCCTTATCCCATTTTCCACATGAGAAAACTGTATCAGAGGGGTCATTATAAGTGGGAAAGTGGCAAAAACAGAATTTTCCTAGTTTTGTGTTTTCTTTATATTGTATTGGTTATGATAATAATTAGCATCATTTATTGAAAATATATTGTTAAGTACTGTCATTAAATCTTATATAGCCACATGGTTTTCCCCCCTTACAACCTTCAGACTTTGCTCAGTGTTCCTTCTCAGGGAGGCCCTCGTGGGCCACTCTTTTATAAATTTTATTAATTGCACCCCTCTTTACTTCTTACCCCCATCTCTGTTTTATTTGTCTCCTTATAATTTATCACCTAGGAGATTATATATATACATATACACACACACACACACACACACACACACACACTTGTTTGTTGAATGTATTTCTTTTTTGTTGAAGGATATATTTCCTAATAGAACCTGAGCTCTATGAGGGCAGAGCTAATTCATTCCTTGATGTGCCCTCGGTACCTTGAAGAGGTATCTACATGTAGTATATGGTAGGTACTCAGTAAATATTTGCTACATGAATTCATAATCCTCCAAACCAGCTCTATAAGGTTTGATGACAAGGAAAATTATGCACAGGTAAATATCTTGTCCAGGGTCACCTAAGAGGTTAGAGAACTAGATTATGAATTAAAGTAAATTTAGATACAATCCCTCCACGGCCTATTTTCAAACTTTTGTTTACTAAGGTGTGAGGGAGGTACAGCAGAGGCTGTTGTAGGATGTAAGGACGAAGTTCTAGCTTTTTTTCTCTCCCTTTCTTCCTCTAACAATTCACCTTACTTGTTTGATACATTAGAGTTCAGCATGAAGTTTTATTTTTTAAAGTGGTCTGTCACTTTACAAAAGCTCTACAAATGGTGATGCTACATCATTCTGCTTTTCAAAAATAATCATGCAAGGTTGAGTTTGAATTTGTTTTAAAAGAAATGCAAAAATATTGTGATTAGGAGATACTCCTTAAACTTTGGGAGAGATAAGAATATATTAAATGTTCTTAAAGCAAAGAGAAAACTTGCGGTATTTGTAGGTCCTCTAAAAATAAACTCCTAAGTGCAGAAACCATGTCAGAATAATGCTGTAGTGCTTTATAGATACTGGGAATGAATGGGTAAACTAGAGTATGATCTCTTGGAGGGGAGATTCTGAGCATACCTCTCATAAGTAGTAGGCAGTTGATGAATTCAGCAAACATTTGTTGAGGACTTACTATATACTTGGTATTGTAGGAAGAGAAACAAAGAGCTTATCCCAAGGACATAGTTAAGTCCCGGGAGACATGTGTTCATATATTTGGTATATCTCGCTAATCTCTTGCAGGTGATGCCCTAGAGGACAGAAATGCCCTCTTTGGAAAATACTGACTGACTGTATTTATGAGACCGAACAGTGGTCTGAGTAGATTATCGATCCCATCTAGTATGGCAGTACTTTCAGTTCAGATTATGTATTTTTCCTAGAATTCTAATAACTGGGGGATGGGTGCAAGAACTGGTATGTACCTAGACGGTGTTACGTTTGGGGAAAGATTATTTACTTGACATGATGTTTGTTTTCTTTGAACAAATGCTGCTTAATGTGAATTACCTCATTGAATTTTTACCACAAACCTGTGATACAAATACCGTTCCTCTTCCCGTTTTAGATTTGAGGAAATTGAGACTCAGCTATTAAGTAATTCCCCAAAGTCATTCTTGAATTGGTGATATGACCAAGATTTTATTCAGTGGGGTCTGATATTGCCTTTTATACTTTTTCCACTGCCGGTTTTCTATAGGTCTTCAATTTTTTAAAAGGAAGGCGGTTTATTCTTTCCTGAGAGTATTACACATCACCAAAGTAAGAAAGGAGTATGTCTAAACATTTTAAGTACTATGATAAATACTTAGCTGCTAAACGAGGAAAAGATTGAGTTTAAATGCTCAGTTGACACGGGTAAAACACAGAACGGGGTGCCTTCTGGACTGTTAGTGACAAGCCTTTTAACTCTAATAAATCACAAGGATGTAACTTGAGCATTATGAGGAAGAGCATTATGTTACTAATGGATCATCCTGCAGGAACATAAACAAGATATAAAAGTAAATGAAACCTTTGACTCTTTTTTTCTCTTTCACAATTCATCATTATTCTGTTACGAACATAACCCTAAGACGGTTGGTTATAAGTGTGTGCCATTATGGAATTTCTTTTGGGCTTTGGATTTTTTTGTTTTGTTGTTGGTGTTTTTTGTAAATGAGTACCCCCTAAATAAGAACTTGTAGCTAATGGAGTAAGTGAAAAACTGCAGCTGTTGGGTTAGTACTCAGGATTAAAGTCTAACAGAGTGAGCGCCCTGTTACACGTGAGTAGAACTTGGTTAACTCTTTTGCATTCCTAGTGTGGAACTATGGTTGGTAAAGCTTTTGTTGGTATAGTTTCCCTGGAGAATGTAGCAAACCCTTTGCTACCTCTCAGAACTCCTGGGTTCTCTCCCAGTATGAAGCTCTCACAGTAATCAGGAATACTGATTACTATACTGTCATTATTACTGATTAATAATCAGGAACTGCTCAGCCAGCTTCTTGAGGGATGGGGGTGTGGAGATGGCCCAGGAGAGTGAAAGTAGCCAGGTGGCTTTCTGTCTCACTATTTAATGAATAGCAATTTGGAATTTGAACTATTTATCTTGTTTATATTTTAAGGAAAATATATATGCAGCATATGTGCCATATGCTTGCTTATATTTGAAAGTTAAAATATGGTTGTGTGCATGCATGAAAGGTTTAATTCCTATACCAAATGTAGACTGGCTGACTGCAGGCATATGTGTCTTGTACGTTAGCCAATGCATGTGTCTCGTGTTGAGGTAAGTGGAGATAATCCTGGTCTCACACACACACACACACACACACACACACCCCTCTCCTGAGTACTCACGCATTTCATATAATATGCTTTCTTCGAACACAAAGATGCAGTATCTGTTATTTACAGATATGTATTCTCTACACACATTTACAGTATTTATAACCCAGTGTTTATGTTTACATTTGTATATGTACTCCTACCCCAATGGTAGAAAATGGATATCTTTACCTCCCACCTCCACCACACACTAATATTTAACGCCTATAAATTCTAGTTCTAGGTTTTTTTGTCGCTGTTTTGGCAAAAACCCAGAGTAGTCCTTTTCCCCAGTCCCTTAATTCCCACACATTGTGTTCACTGTGTTTGAGATGGAGCAAATGAAGGGGGCCGGGTACTGTGTCGCCATCAGCAAAGACAGGGAGAAGTGTTGCCGGCAGGCACTGCTGGAGACTAGCTGGAGAATAGTTCCCAGCCAGGAGTGGGAGGGTGAGGCCTTTGGGGCAGGATGGAGAAAAGAAATGTGAGGCCCCCACGCCCGCCCCCCACACCTCCGTGACCTGCGCCTCTCCCTGCTCCAGCTTTTCACATAACCCTGCAATCCATATGTGTGCAGATACCTTCTTTCAGTAAAGCAGAATCTTGAAAAGTATGAGCCTGGGCTTCCTACTCAAACTGCATTTAACTAGAAGGGAATGGACTGAGTGTACGTCTTCATTCTATAAGCCAGGAAGAATTCGAGAAATGAACATTCCACTAAAAATGGAAACAAGTCCATTATACACACGTTTCCAGTATCTTAGGTCGGATAGTACTCAGAAATGCTGGGGAGAAGGTAGTAGCCAAGATTTCTCCAAATCCACCCAAAACTGCTACTCCTACAGAAAGATACCTCCGATCATCTGCACTGTCAGAATGCATGCGTGGAAACTCAGCGTGCATTTGAAAAGCTGGTGAGACTTAAGAGCAAGGACCACCTCTTCCCTAATACATTCCTTGGTGCGATAGGAAATACGTGTGGTAATGATGTGAAGGAATTAATTACTGCTAATATCAAGAGCTTCTGAATTAGCCAAACCCTTTGCAAATCTGGACCCATGAAGTAACACATTGATAAAAATGGACTCTTAGGAGGAGCTACAACTTTCTTTTAATATTAGAAGACTAGTTGTTGATGGGTATTTTCATTGGTTGGTACTTAAGCAGTCTTTAGTCCTTTTATAGCTGCAAAGTGCATGCAGGTTCTTCAAACCCATGGAGAAGTGTCACTGTCACATCCTCTGATCCCCATGTCAGGCACCCTCCCTCTGGAGGAAGGTGTTAGCAGTGAATCCTATGCAAACACACAGCCGATGGAGAGCAGGCATGCCCCAGGTCTTCTGTTTGCAATCCTCCCTGTCATCAGATAGGGGATGAGAAGACCTTCCCAAATCCAACTGTGAGTTGGAGAATGAGATCTGATGCGGCTTGGCAAGGGAACAGACAGAATAGTTCAGAGAAGGATATAATAAAAGTGTTGTGGTTGAGGCAAATATCCTCATTCCTCTGGTTTGGAACCCACGTGGGAAACATTACTTTTTTGTTGTTTCTAGCAAGTCTTAATAGCATTTCCCCCTAACATCCAGGATTTGCACCTCATCTAAATGGGTCTATGTGGGCGTTGTGGTTGTTTCCTAATTAAAACAACAATAACAACAACAACAATAAACTCATACCTCTGTATTAGTACTTAGAGCTCTATACCTACATTGTAAAGACCCCTAGATCTCAGAGGCTGCTTTGCCACTACTCCAGTATCTTGAAACTGAAGCTAAGAAGTACCTCTTCTCTATCGAGATAAGTATATTACAAGCTGGCTTCATTGTTGGAAGGTAGGACCAGGAGAGAGTGCTTTCCTTCCTGAGGTTGTCACACCATACTCAAGACTTGGATGATGATGGATAGTCAAGGCTAATCTTCAACAGCTGAAGAAATCGAGTATTTATTAAGATGCTTTCTCAGGGCGCCTGGGTAGCGCAGTCGTTAAAAAGCGTCTGCCTTCGGCTCAGGGCGTGATCCTGGCGATCTGGGATCGAGTCCCACATCAGGCTCCTGCGCTGGGAGCCTGCTTCTTCCTCTCCCACTCCCCCTGCTGTGTTCCCTCTCTCGCTGGCTGTCTCTCTCTGTCGAATAAATAAATAAAATCTTTAAAAAAAAAAAAAAAAAAAGATGCTTTCTCTTGGGGTGCCTGGGTGGCTCAGTTGGTTAAGCGTCAGCCTTCGGCTCAGGTCATGATCTCCAGGTCCTGGGATGAAGTCCCATATCAGGCTTCCTGCTCAGCAGGGAATCTGCTTCTCTCTCTCTCTCTCTCTCATAAATAAATAAGATCTTTCAAAAAAAAAAAAATGCTTTCTCTTGTACTGTGTTTTCCCCTTCAGTTTTAAAGGGAATCTATGTTGTGTTGTGGGAGTTTGTTAGTCCAAATATGAAATACGCTGTGCATTGGGCTGTGTCTTGCACTGACTTATCGTCTTCTAATGGAGGACTAGGAGAGAGCTCCTACTTACTGTATTGAGCTCTACTGTCATTAGAACTGTGTATTAATAAAGTCATAAAATGGCATGTTCCATTGGAAAGATAAGTTAATATTCAAAAGGGGGAAATGGAAACATCTCTTCCGCCCTCCCCCCCCCCATGGTGTCTCAAGATTGTCTTCCCAAGAAATGGATTTATTAAGTTCTTGCCAGGTCAAGGGTAAGGAAGTGTTTAGTAGTAGAAGATTTTTGTTTCGCTGCCAGCGTCCTCTTTCCGCTTCATTGCTGAGCTAATTGACATTTGCCGGCAAGTGTTTGATCGATCTGCTCTCAAAGGGCCTGTGAAGAAACCCTAAAACACTGGTCAGTTGGCCTGCAACTGGAGGTTAGCCCAGGTTTTGACTTTCATTTATACAGGAGAGACTTCCTGAGTCCCCACAGTGTGCCAGGCTCTGGCCCATGTTGCAGGGTTGGTTGGAGATGAGATACTGTTTGCATAGGAAACTTTCAGGGGCTCAGAGCCCTCCCAGCTGATCCCCAGTTTCTCTAGTGGCCGTGGCCTCCCGTTACTTGGAATGCTTCTAAAGTTACACCTGGTGTTGATAAGTTGTGCACAGATATTTGTACTCTAAATATGGGCTTTACTAACTAAGAGTAAAGGGCCTGAGTTTTCTTTCCTTTTCTGATTGTGTGTCCTTCATAAGTCACCAGAAAATTCCTAAATTCACAAACCCAATATATTTCTCCCCTTTTCCTCCCTGATTAATTTCCCATGCAAACTTATCTCAGAAGTTGTGAATTAAATGGTAGCAGTTAGTCTCTGCTGTAGCTCCTGCTACTCCCCCCAATCCCCATTTCTCAGCCTCTTGATTCTTTCTAGGGTCAAGACTAAGCTGAACTTCTTGTTCCTCCTGAAGGAACAGGCTGTAAACTTTGAAGGCCTGAGGACTTGCTTATTTTGGTTTAAGGGGAACCTCCGCTCATGGGCTCCTATTACAGAATGAAGTGAGAAGAAGTGGGTTGAAGCCTGCCCTTCCCCTTGTTTCTTTTGTTATGATCTGGTTGTTAAGGGGAGAGTGGGGTGAAAAACAGGGCAAGAGCCTATTGAGCCCTTGAGTTGATAACCTTGGCTTTCAGGAGGCTTGGGTGTGTATTTCCATGCCTCTTCTGAAATACCTAACACAAACTGCTGCCCAAAGCAAACCCCATTCTGACCTTAAAAGCAAGCCTGCATTTTGCTTCGAGAGAAGCTGCCATTCTCCACCGTTTCCCAGAGCTCAGCCTCCTCTGGTTCTCTGGCATGTCAGCACTTGCCTTCTGTTTTTTCCATTGCACTCCTCCCCAGCTCGGCCACAGGGGCCCCACCTCTCACAGGATCAGGGTATGTGACCCTGGAGCCCAGACAGCCTTGCGCATAAATCTTCCCCGTCCACCTGCAGTTTGTCTGTCAGCGGCTGCCCCGCTTCTCCCCTGGATGTGCTATTCCCACACATCCGTCAGACAACCCCAAAGCCTCTGGGCCATTGGAAAGTCAGACTGGCCCTGTTCCATCTGTACGTCTTCATCTGTCTTGTGTTGTGTCCTCGCCTGCTGCCATGCCCAGGCGGCATGCTCTGCGGGATTACACAAAGCCCAAACTCTAGTGGTCAATGAGCATCTGCCTCACAACCATGGCCATGGGCCATCAGGTTACCTTCTCTGAGCTTGTGTTCTGTTTCTGGCTAAGACTTCTTCCGGAGTAGCTAATACTACCAAGGAGGCAGGTCAAGACAGGGAACTAGACAGGCCCAGAGTTTGGCTTGAACCAGTTAGGAGCAGTAGTCCTAGGTTATCTGCCCTTTCCTAGAACGGGAAGCAGAGTTTTTCCTCCAATATTGCAAATCATGGTGTGTGAGGGCAAATGAATACAGTGTTGACCTCTTTTAAGTCTTTTCTAGATGCTAGGTGCTATGTTAAATAAAAATACATAGTATAGAGTTCAAGAACATGGGTTTGATCTAATTATTTATTAGCTGTGTGACCTTGGGCATATCAGAACCATCTATTAAAAATAGCATATGGCGGGGCGCCTGGGTGGCACAGCGGTTAAGCGTCTGCCTTCGGCTCAGGGCGTGATCCCGGCGTTATGGGATCGAGCCCCACATCAGGCTCCTCCACTAGGAGCCTGCTTCTTCCTCTCCCACTCCCCCTGCTTGTGTTCCCTCTCTCGCTGGCTGTCTCAATCTCTGTCGAATAAAATAAAAATAAAATCTTTAAAAAAAAAATAGCATATGGCAATTACTGAGAGCTGTTGGGAGAGTTAAAAGGCCCGAAGTACAGTTGCACTTTCAAAGTGCCCCGCGCATGGCCAGCCATCCATAAATGCTAATTTTTATGCTACTGATCTGTTGGGGAAAATGGGATCCTTAAATAGGAAAAATGAACGATATGAAGCAGGATAGGAGGGGTCCAGATGACAAGATCAAGGCCATTTTGTAAAATAGTCTGAGGAGGATTCAAAGAGGCAAAAATGGAGCTGGGACTGAAAGAAAGAATGAGTAGAACGTAGTTGGATCTGGGAGAGTTGATTTTTTTTCCTTCAATTTCGGGAGTTTGTAGCACACAGAGAAAATGGAGCTAGGGATTAGAAGAAACGGTCTCCACTTCCTACACTCTGCGTGAGTGTGGGCACACCGCTGAGCCTAGATTCCTTGACTGTTGCAACGGGACAAGAAGTACCTGCCCTGCCCAGCTCCCAGGCTTGTTGGAAGGCACACGTTAAGATGAGTCCTGTGAAATGCTTTGAAAGGGGCAAAAGACAGGAGTAAAGTCCTCATTAGATTCTGAAATTTAGAAAGAGAACATGCTAGACAAATCCCGCGTTATCTCAGACTGTAACTATATAACCTACAGGACATGGTGCTTTCAAAGGCACTGACAGCCCTCCCAGGGTCCTAGCCCAGTGTTAACACCTCCAGCCTGACTCCCCTCTGATCGCCGAGAATATGTTCAGGATTCTGCATTCAGAGTGCCTGTGTCAATACGTAAAGTCCCCCAAACAGTAACCACTGCAGTAATAACAGCAGCAGTAAAACAACAATCAGCACCATTTATTTGGCACTTACCTACAGTATGTGTTAGTCTGCCGAATACTTCACAAACCTTATCCCTTTTAGTTCTCAACATCATGAAACACCTGCTATTATTCCCAGTGTAGGGGTAATTAAGTTGAGGCTTAGAGAAATAATTTGCCTAGTTCCCTTTGGTAAATGACAGAGCTGGATTTAACTCAAATTTATTTGACTCCAAAGCTTAAGCCCTTTGGGCCATTTGCTCTTAATCTAACAGGGGGAAATAACTCCCTGCCGACACTGGGCCAGGTTTCCAATGGAGGATTAAGCATGAGGATGAGTTAAAAGAATAAAATGGTCAGTGTTCAGGTAGCTCCTCTCCCTTTATATAGAGCTTGGTCAGTGGAAAACCTAGACCCCACATTACTCCCTGTCACCATCATGCATATTTCCTGGTGTGGAGACTGGGCTACAACAATAAGAATAATTCCTTGTACTTATCTTGGTCTTTATATGTTCACTATTTGAACATTACAATAAGCCCTTGAAAAGGGGGTGTCTTCCCATTTTACTCATGAGGAAACTGAGACTAAGGGAAGTCAACTTGCCCAAATTCCTAGCTGATAATTGAGTGAGCTGTTTAGATTATTACAACTGTTAATAATTACTAAAAGGAATTACCAGTTACTAATAGCGAGGGTACAGCATTTTATATATCCTGTTTACGGTGTGCAACATGAAACAGTGAGAATGTGTTCTACTTGACCTTTGGAATGCCGTAGTGTGACGTTAAATGTGTTTGCTTGCATATTCTTAAAATTATTTCTGTGTCACATTTAAATAACCGAATCCTGAAACTGGGGGGGGGGGGAATAATAATTCCTGAGTAATAAGGCTGGGATGGGAGGAAAAGGGGATCAGCTATTAAATACTTACCACAGCACAAAGGTTTTTGAATGTCAAATGTTAAACTCTTCTACATTCAATAGGAATTTTGCTATGAATCTTCAGTCCCCTAGGGTACCTTTCCTGTCTGTGCCTGTCAGCTTCATTGTTAAGCATTTTAAATAAAGCTTTCCCTAACATTCAAAACTCCTTCCGGAGTTTTGGGAAAGAGACATAAATAAAGCGTGTACTGTGCGTTTGCATTTTTGTTTTCTTTTACCTTTTTCTAACCGTGTGCCTACCCCACCCCCAGTCTTTAGAAGGATAAAGCTAAGGTAAAAAGAGCTTTAAAAAAAAGGGGGCTCTGGGGAAGTATGCAAATGACAGAAATGTCTATGGGAAAATTAAGGGAGGTGGAATTCAGCAAGAAAGAAATTCATTGATGTTGTGATGAAACGTTGTCACTGGAGATGATGACAAATTAGAATCCGTTCCCATGGGGACCGGCATGCTACCTACTGATCATTTGACCCATGGCTGGATGTTGGCTAGCCAAAGAATTGACCCAAAAGATGACAAGATGGTTTTAGTCCCGTCGTCTCATCAGCATTCAGGAACCCCTTAGGGGATGAAGGGGAGAGGATAAAGAAGGATAAAAGATGAAAGCTGAGCTGTGGAAAGAAAAATGTTTTTAATTACACTGAGGAGGATTGTGGGTCCACCTGTAGCTTTTGTTAAGCGCGTCCTTTGTTTTCTCCTGTCTGCAGGGATCATGGCAGGATGCAGACCCAGAATCCGTCTGGCCTCTCAGAAGGTTCTGTATTGGTAGCGGGTCCTCCTCAGGTTAACGCATACATTCAGGATTTAATCTCTCTTTGGGCTATCTTTACTCTGATGGATTCTGTTATGCCCGCCAAGCAACCTGGATTTGGTTGGCATGCTGAAAGAGATTGCTTTTAGAGGGAGAGAGAAGATACCCTGCAGTGGAGCAGGAGTTGAGGTTTCCTTAGTTAGTCACTCTCCCCGTCCTTGTCAGAAGGGCACAGGGAGGTCATCTCAGGCAGTGGGGTCAAGGGAGGCCGGAGCCTCACATGGGAGTCAAGGGACCCTTAAGCTCCACATGCCTCAGTTTCTTCACCTGTAAAATGGGAATTAACAGTTGCATCTTTCTACCCTATGATGGCAGATGAATTAATTGATGAAAATCCCAAGGAAAATAATTATGAAAGTCACTTCTTAAAGGAAAGGAGCAGTATATCCATGCTGTTCTCTTTCCAGGTTATGAACAAAGTTAAACACCCTGGAGTAATTGGAACAATTTAAGTGAGTTTGATATAACTTATACCACAGTAGTCCAGTAATAATAGGTATTGTTTTTGGAGAATACGTTGTTTCAACTTTGGCCCTATCCCTTTTTCATCAATGGTAGAATTCAATTCTAAACCTCCTCAAATTCTTGATTTTCATAGGAATTATGTACAATTCTAAATGTAAGTATTTATAGAAGCTAATCTTTATTCTAAGGTAATGAGATGGTGCGTGGCTTACGGTACTCTGCCAAGAATTTCACAGCATTTGTTAAAACGGGTTTGAAAAGGAGGGAATTATTGGTTTGTGTGTGTTAGAAACAGTGTCACATAGAGGTTGACGCTTAGGCTCTGAAGTTAGACTACTACCGGGTTTGGGTGCCAGCTCTACTACTTACTGGCTTTATAACTTTGAGCAAGTTATTGAACCTTTAGTGTCTGCTTCTGGGGGCGGGGGAGAAATGGAGATGTGTACCTTACAGGGTTCTTTGAAAGCTTAAATTGATACATGCTTGTGAAGTGCTTAGAACAGTGCCCGGTACGTAGTTAGCACTCAACAAATGTTGGCTATTATTTTTTTTTAAGACTTTTTTAATTTATTAGAAAGCAAGCACAAGCAAGGGGAGCAGCAGGCAGAGGGAGAACCAGGCTCCCCACTGAGCAGGGAGCCCAATGCGGGGGCTCTATCCCAGGACCCAGGGATCATGACCTGAGCTGAAGGCAGACACTTCACTGACTGAGCCACCCAGGTGTCCTGGCTATTATTTTTTTTTTTTTAATAAGGCAAGATGGGGTATCACTACATGAAAGACAGGAGTTTCTGACTGAGAGGCATGAATCCAAAGTGGAAGGAGCTGGCATTTGAGACCTTCTCTTAATTGTCATGTGTGTTTGGGTTCTGTGTGTAGGTCACTGCCTCCATTGATGAAAAATGCAGCTCGAGGCGCATCCTAACTAGGCAGGCATTGCCAACTTGCTCCTGCCCCCACTACTTCTGACAGTGCCTTTCCCCCTCTCCTCCCCCACCCTCCGCCCCACGCCTCTCCTGGGAGCTCCTTAATTTCATGGCCAGCCCAGGAGTGGGGGCTTTGTGCCCTGACTCTCTGCCTTGGCTGATTAGTGGGAGTTTCTTTCCTCAGATTGTGTGGTTTATCATATTTTTAAACATGTGTGTAGTATGTAGTAAGTACCATTATACAGTAGCTATATAATTTTGTGAAGAACCCTGCAATTTCTTTGCCACAGGTTTCTGTTCCACAAGTTCTAGTCTTGATAATTCTGAGGATGCAGATGGTAGTACCTGGATCTGAGCAGCTTTGGATAGCTTAGCTTCAATACGTTTATCTAGGGACGGAATTTAACCTATCTTGGGTGTTCCAGTTATTTGTTGGTGCATTAGAAAACACCCCAAACTCAGTGGCATAAACAGCAGTTTCTTCATGCTTGTGGATTCTGTGGGTCATGAGCTCAGGTCAGGCACAGCAAGGATGGCTTATCTCTGTTCTGTGATGTCTGGGGCTTCATCGGGGAGACTCATCCGTAGGCTTCTTGACTCCTATTCAGAACCTGGGCTGAGATGACTTGAAAGCTTGAGCAGCTGGAGTTGCCAACCAAGCACTTAACTGTGGCTTTTCCATGTGTCTTGGACGTCGTTCAGCGTGGTAGCTGAGAGCATTCCGAGAGACCTGCGGAAGTGGCATGGCCCTTTCTGACCTAGCCTCAGAAGTTATGTAGTGTCAGTTTCTCCGTACTTAACTGGTAGAAGCCATCATAACCCTACCCAGATTCGAGGAGTCGGTGGAGAGGGAACATAGACCCCACTTGTCAGGGACGGGGGAGGGTTTAAAAAAATTACAGCAAATTTTTATAAAACTACGGGGATTATGGCTCTATTTTGGGACACGTTTAGGGCTTCCGACTTCTACTTATAGCGAAGCAAGCTATATCGCCTCTGTTGCAATAACTTTATCACACTGGCATGAAAGCAGCCATAAACAATTAGGTAAACAAATGACTGTTTCATTAAAACTTTATGAGCACTGCAATGTGAATTTCCTATAGTTGTTGCTATCACAAAATCCCTTTTTTAAAAAGACATTTAAAAATGTAAGAATCAGGGGCGCTTGGGTGGCTCAGTTAAGCATCTGCCTTCTGCTCTGGTCATGATCCTGAGGTCCTGGGATCGAGTCCCACATCACAGCTTCTCCCGCTGCACACCCCCAACCCCCTGCTCATGCTCGTGCTCTCTCTCTCTTTCCCAAATAAATAAAATCTTTTTAAAAAAAATTTAAGAATCATTCTTAGCTCATACAAAAATGGACAGCGAGCCAAATTAGAATATTGTGATTAACTAGATCTGACTTTGTTTTAAGTTAGAATTCTCCAGATATGTAAAAGTAATACTGGGTATTTATCAGATGTTTTTGTGTGTATGTTTATACATACGTGAGAGAAAGACAAACGACCAGAATTCCATTTTAATTTTGGAAGTGAGTTTGTGAAGATATTATTTAGAATTGCAGTTCTTTCAAGCACACCTTATCTTTTTTTTTTTTTTTTTTTTTTTTTTTAAGATTTTATTTACTTGAGAGAGAGAGCAAGAGAGAGAGAGAACACGAGCAGAGGGGAATGGACAGGGCCAGGGAAGCCTGACACAGAGCTCCATCCCAGTACCCTGAGATCATGACCTGAGCTGAAGGCGGATGCTTAACTGACGGAGCCACACAGGCGCCCCTCAGGCACACCTTATCTTTATACTATTACAGAACATTTGTCCCCAAGGGCAAGGAAGGGCTATACTCTTGATATTACAGGTGGAAAATGAATGATATTTACTATTTCGGAATCTAAAAAAGATAGAACCTACTCTTCTTGATGGAGTTTCCAGATACTTGTTGTTGTTGTTGTTTTTAATAAGCATTCCAAGTTTTTAAAGAGGTTGTTGATCCTTAGACCAAAAGATAAGGTTGAGGACTCTGGGGTTAGGGTTTTATTTTTTTTCATCTTTATTAATTCACTAAATATTTATTATCTGCTCGCAATGCCAGGCGGGTGGTGAAGATTTAGAGATGAACAAAAACAACATGCGTAGTACCTGCCCTTAACAGGGCGTCCGGTCTAGCGGGGTATCCAGACATTAAACAGATAACAGCATTGAAGTGTAATGTGTGTTATGGGGAGGGAATGCAGGACACTATGAGAATATAGGTTTTTAAGCTGGACTCTCTCTCTCATCCTCAACACTAATCCATTGTAAGAGTCTAGGGAAAAAAAGGATTATTACATTAGTGCGAACTTGTGTGTAAAAAACATAGCCTCTTTACTGAGCACGGTTTATTTAGCACCCTGGCCTCCACTTACCAGATGTCAGTAGCACTTTTACCACATTCTAACCACCAGAATTGTCTCCAAACTTTGCCAAATGTCGGGGGGTGGGTAGCGTGGCAAAATCAGCAGTGGTTTAAATTAAGATGGGAGATTAATCTATGTCTATACATTTTATTGTGAAGACCTCAGTAAGAAAAACATAAAATTTTTAAAAATAATTCTAGCTCAGAGATTAGAATGGCAGGTGGATTTGTTAATTTGAAGGACACACAATTCTTCCTCTGAAAATGCTAACATAAATTTGGACAACACTTTATCACGTGAAATGTTACTCTGATACTCTTGTTATGTCTGGAAATTTTTCTCCACTTTATAGTTTGTGCATTGTTGAGGAAGGCTGAGAAGCCTCCATTATTTAAGTGAAACTCTGAAAGCTCCCAAATATCAATGGAACAAAATCAGATTTTGGAATTGTCTTGAAAATAACAAATGAAGATATCCTGCTTTGGCTCCATGTTCTCAGCCTGTAAGCTGTTGGATCGTGTGAGTTGCATGACCCAGAGGAGATGATTAGTTCTCCTCTAGTGTGCTGATAATGAATAGCTCTGCAAAACCAATTAGCTATAATTCTATCAGTCATTTCATTTGGGTAACATTTTGTTTAAGGGGAAGAAAAACAACACTGTTTTCCTTGGAGATCTGTAATTAAGCTGTGATACTTGATAGCAATAATGGAGGAAAAAGCAGTATGCTTATCAATTTGCTTTTGTTATTCCCACATGAAAGTAAATTATGATGAAGTGTTCTGTTCGCAGCAGTTAAGAAAGACATTTGTCCATCTTAAAGGTGTAACAGACCAAACATGAGTGTATTTTTAACTGTATATTTTGTTTTATGTGGATGTCTACGTTGTACAACTCCAGGGATTTGCCATTCACTGTGCACCATGCACAGTCTTCCTGGAATTGTGTAGCAGAAGATACTGTCTGTCCTTTCCCTTCTTCACATATTTTTCTCTTGAAAATCTGTGTGAATCCAGAACCATGAAGAGTGGGTTGTTTTCTTACAATCATCGTTTTTGCTGTGTAAGTTCTAATGCCGTCAGGCTGACAATAATATCAATAGACTTTGTTTTCCTTTATCTAGCGTTTTACGGATCAGTATTGTTCTATGTGAGTTCATACACGAGAAGTCTTAATGTGCCATTAGCTATTATAAGACAGCAGGTACTGTTTTATTGTCTTCTGACTATCCCTTCTGGGGCTTCTGGATATTTTGCAGTTTTCCTTTAAATTTACACAGTAGAATGAGACTTGGGTGTATATTGTTGGTTTTACAACAAGTAGTAGTCATTAAATACGTGCAGTATTTAGTATAATGTGTAATACATGCAGCCTATGATATAAATTGATGAGCTTCTTAGAAGTAACTCGGTGGGTTATTGTGGTGGGCTTTTGATTTATTTTGCTTACTGTTTGTCTCGCAGCTAGCCAAAAAAATCCGAGAGAAGTTCAACCGGTACTTAGATGTGGTCAACCGGAACAAGCAAGTCGTGGAGGCGTCCTATACAGCTCACCTAACCTCCCCTCTCACTGCAATTCAAGACTGCTGCACTATCCCACCTTCCATGATGGAGTAAGACTTTTAAAATATTTTTGTGTTGTTGAAACCAGGAATTGAATTGCTTTCTATTCATAGTCAAATGCCTGTGCTTTGTTTATTGCAAAGTGTATAGTATTTCTACCTTAAATAAGCCCTTTGTCTTTACATAGAGAAGTAAGTTTTAAAGAAGTGGGACTCAATGTTGTATGTCCCGGAAATTCCTAGACCCTCCCTGCTCACTTTGTCGTCATGCTGGAATTCAGGTTCAGAAGTATCAAATATTAGCTGAGTACAAGGTTGAATTAAGCTAAGAAAATTGCAAACATTTTGTCTTGTGTCAACAAGTGGGTCATGAATAAAACAGTCTCACTGATTCTGGCGATTTGCCTAATTTAAGGAAGTGCTTTTTGTCTTTGGAAAGAGTAGCAAAAATTCCCTCTTCACACTTTGGTAGTTTTAAAGATAGCATCTACACTAATGGGAAGTATGGCTTCAGATAATATTGCAACAGAATTCGTATGTGTACAGTTAAGGATATTTTTATTTATTAGCCTAGTGATAGTCCTGTCTGGAGGGGTGTAGGGTCACTTGATGCCGGAAATTGTTTGTAGTGGAAAGAATACCTACCTAGAGGTACAAAGAACTTAATTTTTACTTAGTCTCTAACTATCTGTGTGACCTTAATTAATTAATTATGTGCAATTTTCTATCGGTGGATAATAATCTTTATTAGACCAATTTTCTAGGGCTATTGAGAGTGACTAAAAGCTGTGAACGTACTTTAAAAATTGAGTGTAAATGTTATAATTAGTATGTATTACTCCCCTTTTTGCACATTAAGTGCTCTTAAAGTCATGCAACGGATAGATAAAACATAGTTTTTGGTGGTTAAATGTTTTGCCTCCAGAAGCAATTTCTTTTTACTTACTCTAGTCTTTTTGGTGAGCTATGTAAATAGCAGGGCATCCTTAAGTCATTTTATTCTCTATGTGATATGAAGATGAGCCTTTTTCTCTGGCTTACTCTGCCTGCAGCCTAAAGAAGCTCCTACTAGTTGTTTACTAAACTAAGTGGGAAAATGTATACAATGTAGACTGAGCCTGTCTCGATAGAATCCTCCCTAACACTCAGATGGTCTTGGATATTTGATGTCTTAGCCACTCTGTCTTCATCTCTAGAATGGAATCGATGATGAATACTTCACAGAGTGTTGTGAGCATTCAGTGAAACCAAATGTGAAAAATACTTCATAATTTTCTGAACAAATGTTAACCTTAATACACACACACACACACACACACACACTTCCATATCATAGTGAACCTCTCATTTTTTCTCAGGCGTAATCAAAGAAGATGTCCCTTTTTTGTAGTTGGGTCATCAGTAATTGAATATTTTTGACAACTTATCTCTTATCTAAAAAGAGAATGAGGGCCCAGTTGGGTTTTGAACCAAAGAAAAAGTCATTTTCAAGACAAGGAGAAGAACTAATACACAGTAAGAGAGAAATCCTTAAAGCTAGAATTATGCTTACAACAGTGGTTCTCGACTGGGGAGTGATTTCCACCCTTCGCCTTGTCCCCCTTTCCCTTTGGATGTTTGGCAATGTCTGGAAATATTTTCAGTTGTCACAGTTGGAAGGTGGGTAACAGTTGTTACTGGCATCTAGTGAGGAGAGGGCAGGGATGCTATTCCGCGTCCTGGAATGCACAGGGCAGACCCCCCCAAACAAAGAATTCTCTGGTTCACAATGTCAGTAGTGCAGATGGTGAAAAACCCTGCCTCAAAAGGTTTTCATAAATTTCTAAGTGGAACTGTTGCTCTAGTCGAAACAAGCTCAAATTGACTGGTCTCTACTTGGAAATCTATCCTGTATGTCTTCATCCCATTACTGGTCCACCTTGTGAATTTCTGTTAATGTTTCAAGAAGTAACTCAACCATTTGCCTCTCTCCATAGCTTCCTAATACCTCTTTTTTTTCTCTCTCTCTCTCCTTATTTCCCTTTGCCCCTGGAGGGATTCACTTGCCCCCTCATCTCTGTTCCCATAGTAAGTTTCAAACACCTCTGTTACAGTGTAGAACTTAATGTATCATGGGTTGTTGGTGGTGACTCTGCCTCCCCTGCTGTTCTGGGCAGGGATTGCACCTCATCCGTTTTTACCCCAGCACCTGGCGATGGTATTTAATTACTACTTGTCAGAATCTGAATTGAGTAAGGGGATGTCTACTCTCAACAAATTAAAACTTTGGGGGTGGAGGGCAAATACTGAACATAATTAATGGCACAAAATATGACACAGAAAGGTACTGTGGTTCCTCAAAGCAGAGAAATGTATCAGGTGGATGACATCACAAAAGATTTTGTGAACTTGAGAAGTATGCATGTTATTTGATCTCATTTGGGGGAATATCACAAGAAAATAATAAGACATGTTTAGAAAGAGAAGTCTGTAAAGAAAGTCATGGCGGTGCCCTTTAGAATAGAAAATATTGTCAATACCTTCAACTTCTAGTAATAGGGGATTGATTAGTCAAGGGGATTGTATCACATCCGCAAACATGAGATGGTAAGATGTAGTCATGAGATGGTAAAAGAATATTTGCTGACTTGTGAAAATGGCCACGCATACATGCGCACATTAAAAGTTTGGGAGGACTTCCATCAAAATGTTTTGGGGTAGGGGCTCCTGGGTGGCTCAGTCGTTAAGCATCTTCCTTTGGTTCAGGGCGTGATCCCAGGGTTCTGGAATTGAGCCCCACGTTGGGCTCCCTGCTCTGCTGGAAGCCTGCTTCTTCCTCTCCCCCTGCTTGTGTTCCATCTCTCGCTGGCTGTCTCTCTCTCTCTGTCAAAGTAACTAAATAAAATCTTCAAAAAAATGTTTTGGGGTAAAGACTGTGATTTCCATTTAAATATGCTGAGGTAAGAGTTGAGGTCTGAGATGCAGGCCATGTAGATATCTGGCAAAATTCAGTGGTCTACCTTTTGCTGAATACAATAAAACATAAAGTGTAGTGTCTGCCCTTCAGGAATTTCTCAGTTCAGTTTACCATCCAAGGGACTTCTGTTGTCCCAGGAGGATACATGTTGAGTAAGCAGGTCAGTAGGAGGCCCTTCCCTCCTTCAGAGATTGGTAGTGAATGTTGCATGGGGACTCTGGAGAGAGGCATGCAATCTATCTTCTCACTGGGAGTCATTGACAGAACCAGCTCCATTTGGGGTGAAGCTTCTAAAACCAGGGCAGTTTGGAAATGAAGCTGGGTAATCAGAAGATTTATAGATGAGTAAAAAACAGGTTCCCTCTGGTGGCATATTAAAGAGATAACTAATAAAAACTGTTCACAGCAGGGAGTCGCGGAGATGACTACCCTTCTCTGAGAGTCTTCCTGGTTCTGAATGAGCTCACTTACCCAGGGGTTCGTGTTTAGGAGTTTTTGCAGTGACTCCGAGCTGATGCTTTTCTAGCAATTGGCTGGACACAAACACTTTCTAAAATTATGAGACTCTCTCTCACTTTTTAAAGAAAAAATTTTTATTTATTTATTTATTGGAGGAAGAGCACAAGCAGGGGGAGCTGGAGAGGGAGAAGCAGACTCCCCATTAAGCAAGGAGCCTGATGCAGGGCTCAATCCCAGGACCTTGGCATCATGACCTGAGCTGAAGCCAGATGCTTAAACAACTGAGCCACCCAAGCGCCCCTCTCTCCACCTTAATGAAGAATCAAAAATGGGAAGAGTTAATAATAAGTTTTTGGGGTGAGCCGGGATGGGAACCCTCTGCTGCCTTTATTCCAGTCCCTCATACAACGCTTTTCTCAACACCTTCTGTTTTGGTATCTTATTGAACACGTTCTCAGTATATATTCCGTCCCCTCCAAAAAGGTCTACATTTTCAATCTCAGGGAGTTCACGTTGGAGTTAAGTGCAGAAAGGAAGAACTCCCAGTCTTGGGAAGCACTTTGAGGACACAACTATGAACTTTTTTTTTTTTTTTTTTTCCCTAAACGGTAGCAGATTTGGTTTTGAATCCAGCCTCTTTCACTCATAAGTTGACCCTGGGGAGTCACTTAATTCTGAGCCTCAGTCTCCTCATCAGTGAGCTGAGAATAAGGATCATACATACCTCACAGGGTCACTGTAGGGAGATGTTTTTAGGCTGTAACTTCTTTATTTGGTAAGTATGGATATTATCCTCTAGGTCAAGAGATACACTTTTTTCTCTTATGGTGATAAATATGCTTAAAAAGTGAATTCACTTAAATGACAATATTACATGAATGTGACCAAAATCATGAAGGTGATAGGGTAATAACTAAAGGTCATTAAAAATGGACTCAAGGGCATTGCTAAAGTCCTTCCAAATTGTGAGATTTTACAGTTCTGTAAAGCAGGCTCTGGCACCTGTGGCTTGTATCTGGCCACATGCAAATGTCTTAATACTGCTGTTATAAGAAATATAAGCAATTAACTTGAGATAAGGGACCCCAGTCTTAGATCTGGATTTTGTCCATTCTTAAACATCTGGGCTCTGTAAACATGTTTTGACACCTAGCCCTGGCCCAGTGGTGCTCAGGCTGTTTGGTACTAACATTTTAGCTGCCTGCCTGTGGCCCATTGACCTGGCTGCTTCTCCAAAGACATCATAGATGAGTTAGTACTAGGGCAATATCTTGACAACTAATTTTAACTAATGGCTAATATCCAGTTTTTGTTTCAAGCCTAGAATTTCATTGTTACTGATTTATAATCCATTTACTTTTCTCACAAAGTCTTGATCATGCTTATTTTAATAAAATGCCCAGTTCTGAAGAGAGAAGGGCTTTAAAATGTCCTATTAGGGATTCTGAAGGTTTATGCTATGATGACAACAGAGAGAACCTGCAAAGCAGCAGAAAATTGATTTTTCAGATGATTTAGATACTTTCCTTCTCAGACCACTCAACTCTTTCCTACTCAGGAGTCCTACAAGTTAATTATTTTGTGCAAGACCCTGCATGGAGATTAGGTTCTTTGTCAGTGTTTGCTGAAGGAATGATCAGAAGAATCAAACTCCTCTAAAATGGAAAAAAATTAGATTATGGCTTAATCTAAGACAACTCATTTTCAGTGGTATCACTTAAAATAACAATTTTGACAACGAGTTCATTTGCATATTTAATGAACAGCTGCCCTCGTGTTATGTTGGGTCGCTGACAAGAGCGCACAAAAGAGTGGGCTCACCCGTGACGACGAGGACACAGACACACAAACACAGAATTACGGTCGGGGACTGTATCCGGTCAACAGATGTGTTTATCTTGGCCCCACAGGATATTTTAAAGGTTTTTAAATTTATAAGTTTTAAAATATGTTGCCAACATCTAAATTTGGGGAGATTACGCATTTTAAAAATCCAAATTTCTGTCTTCTCTGAAATCAGAAGATCTGGCAATAATGTGCCCACATTCCCACTAGGCAGCAGTCAGCTTGCATGACTCCCCTTTGAGCACAGGGCCCATATTCTCCCTTTCACACAGTTCCTGCTAGTCCCTGTGGATTACATCCAACCCATTCCCCTGACTTTAACACCTGCTTGGCCCACACTAACCTGTGAGTTTGCAACTCCTGGTCTAAAAGGACTGTATAATACTAATAAATTTTACTTAAGAAAATGTCAAGTTTAAAGAATATAGCTCCTTTATGCATAACATTTAGAATATCTGTCCCTGAAACCTGGCTTGCCACAGAGATGGGGTTCTGTTGAGCACCTCTGAACCTACTGTTTACTCAGCAGGACCCACTAACCCTTGGCTTTTATATAAACCAATCAGTAATTTTATCTTCCATGTCTCTTAATCCATTTCTTTCCTCCCTTCCCCAATTTCTTCTGTAGGTGTTCTGCCTGGTGGCGTTCTTATTTTTTTTTTTTTTTTATTACGGGGTTTTTTTTATTCCTATGGGGCTTTTTTGGTTTTTTTCTTGTTGTTTTTAGAAGAAGGGAACAATGTGAAGGTAAACTAAGAAGGAAATACTGAGGAAATGAACTTAGATTTTTATTTTTGTGTGTGTCTTTGTGTGGGGTTCAGTGCTGTTTTCTTCACTCAGTTAATGCTTGTGAATTGGTTAATTGTGGTGGGAATTTAAGGCATCTAGGCCAGGTTTGAGATGAGCAAAGTGATACTCTGGTGGTTAGAGTCAGTAAGCAATTGTTTTCAAGCCCCTCAGAAGCCTGCCATCTGCAGCTAGACTTGAGCTCTATAGAGAATTCTCTCCTATCCATCAGGGAAGACTTTAAAAGCTTCACTGATTCCAAAAAGAGAAGAAACTCTGGGAAACATTGTCAGATTAGATTCCTGCTATTTTTCAAGGAGTTCTTTGAGACGGAGCATCCACTGAGATTGATGTAGTCACCAGGGAAGGCAGGGAACACTCATCTCATTTTCTGAGAACCCAAACTTAATGCATCCCTGGCTGCCACCCACTAGAACAATATGATTTCAAGAGTTAAGCCTTGCCACCGAACTTATTTGGCGGTATTGTGTTATGGACAAAGCAACCAGCATATAGGTCCTGATGCAAGAACACAGGCTCCTGATGGTGTTTTTCATGAACAGCCACTGTTATAACCCTGTCTTAGGGTTCTCTAGAGTAACAGAACCAATAGAGGGGACATATGTGAAAAAGAGGGAGAGGAAGATAGATTTATTTTAAGGAATTGGCTCACATGATTATGCAGAAGCAAATAAAAAATCTGTAGGATAGCCCAGAAGTCTGGAGGCCCAGGAAGTGTTGCAGTTCCAATCTGCTAACAGAATTCTTTCTTGCTTGGGGAGGTCTGTCTTTATTCTATTAGGGCCTTCAAGTAATTGGACCCACAAGTCCACTGTCATCCCAAAAAGTCCCTTCAAAGAAATATCCAGAATAATGATTGACCAAATATCTGGGTACCCTGGCCCAGCCAAATTAACACATTAAATTTACCATCACACACTCTTAGAGAAAGAATAGAAAATTGGGTGGCAAAACTTACCATTGAAGTTAAATTTTTATTAGCACTCACATTTAGATTGGAGGATGCCAGATGATCACTCTTCAAACTTTATGCTGTGTTCTACTAGACTGTTTCTCTTAAGAAGTTAATGTTCATGTTAATAGCTGCCTGGATAGGAGTGCAGGCAGCTGCATAAGTCTTTCCACGTAGAAGTGCCTGGGTGGCTCAGTCAGTTAAGCATCTGCCTTTGGCTCAGGTCATGATCTCAGGGTCCTGGCAGCGAGCACCACGTTAGGCTCCCTGCTCAGTGGGGAGCCTGCTTCTCCTCCCCCTGCTTGTGTTCTCTCTCCTTCTCTCTCTCTAAAAAATGGATAGATTAAAAAATATTTTTTTAAATGTCTTTTTTCATGTAAATTGGTTGTATATCTTGTGGTATGATTTATATATGCAGATTTCTATGCTCACATATTAAGTTCAAGTATTGCTGACACCATGGGAGCCAGAAATAAGTTAGAGAGTTGTTTTTAATTTTGATGGCTAACATGCTGACCCATAATGTTCAGATTCCAAAACTAGGATCCCTAGGATTCTTTCGGGACTTACTAGCTTCAGGTCAAAGTTTGTGTTTGCCTTTTTTTTTTTTTTAAAGCTGAACTCAGAGATGAGCCTTCTTTCATTTTTAAAAGGAGGCAAGCTTCTTTAATTTTTAATTTTTAAAATCCTCTCAGTCTTATCCCTGGTGGAAAAGAAATACCTTAAGCAGTGAAGACAGTTTTCCTTTCCATTTAAGTTCAGTTGTGATGCAGGTTATATCATTGCAGCATAGTACTAATGGGCCTTTGCTCTGCCAATTTGCATAGTACTAAATGGGCCTTTGCTCTGCCAATTTGCCATGTGATCTTAGAAAGTTCACTTGACCTTTTAAGTCCACAGTTTCCTCAGCTGTAAAAGGAGCAGTTTGAACTATACTCCAGAGACCCAGCTCTCAAGGTTAATTTCCCCCAGCCTTCTTAGAAGGTTCGTTTTTAACTGGAGCCATTTGCCATTATAGGCAAATTTTTCTACTGCCCAAATTTGTAAATTCTAGATTTTATGGGAGTATTTATCTTCATCTTTTTGAGAGCTACCTGGGGTGGGGGGGAATGGTATTATGTAGCAAGGCCTACAGAGATTAAATTATTCATTCATTAAATCATTTAAAAAAAATAAACATTTGTGGAATGGTTTATGGAAGAAGCATTTCAGCTGAGTACTGAAGTAAGAAAGGGATTTGAACATATAGGAATATGGAAGAAGAACTTTCCAGGAGAGAAAAGTCCATATGAAGAAAATCCCATGGCTAGAAATGGCCAAGAGCACTGAAGAGTATATTGTTTCTGGAGCAAATGATGGAAGGGGCATCTGAGAAGTTGGTTAATTTCAGAAAATAGAGAGCCTCAAATGCTGGGCTGAAGATTTTTTTTTTTTTTTTAAGATTTTATTTATTTATGTAACAGAGAGACAGCCAGCGAGAGAGGGAACACAGCAGGCGAGTGAGAGGAAGAAGCAGGCTCCCAGAGGAGGAGCCCGATGTGGGACTCGATCCCGGAACGCCGGGATCACGCCCTGAGCCGAAGGCAGACGCTTTAACGACTGCGCTACCCAGGCGCCCCTGGGCTGAAGATTTGAACTTTATTCAGAAGACTTTAGAGACTAAATGAAGCCAAGGACAGTTCTTCTTGTGCTTCTTTATCTTTACTGTCTGATACACAGTAGGCATTCAATAAATAATGGTTGGTTGAATGATAGAATTAAAGATTTTTGAGAAAAGGAATGAAATGAAGATCCCCTCTAAGGGGGTTTTTACCCATCAACCACGTAACAACTGGAGGACCTAGTCTGATTGCATTTAAGTAGGCAAAGAACAAGTGGGGCATGAACTTGGCTATCGGCACCCACTATCTTGGGAGTTAGAAGAGGGAGGAGCCAAAGGTGGCTGAGGTTGATTCTGAGTAACTGTGAGACTGGTTGATGTCAGGTTCTAAGTCCTATTTGTACTATATGTTCACTCTCATCCTTCTTACATTTGAATTTAGGGACATGAACAGGTCCCCATTACAGATCTACTGAAGGAGTTAGTGCATAGTAGCAAATCTGATTTTGCCTTTAGTTTTTGCGTGCCAAGAGTGGTGATGATGATAATAGAATTACTGAGCTACTTCACTTCTGGACGGGAATTCAAGTACCTTTATGCCCATTTATGATAGTTGTTTTCTTCTGAGTATTATTCCATTGTTAGAAGCTCTGATAGGAAATGTAGGTTGATCTTGACTTAGTTATCTCCATTATCAGAATTAATCATTAATATAGTAATAATGGATATGAATAATTATTATATAATATTAGTGATTATATGCAGGGTAAATTTAAAAACATGAAATTTCCAAATACCTATGTATATCATTTTCAACTCCACTTGTCTGGATCCTGTTCAAGGCAGTTAATGTGCAAGACATTGTACTAGATACTGTCTGATAGACAAACATGTATAAAGCAGTCTGTACTTTCAGGAGCTCATAGGACATTAGAGTAAGCTAAGCGGACTGTGTCAAGTGCCATGAAAAATCCAAAGTCTCCTTTAGAAGAAAAAGCGATTATGAACAGAGGCCTCTGAGCACTCAGTCTTGGTGGAGAAGTGGTAGCTAGGCCCTTGAACAGCAGAACCCCTGCAGGTAGATCTAGGGAAGGATGCTTCAGATGGAAACGAGCAAGCATCATACAGCCTTGAGTGTGCAGCGGTGAATAGAGATGTACTGTGCAGGGCTCAAAGTCTTTGGCCAACTGGACACATTGTTCTCTGTAACCAGTGGATTTTAAAACAAAGGCTGTGGTCAGTCTGAGATTTGGGCAAATTAGCTGGCAAAGAAAGGGTTGCGGTAGTTGTGGTAGAGAGGAAGTTGCTTGTCAAATCGGGCCATCCTAGTCATCCAGGAGAAAAGGAATGGCACCTCAAGGAAGGATTGCAGGAGAGTAAAGGATGTCCTGGGCGGTGGTGGGTTACATAGAATGTACATAGCCCCTAGAGAGGGAGTATATAAAATCTGCCAACTAGATTTCGTTGGAGATTGGGTAGGGAAGAAGATTTTAAAAGATGGTTATAAATTTTAAATTGAGCATCTCAGAGGATAGAAATATAATAAAAGGTAAAAATAAATGATTTTTTGCTTAAAGGAGGCTCTATGCCCAATGTAGAGCTTAAACTCACGATGAGATCAAGAGTGTAACATGTTCTCCCAGCTAGGCCAGCCAGGCACCCTAGCAAAAGAAGACTTTTTAAGAGGAAGGTGCATTCAGTATGAACATGCTGATTTGATTTCAAGTTCACGCAGATCATCCTGGGGAGGTGTTTGGCAAGTTGAGGTTAGCCTGTAGCATCATTTTATTTTCATCCCACAATCCCCGCCCCCCCATACACACACAGAACAATGTTATATGCATGGCAGTTCAGGAGAGGGGGCCAAGTTGAAACGTATAGCTTTAATGTTATGCTAATGTATAGCTAAGTTTTGTTTAAAATGATGTTTCTAGACATAATGCTGACCCACATGTGGGCAACTCCTATTTGGCCCCGTCCTATTTTAAGGTAGTGCACGTGAAAAAACGATGCAAAGTGTTTAACCCTGTATACATTTTCTTATAATAAGAATTATTCTGCTCTTATGTTTTTTATGAAAAATAGAACATTGTGACTTAGCCAGGTGCTTTTGCACTTATGACTCTTGCTCTTTTGTTCTTTCCATGTCACAAGGTCAACTAATGTGACAAGCTTGGTCCTTGACAACGGAGTTTAATTTTATTGCAGGTCCCGTTCTTTCCCCAAGAAGGTGTGTTTTGTGGTTTTGCCCTCAAAGTGCTATATGGCAGATCTTAGCCTTTCAAGTTATTCTCCCTTATCTCAAACTTTCATCTCTAGTTCTTTTAAAACTTATTATTACCTGCAGGCAGGTAAAATGTTACAGATCCAGTCTTTATGGATATTAGTGCCAGAAGGACTTCAGTAGAGCTCAAAATTCAGCAAAGATTTTACAGAATGCTTTACATTTCAGTAGGCCAACTAAGTTACATTATTTAACTTCTGTAAAAGTTACTATGTTTACACTTCAATAGAATACTTTCTTAGGCTTTACTTCTGTAAATGTTATTTTTTTTTTAAGATTTTATTTATTTATTCGACAGAGAGAGACAGCCAGTGAGAGAGGGAACACAAGCAGGGGGAGTGGGAGAGGAAGAAGCAGGCTCATAGCGGAAGAGCCTGATCTGGGACTCGATCCCGTAACGCCGGGATCACGCCCTGAGCCGAAGGCACACGATTAACCGCTGTGCCACCCAGGCGCCCCTGTAAATGTTATTTTACCTAGATTATTCAAATGATCCTCTCAACAACTGTGGTGGGGTAGGTACTCTCTCCTCCCCTCCCCCCCCTTTCCATTTTGCCCATGACGAAGTAGGCTCAGAGAGGTTGTTTCCAGGCTCAGGGAGTAGGATTTGTCATCTGGGATACCTGATTTCAAATCTTTGTGTTTTTTTTAATGCCAAAGTATTTTGACCTGTGGTAAAATTGGAATGACTTATCTGCCAATTGAAACGCTGAACATTGTATTCCTTCTTAGAATTTCACTTGAGGTGTTGTATGACCTTCTAAAATTTCTGAGTTGGCTGAATATAAACCTCCCATAGTCGGGTTAGTTTCTTTCTCAGTCTTAAAACCATGTTCCTGCAGTAACCTGTGTCCTTTCTGTGCATGTGTGTGCACGTGTGTGTGCAGGTAGTAGGTATCTGTACCTTAAAGACTACGGATAAACACCCTCACGGCAGAAAGCACACCTGCATTTGGGTCAGCTGACAGTCCTACTCTCTGGCTTTTCCTCATGTGCCCCTTACTCAAGGAAGGGAGACCTGTCACTCTGCTTAGAATTCTGAATTTCACCAGTGGTCTTTTGCAGATTTTAGGGAGAGCTGATCCTATGATTGTCTTTTCTTTTTTCCTTCTTTAAAAAAAAAAAAACAAAAAACTAGTCTCTAAGAGAAACAAGCTGGTAGACTATACCAGCTTTAAGAAATAGACCCTATATGGGGCGCCTGGGTGGCGCAGTCGTTAAGCGTCTGCTTTCGGCTCAGGGCGTGATCCCACCATTCTTGGATCGAGCCCCACATCAGGCTCCTCCGCTAGGAGCCTGCTTCTTCCTCTTCCACTCCCCCTTCTTGTGTTCCCTCTCTAGCTGGCTGTCTCTGTCAAATAAATAAATAAAATCTTTAAAAAAAAAAAAAAAAGACCCTATAGTCACAGAGAACCAGAAGCTTTCCTTGAGCTTTTCGTATGTTTATTGTGCAAATAATATCAAAGTGTTTTCAAAGAATGCCAAGATTTAAAAACCATTCTGTCTATAATCTCTTTCTGGGGGCTCCACTTGCCTAGTATGCTGATGTATGCGCAAAGCTTTATTAACTTTGTAATACCATGTCAATAATGGTTTTTGAGGACCCAGCCCTAAGTATTCCACATCTTACATTTCATGTTTCTTTCACAGCCCAGGGAGATTTGGACAGGCCTCTTGCCTCTCCACTGCATATGTGCCTCAGAGATCGAACCAGTTCATCTGCAAGGTCATTTGCTACGTCTGAGGTTCTTAGTGCTTCTCTCTGATGTCTGTGTCCTACCACTCACAGTTGTCAGCCATTTACGAAGGAAGAAACCACACGAATTTCCGGTCTCTAGTCCCGGGAAGTCTCCACCCTCTTAAGTTTCATGCGTTTATTCATTCACCTCAGTTATTGACTAAAAGTCTTACTCTTCACAGCCGACTCCAGGCCGCAGGCCCTGGGGATACACACAGGAAAGGATCTCTCTTTGTGTCTTCTTAGCAAGGGAGAAAAGTATATAAATAAATAACTACGGTATGTTAAACCCTTCTTAGAGGTCAGGTGGCAGGATGGGCTGCGGGTCAGCTCCCACCAGGCCTCTGTCCACCTGCTTGTGTTCTTTCCTTTTTCCAGGTACCCTTCTTTCTTCTTCATGCATCCCTGCCACAACCTGGTGATGAGGAGGTCAAGGATAAATGCTTAATGTGGTCATGCATCCACTTCCAATCCCCCTAGATGTCACCTGTGCAGTTTTCCAAGCTTCCGTGAGAGCGCAAAGTAAATAATACTGCCACTTTGAATCGACCCCATGAGACACGAGATCACACCAGGGTCTACTCTCCGTGATCTGTGGGGTGGGAAAATGTTGAAAAGGAGATAGCGCTGGTTTGTAGGATACTTAGACTTTAATAGAGAAGTTTTATTGCTCTGGAAGCCTTGCCTTCCAAGGGCGTTTGACACTGGCCCTGTTTCTGCTGCCGCTGAGTTGCTGAAGCCTGAAGGTTTAATCCTTAATACTGATAAGAACAAAAAGAATGTGACTTATCTCTCCAATCTCTGCAGAGATGGAAGGAAAAACCATTTCTCGGAACGTGATTACACGTTATTTGACAGCTTTTCAGTTTGCCCATTAATTTAGGTGTTTGAATAAGTAAACTCAGTGTGGGGGGGGGTTCAAGTATCATTTACTTTATAAATGTGATAGTTCCTTTTTGAAGTGATTCTACTCTTACCCCTTTTCCTCTGCCATTCGTAGAGTTTAAATATTTGCCAGTGCAGATGTTTGATTTTTATCTTCGCTCTCTCTTTGTTTAACTTTGTTCTCATGGGTGGTTAAGTGGAAGATAAGGGGGTTCTTGTTTAATTCTTTTCAACTGGTGTTGCTCAAATATTTGGAGAGCAGACACTTCCCAGAAAGAATGAGCAGGAACCTGGTTGGTTAGAGGTGAAGTGATCCCTCCCTATTCTAGTAGACCAGACACTGTTAGGCTGTTCCTAGGACCGGGGGTCTGCTAGAGGTGAGCATTCCTCAGTGTCCAGGCCTTCTTTGAAAGGCTCCTACAGCTACCGGTCAAGGTTATTTTGCTTTCTGTGCTTTCCAGAAAGATGTGTGCTCTTCCTAAAATGGAACTTGGTAGTTCAACAGCCCTAGCAGCAAGGTCTAGCCTTGGGTTGTAAGCTTCATCGGACTCTCCCCACATTTGTTCTACACCAGCTTCTGATCTAATACCAGATTCTGCTTCCAGAGGGAATAGTGGGATGTTTTTTAATCTTTTGCACCTGTCTTGGCATTTTAGCAGTGATTAAGAACAAGCAAACAAGTAAAAAATATCCCCCTATCCCATTAGCTGTCATCGTAGTGGCATTGTTAATGGGCTCCACTAGCAGCGTAAGCCTTGCTCTTCTGAGAGATCCTCAGGGATTTGCTTTTTAAATTATTGCCTTAAAAATGTGTCCGCGAACAATACCACATTTCACCATCACCCTGGGAATCCACACTGTGGGTGTGGTTTTTGTGTGTTAAGTGATAAATTGGGCAGGCTTCACTGGAAATGTTGAGGAAAACCCAGGGTTCTGAGTGATTTACCTGGCAAATCACCTTCCATAGGAAATTTAAACAAAGACCAAAAAAAGAGATTCAGGAAGTAAACCCCAACTGGTGTATGTGTCTCTCTCCTTTATGTCTTTTTCTTTCTAAACTGGGACTCCACTGAAAAGTTGATTTACACTGTGAATCGCGGCTGAATGAAATCCAATTGGAACTCACTTGAACACTGTTTTGATGTAAGATTCAAAGCTTCTGCAAATTTATTTTATCTTCTACATTTGCTGATCTCCTGCTTGTAAATCCTGTTGAAGGAGAATAAAAATGACTGCAGCCTGATGGGAATTAAATGTCTGAAGTTCAAAGCAGTTTGCACATCAGAGCAAACGTCAATCAAATGAACATCTTGCAAGCCAGGCAGGGAGTGAATTTCTCCATGGGGAAGAGATCAAAGTGGGAGTCACAGTTCTGTTTTCTCCCTCGGGATGCGGTTTCGATCAGTTGTTCATGAAAGTAAATCCAGAAGGAAGTCTTTTTTTTTGTTTTTTGTTTTTTTTCCAAACTTACGGGCGTAGGAAAGATAGAGTTATTTGAAACTGAATTTCAGGCACTGGTTTTATCTTACGAAAATAAGTACTGAAAGCAGTCATAATCCAATATCTCCTTTTTTTAGAGTGAGGGTCTATAGGAGATTTAGATAGGATCGTTTTCTTCTTATAATTCCTTTTTTTTAAAGCACCTATATAAAGATAAGTTGAATTGCCCTGCTCATTTTATGTGACAGTCTATGATTTTACCAGTGCTTGACCTTTTCCATAAATCTGGAATTACATAAATGTGACTGGCAGCTGATATACTTCTCAATGAGAAAATCTTTTAGGTAACCCCTAATGGCTCCTGACATGTTTTTATAAAGTTTTATAAGCATGAACTTTCTGTTTCTCTGAGTGCCCACATCAGGGTGAATAGTAGGTTTCTTTTTATAAATAGTATTTAAAAGAGGCACACGTACATATAATACATTCCCATCTTAGGCAAGGCAACCGTTTCCCTGGGGCTTGGAGGTGGCTCGCATAACGAGGACAGCTAAGCAAGGAATCCGGAGTCCAAAAGAGAAGCGACATTAGTGAGTGTGGGTGAGTGGAGGGTGGAGTGATAATCACAGGGTTTTTGCTCTTGTAATTACATCTCCTAGCTGGCTCACCAGCTCCGGATGCACTGTTCTCCTGTATCTCTAAGCCGCTGGTTGACACCTGCTTCCTTACCTGACTGGCGCGTCAGTGGCGTAGGCAGGGACAGAAGCAGAGTGAGGTTTATTTGTAGGCATTTCATGTCAACCCAGCAGGGGAGTACATGCTGCCCACGGCTGAGGTTCAGCACATGTGAAGGAACTCGAGACCACTGAGATTATTGTGAGACTGTTAACCACTTAAAGAATGCCATCTAGCAGGAGGAAGGAGTGTGGGTGACAGTTCTCTGAGTGTGGGGGCTTGATAGGAGTAAATTAACTTGAAGCCACCGGCATTCACCGCACCCATATTACTCAGAGCAAGAATTAAATCGGATTTCGAAATGAGGTAACAATCTGTTTATCATTCACTAGTAAACTTTGAGAACCGCCATGTCCTTGAGCTAACAAGACCGAGGTCGGATTCCCCTCTGGCTAAGGTTCTCCTGGAAGGTGGGTATTTCATGCTAAAACATCAGGCTTGTCCTCTGGATTCCTTCAGAAGTGAACATTTTATTTTTGGATCAAGTTTGATCTCTGGAAGGCTGTGTGTTTGCACCACATCAGTTGGGGCTTTCCTGGGTTGTGTTTCAGTATTAGACCTCGCCCGTCGTTCCAGTAACACCTAAGCTGTGGCCATTGTCCCTCATGTTGTTCTGCACCCTATATTCATTGCCCCATGCGAGAATTTTCAGAATTTGGTGCAGTTTTTTCTTTCTTGGTATTGTCTTATTTTTGTTATCTTTGTTGTATATAAGCCATTTGTTCCGGGTTCTCAGATGATCAGAATGCCAGGGTCTTTGAGCGGAGAACTTTGGTACCAGGAAAAGGAGAAAGCTGGCACGAGCGGGCAGCGGTCTGATCTATCTCCTGTCTGTGCAGAGAATGTGCATGCATACGCTCCTGTCGGCCGCTTCCCCGAAGCCCCTCAGATGTCAGTGCTGAATGGAGGGCAACTTGAGGCTTTTCTAGAATGAAATAATAAAAAGTAATTCTCTTACTGGCCAATTCCACAGCTATGCCTGTGGTGAACATTTAAGTTATCAACCATTAATAAAGAATACCTGCCTTTAAAATCTTCTTCCTCCACATACTTCCCTTTGTCCATAGAGCTCTTCCTCTGTAGCTATGCATTGTGAAGCCTCATGTTTAGCTGCTGTCATTTTTTCTTTCTTTCTTTCTTTCTTTCTTTCTTTCTTTCTTTCTTTCTTTCTTTCTTTTTCTTTCTTCTTTTTTTTTTTAAGATGTTTATTTGGGGTTGAGAGAGAGAGAGTGTGTGCAAGCGAGTGAGGAGGGAGGCAAAGGGAGAAGCAGACTCCCCACTGAGCAGGGACCCAACACGGGGCTCCATCCCAGGATTCTGAGATCATGACCTGAGCCACCCAGGCGCCCCAGCTAATGTCATTTTCTATTAAGTGAAATGCAATGATTTCTCCTATGCCCTACAATCTTTCAGAGTACTCTTTTCCTCGGAGAGAACTGAATTCTACTTCAGCTATTTTAGATAATGTTTAATGGTAATTTGTTGATTTATTGGGATACATGGTAGTATATTCATTATGAACAAGAGCTGGAATATATGTTCACATCTTGGTTCTGTTTGCTTTCCAGCTGTCAACCTTGGGCTTCTTGATTTAACATTTCTGTGCCTCAGTTTCCAGGCATTCAAGTGATGATAATATTAGTTCTTTTCTCAGGCTTTGTGAAGATCAGATGAGTTCATCCATGAAAAGTACTCAGAACATGTGATGAGCACTTAGTAGCTGGTAACTGTTACTAATACATCCAGTACTGGTTCCTACTGTTCATTAAATGCTTACTGTGTACCAGGCTCTTAAGAGCCATTTTCTGACTTGATTCTTAACAGAACCTTATGAAATAGGTACTATTATCACCATTTTGTGGATGAGAAAAACCGAGGCTTAGAAATCCTAAGTTATGTGCAGGAGTTACACAGCAGAATGTAATTTAAACCCAACCTGCAGTCCAGATCCGTGTACCTCTCCCTCCTGACCATGACCTAATCCTGTTCTGCCATGCTGGTAGTGCTTTGTTCATCATAGATGTTGAGCGGATATGACTGGGTATAGTACCCAGAGCTTTCCAGTGACATAGCTCTCTGCCCTTCCTCATCCATTAGTCACCAGTAAGAATTTATGGGATGCTACACATTGCCAGTGTGCTACACCTGAGAGAGAAATATAAATCCTCAAGTGACTTACAGTCCCACTGAGGGAACTAAGACTTCTCAAATACGTGAAAGGCTTTATGAAAGAATTGGGAGTTCAGTTTCTGTGTGGCAGGGTTTACACAGGAAGCATCTATACCAAAATCTTTCGCGTCTCATCTCTCACTTGACACATCCTTATTTGGTATATACAAAAGGTGAAAAAAGTAAGATAATTTGCTCATTATAATTTTTTTTAAGATTTTATTTATTTGACAGAGTGTGTGCACAAGCAGGGAGAGCGGCAGGGGGAAGGAGAAGCAGGGCCCCCGGTGAGCAGGGAGCCCAGCACGGGGCTCGATCCCAGGACCCCAGGATCATCACCTGAAGCAAAGACAGAGCCACCCAGGCACCCCTCATTATATTTATATTAAATTTTTGTCGACTGGTATTTTGTTACTATAAATGGAATTCTAAAACCAGACATCAACTATGATGACACTGTGGTAAGCCTGATTACAAAACAATGTAAAAAATAAGAGGCACCTGGGTGGCTCAGTCAATTGAGTGTCTGACCTTGATTGTGGCTCAGGTCGTGATCTTGGGGACGTAGGATCAAGCCCTGTGTTGGGTTCCTTGCTGGGCGTGGAGCCTGCGTGGGATTCTCTCCCTCTCCCGTGGCTCATGGGTGCACGTGCACTCTCACTCTCTCTCTCAAAGTAAATTTTTAAGAAAATGAGACATGGGCATGGAATTAAGACACTGAATGGCACTAGTCAGGTTGGAGGAGGAGAGGCTCATCATGGGCAGGAACTTACAGAAGTTCAGGGAGAAGGAGAAGAAAAGCTGGGCTTTGTTGAGCACAGTAGACACTGGAGAACATCGGAGTTGTGCTCGGACAGGTGAAAGACTGATCTGGTTAGAACTATAGGTTGGGAGATAATGGGAAGAAAAGGTTGGGTAAATTATTGGTGACAAATACGACATTGTGAAACCTTTTTATGACTCACAGATGTTTACTGAGCACTTTTGTTAACGAGTCCCATCCGTGTTTTATTGTTATAAAAACGTTTTTCTTAATGCTCTCCAAGATGATCTTTTCAGTACAGAAAGGAAAGCAACCTATATAAATAGTTTTCTTGCTGTGCTCCCCGGGAGCAACCTTTCATTTCACAAAGACCTGGGGAATCTATTTGAGTATAGCACAGGGCTGTAGACTTCACAAGGGGTGGGCCGATAGCCTAGGTCCTGGCCCTGGAGACTCCATCCAAGGAGACAGGGGTTCTCACCAAACTTATACTTCTCCCGGGAGAAATCATCAATAACTCCTGAGTTGCCCCTTTCAGCAAGTTCTTCATTATGTGTCACTTAAAGTAAGCAGTGTGGTGTGTGGCTCATCCTTGGACAGGGAGTTGGGTGATGGGTTCAAGCCTCTCTTCGTGGTGTCACTTTTCTCAGCTGTGAAGTGGGTAGGGCTTAAAGGGGACGCCTGGCTGGCACCATCAAAAGACCTCGTCGCTCTTGATCTCAGGGTCATGAGTTTGAGCCCCACGTTGGGTGTAGAGATAAATAAAACCTTAAAAAAAGTAGAAGGGGTTTATAATTTGTACAGCACAGAGCAGATGTGAGTTGCAGGCATACCCGCAAGTTCTGTTATCTTGATTCAAATTGGAAGACCTTCTGTCTTTGAGGCATACTGTTTTTGAGGCATACTTTGAAGTACCTATGTTTACACAGAAAACCAATCTACTGCTTTATTTCTAAAGGAATCTACATGGCAGGATTGGTGGGTTTCTCCTTTCTGGTGAGCCTGCCAAAGTCAGATTCCTGGGCCTTCCCTCAGACTCATTAAGTTGGACTCTTCTAGGATAGATCCTAGGAATCTGCATTCCAAATGCATCCCAGGTGATTCTGATATGCTAGACTTTCAGGAATTACATCTGAGGTACACTACATCTGAGTTATGGTCCTCTTCTGCTTGGACTTCCAGAGTCTTCTGGGGAGCCCGGAACGGGTAGGCATCGGCACCATGGATGCTGATAGAAGATCAGTGAATAGGAGTGCCTGATTTGACAAGAGCAATGCTGAGTGTTATATATACATAGCAGTGCCTGCCCTCGAGGAGATCTTGTCTATTCATATAACGATAAGAATCCACCCATGAAAAATACTCAGATGGAGCCATAATTAAAAATTATGGCACATGCTTTGAGAGAAGGTGGAAGCACTTGACACTGAATGAGAAATCATCCACAATCAGGATAAGACTTTGTGGGAGAGTAATAAGTGAATAGAGACTTATAATCCAGAGAAACTTAGAGAATTTTACTTGTCCAATATGGTAACCACTATTCAGTGATGATTTACATTTAAGATAAGATTATAAAATAGAAAATTCGGTATGTTCACTGGAATTAAACACTTTTTAAAAATTTTGGTGTCTAAGTTACATCAGCTACGTTTCAAATGTTCCATAGCCACGGGTAGCTACCATATCAGACGATGCACAAATAATACATTTTTATCATTTCAGAGCATTCTCTTGGACTGCCCTGATCTGGGCCAGGGGTGGTGAAACAAGCCTGGCACACTGGCTGTTTTGAAAATTAAGGTTTATTGGCACACAGCCGCACTCATTCTTTGCGAATGCTCTTCGGCGGCTTGCGCACTGCAGTGGCGGGGCTTTAGCAGTTGTGATAGAGACTGTATAGCCAGCCCACAGAGCCTAAATATTCTCTGGTCTTTTATTAAAAAGCATGTGAGGGAATAGGTTTAACGTGGCTGTCTAGAGCAAGGAGAGCAGGTGAATTCCTTGTATAGTGCCACTCTTGCTACACGGATGTTCACGTGCTACAAGAGAGGGAGAGTGAGATTATGTTGCTTTGCCCGCATGCACACAGGCAGCTGCTGGTGTATTAATTTCTTCTTTTCTCTCCATCTGTGGCTTTTGAATCACCAGTCTCCTGTCTAGACAAATTGGAGCAGGTCCAAGGAAGAGCAACCACGTTAGTGAAGCAACTGTGTCTTGGAGGCACAGTTGACAATGTTGATAGAATTCTGTCCTGGGTTGAAGGCAGGACTAAAGTTCTCTTAAAATTCAGTAACCTCTTCCTTTGAGACGATATGTATTCCAAACAAAGCTGCTTAACTCTCTTTTTGGAACCGAACACACCATGTGAAGATCTAGTCCCCTTGCTTATACAATCAGTTCAATGTAATAATTCTTATGTATTATGAGATGTGATCAGCAGATAATCAAAGTTCATGTGAATAATCAAGTGGATCTTGATTTTTAGAAGTGTTTCTTCTAGATCATATAGCTTCTCTACCTGGGTAAATGGAATTTCATCAATGGCATTTATTAGCTGAGGTATGCATTTTAACACAAATTTTAAAAACCCTAATTTCAGATTGAGCTAATTTCATGGGGAATGCCTAGAAATTTCAGAAGTCTTATCAGTATATGAAATCCTAAATGGATTATTTAGAAATTTAAGATTTTTTGCTTTTGTTACTTCTGGATTAAGTTCACTTAAAAATACTCGTAGGAAAAAAAATACTTATAGGGCTGTATATGATTGAGATGGTATATTTTCCTCTTATTTTCTTGCAGATTATTGTTTGCTCTAGCAAATGAGTTGTTGATTATACTAGCATTTATTTATCAGCAATTAGCCAGAGTACTAGTGTTGTTCTAGCCCCAGTCCTAGCGTTGCACTACCATTGGGAATCAAAAAGACCTTGACCTTATTTACATTACAATACAGAATGTGCAAACTGTGTGTTCTATACCATGAGAGGAACTTTGTTATCTTTTTTTTTTTTCAATTTTCTTCCTTAGAGAAGAAAATTGAGGCTCAGAAAAATTGGAGTTTGTCGAGAGTCACATGTTTAATAGTAACAGAGCAGGGAATCAAGTCTAGATATTTCCTACTCCACAAACATCCTTTTTCCTTCACTACTCACCAGTTTTGTTCTTGGTCACTGGTGTTCAGATAAGATAATTTAAAGACTTGGGGCGCCTGGGTGGCACAGCGGTTAAGCGTCTGCCTTCGGCTCAGGGCGTGATCCCGGCGTTCTGGGATCGAGCCCCACATCAGGCTCCTTTGCTGGGAACCTGCTTCTCCCTCTCCCACTCCCCCTGCTTGTGTTCCCTCTCTCGCTGGCTGTCTCTATCTCTGTCGAATAAATAAAATCTTAAAAAAAAAAAAAAAGATAATTTAAAGACTTGTTTCATATATAACATCAGAGCTTAAGTCTGAATTTTGTCAAATCTGTTTTCTGTATGATTTTATCAATAGTACCTGACTCAAATTCACTGCAGCGAGAATTGGATCAAAGGATGGTTATTTATTTATTTATTTTATCTCCTTAGAACTGAACTTGATTTCTAAAGCCTTCTAGAAACAGATATTTTTTTCCCATACTGTTCTGAAGTGATTTTTTTCAGCATTTAAAATCTAAATCACAATTTATTGTTTATGAGTTGCCCTCATATGCAATATGAACTATTTTGTTGGTTTGGGTTTTTTTTTAATTTAATAACCACTAAATAAATATTGCTGATTCTCTTCTATTGTTTCAGATTTGATGGGAACTTTAATACCAATGTATCTAGAACGATTAGTTGTGATCGACTTTCTACAACTGTTAATAGTCGGGCCTTCAATCCAGGACGAGATTTAAATTCAGGTCAGTAATCTCTTGGTTTATAAAGGTGAACTATATTCCACCACATTCAAGTTGAATAATGTATTGCTTTAAACATTTTCCCTTAAGATCTGAAGAGAGAATATCATATACGTAAAATTGGATATTTTTTCAGGGAAGTTGACGCTCAAAAGAGGGGAAGGAAAAAGAAAATAGCTGACCTGTATTGAGAATTTACTATATAGTATACATATGGCTAGACTTTTCAATCCATTATCTCATTTGTTAGGAGTTTTACATTTGTTATTTCGAAGATTATTTTAGAGACCCAGTTATCTTTGCAGTAGCAAGTATTGAATTTATATTCCCTATTTGTAATTTTTAATTTGTTTTGGTGTTTTGGGAAGAAGAATAAGGGAGCATTTCTACTAATAAACAGGCCAAGATGCTATTTATTGAAGTTGAACTTTGTTCTCGGTTTTGTTAAAACTTAATCATATGCAGTAGTAATAACTACTAGGATACCTGTGTGTGTGTGTGTGTGTGTGTGTGTGTGTGTGTGTGTGTGTGTGTAGTTCTGTGGAGTACACATTGTGTGTGTGTGTACCATATATATATATATATATAGTTCTATGGAGTTCCAAAGGGACATAGTATCTCTGCTTTCTTATCCTGGTGTTCTAGTCTATATTTCTCAACCTATTTGTCTTGTTATGTACACTTGTTGGTTGATTGGCCTGAGAACCTAAAGGCTTCCCCTTTTAAGAGCTGAAAATACCTTTAGAGATCACCTACCAGTTTCAATCCTTAGATTGTACCAAGGAAAAATCTGAGGCTCAGAAGGATCCTAAGAGTTCCCTTACTACTGGAGAGATAAAGGATCCAGTCTTAAACATGAAGAACTGTATTTCCCAAATTCCAGATCTCTTGCAGACATGTAAAACCCTAGAGAAGCTGAAGGAACAGCATATTAACTTTTAGAGCTCCATCCAGTCATGGCCTGTGGGGAGAATTGTATCCTTGGGGAGTTGTATACACAAACCAGATAATCTAGTAAGTCTGGAAAGAAAGAACTGTAAGCTTTATGTCACTTAAGGATATTAAAAACTCTAGCTGCTGGCTAAATGGTCAACCTAAATATGCCAGGTACTTATTGTATAGACCAATATATAATGGATGTTTTTGTTGTTGTTGTTGTTGTTTTAGAGAATCTGGAGGCCATCCAGGTGGAGCAGGTGAGGTTAACTATGAGAAAAGCCCAATGAAATATTTTTCATAAAAAAATAAGAGTATGGAAGTACTTGGAATGGGCAGAGGAAATGAATTACGGAAGATTTCATAGCTGGCACAGAGCTAGAACTTGAATTTTCTAGTTCCCAAATGCAGTGTTTACCTCTTTCCTTCAGTTATGCTCAGTAACACAAGACATGTTGCTGGGTCTGAAGATTTGATCTTGAAATAGCAATTTTTTAAAAAAGATTTATTTATTAGAGAGACAGCTCATGCACATGGGTGGAGGGGCAGAGGAGAGAATCCCAGGCACACTCCCCGCTGAGCACAGAGCCCGACATGGGACTTGATCCCATGATCCCTGAGATCATGACCTGAGCTGAAATCATGAGTCAGAGGCCCAACTGACTGAGCCACACAGTCACCCCAAAATAGCAGTCTTTGAATAGAATCAGATATAAATGTGCCCCAGAAATATACATTTTGTGTAGTTAAAATTTTTACAGTATATGTTAACTTCTGGCTATTTGAGTTAATAAGGAAAAAATATAGACTGTTACTTCTTTGTATACATAAGATCTAGAAGGGCTCACACATAAATGTTAGTAGTTATCTTTTAGTGATGGAATAGTGGGGTATTTTTTAATCAGTTTTCTTACTTTTTTTGAAGATTTTATTTGAGAGAGAGAGAGAACGTGAGTGTGTGCATACCAGCAGAGGGAGAGGGAGAAGCAGTCTCCCTCCTGAGCAGGAAGCCTGATGTGGGGCTCGATCCCAGGACCCTGGGATCATGACCTGAGCCGAAGGCAGACACTTAACAGACTGAGCCACCCAGGTGCCCCAGTTCTCTTAATTTAAAACTAAGCATGCATTTCTTTTATAACCAGGGGAAAATAAAGCAAGAAGGACTTAGAGACTACTTTCCAATATATTTCACTCCTTTCTGGTAGATAGTACCTTTCGTAATACATATCTGACAATAGACCCTCAATCGGTGTCACGGTTCTAGACAAAGCTCCATTCCCCTTCTGACTGTGTGATTGGCACAATAAGAAAGTGTAGGCTGGGGCCACACTGAGGGTAGTGCTTGCTCACTTGGGAAGCAGAGCAATACTGTCCTGCCAGGATCCCTCATCTCAGTGAGCCAGACCTTTGAGGATCTGGATGGAAGCTGCTGCAGCCAGGGCTCCATCCTCATTGCCTTGTCTTATATCTATTCATTGTTCCTAATAATGAGTGTATTGTTGAGATCTATCTCCATCGTTAATAGGCATATTGTTTACCTATCGAGCACTTTCTATGTGGTAAACACTTTCCTTTGTCCTAGGTCAGCTGTAAACAAAGCAGAAAACTTATATTCTGCAAGCTCGGAGACATAAATCTTAAACAAAAGGACAAGTAAATATACATGTCTGATGATGATGAATGTTATGGAGGAAAAGTAGCACAGAGATGAAACATAGTGGTACTTTTGGCTGGGGATGGGAGGGGAGGGGAGGGAGGGAAGGGGGAAAAGAAGGAGTCTTATTACTTTATAAAAGGGCTCATCAGTGAGATCTGAATAAGTGCGGTCATAAAACTGTAAGAATAACTGGAGGAAATGTATCTCAGGCAAAGGGTTTAAGTTAGGAGAGGGTTTATTGTGCTCAGTAACAGCCAGAAGGGCACTATAACTGTGATTCAGTGAACAAGGTTTGATCGTAGAAGATGAGACCAGGGAGGCAGCTGGGGTCCAGATACAAGAGCCTTACTTTACTGGCCCTTATAAGGACTTTAGCTTTTGCTGTGAATGAGATGGGAGATCATGGTGGAAGGGAGGTTGGGGACAAGGAGCAAAAAGGGCTTATGCAGAGTCAAGACTTGACCTAAGTTAAAAGGTTTATGGACTGCTGTTGCAAGAATAGGTTATAGCAAGGCAGTGGTGGAAGCAGGGAGACCGTTTAAGAGGTTATTCCAAAATCCAGGTGGCAGGTGGCAATGGCGTTAATAGTGTAGTAACAGTGGAGGTGGTGAGAAGTGGTTGGATTCTGAATATGTTTTGCAGGTAGACCATTAGGATTTGCTGATGGTTTGAATGGGGGTGGGAGCGTTTGTGAGAGTAAGAGAAGAGCTGGGAAGGACTTCAAGATATTTGGCCTTATCAAAGAGAAGGACAGAGCTGCCGTTTACTGTGATGGGGAATACTGGTGGCAGACAGGGAGTCAAGAGAAGTAGAAAAGCGAAGTTTGAGATGCATAATAGATATCCACGTGGAAATGTCTCCTAGGCAGTTGGTTATAGAAGTCTGGGGAATGGGTCAGACTAGAGGTTGAAATTTGAGATGCATTGTGTACAGGTAATACTTCAATCATGAGACCCAAAAAGGTCACCTAGCAAATGGCTGTGGGTAAAAAAGAGAAGAGGTCCAGGATTGAGTCTTGGGACACTTTACCACTTAAAGGTCACTGAAATGAAGAGGAAGCAGTGAAGGAATCTGAGAAGGAAGTCAATCTGATAGGAGAACCAAGAGAGCCATCTTCTTGAAGCCAAGGGAAAAAAGTATTTCAAAAAGATCAACTGGATTAAGTAGGCCCAGTAAGATGAAGGCTAAGAAAACTGACATTGGACTTAGGAACATGGAGGTCATTGATGAACTTGACAAGGGTTGTTTGACATAACAGTAGAATGACAGGCTGATCCTGGCTAGTTCAGGCTCTTAAGAATGGACGAGAGGAGCTGGAAACAGTAAGTACATGAACTCCTAAGGTTTGCTGAAAGGAAAGCTGGAGTGCCATGTGGAGTCCAGAGAGTGTTTTTAAATTGAGAGAAATTACAGCAAGGTTATGTGCCAAAGGGAATGATCCAGTAGCAGAAAGCTAAAGACCCAAGAGCAAGAGGAGAGACAATTACTGGAGACTTTTCCTTGATTAGGCAAGAGATGGTGAGATTCCAACGAAAGGGTCCAAAAACACAGTGTTCATTCTTAATAAGGGGAGGAAAGGAAGAGCAAGTGTGCACAGATGCCCATAAGGATCGATGTAGTGTTGGGAACGCAGAGACATTCCGTTCTTAGTGATTTTGTTTTCCCAGAGACTTAGGAAGCAAGGTCGTCAGCCAAGATCATCAGTGAGGCAGAGGAAGAGGCATTGAAGACCTCTTAGTTACGTTAAGTTTATCCTCTATAATGAGGTTTTATTTTTTTATTTTTTTTTAAAGATTTTATTTATTTATTTGACAGAGACAGCCAGAGAGAGAGAGACAGCCAGCGAGAGAGGGAACACAAGTAGGGGGAGTGGGAGAGGAGGAAGCAGGCTCCCAGCAGGGAGCCTGATGCGGGGCTCGATCCCAGGACACCGGGATCATGCCCTGAGCCAAGGGGAGACGCTTAACGACTGAGCCACCCAGGCGACCCAAAATGAGGTTTTAGAGTAGAACTCAGCTGCACACATAATGGGGAATCCTGACAAAATGCTACTTTATTACAGTACTTATTTGTGAAGGGGGAGAGAGTTTGTAAAACTCAGGAGGAGGGGAGGAAGGAGGTGGTGAGGGCAGAGGTATATGGTTAAAGATCAGATCTTGAATTTTGCTGTGTCTAAAAAGCACGTCTCAGGTGTAACATCCTACCTAACAAGAGTTGTTCTCGGCACAGTCGACATAGCTAGATTTACAAGCAGTTTTTGGCAATGTTCAGGTATTTGAGAACGGACTTGCTTGTATTTGAAGTTGTGTGACATTCCACCAAGCAGTGGCTGCATCCCAAAGTCCACATTCTTGAGAAGTCATTTGTAATATAAGAGGAGTGGTAGATGGTGCAGGGTGACCTCAGAGCTCCCCCTTTTCCTCCTCTCCAGCTCATGCCCCTTTTCAGAGCAGAATTAATGTACTTCTTGGGCTATCACATGCCTGATATTTACATCTGTAAGATGTCCAGCCTCAGGCTGTTTCAGACTGTATATAATCCATCAATGGGTCCCTAATTGATAACACAGTTTCAGATTGCCTTTCAGACTAGCTGGAAACAGACTCACATAAATTGTAAACCATTCTTAGCTTCATTTACCCAAAACTAGGTCATGTGTCCATCCATCCAACACATGTGTGTATTCTTTTTCTTAAACCCAACCCTGCCAGATCTCAACTTTCTAAATTGAATCCTTGTCCTTGATTCCATTCAAGAAACTAGCATTTGACAAGGCACACGTTACATTATGGTGCTGGTAATGTTTTGCTCAGGTTCCTTCCTGCTTTTTATCCCTAGTTTCTCTCCCTCCCTCCCTCTCTCCCTCTCTCTCTCTCTCTCTCTTTCTTTTTTAATTCCTGCTGAGCTATTTTCTTGTGTGTAGCCTGGTCCCTAAAGAGAATTTATTTGAAGAGTCCAAGGAAAGTTGCCTCTTGCTCTCTTGAGTTATGCAATTGAGGTGTGAGTGGAGTGGGAGTTAGTCTTTCTTGCCAAAAGAAAAAGTGCCTGGACTTTCTTTATTGTGTTTGATTTAAAGACATCATTTGAAGTTGCAAACTTCGATCTTGGTAGTGTTGCAGTCTACATTGAGAAACGGGATTCACGGGGTGTCAGGGGCATCTGTAAGTCATGTTACAACGGTAAATGCTGCAGGAGGTACAGGTGGGCACTGGAGGCTGGAGACTGCCGCTGCTTTCAATGGCTTCATCACTTCCTTCTGTGAATGACAAAGATTGGCTCTGTGTTGTAGGTTTCTTTCTCTGCTTTAAAGTGCCATGAAAATTACCTGTTCCATATGCTAGTGCTAATGCAGTGAATGCTATGTTCTCCCTAAAAACGTAAAGTAAAAGAATAAAAATCAACCAACCTAGGAGTCTCTAGTTTGTTTTTATGCCTATTTGCTCCAGCTTCATGACTGCATCAGTGTCATAAGAGATGGATAATTATTGATATAACATCTAAAAACTGTTCAGTCACTTAGAAATCTGGATTGAGGCTATGTGATTCAGTTTACATTTGTGTATGTGTGTACACACGTAGACACAAAATTAAGTAAGTATCCCTTCAAGTTCTGTTCCTATAATGCAAGTACTTCAAAGTCTAGTCTTTTTTATAGTTTGTCACAACAACCCTGTTATACTGATTTCAGAAGATTTTATCAGTCACATATAGTCTCATATAGATATAGATATACACACACACTCTCATACTACGTATTATAATGGATATAGCCTGTTTTTGTTTTGTTTTTGTAAAGATTTTATTTATTTGAGAGAGAGAGACAGGCAGTGAGGGAGGGAACACAAGCAGGGGGAGTGGGAGAGGAAGAAGCAGGCTCATAGTGGAAGAGCCTGATGTGGGGCTCGATCCCATAACGCCGGGATCACGCCCTGAGCCAAAGGCAGACGCTTAACCGCTGTGCCACCCAGGCGCCCCTGGTTTTGTTTTCTGTCTTTGTAGTTAACACGTGTATCCTGAACATTCCTTTGTATATATGTAAATAAATACACTTCTAGATCCTGGGGGTTATGATTGTATAACATCCTTGAATTAGTCTACTCCAGTTCAACATTCAGATTGTCCCAATTTTTCACACTATTACTGCCCTCTGGAAGGATTCCAAGTGACCCCTCCACAGTTTTCCTGACCCCGTGTAGTAGTTGACGGGTAAATGTCTTTTTTGAAGCTCTGTCATCCTTTGGTTTCTATAAAATTGTTCTATGCCATTTATCCTCTTACTTCTCTGCTCAGACCTTTTCATTTTTCTTCTTAAGTTCCTTTTTCCTCAGGTAGACGTCCCCACATGTCCTCTCTTAACCACCTTCCTCACTTCTAAACATTATCCCCCCAAATGTTCTCAATTTAGCCAGCACCTCAGCTCCTGCCACATGCTGCGGAATTCCAGATCTCTCTCCCCAGCCGTGGCCTCTTTGAGTTTATTTATTGAGTAACCAACTTCAAGACACACATGTCTCTGTGATGATTCTGTAGCTACCTCAAAAATTAAACAGAAAACAAACTTTTCTCTAAACTTCGCAGTCTGGGCTGACTGTCCCAATCAGTAGTACTTCCATCCTGGTTACTCTGGGAATTCTTCCTCACCTTTTTCCACCCAGCACTTCTCCAGGTTTTAACAGATTTAATTTCCCTTAAGTCAGTGATCAAATGAGAGTGTTGGTGAGTGAATATTTGTTAAGTATTTACTACGTACGAGTCACCTCAATAGGCATTTCTGTGTGTCCTTCTTCCTGCTTGTCATGCTGACTTGTGACATAGGTCTCATCTTCATTGAAGGGGCAACTTGGCTCAGATTCCATAGCTCAGAGTTGTGTCTTGAATCCTTTTTGTTTTCTCCACCGTTAATGTCATAAACTTAGATCTTCATAGATCTTTCTAGAAGGTGAATTAATATAGAAACCTCCCAAAAGTTTCTCTGCTTTTATTCTCTTTTCAATACATCCTGCACACTGTAGGTATTTTGCAGATATCTGCTCTGTAACTCCATTTCTTAAAAACCTCTGGTGGCTCACCTGTAAGATAAAGATGGAGGCCTTTCAACTCTGTCTTCTTCTCTACCTCTTCCCTCTCCCCTCAGAGGGTCACTTTAATTTCTTCACATCCTCAATTTCTGTCACTCCTCTATGCTTTTGCTCATGTTATTGTTTTATCCTAGAATATAATACCTCCCTCCTCTGACTTATAAAATAGTCCTCATTCCTCAGGGCCCAACATCTTTGTCATCTTTCCTGACTCTCACAGGTAGAATTCTTTGTCTGTTGTATTGGTTGGGTTTGTAGGGTCACACTTTGAGATGGAGACTGGCAGCCTGTAGGGAAAGGGAAGGAAGCAGGATTGAGCAGTAGGAGAAGTGAGGCTGAGATGGGGTCCTCAGCCACCTCCAGGGGAGCTAAGAGGCTAGCTTTTGTTGTGTTGTGTTGGCACAACTACCTCTCTTCCTTATTATTTTAGTCTATGGTACATTCTTAGAAATTTAGGCTTTTATGGTTTGGGCATCTACTTGACCCTCTGCTCCTTTTAATTAATTTTTCGTATGTCGAGTTCCCAAGCTAGTGCCCTGCCCATAGCAGGTACACAGCACATACTTACTGATGAATGAATGAAACTAGAATTTTCTTGGGTGCTTTTGTTTCATTTTTATAATGGAAGACTTTTGAAGGACCTTAGGAAAGAAAAGAATGTGGTTGTGATTTGCTTGCAAGGTAGCGCTGGGTTCTGTAGCTTCACAGCAAATTAGCATACATACATATCTCAGTATATAGAGTGACACAGACTGCATGTGAATAATGTCATCCTTCGTTTGCGTGAAACTATGCTGAGTCCAAATACACACTGTACACAAGAAAACCAATCTGCTTCTTAACACCTCATAAACCATTTTATATTTTTGTCTTACCGTGGATACCAAAGACAAGTATCTACTCTATTTTATAGATGAGAAACAGGTCCAGAGAAGTTAACTGATCTACCTAAAGTCGGATGACAAATTGTTGGTATTGAGATGACTAAACAGTATGTCCTAACTCCTAGTCCACTGGGCCTCCCCTACTATAGACTGCTTAGGACAGAGAGATGTCTCCATCCCTGTATTCTGCCTGCTGTTACTTCAAACCCTTTACGTCTCAGATCAAACCCATAATCTTCGACACTTCCAACCCAAACCACCTCCCCCACCCATGTTCTATATGTCCGTTAACAGCAGCTTCGTTTAACACGTTACCGAAGTTTGAGACCCAACCAACCATGACTCCTTCCTTGTACTTTCTCATAAAGAGCTTCTCTCAGATAACCTCTATATAACAGTGGCAGACACCAAGATAAGACAGAAGTTCTACCCTCAGAACTCACAACCTATATGTATATATGTATTGAGGGAAGTGAAGGGAAGGAGAAAATCAACAGACAACTACTGTTACCATCCAGTGCTGAGTGCTGTAATGATAAAGGTAAGTGGGGGTACTTGACCCAGATTGTGAGGTTGAGCTGCGTCTTAAAAGACAATGGGAATTATCCAGGTGATGTGCCTGAGGTAAGTATATTTCCCAGTTAGAAATCTGTGAAAGTGCAGCCAGCACAATCCGGGATCATTGTGGAAGAGGGCAGTAAGTAACAGGAAATGAAGGGAGCATTAAGCCAGATTTTAACTACTTGTATATGACCCTGAGGAGTTTGATTTTGGTTCGGTTTTTGTTTTGATTTGTGTTTTAGCTTGAAGTCAACCAACTGAGAGACTTTAAGCAGCGTGAGCAAGAGAGCTTTGTGGAAAATGGATGGAAGTATAGTTGGCCTGGAAGAAGGAGAAAACCAGGGTAGACTATTAAATGTAATCCAAAAGTGGGATTAGAGTGAGGTGGCCGTGGCATAGGCAAAATGGCTAGAGGATGGATAATGAGAGGACAAGAAGTGGAGGATCAGTGTAGACCACTCTTCCAACTTACTTGGCTGAGAAAAAGGGGAAAGGTCCCTGATTATTTAGGGAAGAGATAGGGTAAAGGAAGAGTTTTATTGTTATTGCTAATCATTTTTTAAGTTAGGGAAACTTGAAAATGATTATATGCTGAAGATAGAGAAACAGTCTAAGAAGAAAGTAAAACTAAGGAAACAGATGGGGCAATGGAGTTAAATGTCTTTGGCCAGTTGTCCCAAATGTGGCTGATCATCAGAGTCTTCTGGAGGGCTTTGTCAAAAAATACTTATTCTTTGACCCCCAACTCAGACTTGGTGACTCAGAATATTGGCTTGGTAAAGCTTGGAAATCTATAGGTTTCAAAACCTGATTGTGATAGTCAGCCAGGCTTTGAGAACTCTGTTAAATTTCTCTTACCCCTTCCATGAATGTATGGAGATCACCTGGAACTTTGGGTCCTCTGCAAGCAGTCTATTAAAAGGAAGAGGATAGAGTAGTAGATCCTGTACTCATTTTGGATTGCCCTAGAAGTTTATCCTGAATTCTCTGAGCCCGTGACCAGGCTGTCTTAACGGAATCAAGGACATAATGGAATGGTTATTTTTGCATTATGTAGATAACCTAGAATGGACATAAAGAGCCGCGAGCTTGGAGCAGAACCTAAGATGTAAGGATGTTCTCTCCTCAGTATTAGACTGAAATAAATACAGTGGGATTAGCTGGGTCAGCTGTTGTTAATCTAAGTTCAACAATGGACTTTAAGCTAGCATGGTTATTACGGTAGAAGAATTACTGGGCTACATGGTCTCGATCCCATTCAAGGGTCGGAGCTAAGGTCACTTTTCCCTTCCTGAGTCAGAAGAAACTTAGTTATAAGATGGGAATAATATCTCTTTGGTAAAGTTCCACCTATTTTGGCTCTTGCTTAGCCATCATACACTTGGGAAAATTAACCTCTCTATGCTCGGGTTCCTCAATAATAAAACCTACCGCAAAAGGTTGTTTAAAAAAATTAACTGAGATAATATATATAAAAGATGTAGCAAAGTACCTGTACATGGTCAGATACTCAATATGCATACCACTACTGAAAAGTATAAACAGTACCTGAGGGTCCATGAAATACAGCTCCTTCAGAATGTGTGGCAAAATGACGCTCTGGGTGTGAGCTAGGAGTAGAACTTAGAAGGCGCGATATAGAATATAATGCCAGAAATTTTGTTTGGAGTCCTCAAAATGTTTATTCCCCTCCCAAATGATTGCTGTTGCACAGAATGTTCCTGAGAGGTGCTGTGCAATTTCTGATCTTTTGGGGGAGTGTGTGTGTGTGTGTGTGTGTGTGTGTGTGTGTCTGCCTGCCTGCCTGCCATTCTGTGTTTTTAGGACAGCTCTTGTATTTTATATTTGGCAAGCTGTGGGAGGTAGAGAGCTTTGTCTGTTTCGCTGAGTGGTGTTGGGCAGGGCATCAGAAAGGCCAGAGTTCCTTGAGGTGGGAGGCAACAAGCTTTCTACTACAGAGCATCTTCTTTGTGTTTCTGCTTTCGGTGGATAATACTGTCAGAAAAAACCAAAGTCACAGCCCAACTACAAGCAGTTTGTAATCCATCCCTTTCTCATCACCCTGATGGTTTAAGCAAGGAGTTTGGGGACATGGTTTTGTTTTGACTAGAGGGGCTGATGATCTAAGAACTGGTCAGGTGTAGCTGGTGAAATTGGAAGGGAAATACTTGGGGGCCAGAGGATCTGGGCGCATATGTTAGAATTTCCCACAGACAGTATACTACCCTATGCAGGTGAATCTTGAGACTCAAATAAATGGGAAATAAAGAATGCCTGAAAAGGGGGAAGGCACATTTTTTTAAGTAAACTCTACCCCCAACATGGGGCTCAAAGTCATGGCCCCCAAGATCAGGAGTTGCATACTCTACCAACTGAGCCAGCTGGGCAGCCCTGGAAGGCACATTTTTAAGCCTGCTTTTCCGACTACAATGGGTGTGTGTGGCTGAAGAAAAATAAGCCAATAGGTATTGTGAAGTTGTCTGTCTTTGTTAGAATTAGCATAGGAACTGTAAGAGAAAAATAGTAATTTTTTTGAAGGCTCACAGAAGGAGACCAGGAGGAACAGAGCTTGCCTTTAAAGATACAAGGAACGATCAAGGTACCTCCTCCTTTGTTAAAAGCCAATATGAAGTCTTCTGTCATTCTGTCTAAACATTTCTTGGTACCGTTTGTACATTTTGTTTAGTCTTGGGTCAATAAGAATAATCTCTTAGTGCTGACCTACTGTTATTCTAAGTTCCTAGGAAGTAAGAATACTCCTGCTTTTCCCCCCCTTTTTTGCATAAACTTGATCAAAGCCAGTTAGTAATGTGCTCTTTCTAGTTGCAAATCTTTGTGCTTCCTTCCTTCCTATTGACTTCATTCTTTACCCTTTTAATTTATCTTTGGTTTCTAAAGGGTCTTTAGAAATACCTTGTCCAAATCCATTCTTCGGAGATGAGAGTTGAGGAAATGGCGAAATCTCATGGGGGACAGAGGTGAAGAGCCTTGGCCCTCTAGCAGTTACTGACTCAGTGCCTCCTCAAAACCAGGCACGCACCAGGCTTTGGCAACATGGTGAATTTGGCTCTGGGTTTGGCTCCCACCCTCATGGAGCTTGCAGCAAGCTGCACGAGAGACATGAAATCTAGCCGCAAAAATCAATACACTGACCATTACCAGTTTTTGCTATGAAGGAAAATACTGGGTGCTATTAGGATAATAATCAGGAGTGGTCAGGAAAGGTCTGTCTGAGAAGTTGAAAAGAGTTATTTCAGGTCTAAGGATCACCTTGTATGGGAGAGCTTGGCACTGAAAGAAGTAGCCCTTGACGTACAGCGTAGTGGGGTAAAGAGGGTAAAAGTGAGGTTGGAGAGAAGAAAGGGGCCCGGTGGTGCCGGGCCTTATCGAGTCTGGATTTAATGCCAGCTGTGGTGCAGTGGGAAACCTTGGAAAGGTTCTGAGCAAAGCAATGACAGGATTTGGTTTCCATTTTAGATGCCTTTGGATGCTGTGTAATGAGTACATTTAAGGTCAGAGCACTTGCCAGTCTTAGAGATGAGACCCCAACCTATGGCTTCCTGTTCCCAGCCCATTCTGATTTATCAGGGTCTTCCTTCTAGCGCCGAAGTGCCAACCCGAATTAAATAGAAAGTGCAGAACAGCATCGGGCCTGTGTCCAACTGGCTTTCTTTTGTTTATTCACATTGACAGTGAACTACCTCCCCAATCTGTTAAACACCTACAGAATAATTAAGAGGTCTCAGCTATATAGTGTCGCAGTCACATAAAAACTTATGTAAAATATGCTATTTATGGTTCGATGTCACTCAGAGTCATGACTGCTGTAATTAACTTGACTCTGCCTTCTGAGCTATAGTGTCTGTGCCATTTTCCAGTTAAGCCAGCTTGTGGGGTCAATGGCGAGCCCCATGACATTGGACTACTCAGCTGGTGGGTACCTGTTTTAGCAGTTCAGCCACGCATCTTTTTCTCGCAAGATTAAACGCTCGCTTTAGCCTGTGTCTTATTTCAGTTGTGATAGCCTTTCTTTCTGTCAAGTGTCCTCTTAATTGCCTTTCTTTACATTGTGTCTTTACAAACTAATGCAACTGATTATTTTGCTTGAAAGAGACCAACATATTTATATATTTATTCTGCCTCTTAAGAAATACTTGGTGTGCTCTTTATCTATTGATTGCTAATTCATTCAACATGTATTTAGTGACTTTGTGGAGGCACTGTAGTGTTCTGGAAAGAGCACGGGTTTTGGAGGCAGACACGCCTCGATCAAATCATGACTTGGGCCTTGAGCAAGTGAGTTCTGCATCTATAAAGTGGGTATAATAACAAACTCATAAAGTAATTATGAAAAACACACACCATGTATAAAACTAATTTATATGGTGGTGCTCAGTAACTTTTCACTGTTCTTTCAATTCAGCCTTATTGAGGCATAACTGATATGCATAAACTTCACACGTGTAACATATACAATTGATATGTTTTTGACATGTATTGTCCACTGAAACCATCAGACAAGCAGGCTTTTTCTCTCTCCATTTACCTATTTATGTACCTATTGTATTGGCAGTGGTGCTGGGAGAACAGAGTGCCGATCATTTTAAAATCTGTTTAGAATTGTCATTGCTCTCGGGACACCTGGGTGGCTCAGTCAGTTAAGGGTCTGCCTTTGGCTCAGGTCATGATCCCAGGGTCCTGGGGTGGAGCCAGCATTGGTCTCCCTGCTCAGTGGGGACCGTGCTTCTCCCTCTGCCTGCCGCTCCCCCTGCTTGTGTGCTCGCTCCCTCTCTCTCTTTCTCTGACAAATTAAAAAAAAAAAAATCATTGCTCTATATTGAGTCACCATATTTATTTTTAATTGGATTTGGCATTAGAAGAGAGTAAGATTTTATAATCTATTAAAGTATCATAAATGGTTGAGAAAGAGGACTTCTGCACAGACCCTCCGAGCCCGTGTGCTATAGACATTAACCCTGCAGCTCTCACGGAGCCTGCGCCTTGACCTGAAGAGAACTGAGCACTCTGCCCAGGGCACAGACCCAGATCTCACACTCAAGGGTCTCCGAATCTAGAGATGGAAGAGTGAAAAGTTGCCCAGAACAGCAGTAACACTAACTAAAAGGTGTGAGAAGTAAGATGCTGGAAGATTTCAGAGGGTGTGGTGGCTTCCATCTTGGGGATGAGCTCCAATGAGGAAGAAACCATGTATTGCCATCTTCACATGTATCTGTCTGAGGTAGGCGTGCAGAGTAGTTGAGACAAATACAGGCCCTACACGTTGATAGCTTAAAGCCTAACACTGTGCGTCATGGGCCAACAGGTTGGACGTGTGCCCAGCCTTTTCCTGGACAGCGTCCAGCATTACTGAGGAAAGAGTGAGCGTGCAGGACCCCAGCCCAAGTTATCCAGTGGCCCGAACACCTCACTGACTCAGGAATGGGGGAAGCCGCCTCTAGGTTGCTTGTGCCTGTGTGGAAAGTCGGGCTCTCCTTCACCTCCACATCTAGGTCAGAGAGGGGCCCGCTTGGGGTGCACACCACAATGATAGATTGCTTCTGGGCCCTGGGGTCCTCATTACCATCATATCCGTCATCTTCTGCTAGTACCGAATAATGGATGAAATTTAATCAGATGCCAAAGGAGTTCTCAGCAGGAGGGTTTGAGGAACCTTGCCTGACACTTATGCTCTCGTGCTGGAATGATTATAAGGAACCAAAATGATCCTTTGTGGTTAGACTAAATGTATCATGCAGTGTATGAATTCTGATTTATTTTTAAAACATTCTTGCTCTCATTGGCTCCCCTTTTAATAGTCTCACTGTAGCCTGTTTATTGTTACAGATGTTACTTTTAAATGAGGTCATTGAGCTTTACTTCCAAAGGCAGTGTTTGCCTTTTTATTGCGGGCTTGGCAGGGCTGCCTGAAGAACATGCTAACATGAGATCAAGGTTAAGGCTTCGGACCCCCAGAGAAAAAGCCGCCTCCATGTTGACGTGCAAATCACATCAGCCATAGGTCTCAGGAGAAAGTGTGGTCGCCCAGGTCCAGGTGTTGACCTTGATAAGGTTCCCTGGCAGAGTGGAGCGGGGACCGGTGTTGTGGTCACACACGCTTGACTGCCTTCCCGTCCACTGTGAAACCTCAGGGAGGCCAGAAAAGTCTGAGCCGGGTTCTTCGTCTGTAACTTGGGGGTCATACTTTGTTACTCCTGCAATTTTTGCAAGGCTAAAATCCGCTACCCTTTCTCCGTGTGTGTTTGGCAGGGTAATTGCTTGAGGCAGGAGGCGGTGGACATGCTTTAAGTACCCCGTGCAGTGCATTTCACAGTGTGTTCAGAGTTCGAACGCTCAAGTTTTAAGGCCCACTGACCAAATCCAACTTGCCACTGATGTTTGTAAATAAGCTGTCATTGGCACACCCGCACGCGTGGGATGTCTGGGGCTGCTTTCACATGACAGCAGCAGAGTTGGGTGGGTCTCGGCAGGGCCTGCGTGGTCGGCAAAGCCAGAGTTCTTTACTTGGCAACACTGGCAGACATTTGCCGACCACCGAGCCAGACTCAGGGATGGCCACGTGGCGTTCAGAGCTTTATGTACATTCTTACCAAATGCACCTCACATATGCCTTTTGCCTTTGCTCAGACCCCTCCTCCCCCTGAATTGCTTTCCGTCCCATTTCTCACTATGGAAGTCTTCTGGTATATCCGTTATTACAATAAGGCTTGTCTTTTGCTCAGCTATGTATTTCTTGCAGCATGTAAAGCAGGACACGACACATAGTAAGTGTATAGTTCATAATGGATTCGGTGGGGGAACAGAGTAGAAGGGCATCAGAGAAGGGAGAGAACTCTGCTTGTGGGAGAGGGTAAGAAAGACTTCGTGGAGATTTGGGGACAGGATTGCCCCCAAGAAGGCGGCAGCCCCTCCCGCTGCAGCTCAGGGGCAGATACACAGTGTACATAGGAAGGGAGGCAATAGTGCATGATGGTAAGAATCCAGCAGCCAGGACAGCCAGGCCTGAATCCCAATTTGGTCATTTACCGATGAAGCCTTAGACAAGTCACTTAAGCTCTCCAAGCGTATTTTCTAAACTCCAAAGTAGGGAACAATAATACCACCTACGTCCTGCGGTTGTTTTATGGGTTAAATGAGCAACCATGAAGGAAAGCCCACGCGTGTCCCACTGCTGGCACATTGGAATCATTCCATGAGCTCTTGCTGAATGATGGTGGTTCTGACCTTTCAAGTACCATCCATGCTAATTTCCTCACTGTGGTGTGAGCAAGGTCAAGGTCACAGGTCTAGTCCCTCTTGGAGACCCGCCTCTTAACGTCACTGTTTTCCACAATTAGAGAATATACCCCGAGCCAGCAAGTACAAACTGGTCCAACAGGAACCAGCCTCCTGAGGGGAGAGACGAGAGCAAACGAATCATTCATGCTGGAAAAAATAATCCAGGACATATAGTGTCACCATACAATGTTAAGAGTAATAGCTTCCCTTGACTAAAACATTCATTACATTTTTCTATTCATGGGTATTTTTAAGGGACAGTGGAAAATTTACAGCCTAAGACCTAGTGGGATTTCTTCATACTACAAGCAGCTTATGCAAAACAGATGCCTAAGGAGCTGTGCCTGCCTGCACCTGTGGGTTTGGTGGTTATATTTCCTTTTCCCCACTCCTCCAGTTCTTGCAGACAACCTGAAATCCAACCCTGGAATTAAGTGGCAGTATTTCAGCTCGGAAGAAGGGATTTTCACCGTTTTCCCAGCACACAAGTTCCGGTGTAAGGGCAGCTATGAGCACCGTAGTAGGTACGTTGACTTGCTTGCTAAAGTTTTAATTACTGCTGAAGAGTGATCTGTATGAAACAGACTCCTCATTTACACACATGACTCTGCCTCCAAGCTGGGGTTTCACAAACTTACTCAGGAACGATTTCACCATCGAGCATGCATGGATACGGAATTGCTAAGAAGGGCAAATGATAAAGCCCAGAGTTTTTCTCTATCTAACAAGGTACTTACTAAAGAAATTAAATTGTCGAAGGCACCCCAGTGGTTTTGAGCTTCAGGCATCTTTGGTGAGACGGGAATGATAATACCTTCTCCTAAGTGCAACCCTAAAAGACTCGTAGCATCTCTCAGAGTGGGCTTTGTGATTCCCAGCTTACCTTTCTGTGATTACGCGCTTGGCCATTTTTTTTTTTTTGAATACGTGCATTCTCAGCTACTAGAAGTTTTAAGGTTGCCCAGAACACATTGGTTCGAAGATGGTTAACATCCCGCTCTTCTCACTGACTGGAGTTTGTACCGCTTAGCCAGAAGGGCAGTAATGGTGAGCTAATTTGTATGACAAGACTCATCAATTTACAGAACCCCTTAGGCAAAGATACTTCCCTTTTGAATCCCTACAGTTTCCCTTTGCAGTGTCAGATGTTTGATGCCAGAAAATCTGGAGCCAGTGCAGGGTGTTCAGTTTTCATGCCATTTTTTAGAGTCCAGAGTAACCATCGCTTTAGCCTCTCTTTATCGTTATTTTAAATTGTGTCTAAAATTTTCCCCAAGGAGAATACTACTTCTGTGCCTTTCCTAGAAAGACCTTTGTGTCGTTGGTATGATTTCTTCAGTTCCCTCCCTAGACATCCTGGTGAAGACTTGTGTCTTAGAAACTGGACCAGAAGCCATGATCTTGGGTCTGGTCTGGCTTATCTCGGGAGAGGCCAAAGACACCGTGAATCATCTAATTTGCATTTACTTCTAAGAAGATAGTTTGGATGGCATGCTGCTATTAATGAATGATCTATAAGGGAAAGTCCAAAAGGACAAGGAGGACCTTGTCACAAATCAATACTCAGCTACACTTGGAAGGTTTCGTGCATACCCACCCTGAATCTACATTAAACCAACCCTCAACTCTATCTTCCCTTGGCTAAGTAATCCAGGTCCCTCCCCTCCTACACTGCTGTTTCCATCTCTTTGCTTACCCTAACTGCTTTCCTCAGAGGCCTTTTTACAAGTTCTCCACATCTTTTGAAGTGTAGAATGGGTTTTCAGAGCACGTGAGAAAGGAAATGGTGGATACCAATCATGCTGTGGGGACCGGCTCACAGACTATACATTTCATGTTACTATTTTTGCATTCCTCTGTAACAGCTTAACAATTTACTATGGCAGTGTGAGACATGTATTCTTCTTTCCATTGATGTGGGTTGAGTTGGAAAGGAGATATGCCTTTTTTTTTTTTTTTTAATTCACTTTGCCTGGAGGACCTAAAAAGTTCAATATTTGACATGGTTGTCAGTGTTGGGATAGTCAGATTTCATTCTTTTCCATTCTGTCTTTCATTTCTGTAACCGTCTCTCCTGGATTCTTTTTATTACATTTCCCTGCTGTCTTAATGGTATTGACTGGTGAAAATACAGTGGAACTTCAGTGTCAATGTAGGACTATTGGCTTGAGAACAAAAGTATAAACTTGGCCAGATTTCGAGAGTTTGGTTTTTTTGTTTTGTTTTTGGGTTTTGTTTTATTTGCGGGGGGGGGGGGGGGGGGGGGGTTGTACTTTAATTCCTTAATTCGTGCCCAGGCTTTTTTGAGTCAACTGGCATCTAACTTTTCATAGAAAAATCTAGTGTTTTAGGGGTGTCAGTAAAGGAGAGAATTCTCTTGAGGCTGATTTGCTTTCTTAAGCTTCCCCTAATTTGTTCCAGCTTTAAAACTGTGAAGAGAAACCTCATTAAACCCCTTCTCACAAACCTTCCTGTTCGGCACATGAGCAGAAGGCCCCTTTTCATGGGAGGCATTTCTCCTTTGGACCTTCCCCACCCTCCCTCCACCCCTTTTTCTGAATGTTGGCAAACAAAAACCTGGCAAGAAGAGTGGCTATCACAGGCTTGGACAAATTTGATGGCATGGTTTTAAATGCTCCGATAAGGGGCCTTTTGGTGGCTGACCTGTGTGAATTGCCTCAGTACAGAAAGGAAAGGGCCCTCTTAAGCAGTAGCCTTTGTCTGGGGAGAGAGAAACCAAACCTGCTATTCAAAGCTGCTCAGCATGCTCACAGATTACAGACCGCCTCCGTTTTAGCAAAGCCTCACTCTGTACGGCTGCAGACCCAGCACTGGCAAGTAGACCTTCCTCTCCCTCGTATGCCGTCTCTGCAGCCTGAGAGGCCACCAGTTCCATTTTCTATAGCTGGATATTGGGTAACCTTGAGTGGCATCACCGCACACCGCCGCGAGCATTGGCTTTCAAGTGTGCCAAAAAGGCCAGGCTCCCAAAGAATTTGCTGCTTTTTTTTTTTTTTTAAGATTTTATTTTATAAGTAACCTCTGTAGCCAATGTGGGGCTCAAACCCACAACCCCAAGATCAGGAGTCACATGCTCCACCAACTGAGCCAGCCAGGTGCCTCCTAAAGGATTGGCTTCTTCTAACCTCCTCCCAGTTGCTATAATCTTTCGAAGACTGAGGTACCAATCCCTGTTCTACAGACACATGCTGTTGTCTCAAGGTTGTGTTTTCACTTTGCCGGTACCCTTTCTCCTTGCCAGCTGATCTCTCCATCCTTCTGCCATCCCTGGAAAAAGACATAGCCACCAAATGCCTTCAGGTCTGTGGTATTCACAGCTGCATTGGGTTGAGGTCCTTTGACCTAAAGCAGGACTGACCCCAGAGAGCTTCTCCCCCTTTCTAGACCTATCTACGTCTCCACGGTCCGGCCGCAGTCCAAGCACATAGTAGTGATCCTGGACCACGGGGCCTCTGTCACGGACACCCAGCTTCAGATCGCCAAGGACGCTGCCAGGGTCATCCTCAGTGCCATCGACGAGCATGACAAGGTGACCAGTATCCCCTGTGACCCACGTGGCATTGGCTCTTCCTTGAATGTCTTTTGTAAAGTACCTTGTATTTTATGGTACATTGTTTTAAATCCATATTTAAAATGACTTTGGGGAAAGGAGAGTGGTTTCGTTTTTATTCTAGTGTTTGAGGAGACGCAGCTGCCGACTCTGGCTCCAAATCTCTTTTAAAAACCACCCCCACCAAGCCAAGTCTTGTACTTCCTTCATGGCTCCCGTCAAGACTTCCAATTAGCTGTGACTTTCACACTGGAAGTTACGCTGAGAAGGAGAAGGACAAGGGCTGGAGGCTGGTGGATGGCTGAACTTCATCTCAAGATTTATGAGAGGTGACGGATAAGCGAAGGCTTCTCGAGGTTTACTAATCTCTAGGATACCTCAGAGACAGGTGTGTTTACAGCTAATGATAATCTATTGCCTGTGGACATTTTCTGCTTCGTCATTTTGACTTTTCCAACTCCTAAGGTTTACTGACTAAAATAGTTGCTTAAAACACACACACCCTGTGCCTTTACCCTCACCCCACCTCTAGTTGGAAAACCAGGATGGTTAGTACTCGCTAAGCTTTTTCTCTGCATGAGATAGTCATTCTTAGTGTTATAGATGAACCCCATGCTGCTGACTTCATCTGGGAACAATACACAAACTCTAGAGTCCCTCCCCCTTTCCCATCCTGAACTAATCCTTTTCAAATTTGCTAGTGTTATGCCTCCAGGCATTTATTTTTAAACTCTCAGGAACTGTTCTGCGGGCCGTCTCAGTCTTTGGGCTCTTCAAGAATATAAAAAAGCCTTCAGAGGTTAAGATAACAAGGTTTCCTTTTCTCTCCTCCAGATCTCTGTGCTGACTGTGGCAGACACCGTCAGGACGTGCTCGCTCGACCAGTGCTATAAGACGTTCCTGTCTCCAGCCACCAGTGAGACAAAAAGGAAAATGTCCACCTTTGTTAGCAGTGTCAAGTCTCTGGACAGTCCTACCCAGCATGCGGTGGGATTTCAAAAGGCATTTCAGCTGATTCGAAGCACAAACAATAACACAAAGTTCCAAGCAAGTAAGCACACTCTCTCAGAGGACTTCTGAACCATAGATAAAGGGTAGTGAGAGGAGTCCCGGCAGTCGGTCACACAACTGCGTCTAGAGGGATTTGTTAAAATTGACCTGGGGGGTGCCTGGGTGGCACAGCGGTTAGGCGCCTGCCTTCGGCTCAGGGCGTGATCCCGGCGTTATGGGATCGAGCCCCACATCGGGCTCCTCCGCTATGAGCCTGCTTCTTCCTCTCCCACTCCCCCTGCTTGTGTTCCCTCTCTCGCTGGCTGTCTCTGTCAAATAAATAAATAAAATCTTTTAAAAAATAAATAAAATTGACCTGGGATAAAATTTTCATGTAATGTCATCATGGTCATCTAGTACTAGGGTCTCACTAGATTTTTCTCATCTTTTCCAATCAAAGATACTTGGCCTGCAGGATTTCTTCACTCCCAGAGTATCTTCTTTCTGCCCCTTTATTAGGAACATAGCCCCATTTATTTCCCCGGGGGGAATGTCCGCATCCTTTTTAATGCTAATTGTTGGCCTTGCCTCCTCATTGACTTGAGAGGGGAAGTCTGTTGGTGCGCATGTGCACACAGAAACAGGCTGCAGGATTCTTGCCTTGATCCTTCCTTCTTGTAACCAGCTGTCATTTAGACGAGCACAGCCCTTCAAATGTACAAAGGCACTCTAATTTAATTTTCATGTATTAAAGAAAATCTGGAATTAGGATGCATGCTAAACTGAAGGAAAGGATATTTTAAATAAGACACATGCTTTGAAACTACTGAAAGGAATCTATGTCATTTTCCCTTTTATATTCGAATATCTATTTGTAGGGTTTTTTTTTTTTAAATGAATGTATCCTATTGAGGGAAACTTAGGAAATATATTTGCAAGTTCTTCAGTATGTTTGCATTAAAACTAAGACAGCATTGATGAATGCAAAGCGTAGTGACTGGCACATGGTGAGCCCTTAAAAGATGGAAGCTACTAGAATTATTACAACTAATGATGGCATGGTATATTTGTTGGTGTTTGAACATAACAAATTACCACAAATTAAATAGCAGCTTAAAACAATGTACATTGATTACCACGCAGACCATTTCATGGGTCAGGAGTGCAGGCATAGCTTACCTGGGTTTTAGGTAGGGAATTAGGGTTGCATGAGGCTGCAGTCTAGACATCACCCAGGTCTGTGGTCTGTTCTGAGGTTTGGAGTCCTCTTCCAAGTTCAGTTGTTGGCAGAATTCATTTCCTTGTAACTGTAAAACTCACATGCACTTGCTTCTTCAAAGCCAGCAGGAGAGTATCTCTTCTTTGAGCCCCTGACTTCAGGGAAGGCTTGGACCCTCTTTTGAAGGGCTCATTTGTTCTGATCAGACCCATTCCCTTTTGAGTTAATCTGATTTCTCTCCCTTGTGATTAACTTATTAGAAACCTCGATTATATCTGCAAAACTCTCCATCTTTGCCGTCCACATGACACAATAACAGGAGTGATATCCATCCCCTTTGCCGTATTCTGTTGGTTAGAAGCAAGTTACAGGCCCCCTCGAGAGGAACATCTTCTACAAGGGTGCGGGTCATTGGGGTCATCTTAGAATTTTGCCTACCAGCCTTGGCAAGCATCAGCTATCCACAGACCAATATTACAGGATGGCTGAGTGTTAAGTTGTCCACAAGTCAAGAAGGCCAGTGGACAAGGCTGACCTCCTGAGTATTCAAGACAGATTGGCTACTTGGTCAGTGCCATTTACCTGTCAGCATTCCTCATCAGGAGTGATTTTTCTACTTGATTCCTCAGTCATCAACCTACCTTTAGAGTTTAAGTCCAATTTTGTTTATTATGCTATTCAAATAATGGAGAGAAATGTTAGACTGGCTGTGACCTGCCAGTGATTGTGAGTCAAGGGAACCCAAAGCAAGTTAATGAGGATCGTTTGGCGGAGCATGGTCAACTAGAGGGTGCATACTCCACGGAGAGGCAGTTGTTCTGGGCAGTCTGTGATTGCCATGTAGGAGGGCTTGCCCAGCATTGCCAGATCTTCTATTTTAAGAGAAGCCAGAAATCTGGATTTTTATGTGAGCCCCTTGGTTTTCAAATGTTGACATTTGTTCCAGCTTTAAAACTAAGACCTCATTAAACCTCTTCTTACAGACTTTCCTGTGCTACACATTATAGAAGCCTGCTTTGATGGGAGGCATTTCTCCTCTGGGTTTTTGGTTTTTCTTAACATTGGCAAACAAAAACATGGCAAGAAGAGTGACCATCACAGACTTGGACAACTTGTGATGGCACTGTTTTTTTAAATGCTCAGAGGAGTCCTTTTTAATCCAAGTAAGATATTCCTAAATTGTAGCTCATGGGCCTTTCACTATAGCTTCTGGCAATCCAGAGAAAAACTCAAATTAGATTGCCTACGGAAACACAGCAGAAATTAGCATTGTCCAGCTTAGTAAGGAGAGGTTTGAGGTGCTCTCAAGCAGTTTAGCATAGCGGTTAAGTATGTGGGTTTTGGACTTTAACCAAGGTGGGTTCAAATTCCTACTCTGAAATTTTTCTAAACTTGCGAACTTGTATAAATTATTTGATCTCTCCAGGCCTCATTTCCTCTTCTGCAAACTGGGGGTGATAATAAGATCCAGGATTCCATCATAAATATTAAATAAATAGTAGCCATGGTTGTTATGATATTCAGTTTCCTGTAAGACTTCTAGCTCTGGCTAAACTAGAAAAGATAGCTCAGACATCTGAGTTGACCTCAAGCCGAGATGGCTGAGGCCCACGCTAGCCTTGGCTACAGTATAGTGGGGGGTCTATGCCCTCGTCGTAGGAGCCTGCACTCTACATCCTTACTTCTGTTCACTCCCTAGATAATTATTTAGCATCTACCGTGTACCTGGTGCTCTTATTCTAATGAGTAAGACCTACCCTGTAGGATTGTTGTAAGGATTAGCCTGGGCATGAAAGTGAAGTATCGGCCCCAGGTTAGTAGCCATATGAACAAAAGCCACATGTCATAAATCATGGTGGCTTTGTACAAATTTGCTTTGCTCTAAAGAGACTAACAGTTTTACCCAGCGCTGGCTCTTTTTCAGTCCCATGATAGATCTATCACTGATACCATCGACATATTTGAGTTGCCTGTTCTGGGGGTGATTTGGTGGGTAAGTCATTTTAGAACAGAAGGAATAAGATAGTTCAGTAGGAGTGGGGATCTAATGGCATGGGCAAAGCCCAAATTTCAGTTGCTCTTTCCCCTCCGATACTGACCCCAAGACATGCCAGTGTCTTAGACAAGGACTTATCAAATGGAAGTTATTGCATTTGCTTCCTGTTACATGCTATGTCTTCGCTCAGCCCCAAGCCCCTATAATCATTACTCATCCCTAACATTACTAATCACAAGGTGTAGTTCCTCTGAATGACTAGAGAGGAAACATCCTAATAAGTAAAAAAAATAATAATAAATCACACCAAATTTGGCAGATGTGCAATCTAAAAAGGATAGGGCACAGAGAGAGGCAGGCAGGGCAGAGACGATGAGGATGCTTACAGGATGTGTGACTTCTTGTTGGGACGGGAAGAAAAAGTGGTTGGCTGCTACGGGAGGCTGCGGACTGCCAGCCCTCTGGCTTTCAAGATGTGGGCCTGTGCCTTAACACCAGCTCTCCATGACAGCATATTTTATCTAGTGTCCTGAAGCGAAGGAGGAAGAAAACTCAAAGGGCTCTCTTTCAGGTCAGTCTTACGGGTGTCCAGGCATTTAACATACACGGTACCTTTGCCATGGGGGATGGTTTGTCTCATACTCCATATCAGCCTCGTGGTATATCTATTCCCTGGACTAGGGAGTCAAGTAGTGTTTGTTTGTTTGTTTGTTTTTTGTTTTTTTCGCAGTCCGAAGCTTAAGTGAGATGTTTGGCATCCTAACAGAATAATTTACAGGACAGTATTTACATCATTGGAAAAATATTGACTTCCAGTTTAAGATGGATATTTCTAAGCTTATGGATTTTTTTTTTTTGCATCAGCATTCACTTAGTTTCTGATGAATAAATAGTGCAGTTAAATTTACAGTTAGTATTAGGAAATTATTCAAGCATCAAATGGCTTTAAAACTTATTTGTATGTTAAATTATGGTAGTAAATAAGAGATAGCAACTCATGTTGTATTTCTTTGATTCAGTTTTATTAATCTCAGTTCAGTGGTCCACAACATTGATACAACATAAACTAACCACGCAGTTTTTATAAAGGATGCTTCAAAGTCTAAAATGGAAATTTACAAACCGAAGGAAACTCAATCATCGTATCCATATTACTGTTAGGATATTTTTTAAAAGGGTAACTAATTGTATTCATCACCTATTGCTGGGTAACAAATTTCCCAACACGCAGTGGCTTAAAACATTAAACATTTATTGTCTCAGTGTTTGTAGGTCTGGAATCTGGGTATAGCATAGTTGCGTGCCTCTGGCTAAGAGGGTAACCTAATGAGGTTACAGTCAGACTGTTGTTAGCCAGAGTTGATATTCTCTCAGAGTTCAACTTGGGAAGGACCAGCTTCCAAGTTCACTCACTTGGTTGCTGGGGGAACTCAATTCTGAGGGCCTCAGCGCCTGCCCTCTGACGGGGGTGGCTCAGAGCATACTGTCTGGCTTCCTGCAGAGTGAGAGAGCACGCACAGAGTGAAAGCCCCTGGCTTCGTGTAACCGAATCTGTTTCGTAACCCCCCACTCCCTCTCCTGCATTCTGTTCTCGAGAAGCAAGTCATGAAATCCAGCTCACACTCACCAGGGGACCGACCGGGAGGTTGCCTACCATGGTAACTATAAAGCAGCCTCAACTCGATGACAGCAATAAGGACCTGAAGGAAGAAGCATGTAACCTATGAATATTTAGTTCTCAGTAGAGGGGTAAACTTCCATGTAGGATATCTTTAAAAAATATGTAGTTAACCGAAGAATCTCAGATTAGAAAGACAGTGTCGAAGTCCAGCTCGCTTACTTCCCTCCCTCCGTTACAGTAGCCTCTGCTTACATATCTCTGGCGGTAGGAAATGCACTACTCGTATTTTCTAGTAAATCCGCTTGAAGGAAGTTCTTCGCAGTGAGCTAAAATGACCTTCTTGGTCTCCCTGCTCATGAGCCCTGGATGGGAAGTAGTTAATCTCGAGTCATAGGTGCTGCTTCAGACCAATATGAGGGGTGGGTGGGTGGGTGGGTGTGTTGAGGCTTCTTTCTCTTTTACTCTCTACTTGCCATCACCCTTGGATTCTCTCTTCACTTAAATTAACCAATTAGTCCTCACAGCAATCCTACAGAGTAAGTACTGTCATTATCCCCATTTAGTAGACAACAAAATATAGGTGTAGAGAGGTTAAGAAATCTGCCTAAAATTACCCAGACTTGGCTACAACTTGAAAGTAGCAGAGCTGGGATTTTAACACAGGCAACCCGGCTCCCATGTCTGTGTTTTTACTGTTCTTCTGCACTGATGAGTTGCTTTTTTTTTTTTTTTTTAATTTTTTAAAAATATTCTATTTATTTGTCAGAGCACAAGCAGAGGGAGCAGCAGGCAGAGCGAGAAGAGACTTGATCCCAGGACCCTGGGATCATGACCTGAGCTGAAGGCAGACACTTAACTGACTGAGCCACCCAGGCGTCCCTACACTGATGAGTTTTAAAAACAAAAATGTTTCTGGAGCTACTTAGTGTAGGAACCAATAACCTTTCATGTGTTAAGAGCCCGTGGAAGAACCACCTTTTTAAAGCCTAGTCACCCCCCCTTCTGGTGAAGCCTCTCGGTCAGTGAGGAGAGGATAAATCAGGTCCCAAATCTTCTGTTTCGGGAGGCAAGAGAGCGCTTCATCCGGGATGGCTAAATTACCACACCACGAGTGCCTAAAAGAAATCCCCTTCTTTTATCTGGTAAATTTATTAGGAACATCTCTTCAGCTGACACTGCGTAAATGAGGCCTCGTTGCCCACAAAGGGCAGGACAGAAGGGGCGCAGAGGCAGGGAGATGAAAGCCCCAGCATCAAATAGGAAGGAGTCCGAACGCTGGGCCAGGCAGGTCCTCAAGGCGGGAAAGTCCAAAGGAAATGAAAAGGAAACGCAACTGCTGCCTTTAGCCGGAATCCAACGTAACGTTCAATTTGTATGTTTTTGTTTAGATACGGACATGGTCATAATTTACCTGTCAGCTGGCATTACATCAAAGGACTCCTCGGAGGAAGATAAAAAGGCGACTCTCCGTGTCATCAATGAAGAAAATAGCTTTCTAAACAACTCCGTAATGATTCTCACCTATGCCCTCATGAATGGTAGGTAGTGTTTCGAGATTTTTCTTTCAGATGAAAGTTCTCTCTAAGTGCATGCTGCTTTCAGAAAAAATAAAAAAGAACCCTAACAGTGTGCGCTTTGAAGAAGGGTGTAAGAAGAGAGGCCACCAAGCAGCTTCCTGCCCAAGCCTTTCTCTTCCTAACGTTCCTATTCAGGGCATGTGTTAGGATGTCACTCTGTCTTCCTCTCTCTCTCCAGCCAACTGCTCATTTCTAAACCTTCTCCAGTGATGTGGTCTTGCAGAGGATTCTGTACTGCTCCATTTTTTTTTTCAGTTCTCCTTCATATTCTTGGATTTTGATACTGCATGGAGGTTATTAACTGAGCTCATTGATTTAAGCTTCAGGAAGCCAAAGTACTGACCTAGATTCTTCTGTATACCCGAGCCAGTGAATATCACATTTCTCTGCAGAATCACCACCTAAAGCCTCTTCTGCTACTTTCTCCACCTCAGCGTCCTTAACCGTGTAATGGAGATAAGAATTACCCACGTGCCAGGGCTGTTGCAGAGATTAACCCTGATGTAAACACGCAGGACAGTGTGTGTCACTTTGTAGGTACTCCTGAAGGTTGATTTTGTTGCTATTAAATCAGTATGTGGAAGGGTTTAGTAAATCGGCAAATCTGAGGAAGTAAGTACTTGGTTTTTTCCCTCTGCTCTCCAGCATGTCCTCCTGTCTGACTACGGCCCAGTTCTCTAGCTTTTCTGCCATGTCCTGTCTCTTCACCTGTCAATGCATGTGGCTCTTTCCCCAGAGCGTCGCCTTCAGGCCCCTTACCCTCAGTGTTCGGGGTGACCACATTCTCTTGTTTTTAAGAGGCCATGTCTTGGGGCGCCTGGGTGGCACAGCGGTTAAGCGTCTGCCTTCGGCTCAGGGCGTGATCCTGGCGTTATGGGATCGAGCCCCACATCAGGCTCCTCCGCTGGGAGCCTGCTTCTTCCTCTCTCACTCCCCCAGCTTGTGTTCCCTCTCTCGCTGGCTGTCTCTATCTCTGTCGAATAAATAAATAAAATCTTTAAAAAAAAAAAAAAGAGGCCATGTCTTAAAGTAGGAGCTCTTCCCACCTTTGGGCTTTTATTTGTCCCATCTACTTCCAGATTTCCATGCAGAACCATGTGGCTGTAGGGACAGTGGTTCTCATTTAAATGTGCTAGGGATTACTTGGAGATTATTTTTTAAATGCAGACTCCCAGGCAGTACAATTGGATTTTTATTCAGATCTGCTTAGGCAGAGTCCAGGAATCTGTGTTTGGGTCAGCATGATTCTTTTCCAGATATTTTGTGGACTTTCCATGGAAGAACTCAGGTTGAGTTCTAGAGGTTGAGTTCCAGTCTCCATCTCTTAGCTGTGTGGCTTATGGCAAGTTACTTAATCTCTTAAGGCTTCAGTTATATCTGTAAAATGAAAATCATAAAATGTACCTGGAGTTACTGTGCTAATAAATAAGATGTGTTAAAGTTTCCTAACACAGTACCCAATCAAGAACTTGTCCTCAAAGCTGGTCAAAGGAGGGAGTTAACATCTGTGTGATCTCCTTTCTCGGTGCACCTCAAAGGCGGAGGTGCTCCTCGCGCACTCTGGCTCAGGACCAGTGTTCGGTGTTCAGTGTTTCAGTATTCTGTTCAGTATTTCAGTATTGCTTGTCCCCCAGCGTGCTGTGCTTGTTTCTGTTAAATGTGTCATCCATGACACTGAATGTTGTGCTCATGTGCTCTTCTCTCCTCCTCCTCCCTCCACTTTACACAAGAGTGTGAGCTTCTCAGACATGAACCGTGTCTTAGTTCTCTTTGTGTTCTGAGCATTGAGCACAGGGCTGAGCACAGCTGAGATGGGCAAGGATGGCCTGTTTTTGTCTGGGGCACATACCATTTCATTCTTATCTCTGGGTGTCATTTACTCGTTTCCCCAGTGGTTTAGCTTCTTTGACTCAGGAAGGGAAGAAAATAAAGTTTGTTGAGTCTACAGAGTGTAACATAGGGCACTGAGGTTTTGGAGCTGTACTATACAAAGTCCCTGTCCTCAAGAAGCTTGTGACTTCATGAGAAAGATAGACAAGGCTGATGAATTCAGTGCAATAGCCCAGGGGTAAGAAAACACAAAAGGGTGCTTCTGCCTCTCCCCGTGCCCATGCGTGCTCTCTCTCTCTCTCTCTCTCTCTGTATCTCTCTATCTCAAATGAATAAATCAAAAAAAAAAAAAAAAAGAGAGAGAGACAGAAAGAAAACATAAAAGGAAGTGATCACTTATTTTCCATTAGATTTGAAAGTCTGCCCAGGCAGATGCTGACTAAAGAAGCGTCCTCACTATCACCCAGCTCTTCACTGGTCCTAAATCTTCCCACTAGAGAATCTTTGCACCTGCTGTGCTGCTGCTGATTCCAGTCTTCTAAAACCTCTGGTTACTTCCCTCTAACCACCCATATCTCTTCTTTTTCCTCCCTTTAATCTAGCTAGACACAAGATCCTCACTGTCAGGTTTCCCTCTCCAAATGCTGTCTCAAAGCATCATTCATGAAGGTTGACACATGCCCTTACTCTGCCTCAGATAGGGAAGCAGAGCCACTATGAGAATTTTGGTGTAATGAATTTATTACCAGAATTAGAGAATACACAATTGAGGAGAAAACTGAGAAAGTAAAGATCCAGAAAGAGGAGTTGACAGCCCAGCATTTAGTAACCAGCTCTGTATGGGTGAACGAGTTGGAGCTTGTGGGGATGTCTGAAAGCTAAGAACATTGAAGACCCCTTAGGAGGTCTGCTTAGAAGTCTGTGGGAGGTTGTTGGCTCTTCATGGCTGCTATACCCCTGTAGACTCATTGAAACATCGGGAATGAGCCTAGGTTTGCCCTTGTTGAGCATGCCAGCCAACAGTGAGAAAGGGAACTAAATGCAGATTGGGGAAGGGTAAGACAAAATGGAACATCCTGGTCCCTCTGTGTCTGTTTCACCTCTCACATCTGTAGCAGTTCAGTTTTGGCCACCTTTAACCTAGAAACATGGAGGCAAAGGGTTCTGGGAAATGTAGTCCCAGGATGACCACATTGGTGATAGAACCATCTACCATACTTACCCGTCTACCATTCCACTGTCACCTTTGCTGTTTGTATCCTGGTGTAGTACGTAAAATACACAATCTTTGACAACCTTCCATCCCACGCTAGTCTTCTTTGCCTAGTTAGATGTTCCCATTTGTTACTTTTCTTTTACATTTGAGAGAGTCAAACAGTACATGACAAAGAAAGGAAATGTGTTTAGTGCCTTGAATTGTCTCCTTTTATCATTCACTTCTGTGAGCTTCTCAAGGGTATAAGTCCAGGATCAATCATGCCTTGTGTGTGTGTGTGTGTGTGTTTTGTTTTTTTAGTTTTTTTCTTTTTCACTCTAAAATCTACCACTCATCTCCCCTATCTCCACTCTGTCCAGGAAAGGGAACAATAACCTAGTTCTAACTTCTTAGCATCATTGCTGCAGCAAAATCCAAGTTATCTAAATACAGTATGTTAAGAAGGAAATTAAATCCATTAGATCCTTGCATGACTTTAGACATGGGCTTCCAAGGCGAGAAGTATACACACTCCTTAGTTAGAAATGATAAAGTCACATAAGAAGTAGGTGAACCATGAACTCTTCAGTTTTTGTTTGTTTGTTTGTTTGTTTAAAGGCGAAATAGTTAACATGAGGCAAAGCCTATTTAAAACTCATTGGTAGAATCTCAGGAGTGACTGAAATCATTTGAATTTGTTTACAGTGGCACCCATGTGGGATCAGTTACTAATCCTTCTGACTGTGTTCCAACAATAGCAAACCAAAATTTTTAAAAAGGTTTATTAAATTTATTTTTCTGCTACAGATTACAGATGTTGTAGAACAATACATCCCAGTATGCCTAAATCTTTTAGGAAGTTTTTAAAACCCTCTAAACATAGAAGATACACATTAAATAAATCAGATCCAGTACTGTCCTAACAGTATCAATCATGAAAGCATTTGTAATTAACTTAAAGACACGGGGTTTGGAGGCATCACTAAATGCAATACAGAATTCTTCCATTTAGTTCCATGAGACTTTGGCAATTGTTTAATAGGCAAAGAGGTAAGAAGTGAAATGATAAACCTCTATCTTTTAAAACTCTTACAACTTCATCTAATTTAAATGCAGACTTGTTAATCACTACTTTTGCTTTCAAATATTAAATGCTGAAAAATTAAATTTTTAGGGGAGAACATATCGTTGCCAAATGGGGCTCTTTTATTTTTACTCATGTGGTTTTCATCATTGCCTTTTGAAGAATCCCTTTGCCCTCTTGACTTTTTGAGGAAAGACTATGCCTCATGCTTTGTTCCTCGGCAAAAATGGGTAACTGTGTCCCGGGTCCCGGTTGACTCTGCAAGACTCCTTTGCCATTGCAAGCCTGCATCTGTGCCCTTATTAAATCTAAATGGCCAGGTTATTGAATGGAGATGCACCATTTTGATTTATACTGTGTGTCTTTGGCTTTCCATTGTAGATGGGGTGACTGGTTTGAAAGAGCTAGCTTTTCTGAGAGATCTGGCTGAACAGAACTCAGGGAAGTATGGCGTGCTGGACCGGACGGCCTTGCCTGTGATTAAGGGGAGCATGATGGTGCTGAACCAGCTGAGTAACCTGGAGACCACAGTCGGCAGGTTCTACACCAACCTTCCCAACCGGATGATTGATGAGGCTGTCTTTAGCCTTCCCTTCTCTGATGAGATGGGAGATGGTGAGTCTGGGGGAAACTTTCTACTAAAGAAAGGGGAAAAGAAATGGACCTAAGTCGACCAAGACAGTAGCTTTTAAATGTTGTTTGATGCTTGCCTGTGAGCATTAGAGGGTCTGCACAGGCAAGGGTAGCAGTCATCTCTGTCTCTAGTCAGAGGGTGGCACAGCCCTATGCCAGCAGTCCGGTAGCACTGTACTTTAGAGCAGAAATCCCCAGCCCTGTTTTTTCCACATTGCCTTACCCTTAGTCAACATAATGGGTCTGTTTATTGGGGGAGGGCGGTGCTTACTGAGGATTCCCCAATATCCAAAAGTTGTTGAATTGGAACAAAAGAGTGACTTTGCAGAGCAGGTGGTAAATCTCAGAAACGCTTAGGATTCAGCCTGAAAGGTAAAGCAACATGCTGTGGTCAGACAAGACAGGCTTGGCATGAGAGGTTTTCAGGCCCCACTCTACCCCTTAAATTGTTGTCCTTGATAATTTATTTAATCTCATTCATTCATTCCCACTTGGTCACCTGTTCAAAATGTAGGAATGTCTTTCGTCTAATATATCTTCCAGGTTATTAGGATGAGAAGACTTATCGGTGCCTGGCATACCTCCCAGTAATAATTACTGCTCTTACTGGTTTATTACCTTTCCTTCTTATTATGACTGTCATCCTCTTCATCATCCTGACATCACAAGTTACTCATAACACGATGTTGGGTAAAGCGTTTAACCTTCACGTGATTAACTTTCCTGGTCTATAAAATGGGAAAAATATTTCCATCAAGGCAGTTGTGAAGATGACATGCGCTAATATAGGGGAAGCATCTAGAATAATGGCTGGCCAACATATATTCTCACTAAAAGTACAGCCTTTTTTGGTCCCTCTCATATTCTTGTTTATCATTTCGCCACCGTGCTTCCCTTTCTTCTCAGAGAGGATGGAAGAGGAAGCTGATTACTAGCCAGACAGATGCCATCACCTCATGAGATCCTATTTTTATGTTCCCAAAACTAGGAACTCTCACAAATAAAGATATCCAGAGAATACTCATGTATAAAAGGTAATAGGCCTATAGAGTGTGTTTTCTAAAAATTAGGTTAAAAAAAATGTTTTCTAAGAATTAGGTAAAAAAAAAAAAAATTAGGTTTTTTCCATAAGGAAGAAATATGGTAGCCTCTGCTCCACGTCAGTTTTTTTATCCTTCCTGATTCTGGCAGAGCCCACAGATGTGGATAGCATAGAAACTCCCACTTTTAGATAAGGTTATTTCCTTTCACAGGGAAATGTCGAGCTTTAAATGCAAGTGACCTTTTATGCATCTAGCCCACAGTATTGAGTGCCAGCCAAGGCTTGTGTCAGGCAATGATGGGTAAGGCACACATCCTACCCTCAACAAGCATGTAAGTCTGATAAGAGAAAAGACAGATCAATGAATCATGTTACTACTACGTCAGAGGAATAAAGGCAGATGTGGAAACTGAGTCCTGTACAAGCACAGGGGTTTATGCTGTCAAATCCCGTTACCATTAGTGATATCAGGTAGAGTAAGACCTTTTCTGAAATTCACCTCCACCACCCCAAGAGCTACCCAAAGGCTTTCAATCAAATTGTGGGCAAATCTTTGGTTCCTTGTTGGCTGATGCTTTCCAAAGTGTCGACCTCAGGGCCTCTTTTCTGAATCCTCTGTGGTGTATTTCAGGGACTGCTTTACCGGTCTGTCGCATTCCCCTTCTAGGGCGTGCCTTTCATGTTTGTATTTTCAGTCCCCAGAACGAGTGGGTGGCATCTCCTCTAACTCCACAACATGGGGATACTGAGTCTAGGGAATCCCATGTTTACGTGGCTCTCATTCAGAACCCCCACAGATTAAAATATTGGTGACTGGACATACTTCTTTTAACAAGTAAATCTATGTACTATAGGTTACAGTAGAGAGGGCGTTTTAGGGATTTCATTAAGTGTAGCAAGAGCTTAGCATACTTTATTTGCCACAGTGGAATGAAGAGTCTTCTGTCCGAGTTGATAATTGAAAAGTAAGATTGTGTTTCTTTTTTCAGGCTTGTTCTCAAAATAGCCAAAGAAATCTTAAGTGAGCATATGATCTCAGAGTATTTCTTTTGTACTTCACTGCTCTATGAAAACGGCTTTAATCTTAGACATAAGCCCAGGGGAGCATGGCATGCAGGTTATGACCTCTGTCTCAGTGCTAGCCCTCAAGAGCTGCTCCGTCATTTATAACCCATGTGTCCAGGGATACCTGGGCAAAAACCTCCTTAAAATACATTTCTAAAACCTTCTGTTGACTGCCTAAAGAATGCCTTTGAAATTCTAATAGTGCACAACTTTTCTTATTTCCTGATATTGATTTAAAATTGACATAAAACATTGCATTCATTTTAGGTATACAACATAATGATTTGATACATGTATATGTTGTGCAATAATCACCACAGTGCGCTTGGTTAACATTCGTCACCTCACATAGTTAAAAAATTTTTTTCTTGAAATGAGAACTCTTAAGAACTATTCTCTTAGCAGCTTTCAAATATACAATACAGTATTGTTAACTATAGTCACCATGCTGTATATTACATATCTCCAGAACTTATCTTATAACTGGGCATAACTTCTCACAGAGTTTTTCGGTGTTGTATGCACTTCCTCCTACCAAGTGATACATTTAATTGGCCTTTGCGACCACGACAAGATGAATGATACTTTGAGTGGACCTCATATGGGTTTCTCTGTGTGGAAGTCTATTTGCAGGTATCCAAATCCCTTTCCTGGGTGTTGATAGAAGAATGGCTTTCTGATATGCTGTTAAGGTGTGAACCTACCATGAAGCACAGGAAAATATAAGTGTAAGATGGAGAGAAACCATCCATCTTTTTGTTTCGAGTTTTATTTAGAACCATGGGACTGTGGCACTGCTCAGGTTGCTAGGGATCATTCTGTCTCTGACACATGAAGAGACTCTGTTCAGAGAGGTGGCACCACTTAACTTAGGAGGAGAGCCCGGCTGTCCTGATGCTCAGGGCTACGTACTGACCCCACTACTCACGCTCTCTCCTCTTGTACATTTTCTTTGCCTTTGCTTTTCCCTGTCCTGATTATCCTAGGGTTTTTGTATGGCCTGTGAGCTGAGAATGCCATTTATATTTTTAAAGCTTTTTTTTTTTTTTTTTATCTAACTACCCCTAAAAATCAGTAAAGCAGTTAGCACTGCGTACTTTAAGCAGATGTGGAAACTGGGGCTCAGAGAAGTTATGTCCATGCCTTATGTATAATATAATACATAAAGGGGCACAGCTAGGCTAGAACCCAAATTTTCAGAGTCCTTGAGCAGTGATCTTTCACATTCCATTGGGTCTTCCCCAGTGAGGAAACAGAATCAGGTAGTAAGTGCTGCTGATGTTTTGCACTGATCTGGAAAGTCCTGTCCTTTTAGGTGAAGAAATAGTGGAAAATGTATAAATTAACTGGGGTATCTGAACCTCCAAAATTAGCTGGGGTATCTGAACCCCACGGAAGACTCTCCATGCCCTGCAATCTTATTCACTTACACTGTCTGCAGAGTTAGTGGTCGGCTCCTGAATCCCACAGGTCGCCTCTTCCAAGCAGAACTGAGATGGCAGATCATAGCCTTCATGATTCACAAGAGCACAGCTCCAGCCTTTGTCCGGTGCCTTCTCTGCTATCCTTTGGATTGTTCTGTTTTTAACCCATAGGTTTGATAATGACTGTCAGTAAACCCTGTTATTTTGGAAACCTACTTCTGGGAATTGTAGGTGTGGACGTGAACTTGGCTTACATCCTTGAAGACGTGACGTATTACCAAGATTCTTTGGCTTCCTATACTTTTCTCATAGATGACAAAGGTAATCTGCTAAAAATTAGTCATGGGAAAGAATGACTTTTTTTGTAACCTGAAGAAAATTATCTGTAGATATTCTGATACCCACAAAGTAGGAAAATTACAGTATTTATAGAAAAATAGTATGACCTATAACTGCTCGTCTGTAGTGGAAACCATAAAGATGGCAGAATGAATCTAAAAATGATGCATTTGTTTCTAGGGCACGGGGCTGGCTCAGTCTGTTAAGCATCCGATTCTTGATTTTGACTCAGGTCATGATCTCAGGGTCATGAGATTGAGCTCCATGATGGCACGGAGCATGCTTAAGATTCTCTCTCTCTTTAAAACAAAACAAAACCGCATTTGTTTCTATATTGTGCTAAGGAGTAGGTAACAGTGACTTAAACATCAGGAAATTAGACTTGAGGATTGAATGACATGTAAAATGTGATGCTTTTTATTTTTTAAAGGATTTTATTTTTCTGTATCATTATCTTTAAATTCACTGGCATTAAGTTTTATGTAATAGCTTAGAACATTTTTATAAAACAAAACCCAATGACCAGTACCTCGAAGATATTCTTGATTGGACAGTTGTTCCATAATTCAAGGCATCTTTCTACACCTCAAGAGTTTTATGCAAGAACACATAAAACCAGTTCAGTTTTTATTGGACTGGTGAGTTACATGCTGAGATGTTGCGTATGGGGCAGTCATCCCAGAGTATCCCGCATTTCAAATGTATGATAGGTACTTGTATTAGAATCCGCACTTCCCAGCATGTTTCCCATAGCGTGTATTTTTGTTTTATTTCAGGGTATACACTTATGCACCCATCTCTCACCAGGCCATATTTACTATCAGAACCCCCACTTCATACTGACATCATTCATTATGAAAATATCCCAAAATTTGAGTTGGTTCGGCAAAATATCCTAAGGTAAGGAAAAGGTGAAAGTTGTAGTATTTTGGACCTTTTGAGGTCAAATATGAATGTTTATTATAGGATATAAAACAAGTATATAAATTAATGTTATTAAAAGTATACTCTAAATTTTTCGTAAGAATAGTAGCTAAAATTCTATTTACTTTTTATAACAACAGGTAAGGTCTCTTAAAACTATTACTTAGGGAAAATGTAAGTCAGATTCTGTGTTCACATTGCCATTAATTATAAAATCGGATATATGTTACCTCGTTTAAGAAAAACTCCAGTTGTACTAAATTGAAAAATGTTGGCGAAATAAAAGGTTAAGTTGAGGACCAGCTTTCCAGCATGCCAAAAACTAGCTTGGCAAAATAGTGTCCATTCCAAGTTGACAGCACAATCATATACAACGTTTTCTTTTGAAATAAAAAACAGATTGGATTTTTTCCAACCGTGATACATTATTTTGGCAGATGGTAACCTATAGAGAAATGGGTCTTTGTGCTCATTGGTTGTAAATTAATGACAGTGATTCGAGACAAGTTTGTCTCTGGAAAGAATTAGAATTTGGGGGGGGGGTAGAGAGCAAGGAATATTTTAGTGCTGAGCTGACATCATGCTTTTACAAAATTGAAAATTTCACATTATCTCTTTCAAAAGCGATGAGCTTCATTGCTTTTCAAAATCAGGAGGTGGTCATTGACTCACAGCTTCTTCCCTGCCTTTAATTAAGTGCTTAATTTTATCTTTTGCCTGAAGTATTTCATTCTGTTGCCAACGCAGCCTCCCTCTGGGCAGTCAGATCATCGCAGTCCCTGTGAACTCATCCCTGTCTTGGCATATAAACAAGCTGAGAGCCACTGGAAAGGAGGCCTACAATGTGAGCTATGCCTGGAAGATGGTGAGTTGCAGGACGCTTCGCTTGAGGAGCTGCTATTTATGCGGGAATTCTGGGCAACTTAGATCTGATAATGTTGCTCATCAATTTTAAAACGATGGGGAAAAAGAAGAGATTTTTTCCTCTTTTGTGTGTAAAACCAATCCTTGTGCATGTGGAAGAAGTAAAACCGTATAAAAGGATACAAAGGAAAAAGTGAACTTCGCCCTTCCCCCTCTCCCACCCTTGACCTGCCGTTCCCCAGAAGCCGCCACTTTTATCAGTTTCCAGAACCTTTTTGTTCATACACAGGCATCTCTATCTGGGCGTGTGCATGCACATTTACTGGCTGTACGGTGTTGCACTGTACTGATGGACGGTCCTCTTATCAATATACCTTGAGATTATATCCAGTGAGGTGTTTTCTTTGTTGTTGTTTTTATCATTTTAAACTCAGATTGTGGAAGTTAGGGGTTGAAAAGGAAATGCGAAAGCATAAATGCCCTCTACTGACATTCTCCAAAGCAAAGAAACTTTCAGATTAGAATCTGGATTATTCATATTCGCCAACGGCAGATGGACAGTCTCGTGACCGCCTGTAGCCCCCACTTCCTTCAGCACCCTTTGACAAGCCTCATGCAGATAGCAGGCGTCAAGCATCAAAGGTTCGAGCGCACACTGCCCGTGTTATCCATGTGCCTGCCCTTTACTCCCTCTTCCCAGCTGAAAAGAGATGCTGTTGTGAGGCCCTTTGTCCTATCATTGGCCAAAAGCTGAGTGGACTTTGATTTTTTTTATCATCACCTTTTAATCACTAAATTTAAAATGCAGTCCTATTAGAGATTCCCTTACTTGGCCATATCTGGTGTTTCACCCACTGATTCCAAATGGAGCTGCGTACTCATCCCTTTAAGAATGACTTACTGAACATTTCCAGTGAGCTAAGAAGGATCAAGAGGAATGATGCTTTCTCTGCCCTCAGCACCCAGTCCAGTGGTGGATGCGGACCGACAACTCGATCCAGTGTCTGTGTCTGGAATGATAGGAATTGGGATGTTAGGACTTGGCAGAAGCCAACAGGCCCCTAATTAGATAGGACTCTCCTCCGACCTTCTTGTTCCATTCTTTTCTTCTTCTTCTTGTTCCATTCTTAAAGCATCATTCTGACGACATTGATTTCTACAAGGAAAACAAAAGCAAACAAAATAATAAATCTTTTGAGAAATTCACAATTTACAAGCCTAATTCTGATATTTTATTGTTTGGTAATAGAGATTTGCAAGCGGTCGGAGTCTATTTTGAAACTCTTTTAGCTCATTTTCAGGATTTTTTTTTTTTAAGAATAATTGCACCATCTACCCTTATTTTTATAAATTTCAAGATAAGGATGAATTGCTTAATTTTCCCATCAGAAAGGGTAAGCCACACGCCAGAACACTTCTTTGAAAAATATTTTGTATTTGAAATTGGGAGGTCGTGTACCTCTAGTCTGTCCTGATTGAAAGCAACTCAGTTGCATCCCAAGAAAATATCTCCCTTAATATGTGTTGGCATTCAAAGAGAAAGAAGGATGGGGCACCTGGCTGACTCAGTTGGTGGAGCATGCGACTCTCAATCTCAGGGTTGTGAGTTCGAGCCCCACGTGTGGAGATTACTGAAAAATAAAATCCTTAAGAAAATAAAGAGAAAGCAGGAGATATGAGTATTTTTAAGACCTTTTTTGCACAGTGAATAAACCCAATGCTAACATTTTGGAAAGAAGTATTCTTAAGGTTTTCTTCAGTGGTATCAATAAATTCTGGCCATTCCGTGTAGCCAAATTTGGCTCTGATCGTGTCATCACTTCAGGTAGAAGTGTTAGCTTTCTCAGAGTTCCAAAGTGGTCAAGAACATCACTATTCAGTGAAAACTTAAAGAGGTAATAAACAATGAGATAGAAGTTAAAGAGGCTTGCCTGGTTACCCTGCAATATGAACAAATAAAATTTTAAGTTCCTTTTTGTTACTTTTGGGAGCAGGGGAGCAGATACTCCTCTTGTCTTCAGGAATAAAATGGATTCTTCTACTAAATATAATTCAAAGAGATTCAGCTTATGTTGAGAATGATGATTTAAACTGCTTAGCATCCATAGATACAGCAGATACTGATGGATTATTTCACTGAATTAATTTAAATAGAACGTGAGAGATTATGTTAGCAGCGTTAAGAGATTACTGCTCTGTCACTGTGCGCCCCAGTCCGTCTTTGAGCATTTGAGGAGGCTGCATGCTGAGGCAGAAGAAAGGATTGACTTCAGAAGGTATTAGAGTGTTCCTGTGTGACACAGGCATGGCTCGCTTCAAAACATGAATCCCATGGGCAATCAGTGAAAAAAAAACAAAAAAATCCACTCCCCAATCATGGAGAGCCCTTCTAGGTATATTCTGGGTCCTTAATGCAAAGACTCTTTTTTCACCTAAGAACATGATAAAAAGACCTGTATTGAAATCCGTTTTCCTTTCCAGCTCGGAACTGCTTCTGAAGTGTTGCTTTTAGACGCTTAGGGGACCTCTTAATTTTTCTCCTACAGAATAGACCCAAGTGAGGGTCTATTATCCTGTTCTACAATTATATTCTGGTCACTCTGGCAAAGTTTTTGTCTTTTAGTTCCTTGGAACATGTAACTCAGGAAACCAAGGATGACTACGTGAAATAGGGAGAGGGGAAATCATAAATGCCACTAGGGGGCACTACCATTTTCTAATGGAGGAGCAGGCGGGTGGGGGAAGGATTAAATCTGCTAATCTAACCTAGTACCCTTGGCAGCAGTGCTTGGAAGCAGTCCCACAGAGATGCAGATTTCTCCTGTGCTGAAAAGGATTCTGCAGCCCTCTTCATAAACCCTAAATTACACTTAACTCTAACCTGCCTACTTAAAAATTTCTCCTTGATCATGACGTAAATCCTTTGGGCTGCTTTAGTTCTCACTGTCCTTTAGTTTTAACTTAGCTGGTTATCACACTTTCCCTTTATTGACCAGCCATCTTCTAACTAGAATGTGCCCGTCTTCTTTATATAATGGACTTACAGACGTTTGGCTATCTTGTACTTTTCAGTTAAGGAAGTCGAATTAAGTAGATTGCCTTGGTTTTTTTAATTCTTTGGGGGACACTCTTCCCAATAACTTTGTTTAAGCGTCTTTTTCTACAAGCCAAGTGAACTTGGAAGTATTCCTATTTGTACATATGAGCTTAGTAAATTAGGCTAAGCTATAGCATGTTTGCCTACTGTGCTCTGAAATGACAAGTCAGACAGGCTTTGTACTTTTCATGAGTCCGAGATCCTGTTCGTCTCCAACCAGGAAAGGAGAGAGCATTAGTCGGGAGTACATGGATAAACCAGATTCTGTATGAGAGGCATGTGTATATTCGTAACTGGCTTTCAAAACAGTCAGTTCTCGGAATACTCATTGCAAAACCAACTCTGTGTCGAAAATGCATTTCAAACCCAAACAGAAGTAAGTGCTGTATTCCTATGCCATGTTCCAGTTTGGATTCGTTAGCCTAGAGAAGCAAAAAGATTGCTGTTCCAAAGGGACTCCTTTCTAATCCCTTTATTAGCTACATGATTTTCTGTTACAGACATTAATTTCCCTTCATCAGAAAGGAAAACAGAAACTAGGAAATGTAACCTTTGCCAGAGGTAGTTTCTATCACCCCATCTTCATGGCTTTCTTTCACTCATCAAATATTTTTCTATGTGGGACAGAGACAGAGCAGAAAATGATGTAGAGAAAGTCACTATCCCTAGGAACCTTTATTTTCTGTGTTAGAAATTTTTTATTGATTTTTCCAGGTACAAGACACTTCCTTTATTCTCTGTATTGTGGTGATACAACCGGAAATACCTGTCAAACAACTGAAGAACCTCAACACTGTCCCCAGCAGCAAGCTGCTGTACCACCGGCTGGACCTCCTGGGCCAGCCTAGTGCTTGCCTTCACTTCAAACAGCTGGCCACTCTAGGTAAAGCCCTTGCACTTTTCAGCTTCCTTTGTGGGCTGCCTCATAGCAACTCACTGTAAATATCCATTTGAATTAAAAAACCAAACCAAACCACAAAAACCCAGATACTGAATGGCAGCAGTGCCAGTTGGGGATACAGATGTGAAAATGATTTGAGGCCTTGCCTTGGATCTGGTTCTCCAGCGGATAATGAGACGAGGATTTGTGTGTTAGTTTATTAAGGATGGGCTCTAAGAAGAAACGAGGAAAGAAGGGAGGGGAATAGGATAGCGAAGGAGGAGAAAGCAAGCAAGAGTCTGATTTTAGGTGAAGTTCCAGCCTCAGCCTAATCCCGGAGTGTAAAGCCTTGGAGTATAAATGTGCTGAAAGTTGCCCAGACTCAAGAGAGGGAGCTGGACTTTCGTGTTCCTTTTATCTTTCAGCTTTCTGCTAATGCTAGGCAAAGACGTTTTAGGAGCCTGAAGTCAGAGAGTCACCAGTACGGCCCGTTAGAGACAAACACAGAGATACACAGAGATAAGGGGATACAGGGCTACAGGGTAAGAGGTGGAGAATATAGTAAAGGGGGTCCAAGGGTAGCATTCCTATATAGCATATCTGGGTCTACCACAGGTCCCTGTCTTCAAAAAGAGCTTAGGAAATAGGCAAATAACTCCAAGGAAGGAAAAGGGAATTTACATTTGTAGGAACCATGTATTTTGCATTCATCGTTTGAATTAACCTATTATAGAGGAGGATAGTAGCAAGGCTGAAGTGTGACTCACGCTCCTCCCACGCCAAGGCGCCACCTCTTTAGTTGCATGCCACCCTGTGCCAGGCACATACTAGGCATTTGAGTGGTCCTCACAGTACTGTAAAACAGGCGCTCTCTTTTGCACTGTTGAAAATTCTCTGGGTTCAAAAAACTAAGACTCATTAGACAACGGGCAAACTGAGTAGAGGGGGCGCAGGCAGGAAGAGGATCACGGATAGAAGTCACCAGTCTCCAGATGCCACACGAGGACCCTTGTGTTTGGGTTCCATCTTTTAAATTCCGTCCTATAGAGTTTCTGCCTGGTTATGAGATCTGGAGAGCAGGCCAGACTGAGTCGTCTCGTCTGTGGCAGCAGTGTAGACAACTTGAGGAAGGCCAGAGAGGTCGGTCAAAAAAGGTTGGCTTTTATGTTTGTTTGTTTTCAAACAAGTAGGTTTGAGGTTTTGTCTTTTGCTTTTACACAAAACAGCACGTATGCCCTTTAATTCACATTTTTAAGAAATGCTCACTGAATAGCCGAGATGGGCATGACTCTCTCCAATGCTGTGGGAACAAGCTCAACATAACTACGGATAAAAATGAGGTCACTGTTTTGAAATTTGAGACCGGGAATTGCAATAGTATTGCTGGATGAGAAAAAAGCTCAAGCTTAGATTTTTTTCAATTTCCTTTGCACAATCCCTTCTAGCTACACTGTTCAATAATGGGAGCCACTAGCTACGTGGCTGTTGAGCACTTGAAATGCGGCCAGTCCAAGTTGGGATTTACTTTAAATGCAAAATACTTAATTTTTACGTTGATTACATGTTAAAGTGATGTTTTGGGTATATTGGATTTCATAAAATACACTAGGAAAATTAGCTTAACCTGTTTTTACTGAATGTGTCTCCTGGAAAATTTTATAGTGTACTTGAGGATTGCGTCATATTCCAGTTGGGCAGTACTGCCTCACAGAGAGGCTCACAAAACGTCAAGTTTATCCACTCAAATACTTGACATAGGACTAATGGATTAATTCTGGGTCACACAGACAGGCCATAGGCCAGGGTTTGACTTTCACTGGGCAGTCTTTCCACTATACCACCCAACCTCACCTTGGCAGTAGGACCTCCTCGGGACAACGTGAAGGGGTCACCGAGGACAGGTTAGTAACAGTTGGTAATGAAAACGAAGCAAGATACTTGAACTATAACGGAAAGGGAATGAAAAAGAAGGGAGACCATGGCAAATAAGTGGTTTCCATCTAATTTCATCGGTGATGGGGACTTTGAGGTAAGGTGTTGAATCTATGTCAGAACCCCCATCAGGAGGACTGAAGGAGGGACATTGGCTGTCTTGATACACAAGGAGGAATTTTTTTAAGTGTACATCATCCGTTGTGGTTAAGTATACATGTATGTGTGTAGCTTCATGTGTCTACCTCCTAGACATAAAGCTTTGGGTCCTTTGTCTTGGTTTTTTCTCTCCTTCAGTCCAACGTACTACAGCAGCCTTTGCTCAAATGCCCAGTCTCTGTCACTACAAGAAAGGCCCACTCGCAAACTGTCTGTCCCCTTAACCTCTGGCCCTACTCCCTTGTCTCTGAAGTATTATGGATTGCCTTTCGATATTTATTATATTATCATATTGTTCTTATTTTGTTGTTTTCCTCTTCTTAAAAATTTCTAGTCTCTCTTACTGGTTCCTAAGCTCTTTGCAAGGGACAAATCCTCTCTCTCTGGTGTATCTGTGCCCAGGAGGCCCCATGAGCATGTGCACATGAATCCATAGCACGCTGCTAGGCAACCAAACCTTTTTAAGCTTCTGGTTTTCTTCTCCTTGATAGGACTATAATACTAATCTCCCCGGCTGTCCCATGTGGTATCATGAGAATTAAATCAGACATAGCATCACTGGAAACACTTTCTTCTGATAATGGCAGACTACGTAATTCTGACCTATCCTACTGAGGACAACTAAAAATGGATGGAAACTTGAAAAAAAAAACTTTCTGAAAAGTATCAAAGAACTAACATGATAGCTAGGAACTGGACTGAAGTCTAGGAGAATATAAGTGTCCAGAGGAGAAAGCCGGTATTTAAAGCCGCATTTGCAATGCACCTGTTTACCAATACCGAAGAAACAACTAGGAAATTAAACTGTGCTTTAGGCAGTAGCTTCTTAGGGTTAGGAGGAGAGGCAGAAATCACATGCAAGGCCCCCAAAATGTGGAGGCTGACACAAGAAAACCCTCCCTTTCACCCACTGTGCATACATGTTTTAGCAGAGGTCCTAAAGAACTATATCTTTAGGGTAAGTGTGAATTGAAACGGAAGAAGCCCTTGAGTTGGGATTCCTGTTGTCTGAGTGGTCAAAGGAACCTCACACAGTAACTAGTCGTGGTTTAGTTGAATATCTACATCCCACAGTGCAGCACTCAGGTCAGTGATCCATTGTCTTATTGAGAACTCTGTCTGCCTTACCACCCTGCCTCATCCTGGAGTTTGGTGCCTGGCAGAATCCAATAACAGTCCTTTCTAGAGGAAGGACCTCCCCCATCCTGTTAGGACTAAACTCTTCCTACAAATTTGTTTTTAAGGACAATGTCCTGCACAGTCAGAGATAGCCAGGCCACAAGGAAACAAGGCAGTATGAGAACCAACCAAAGGAATGAAAAATGACCTATAGATTTAAATGAGATTAGACACAGGACAGTGGACAGTGCTTTCCGAAAGCTTCTAAAACTAATTGAACAGCGGGAAATTACACAGACAGGAATGTAGGGTTTTTGTTTCATAATATAATTCATTGTGAGGATTTCTGTCTTAGAGAACTGAGTTTTCCTCTTAGATAGGACCAGCAATTAAATTATATACAGTAACTATTCTATTTCTATAATTTTTTGTTTATGCCAAGTTTGTCTATCCCTGTCTGAAAGAATAATTTCTTTTTATTTTGGCATTGACCCCACTCTTCCATTTTTCATTCTTTTGAAATATCAGTACTAATATGAACAACAGTAGTTAACACTCAAGCCATTTGGTATGTGCCAAACACCATCCTACATGCTTTACATTTGTCGACTCATTTGCTTGCATAAACTAACCAATGTACTTCTCACCATAACGCTGTAAGTTTGGTGCTATAATTTCTGACTTTGCAGGTGACAAAAGCATCACATATGTTACAACCTCACCCAATGTCACATGGCCAGGAGATGGTGGAGCCCAGATTCAGCCCAGTGTGGCTCCATGGCCTATGCTGCCTCCTTAGTCCTAGGAAGTGTAAGATATCCTATGTAGATCCAAGATACTTTGAGTATTTGCCATTTTAGGCATGTGTATTTGTTGTACACGTGTCTCTTGTGGTCCACTCACGACTGCAAACCCCCTGAAGGGAGAGAATGAGCGTTTTTTTCCTTCTTCACTCCTTCTCGTGTTGAGTCCTTTGCTTTCCTTATGGAAGGCTTTAAGCCACCATGGCTAACAGATTGGCAGAGCCTTAGTGATGCTTTTGTTTGGGCCTGAGATGAAGTCTCCGCGTTCTCAGGCCTGCTTTGTTTGCTTCTCTTTCAGAAAGTCCAACTGTCATGCTGTCTGCTGGCAGCTTTTCCTCCCCCTACGAACACCTCAGCCAGCCGGAGACAAAGCGCATGGTGGAGCACTACACGGCCTATCTCAGCGACAACACCCGCCTCATTGCTAACCCGGGGCTCAAAGTGAGTGCTGGGAGGGGGTGCTCTCAGGGAACCTTTGAAGTAGGAAGCCCAGCTCTGGGCCTGCGCCTCTCAGCTAGAGAGCCAGAAAGGCAGTGTGTGGCCCCCAGGAGGCTGGTTGGCGATGACCCTTCTGACGGATTAAGAAGCCCTGTGGGCCAGATGAAGGATCTCTTTCAGGCCTTAGATGCACTAGGGGTTTTCTAGGTAGGGAGGGTGTGATGTAGAGATCGGTAGAACTTTCCCAGCCCCATTTTTCCCAGGAGAAAGAAGTAAAGTGCCCCTATGGTCTGTTGAGATAAAATGAAGTTGAAGGAGCAGAGATTTAGCTGGGTGAGTGTGTGCGTGCACGTGCGTGCGTGTGTGTGTGTGTAATGCTTCACTATGGGATCTTTCCTCTTAAACGCAGATGAACAATTGAGTAAATCACAAATCCACTGACTGTGTTTCAGTAAGCTTTTGTTTTCACCAAGTTTGGCTGTATCCATCTGCTGTGGAAAGATTTTTAAGAAGTAATTGGGCTTGGCTTCTCTGCAAGAGAGCTTTGGGAAGCCCTGCCAGCAGCCCACTCTCTTTTCATGTGAGTCTTAAAGGATCCCCGCTATGTCTTCCTTTGTTTCCCAGTTCTCTGTCAGGAATGAAGTAATGGCCACCAGCCACGTCACAGATGAATGGATGACACAAATGGAAATGAGTAGCCTGAACACGTACATTGTCCGCCGTTACATAGCAACGCCCAATGGCGTCCTTAGAATTTATCCTGGTTCCCTCATGGACAAAGCATTTGATCCCACAAGGAGACAATGGTGAGTTTTAGGGGATTCCATTATCAAAGGTTACCCCCAAATCCTGGAGAGACATGAGAAGTACATAAAGCAACTTCAGGCAGTCACAGTAAAGAAGATACTTTCATGGCAGTGAAAACATATTCTTGCATCTTTTCCTTAATGCAGTATTAACAACAGCTTTGTGGGTTTCCTCTGTCGACGATGTTTTTATCTCTTCGTTGAAATTTTGAGACCGAAATATTTTGTACTTGGCCGTTTCAGTCCCTAGCATTTTGTTTGAGTCCTGCCTTGCGTGTAGTATGCCGTAGTGGGGATATTTAACGTCCCTGCACATGGTGATGGCATCAAATTACAGCCCATCTGTGACCTATGAAAAATCAACAAGTATAAATCCTTTTTTTTTTTTTTTTTTTTTACACCTCTGGGCTTTATTTTTACTCAGATTTTCAAAAACAAAAGCTTGTCAGGGGATATAACAGGGGGCAACGTGGGCATAAAAACAGGATTTCTGGTCTTGTGCTACTTAGTAACCGAGTCAGTCATGAGTCGGCTGTCATTTGTACTGTCCATACCAGTCCAGGGGGCAGTTTCATGGGCCAGATTGTATTTGTTTCTACTTCGTTTATTGATTTCTTTTTATGTTAGGCTCTAAAACATCTATAGATCTTACGAAAAGCTCAAATGTATGCTGAGTTGAGCGTCTCTTACAGAAGAATTTCAGATTTTCTTGACCTCTGGTGTTGCTACAGTCAGCGATAAAAGATAGGAATCCTTTTGAACTCTCATGTAACATAGGCACAATTTATAATAAATATGTTTTAGAGTTACAGGTTCACTTGTCTGACATTTACAGAGTAGTTTTTCATACCCTAAAATAATGCAACTTTCTCTTGTCTCCGTTAGGTATCTCCATGCGGTAGCTAATCCAGGTTTGATTTCTCTGACTGGCCCTTACTTAGATGTTGGAGGAGCCGGCTATGTGGTAACCATCAGTCACACAATCCATTCATCCAGGTAATACTTTAATTTCTTAGTCCTTTTTTAAACACGTCAAGGATATTTTGAAAACTTGAAAGTCCAGTAGACAACCAAGGATTAGTGGCAAAAGCATGACCTTTGATGGGAGGCTATCTGGAGTCTGAGTATCGTCTGCAGCTGCGTCATTTAGGATTCCCTGAGCTTCCTCCTGTCATCTGTAAAATGGGGATAATACCTGCCTCACAAGGTTATCGTGTGGTTGAGTTGATGAAAAGCTCTTAGCCCTCTTCTTATGAAGGAGAAAAAGATGTTAGGTTCAGTAGGGCAGTTTGTAGAAATCCCACTCTTAACCAGTCAAAGAAATCCCAGCAAGAACCTGACAATTACTACCAGAGAGCATTTTCCTAAGCAAAGGAGCATTTTTAGTGAAGAAAAACCAGTATTGAGACCCCAATGTTATTACCTCTTTTATTTTGGTCTAACTTTTTAGAATTATATTGGAGTTTGTGGTTATTGTCATTTTGTCCTTCTACTGTCTCTTGAAAACTAAAAAGGCACTTTGCAAATTGATTTTCCAAGAATGCTGTTAAATGTCAGTATCACTGTAAATATATTTTGGGTGCCTTATATTTCAGGCCTTTGAGGTTTCAGTATTTAAGCTACAAACGGCAGTGAAATGTTGGGCCGAAAGACAAGTCACACATGTTGTTTTAATCCCTTCATTATACAAATAGGTGTTTTATTCCCTGGCAACCAAGAAAGCCCATATTTTGGCTGGTACCCGTAATGATGCCTTAAAATTTATGGGAGACAGATTTTTCTTGCTTAACTTTATGCTTTTCACTGGTGCTCATTATTTATCAAATGATTGACATTCAGGAGAATTCTTCTAACGCAAGTTCATTGGGAGCAAGAAGTGGGAGGCAGTACTGTGTTGGAATTTCAATATCATGACCTGTGTCTCCGTGGAAAGCAGGGGCCTGCCGCCAGCCAAATAGTGATTGCTTTGCAGGGCACGATATCTGCGTGGCTCTGTCACATATAAACAAGGAAATACTCATTTAGAACAGAACTTTTCAGTGTTCTCATTAACAGACCATCTGTCAGGCATATACCTACTATTGTCTGCATAGTGAGACTTGACATCTCTCCCATGTATTCTCATCAGTTGGGAAAAAAGTAAACAAAGGTGGTTTCTTTGAGGAGATGGCAGTCACCTTGGTCTTTAATGACAATGGGCCAGCGCTGGGCTTCAGATCTTGGGGGCGGGGGTGGCAGGAAGAGAATGACTGCCTGTGTGTGTGTCTTAACTTGGTATTTGTTCCATCAGGCTCTGCCACCTGCCACTCGTTATCAAGTGCTATTATCTTTCCCTTCTATGCAGTACTTCTCCGGGGGGGGGGCGTGGCCACCGGGAGGTGCAGATTTTAACGCTCTTTTACATTTGTGTACAAGTTTTTGTTAAAATTTGGATGAGTGGAAGAAGGTTCATGTAGCTGATTTATAAATATTTATGGTGTCAGCCCAAATGAAGCAAGAGGGAAATATGATGGGATTTCAAGTTAGAAAAACCATCAGTTCAGTTCCCTTATTTGGCTACTTTTTATAACGTGCTTAACCTATACAAGTTTAGCTTTGTGACTTTAACAAGAATGAAAAATGGCCGCTTCAATCCTGGATTCTGTCCACTGGTCCCTTAGTGAGAATGTATCCCAGGAATAAATATCTGCTCTTGCCTTGATCAATATGCAGTCCCGTGGACTCGATCATTTGAACATTTGCCTTATAACTGAGCAGACTTTTATTATTCAGAGCTGTGTATTTTTCACTCAGCATAGTTTAGAATGCAACTTCTGGTTGTCAACACAGCAACTGTTCATTTAGTGGGTGTATTGATAGATGGGCTGTGTGAAAGGTGCTTTTTTCAGGCGATCACCAGTGATTTTGGTCTCATGCGCCAACCTGAGAATGTAACTTCCTCCTAAGATGTGATCCTACTCTGAAAAATTATATTTGCCATTTACTGCTTCTGTGACTGTACACACATTCCTTTTTGCCTTGATTCCCTCACCTATGAAGGAGGGATATTAAGGCCTATCTCAAATGATTAGGGATTACATTAAATAATATACGTGAAGCTCTTAGAACGGTACCTGGCACATGGTGAGGGCTTGATAAATGTTGAATACCTGTATTATGACGATGTTCCATGAGTTCTCAAAGCCTCATTTATGAGACAGGTGACGGTGCCTATGTTGAACTGATACAATGAGAATTACAGATGATGCACGTGAAGCGTTTAGCACCGTACTTGACAATGTTGAGTGCCAAATAAGTGACAATTACTTTTAATATCATGCTATTTCTGCCTTAACCCTCTGGCATTTTAATAGGTCAGAAAAAAGAACTTAAGCTAGTGTTCACCTAGTCACGAAACACTCTCATTCAGCCTTGGTTTTCAGAAGTGATAGCTGATTGCTTGGGGAGGGGCTTTTCTAACTCAGCATTCATTTGTCCTGGTAACTGCCCTGGGATTCTTCCGTGAGCATTATTAATAGCCTGAGAATCTGAGTGTGCCTTGTCTGGAGAATGTTAATGCCAGCAGAGATGACGAAGTAGTCAGCGATTAAGGGACTGGTCAAATGAGTCTTTGGCAGTGAAAATCTCACAGAAGTGCTGCAAACAGCATGGTCCTTTGTACCTTGAAATGTAGGCTTGGTTTGATTTTTCTACGGTATTCTCTATGAGTTGCTATGGTAACTGCACATTTTTGAAATGCAGGTAAAAATATGAATGCTAGACTTACATGGGCACTATGCATGCCTCTCCTTCAGCATGTCGATCACAGTGGAGCCGATGGCAGGTATACAGGGGGAGTTTAAAAACAAAATTAACTTGTCCCAGAAAAACCTGAGTTGCATTTTTCACCGAGTCAGCAACCATGCTGCAGGAAGAGCCAGAACTGGCCTCTCCATCATAAGTAAAAGGTGGTCAATCTTGTCTAAGTCTTTTAGCCATTCTAAGCCTGATTTTCCATTTATAAAATGGGAACTATAATTCCTTCCTGACGTTGTCACAGAAAATTGAATAGGTCACGTAACATGGCTTGGAAACTCTTGAATGTTCTGCATCTCTGAGGAGGTGCCGTGTGACATACTGGTTAGGGGCCTATGCTCTGAGGTTGAAGACACCGAGCTTACAGTCTTGCCTCCTCTAGATATTCACTGTGTGACTTTGGCCAAATACTTAATGTTTCCAAGCTTCAGTCTTCTGGAAATGATAATACCTCATAAAGTTTTTGTGAGCAGCAATTGAAATGATGTACTCACATGCCCACCAAAGCACCTATAAATTGTGAACACTCGGTAAATATTATCATAATGACACCTGCTGTTTAGACTTCTCACTCTTTCCTGGACAAGTAAGAGAGGTTTAGACTTCTTTGGACCGATACTTCAGTAAAACATTATTTGCTACAAAACACAAATCCCATGTAAGGTAACCAAGTCTTGGATTTCTTCCGTGGTAGAATTTAAGTGGCTTCAGTAACACTAGAAATTTTTTTTTTTAATATTCAATTAGCCAACATATAGTATGTCATTAGTTTGTGATGTAGTGTTCAGCGATTCATCACTTACATACAACACCCAGTCATCACAAGTGCTCTCCTTAATAGCCATCACCCAGCTACCCTTCCCGCCCCCCTTTCTGTAACACTCAGTTTGTTTCCTGGAATCCAGAGTCTCTCGTGGTTTGTCTCCCTCTCTGATTTCTTCCCATGCAGTTTTCCCTCCCTTCCCTCTGTGGTCCTCCACACTATTCCTTATGTTCCATATATGATAATTGTCCTTCTCTGCTTGGAATATTACTCAGCCATCAGAAAGGATGAATACCCACCATTTGCATCAACATGGATGGACCTGGAGGGGATTCTGCTAAGTAAAATAAGTCAAGCAGGGCAATAGAAAGCTCTTATTGAGGGAGTAGCCTCTCAGAGATAATCCCACAACATGGTCCTCCTTCATCTCCTTCCAAACACAATGTTGACGGCAAAGCTCTGACAGAAATTTCGTTGTGGGTCAAGGTCCCTTCAAGTGGTTTTCAGGGGAGTTTTGTTGGGGTGGGGGTTGAGGGTTGGGAATGATATAAGTTAGTATCAATGTTGACAGTAACCAGAAGGGGACAGTTGTCTACATAACAAAGCTAATTTCACTCCCCAGTTTTTATTTTCCAAAAGGTGATTTTACTTTGGGAAGTTTCTTCTGAGATTTCCGGTTACTATTTTTAAGATTTTTGTCAATAACAGCTCCATTTTTCTGTTGGTACTTTATAAGAAATCAGGCAGATGGATGATAGTAATGACGGGCCCCTGTAATGTCCCACATTGGGTAAACCCTGCAGATTCCCAGCCACCAAGGTACTGGAGCTTCTTGGCCAAATAACCCAAACCCCTCCAAATGCCCATGATTATAGATTAGAAAGAACCAAGGTTCCAAGTGAGAAGCCCATGCTTCTTATATAGCTAACATTTCTCTGGAAGAACAGTAAGTTGACTCTCTGTCCAGGTCTGAGCTTTAAGTTGGTTTTCTTTAGAATAACTTCTTTTTATTGGGTATTTTGGATAGGTTAGGCTGCTTCTAAGCACTATAAACACATGGGGTCGTTGAAGATCAGTGACAGCCTTGTGAGGTAGATATTCATAAGAAAACTGGGCCTTGGAAGGGTCAAGTAGCCTCCGAGGAGCCACACCAATGGAAACTTGGAGGGGCCAGAATTTGACCCCAGATCTGCTTGATTCCAGAGCTAAAGGGTTAGCAAGCACCATGTGGTACTACCCAACTTTATCCTATTGGTGCTTGTCTTTCTGAGGGTAGCATTTTAGATTGGAGAAGGAGCTGGCCTGTGAACCAGGTGAGTTTCATTCTAGAATCTGAGCTTTGTTTTGATTAGAGCCAACATTAGTGTCATAGAAAATGAGACCTAGTTTTTTACTGAGTTTTGTATGACCTAACACCAGTCAATTAACCTTTATGAGATCCCAGCTTCCTTATCAATAAAATGAGGGAAATAATTAAAGGGATCGCTCAGGTTCCTTGTCTAGAGGTTCCCTGTTGGGAGGAACCATAGTAGTCATGCATCCAATTTCCCACTGATGCCTCTTCCTGCCACTCCCATATTCTTGCCAAAGAGTAGTCCAGCCACTGAACATCTAAAGTCAGGGCTAGCCATATTCCATAGCTGCCCGTGTTTTGGGCCATTCTTACTAGAAAATTCTACCTTTAGCCTTAAGTTTTTCTCTCAGCAAATCTCCGTATTATGCTAAATCAGTCATTTAGTTGATCATTTTTATAGGGGTGAAAAATGTGGAAGGAACAGTAGGCGTGTATTTCTAGTCCCATACAATGTGCTTATGATTGAACATAACTTTTACCTTTAAATAAGACATGCCTCTTTTTCTCACTGATCTTTTCCACGTGAAGTACACAGCTATCTTCCGGGCATACTGTGGCTGTAATGGGCATCGACTTCACACTTAGATACTTCTACAAGGTTCTGATGGACTTATTACCAGTTTGTAACCAAGATGGTGGCAACAAAATCCGGTAAGCCCTTCAGGGATACCCATTTCCTAGCTAGCTGCAAAATACGAAGAAAATGATGTCTAGTATCTCTGGTCGAATGGCAACCACACTGTCATGGTCAAGACCAGAAATTCAGTCCATGGCCTGGGTGCTCAATTGCGAAGGTTTTTGTTCTTTCATTTTCCTAAGACGCATGCCATTTATGATAAATGGCATGATAAACAGACTTGTCTCATAACAAGGAGAATAACTGTGGCACAGAATTCTCTGAAAGCCCTTGTTTCTCTCTGAGTCAATAATTAGAGGTTTCCCAGATCTTGGGTGCTAGAAAGCCCGGAGGGTACTTTTGATATTAACTTAGTTATTAAGCCAAAGTCTTTGTGGGAATTTTAGGCACTTGGACTGTTCCTTTTTACATCTCCCCAGAAAGAGGCTCATGGAACTAAAAAAGTCTTCACCTAATTTCAAAAGAACTTGTCTGATCAAAGCCAGGGTATTCCCTTGATTTAATGCAGGCCGCTTTTTAAAATAGCTTTCTTATTTCGCTCTCTTGGCCCCTGCGTCATATCGCTGCTGAATTTCATTGGCCCTTAATAGGGAAATGCAGCATTCATAGCAAACTGTTACAACGAATGCAGAGTAAAATAGCGCAGCGTGTAGTCTTGGTTAGAGCACTTCTAACATTGCTTATTTAGTGTTTCCATCAAGTATATTTTTTTATGTCCCGGAAGGTTGTATTTTATATATATTTATCATCAAAAGAAGAAATTGTATGGCTGGTTTAAAGTTTGTGCCCATGAATACCCAAGGCCACTTCTTTCAGAGTCTCCCTCCTCTGAAGAACAAATAAACTTGCCACTTACATATCCTTGCAAAAGATTTTTGAGTCCATCTTCCTTGGACTAAGTGGACACACTCTGTAGGAACTAAGTAGGTAGCCTCAGAGTCAGATGTCACTTCGTTATCGTAAACTGTACACTAGGTAATCTATCAGCTCAAGAATAGTGTATCTGTTGGGGCACCTGAGTGGTTCATTCCAGGAAGTGTCTGACTGTTGATCTCAGCTCAGGTCTTGAGCTCAGGGTTGTGAGTTCAAGCCCCACTCTGGGCTCCATGCAGGGTGTGGAGCCCACTTAAAAAAAAAAAAAAAAGAATTACCTATCTGCCTGCCTGCCAGCTGACCTTCAGTGAATTTGTTTCATTGAATTTTTACTGAGATAGATGCAACTTGTTTCGGAGCTAGCGGGATAAATGCTCTCTGAGAGTGTAGAAAGTGTGTATTACTGATGGATGCCACTTGTTTTGGGCACAGGTGCTTCATAATGGAGGACAGGGGTTATCTGGTGGCACATCCAACCCTCATTGACCCCAAAGGACACGCACCTGTGGAACAACAGCATATTACCCACAAGGTACTTGTTGCAAGGCTGAAAGCTCCATGCTCCCACAGCCTGTGGCTCATGAATTACATGGCTTGTGTCTTCTGTCTGCTTGGCCTTGCTAGGAGCCCTTGGTAGCAAACGATATCCTGAACCACCCCAACTTTGTAAAGAAAAACCTGTGCAACAGCTTCAGTGACAGAACAGTCCAAAGGTTTTACAAATTCAACACCAGCCTTGTGGTAAGTTGATCCCTCGCGTCCTCACATCCCATCCCACCATGGAATAGGAAACAGAGTCCTAGTTAATAGCTGGATAGGACTGCTGGCCGGTGTCATTGGCTGAGGATTACAGAATGACCGGGCAGGCCCTCAGTCCAGCTCCCCAGCTTGTCCGGTACAGAGTGTAAAGCCCAGAATGGAGAAGTGAGTGTTTTAAGGTCTCACACTTGTTTTGTTTTGGTTTTGTTTGTTTAAAGACTCACCCAGCCGAAGCCCTTTGAAATGTCTGCTGCAGTCTGTTCCCACACTCTTATGTAAATATGTGTGGCATCATGTGTTCCCCTCTTCCTGTCTTCTAGAGATCATGCAGCCTCCTTACATTCCTAAGGCCAAATTAGGTCATTTCTTGGTCATCCACCCAGTTAGATGGGAACTCTCACATAGATCATTTAAAAATAACTTCTTTTTTTTTGGTAGCTTAGAGTACTCTAGTATTCGATTTGAGATAACTGCAAACTACCTAGACACGGTTAAAGATCTTACGAATATTCTTATTAATTTGCAAATAATCTTAGCTGGGAGAGAATTAAAACGGGTAATGACAGTACCAGCATTCAAAAAGTTATTCACAAGAAGGAAGCTCTTTATTTAGAATAGGTATTTATATCATTAAATGTGTAATTAAAAATTTTAAAGATGTATTGGGTTGATTGAACATCCAGCTCTCAAAAAAGCAGTTGCAAAAACAATTGGGGAACAGAATAGTTTAAAAAATGAATAGATGGGGGCGCCTGGGTGGCTCAGCCATTAAGCATCTGCCTTCAGCTCGGGTTGTGATTCCAGGGTCCTGGGATCGAGCCCTGCATCGGGCTCCCTGCTCAGCGGGAAGCCTGCTTCTCCCTCTCATGCTCCCCTTGCTTGTGTTCCCTCTCTCGCTGTCTCTATCAAATAAATAAAAATTGAAAAAAAATGAATAGATGAATAGGATTGTGCTTTCAAAGCAAAGGAACTCGTCATTACTCTGTTTTGACTTCACCCCATTCTAAGGAACACGTTCCTTAAAGGAGACGTTGACACACTTGGGTGTGATCAGAAGGAAGCTTCCAGGTAAGGCCTTTCTAGGAAAGTCTGATTTCCTCTGTATCTTCTACCATTTGTACAGTGAGTTCCTGAGCCTTCAGACAAAGCCAGGCTACTCTGGGAGAAATTGTTCAGAAACGCAAAATTTTAGTGGAAGATGAATTAGAGTAATTTCTTAATGGAACTGGAACATTTCTGGCCTGTGGAGCTAACAGGACGATAGGCCTACATGATTGCTGATAGAGTAGAGGCAGCAATCTTCTAGGCAGTGGAAAATTCATCTAGACCTCTAAGAATCCATTTGGTGCCATGATTCTCAGAGTTCGGCTTATCCTCAGCACACACATATAAGGGATGACTGGCATGGAAATGAGCACGGGATTACATGGTTGGCCTGCAACATTGGACACACATGCAGAAAAGAAAGACCATATTCAACTTCACAGTGCTGCTCTTGAATCTTTGGTTTTCTGTATGGTAGATGAATCGGGCGTTTCGAGAAGCTGGAAATCACATTTTCTTGTTACAGAATGAATGAAGAAAGGGATGCTTGCTTTAGTTCTTTAAATATTCTGTTCAAATATTATTTAATATTTGAATATTCTGGAAGCAGGAAACTGGACTCTTAACAAGTCTGGTTTTTAAATTTTATTATTCTAGAAGAACAGAGGTTTGTTATCCAAGGTGGGACAGGGAATGCATGTTTTCTGGTGGATTAGGTTTGCCTTTGAATGCATTTTAAACTATTCCTTACCCAAAGTTGTCTTTCATTGTTTCTTGCACTTATTTTCATGTTATAATATGTTGTAATGTGTTAAAAGAAAAAAAAGTTTACAAAAACAGCTATAAGAGTTGTATCTGTATAAGCGTAGATGAAAGAACAAAATATACACAGCTGTTAAATGGAAATTGGGAATGATCTCTGATGGTATTAAGAAAAAAATTCTATTTTTCAGCTTTCAACAGTAGCTATATGTTACTTTTATAGTCAGAAATAAAGTTTCATAGTAAGCTATTTTCAGCAGGTTGTTGAAGGGTTGTTTTCACCATGGTAGGACTGAATCTTTGCATTGTTGTCTGTCGCTTCTGACACCTCCATTGTCTCTAGGGAGATTTGACGAACCTCGTGCATGGCAGCCACTGTTCTAAGTACAGACTGGCAAGAATCCCAGGAACCAACGCGTTCGTTGGCATCGTCAATGAAACGTGCGACTCTCTCGCCTTCTGTGCTTGTAGCATGGTGGATCGGCTCTGTCTCAACTGTCACCGGTAAAAATGCAATGGGGGCCTCTCTTTACTCCACTGTTGAATATCTGAACTGATGCCAGTCATTTTGAAGGGGCATCTGCAAAATTAACAGCACAGGGGTGTGTCCTGGAGAGGAAGAAGGTCCTGGTTATAGAGGTATTTCCAGCTGTGCGGTTTGCCGAAGAGTCATGGATTGAGACCAATTACATGTTTAAACCTTTGGTCCTAACTTTCTTTTTAACTGTCCCTTTTAATTAGCTCACAATGTCTTCTGTTTTCCTTCTTGTACATGTACAATGTAAAGTTTGTCATTGACCCTCTGCATAGTGATTTTCCTTTTGCCTTTCAGAATGGAACAAAATGAATGCGAATGTCCCTGTGAGTGCCCTCTAGAGGTCAACGAGTGCACCGGCAACCTCACCAATGCAGAGAACCGGTAAAACACACATATTACAAGAATGTGTGTAATCTCTATGTTGTACACATGCACACTGGGAGCCTCCTTTATAGATTTGTTTTGGGTTGTGGTATAAGAAGGTGATTCATTCTAATGACTTAACTGTTCACTGGGTCAGATTTCAAGCCTTAAAATGAAGTCCTCTTTCAGGTTTACATTTAAATGCTATGAAAATGTTTACAATTATATATGGTCCATGCGAAAACTGTTAGACTGTTACAGGCATTCGCTAAGAGTCTGCCATGCATTAGATGCTTTATGCACATTAAATCTCTTCGTTTTCAAATTGACCTTGTGATCAATCTGTGGGTACCTCTCGTGCACACACGCCTCCGCCTAATCTAGCATTCTTTATATTAGTGACAAATCTTAAGAACACAGTTAGATAAATTGGGGTAAATCCCTTCTGTAGAACTTAAATGAAGGAATCCTGTGTGTACTGATACACAGGTGTATGTTTAAGCATAGAAAAACATGTCGAAAGGGACCCTCCTTAAACTGTTAAATTGATTACCTCAGAAAAGAAAGATTTAGAGTGGTAAGTCAGGGAGATAACTTTCCGATTATATACATTCCTGTTTTGTGGGATATTTATGACTTCCTTTATTTATATACACATATATATCATTTCTATTGTACACAAAGATGAACAAATTGAAGCTCAGAGTGGTTAAGTGATTGGCCCAAGGTTACATCTTGTTAAGTGGCCAGGATTCAAACCCTCCTCTGTCTGATGCTATCAAGGGCCAGAGGCAGGATGAGTTTGGAATGGGGGTGGTGTTGGTCCTAACCTCCAGACTTGCTCCTGCCTAGAAACCCAAGCTGCGAGGTCCACCAGGAGCCAGTGACATACACAGCTCTTGACCCTGGCCTGCAAGATGCCCTTCACCAGTGTGTCAACAGCAGGTGCAGTCAGAGGATGGAGAGTGGGTAAGCCTTGCCCAGTGCTTGCTTTTACATCAACACGATGGCTGCGGGAGTAGAACCCAGTAAGGAATGGTGACCAGCAGCCTCGTTGAGCTTTTCCGACTGGTATTGAGCATTCTCCTTGATATTTTCAGACCCAAAAGTGATTCCTATGAGCCTTTTACCCGGCAGGTTTAATGTTGTCCAGTTTCCACTTGTTGTAGCTACTTGGCATTGGTACTGCATGTTGGTCATCTCATCTGGGGATGGGAAAGTTACTCTTGGAATAAAAGGAATGAGAGGGGACATGACCCGAAGAAGCCAGGGTGAGGGGGCAGTACTCTTGGCTTCCTGAAGCAGAACCCAGCTCTGCGTGTGACACATCATAGCTCATCAGTTCGGCTTTCTTAGAGAGCAGATAGGTTTCATGGTAGCTTTGAGAACCACCAACTACATGTCCCCTACTCCGTGTCCCTCCTCTCTGGATTGTTTGGGACCAGCCGTCATGGGGAGAGTGGCTGTGCTGGGCTAGTCAGGGTGGAAGGGGCAGCCAGTTCTACGTTTAGTGCGTGTTTTAGCAAAGAAACGGTCGGGTATCAGGTAGAAGAATTTGGGGTGTCAGGCAGTAACTCAAAATCAGCTAAATTTGAGAAACACTGCACGTATCCTTTTAGAAAGTCATGCACTTAAATATTCAAAGTTCTAAGAAATTGGCAGTAAGGAAAGCTGTTTTTCTTATCTACTATTTCCCCCAACTTATTTGACCATGTTTCCTTCCTTCTTTTTTTTTTTCTTTTAAATGACCCTACACATGGGGTCAGGCCAAAATCTAACAAACCTTGGGGCCATTTGGTCTTTTAAGATGACTTGAGATAATCCTGTACTAATCCGTGATGTGTGGATTTTGTGGTATGATCCACAGAGAGAACAGTTTTATTTCTCTCCTTTCCAAGCTGTTGAGAGACATAAAACAGCTATCCCCTGGCAGACTGTTGCTAGTCTTCTTTTATAAGGGAAGGAAACTAAAGCTCAAGGACTTACGGCCCTAGTAAGTAATGGAGCTCTTGAGAGCTGTCTGATGCCCAAGTCCATATGCTGTCCTGCCCGGCCCTGCTTCCTGCAACGCTCAGCATCGTCTTTCTGGCAGGGACTGCTTTGGTGTGCTGGATTGTGAATGGTGCATGGTGGACAGCGATGGAAAGACTCACCTGGACAAATCCTACTGTGCTCCCCAGAAGGAATGCTTCGGGGGGATCGTGGGAGCCAAAAGTCCTTATGTGGATGACATGGGAGCAATAGGTATGTTTGTTGGGAACTCGGAATATTTTGATTCTTGAATACTTTTTTTTTTTTTTTTTTTGCCTCTACACTAGGATACAACTCTTAAAAATGATCCTCTACCCTATTTTCCTGTTTCCTTTGCCAGTCGTTTTTAGTTACAAAACCAAGGCAGATAATTACCTTCAAAGCTGGCTAGATATTCTGTGCAGGGTAAGCAGCCATGTTTCCTGCCAAATTTTACAGGCCTGGAATTCGTTCCCGTAAAGCTTGTTCTGAGAAATATCAGGCCTGATTCCTGCGTGGCTGAACTGTGGGGTTGGTTTGAATGTGAGTCCCAGCTGTCAGGAGAACAGGGCCAGTGGTGGGTGGAGTGACCACTGCACGTCGGTCTCCTGCTGCAGCCTGCCCTTACAACATTTGCAAAGCCAAAGTCTTGTGGCTACAAATCAGTTCTTAAGGTGTTGGGGTCAGCAGAAGCCACAGCTATCTAATGCGGTCTGGGTAGCTTAGGGTGGGGGACAGGGCCCCTGTAGGGAGGAACATGTCTGGGATCAGGCCCCAAGACCTCAAAAATAGCACCTGCCTACCTCCGCTAAGATTTCCTCAATGTCTTTCTGGAGCTGGCACAAGGCCCTAAAGCTTACCTGGCAGGTGAGCTACTTAAACGTTTATTTTTTTTTTTAACATCTCCCCACATTAACCTGTGTATAGAAGAAGAGCTCCTCCTATGTGAGGAAGGGTCCTGAGCTCACATGTTACTCCTGACCCAGGTGAGGACACAGTTGAAGTGACCTTGTTCTAAGACATCCCTTTGTATGTCCGCCTGCAGTCTCCTGCGTGGGGTTGCAAATCGTGTTTTAAAGGGAACCCATAGGGGCGCTTGGGTGGCACAGCGGTTAAGCGTCTGCCTTCGGCTCATGGTGTGATCCCGGCGTTATGGGATCGAGCCCCACATCAGGCTCTTCCACTATGAGCCTGCTTCTTCCTCTCCCACTCCCCCTGCTTGTGTTCCCTCTCTCGCTGGCTGTCTCTCTCTCTGTCAAATAAATAAATAAAATCTTTAAAAAAATAAATAAATAAAAATAAAGGGAACCCATAAGCTTTGAAACGTGATCCTTTTTAGAGGTCATGTGATGGATCCATTGGCATTAAGGACACCAGGTACAATAAATCTGTGCTAAGAGGCTCGCGTTGCCCTCCCCTCTGTACTACATGGCTTCTCTTCCAAAAGTAGTCCACACCCAGGGAGCACGGCTTTCGGACCTGGACAGCTCATATTTAAGTGATTCTCATCTCCTCACTGGTTTTAGTGGTCCTTGCCAGGGGTGCTCTTGCTGTGCCGAGCAACCAGCATTTACATTGAGGACCAGGGATTAAAGGAAGGCCCTACTCCCATGTTCTGGTGGGTTCTCTTTGATTCCTTCAAAACTTAGGGTAGCTGCCCTCGTCTCCACCAAACCCCACCTTGCTCTGTTCCTTCCCATCTCACCCCCATCCTCACTTCCTGCCACACTTGAGAAATCATTACAAGGGACATCTGTTTGTTTATTTGAACAAAGGTGATGAGGTGGTCACATTGAACATGATTAAAAGTGCCCCCGTGGGTCCCGTGGCCGGAGGCATCATGGGCTGCATCATGGTCCTGGTCCTTGCTGTGTACGCCTACCGCCATCAGATTCATCGCCGGAGTCATCAGCACATGTCTCCTCTGGCTGCCCAAGGTGAGTTCCAGTTGAATCCAAACTCCTCCAGGGGGCAGCAGCCTCCCTCGTGTCCTCCTGAGGCTGGAAGGGTAGCAGCTGATGGCGTAAGCTGCCAAGCGCTTAAAAGAACAGCACGCTGCATTTTCCGCTTCCATGGAGTAGAATTCGCAAGTCCCCAAAGCTCCCTTTCCTCCGTTAGCCCGTGGCTCACTCTTGAGTGTCTAAACCCTGCGAGCTTCGTCTTGATTCCCCAGAAAATCCCTCGATGCTCTCTCCTCTTCCGCAGCATGAGCCTACCTCGGCCCGCGTCTGGAATAAGGCAGGCGGGGGAGCTGGGATGCTGAGTGGGGAGTTTTGTGCTTCCCTCGGCTCCGATGTACTGTCTCTGCTGTTCCAGACGGGTGAAGCAAAGATTGCCCAGGCCACGAGTGGCAAGACCGTGAATCCGTTCTGTTGCCACTGTTATTACATACTGTGAATGAACACAATTCAAAGCAATAATCACATCCCTTGAATCGTATAAGTAATTGAAGTCAGATACAACATGAATAATCTGCAATCGTGGTTTCCATACCAACAGTTAAATATGGTATCTGTGCTCGCTTCCGAGGACAAAACCGTTGAATGGCCGTCCCCGGCCTCCCTAAAAGTCCCCAGGGATATGTTAACCTGACCTTTATGGGGATAAGGCTCGCTCACCATTCTTGCTGGACTTGGTCGGGAGCTGCTTTGCTCAGCCTTGCAGCAGTACAGGCAGGTTGATGTTGGAATATTTCCCTGTGGCTGCAACCCTGATGAGGGGGAAGGAGGGAAGATCTTGGGGTAATGTGGCCTGCGTGAGTAACAGGGCTAATCACAAAGTTCCTTCCCCTTGGTAAGATTTGGGTACCAAGATTTCCCCTTGATCAGGACGTGACTATCATCCGGTGTTACCTTATGCCTGGCCTCTGATAGGGTTTCGTAACCCCATTTTATCAGTACAGTCAGCCATGGCTTTAGACCCCTTCCTTCTGTTTCAGGTACATTAGTAGAGGATTAAAAATCCATTAGCCTCTATCAACTTATTTTCTCCTTTCTTTAGAAGTTAATTTCAGGTGTCTCTCTTGATTATTCACTTGTGGTCCTCCCTTTTCTGATTCCTGCTCTCCCTCCTCCTTTAAAAAAAATAAATATTATATATATATTTAGATGGGACATCAGTTTATTGTCTTCCAAGTTTGGACTCATTCTTGATGGAATGCTGTCACCCAGCCATCAAACGGACGCTCCACAGGGTATTAAAGTGGGTGATTGTGTTTGATTAAATAGTCATGTTTCTCTCTTTTTAATGATGGGTAGAAATGTCAGTGCGTATGTCCAACCTGGAGAATGACAGAGATGAAAGGGACGATGACAGCCATGAGGACAGAGGCATCAGTGAGTATTCAAGCTGCCTCATTGTGGAATGTGCCAGCAGGAGGCTAACCCAGAATAAGCGTTCTTTCTTATATCCTTTGGGCTTATATTAGAATGTAAGAGTCTTTGACGTGACCGGAGTTTTTCCTCCCTGATTTTCCTTAGGAATAAGTGTAGGTGCTTGCTTTGTTTTAGGAAAATCTTAAAAGATTTCATGATGTTCCTTTTTGCATGAATTGCTTTGGCCTAAAACCCCTCGCCCTGCGTTTTCTTTCTCCTCCTCCGTGCTTTCCAGCGTAGTAGTATTTCAGAAAGGCAGTCATCGGGGTGTGCGTTGTTTTAATACCTCGGGGGGGAGTGTTTCTTTATCGAAATAGAGTTCCATTAGAAATACATACCTTGGCCTTCGACTCTATAGAATATATCTTCTTAATGCATGTCGGAGGCTGTAATTAGGGACCTCTCACTGCCGCTAATCCTCACAATTAAAAAAATGACTGATTCTCTCTCTCCAAAGAATAGCTCTCCCAACGTGTGAATGAGCCTACTCAGAACAAATGTACTTGATAAAATAGAGATAGTGACATCAGAGTGACTAACTGTCCTTGCTTCCCGCAGTCAGCAATACTCGGTTTATAGCTGCGGTCATCGAACGACACGCACACAGCCCAGAAAGGAGGCGTCGCTACTGGGGTCGATCGGGAACAGAAAGCGATCATGGTAAGGTCTAGTTTCTTCTGAGGAACCCGGTGGGCTCCCGTGGGCCGGTGCTCACACCCACACTTCTCCCTCCTGTTCTGTGCTCAAATTAATTACTCTGGCATAGTTTTCCACAAGACACATTCCGACATGGCCAAGGGCAGTTCTGATTATGTCTCGGCACTCCCAGGCATAAGTGAGAGGACCTCTGGGCGCACAGATTGCTTTCTAGGTCTTCTGCATGCCTAAGGATTCACATTGTCTAAACGGAGCCTGCTTACCACTCCGCTTGATCCTTGGTGTTGTTAGCTGGCAAACACCAGCATCCTCAAGGGCACTCTCAGTCACATATACTTGGGACATGGCGGGAGTCCATGCTTCCTTCTGGCATTCCCCAGCCTTGCCTGGAAGTTCAGGGAAGGCTTCACCAAGCAGACAACAATTTGCACTGGGCCTAAAGGGTGGTGAAAGAAAAGTTGGGGGCAAAGGATATGAGCAGCGAAGGGACTGGTGTATAGAGTGAGTCACAGTGGTTGTAGATGGTGGCTCTGAGATGCTCAGAAAGGGTAGGGGCTGGACTGGGAAGAGACACCAAGCCTGAGCGGGCTGTCAGTTAAGTCCACAAGCTGTACCGAAGACTTGGGGCCACCACCCAGCTTCTTACCTTGCCAGGGTTCGTATGGCTTGGTGTCATAGAGAACAGCGGACATGTTGGAGTGGCAGGAGTGTGGGGCCTTTCCTGTAATTGGAAGATCTTTTTATTTTTCGTAGGGTGGTTTAATTTTCCAGAAATTTTTTTCTTCCCAGAATCAGGTCTTTTTTAAATGCATAGATAATGCATTATTTTAATTCTTCTTCCTCCACATCTACCCTGGGGCGGGGGGGAGGGCAGGGAAGGATGTCTTCAATCAGTGAGCTTCCACCTCTGTGCTAAAAAAATGCAGGAGTGGGTACTCATCAAGGCAGCCAGTGCTGCCTTTTATATGAGAGCCAGGGATTCAGGCTCCCTTTGGAAAACAGGAGAAGCCAAAACTCTGATTTGTAAATTGGAGGCTCCTAATTTGGGCTTCGAATGACATTGTTCCCACCAACTCAGTAGAAACTTCAGGTTTCTATGGAGAGTCAAAGCACAATGTAAATTTTTCAGTTTCTTTGACTTTCTGCTTTTTTTTTTTCCCTAAAAACCTTTGAACCTGCATAAATTCATTCTGCCAGGCAGTTCTGTGCCTCTTCTCCTTTGAATAATAAAACAGGTTTGAGGCTACTAAAGTTCAACAGAAATAATTTCTTATTCAGCAGAAATACTGAATCCTTTCTCTCTCTCTCTCTCTCTCTCTCTCTCTCCCCGGATAGAAATCGCTTCCATACGGAATTGGAATTCTGAGTGACATTTGCGATGTTCGGTTAGCTCTCCCATTGTCTTAGGAAAATGGCATATGAAGCAACAGCTTAGATAAAAGGAGGAGTGCAGTGTCAGTCTCTGAAAGCTGAGGAATCTAGCTAAGGGCTTGCTTGCTTTCATTTTTCACAATAATTGGATCCCCGTTATCCCGAAGGAATGAAAAATAGTTTCTCATGCAGACAGAATGCAGTGCCAAAAAAACGGAAGGCATTGGCACGCCCCCTAATTCCAAATGCACCACAAAATCAGTAGCCTTGAACTGCATGTTGTCATATCCCTGAGCCTGTACGGTGGGTCACTAAAAGTGGCGGCATCCAGTGCCCGTGCCCCTGTGATGCCAAGAATAAGCCGCAGGTCCACGTTATGACCAGGAAATCTAATTGAATCGTTTCGTCAGCGCGCGTCTTCCTCAGCTCTGTTCTGTTACTTGGTGAATGTACTGGGCACCTGCTCTTTGCTCCGCCCGTGGAGGGACCTGGTGAAGGGGCGGCCTCGTTTCTGTGTGGGGGAGCTTACCAGATAGGGTCAAGCACAGGTGCCTGGGAGCCCCCGTCCCCCTCTTTGCAGGTTATGATATCTTAGTGAGGCTACCTGGGACCTTAGTGTCCTACTGATAAAAATGGGAGGAGAAATTTCTCCCTGGTGACGTTGTAAGCATTAAATGCGATACCCTATGGCCGGCATGTTGAGCTCAGGGCTGACCTCCCCACCTCCATACCCACTCTGCCCTCAAGGAATTTACAGTCTAGCAGGAAACTGTAACTGCATGCGTGTATTCGTAAGACTGATAAAAGGCTGAATATGACAGCGTCCTTAAAGGCCCAGAACAAAGAAGATAGAGAGATAGTTCACTTTTATCTGCATGTAAATCATGGACTTCTCCTGGGGGGAAGGTGGCATTGGCGCTGGCCCTTGAACTGGTAAAATCCCAGCCCCATGGTTCTTTGCAATCCAATGAGCGTGTTTCCACATGAGTCCTTCCGTCTGATACACGAAAGGGAAACTCAAAAGAATAAAATACATAAATATGTAAGTACTGAACAGACTAGACTTTCATGGTATGGTTTAGAATTGTGATATTCCTAGAATTAAAACCGAACGTGACCAAGCCAAACTTGGGAGACTTCAAGCTGCATTTTTATTTAGAAATATAGTTGACTCTTGAACATTGTGGGCATAAGGGGCACCGACCCCCGCCCCTGGCACAGTGAAAAATCTGCATCAGACTTCTGACTCCCCAAATACTTAACAACTAATAGTCTACTGTTGACCGGAAGCCTTATCAGTAACATAAACAGTGGATTAAGACACTTTTTGTATGTTACACATATTATATACTATATTCTTATAACAAAGTAAGCTAGAGAAAAGAATATGTTAAAAAAAATCGTAAGAGAAAAATGCATTTACAGTACTGTCCTGTATTTGTGGAAAACCGGCCTCTAAGTGGACCCACATAGTTCAAACCCCTGTTGTTCAAGGGTCTGTGGTAGTTAATGTGGCCAAGAGAGTTTTGTGTTTCAAAGGAATTTTATTTTCATTTTTCAATCTTAAAAAAACTACTCAAAATAGGAATAGTTCTTGAAATTGACAAAGAATTTTGTCAGTATTCGAAGACCACTTAGAATGATTGTTTTTCAGCACTTGACTATTTATTGTTACTCTCACAAGTAGTGATTAAAAAAATTACTCCCTACTGATGCTTTTAATCTATATATGCTCCACCCATTATCGCTCCTGAAAATAGCATGTTCTAATCATCAACTGGCTTATTTTTAAGTTAAAAACCACCAGTGTATATTTGTTCTTTGTGAATTCGTGTGTTGGTTACTATCTCACTGGAAACGTTATGCAAATATATATTAAGCCACATTTTTTCTTTGTAAAAGAGAAATTTCCTCCTAGTGAAGCAAATTCCAAAAAGCTTAAAAGGCAAATGCTGAGCCTTTTTGTCAAATGTGTCAAAAGTACACAGTGCACCGTGAGACCGTTTTCTAAAGGTGCACAGATATTCTCCTGCAGTTACTCTCTGTGACCACAAGGTGGAGAGTGAGTCGTCGTCCCCCACGCCTTCCCCCAGAAGGACCTAACATCCCTAACCATCAAGAGAGGTTTCTCAGGAACCATCAGCTAAATATGTAAGCAGGATACTAAAGAGCCACAGCCTAATCTTGACTCTTCTGTTCTTAACGCCTGGCCTCCTTTCTGAAGCCTACTTTTTGCTTGAGGTCATCTTTGCAAAGACTTGACTGTGTATAGGTTTGGGTAGTAATCTTTCCTTTGAAAGTGTTTGCTGATACCCTTTGTGTTTTCAATAGTGCTTCCCCCTCCATGAGTCAGACTGAGTCTGTCTTATTCATCACTGTTCCCAGCACTCAACAGAATTGCCTGGTGCTAAGTAAACACTCCATTTGTTAAGTGAGAGCATGTGTTTGGATTTTTCCTCCTTCTCCACAGCTTGCTATCCCTCCCTCCAGATTTTCATTAATTACTGAGATAAGAGGAAGCCTGAGTAAGTTACAGAGGGGTTGAGCAATGTCCCCAGAGCAAGTGGTTCACTTTGGAAGAGCCTCTGCTGGGGAGGTTCCCATCAGAAAGCAAGAACAGGAGAAATGGGGGTGCCCCTGAGTGGCTTTGGGAACAGCTCTACCATCAAAACCACCTGAGCCTGTGACCAGCCAGGTTGAAGGCATCCCTGGACTCTTAAGTTGGAAGCCCTGGGCAGGGCCCAGTGAGTCCTGGATTGTCTTCATTATTCGGTGAGCCTGGGAAATGTCACAGCAGAGAAAACCACAGATAACTCAAAAAATTAATGCCATTGCTTTGGGAGCACAGTAATGTGATTTTGAAAAATGAGGTGCCTGCTTTCTGTGAGGCATTGTGTTGAGTATTCCGAGTACAGAGATAAGAATTTGCTAATGGACAAGACAGCCCTGAAGTTTATTATATAGTAAAAATCTAAGAGAGATGTGCACAGAATGCCATTTAACTCGCAGAAGGGGCATCCGACCGCATGCGGGCTGAAGGCTGGGGTTGGACTGCTTCCCAGAGAAGACCTTTAAAAGCTGAAGCATGAAGCACAATAGCCAGACGAGGGAGGGTAGGAGGGGGAGCCCGGCAGAAGGCCTGTCACGAATGTGCAAATGAGTTAACAGTTACCATGGGTGCTTGTAAATGAGTAGAGATGGGAAGCCATTCAGGATATGCTTGGAGGCAAGATAAAGACAGCCCAGCGCTAAAGGCTGGCCAACAATAATCAACAAAGACACCAAGATTTTGCCGAAAGTGTAGTTTCTCCTCAAGTTCCCTACGGGTAAAGCACATGGCAGCATAAGCACACACAGCACTTTTTACCTGGGCTTTCGGAGCCTGCCGTCCGGTCTTACGTTCCACACTGAGCACTGCCCAAGCTGAGAAACTCACTAGGGCTCCTGATGCTTGCTCTTGAGGAAAGGCATCACTGTTCCCCCAGCCCCAGAACCTAGAAACCTCAGTCTTATCCAAGGATGCCAACCCGCCTGGCATCTTCACCAGGCAAGTCCATTTGGCCACCAAATTCAGCCTACTCTGCACTCCAGTGGTCTCTTGAAGCCAGCCCCTTGCTCTTCTTAACACCGCTGCTGTCCCTTCAGGTCCTCATCATCTGCTGGGCCAGTACGCCACCCTCCTATCCTCTGAGCCTCTGATCCCTCCTTCCTTCTGTCCAGCCTCCTTCTTGCCACAAGGGATCCTCTTCAAGCACCTTATGTCATTGCCACTCCTCCACCCCCTTGCCTGTTATCCTAAATCCCAACTCTAGCTCCACCAGCCTTCTTGATCTGGTCTGAGCCCTCATGTCTAGCAGTGTCTCCTGTGTCTTTCTCCCCCATACCGAGCTTTTTATCATCCCCCAAGCCCACCAGAGATTTTCAGGCTACTGTGTCTTTGTATTTGCTTACCCCCTGGCCTGCAGTGCCTTTCCACCCCTCTCTACCTAATGAACACCTTCTCTCCCATGAGGGCTACCTAAGTGTCCTCCTCAGGTATCCTAAGCCAAGCTAACCAGCTTTGGTATTCCTTTCGGTATGCCTCAGTTTTAACACCTGTTTTCCCTTCTTGAGGGCTTCTCAGGAGCTGGGGCCTCACCTTTACCCCTTTTTCTGGTGAGCGCCCCCCAACCTGGCACCAAGAAGACTCTCCGTGATGGTAGACCTGAATGTCCATGAACTCCTCCTCTTCTGTGCTGACTTCTCATGGTCAACACTCCTGTGTTTCTGGCTAGACATCTCCACAGACTCTCAAGTCAAGATGTCTAAAACAAAACTCATCTTCATTCCTGAGACTGGGGATCTCCGAGTCTTAGCATCCTGACTCCAAGGCACAGTCCCTTTAACTGCCCTTCAGCACCCCCACCACCCCCTCACTTGTAAGAGCTTACCAACTTCTCTTGTTTCCGCTCCTGAGATACTTTTAAATCTGTCCAATCCTGTACCCCTAGTTGTAATTCCTCGTCTCTCATCTGGGCTGTCAGAATAACCTCTGAACTGTCCCCCTCTCTCTCCTTTTTATTCATAAAAAAAAGCTGGCATCAGAACTCTCTTTGAAACACAGAAACTATCATGCTATTTTTTTCAGTCTGCTTAAAATGTTCTGTTGTTTCTCCATTTTCTCTGCTTTGACACGGCCTTTATAATAAGACTGTAACTCCCTTTTCCACCTCCCTCCTGCCACGTTCTCCAGCTGTCTGCTAGCACCCGCCCTAGCCACATGGTGCAGGAATGGCCTTGGGGTTCCACACCCCTGTGGCTGTGCTCCTCTGTCTCCTTCCTCCTAGCCACCTACCAAACTCCTGCACATCCTTTAAAGCCCAACTAAAATAGGAGTTTTTCCGTGAAGCTTTCTCATTCTTCCAGCGGAATTAGTTATTCGGTGTTCTAGATTTCGGTTCTACCTCAGCTATGGCACTTACCGTTGTCCGCGGTTATATAAATCTAGCTTCACAAAGATGTGTCTCGTGTTCGGTTGTGAAATCCTCAAGGAAGAGAAACATCTCTTACTCAGGTTTCATCGTCTCCCCCGTCTGGCCCCATAATGGTTTCCTATCAATGAATAGTTGGGCAGATCCGTGCTTGTATTGGCTTTATTTTTCAAGCACTAGCTATTAAGCACCTTGTACAAGGACCGGGTTTTCACCTTGGTGTCTCCTGCAATGCCTGACACAGTGTCTTGTACATAGTAGGTGCGCAATAAATATTCGTTGAGTTGGACTGGCTTAAATAATTCTGTCATTTGAGAAATGTTTCATTGAGGACAGAGAATTGCCTTTCTCATTTTTGCACAGAGCATACATTTTCAACCACGAACTATTCCTGCTTGGCTGTATGCAAGCACATCAATTTTGCAGCCACAAATGTGACTAGCGCTACGCACGGGTGAGCGCTGATTGATGCTAACGGTAGATGCAGTGGAAATATTAATGAGCTGCCACTTCTCAAAATTTTTAAAGGGGATTTTTGCAATATTTAAAAACATGCCAGGGTTCTTGGAATGGAATCCTTTGATCAGCAAGGGCGTTTTCTTTTGAAACATGTATTACTTAGAATACCGAAAGAAATTAATCTTTAAATACGAGGAGCCAGCTTACACAGAGAATAGTTGATTCCTTTGCTGGATGCCATGGGTCTATGTGGAGTTAGTATTTCATGGGGTGGAACTCTGGGCAAGTTCATTAACCTCTCTGATCGTCCCCTCCCTCACCTGTAAAATGGATGTTAAACCACATGCCTTGTTGGTGTGTGGGAGCCCCAGGACACTGGCATCTGCCGTGGAGCAGGTGTGTGGGTGATGGCGGCCATTGTTTTTGCTCTCACTGTGTTGCAATGTCACATTCAGGCCTGTCCAAGCCCTGTTCCCCCCAACTCGATCCAAGTCCCGTTAAGACTTTTTGTTGTTGTTGGAGCTGCCTTTTTTTTTCTTTAAAATAAAATTAACAGTCCTAATGTTAATCTCCGGGAAAGGTGTAGGAGGATCGCTCCCAAATGTCAGTGGTAGTTATCTATGGATCAGAGACGATGTGCGGTGATTTTAGTTTTTGTTTTGTTGATTTGGGGATTTGGGAAAAGTCTGCTTGTATATTTTTTTTCTTATCTGTGCTCTCTCAGGTGTCTAAAACCGTTATGGTTTTATTGTGTAATTGTGGAAAAAGAATAGCTCATAAAAGATGTCTGTAGAAATAAGTCACTTGAACATCTGCTGGCAACCTGCAGACGTTTACAGCCCGGTAACACAAAGATAGGAACATCTCCCAGTGCCCCAGAAATCTGATGTCACATCTCCCTGCGTCTGGAAGCTCTCAGCTGCCTGTTCTGTTCCTTTTCTAGGTTACAGTACCATGAGCCCGCAGGAAGACAGTGAAAATCCCCCGTGCAACAATGACCCCTTGTCAGCGGGGGTCGACGTGGGAAACCACGATGAGGACTTGGATCTGGACACCCCACCCCAGACTGCCGCCCTACTAAGTCACAAGTTCCACCACCCCCGCCCCCACCACCCCACGCTGCACCACAGCCACCACTTACAGGCGGCCGTGACAGTACACACTGTCGACGCGGAATGCTAACACTCCCCTCACCTCCGCGAGAAGATGGAATCTGGGAGGTACAGAATGTTCTGGAGGGGAAGAAGAGCCAGCATCAGAGACTCCACTGCAAGAGGCCCCTTGTGTGTGTGTGTGTGTGTGTGTGTGTGTGTGTGTGTGTGTGTGAGCGAGCTTTGTCCAGAGTGATTGACCTTTCCTGCCCGTTCACGTGTTTCAAAAGGAGCGACAACAACAAACTCACGGGAGAATGCAAGGCTGGCTCCGAAACGCAGGGGAAGGAAGCCTGATTAATGAACCTGCCATCGTACTAAGGGAATGGAATAGAAGGCAAACCTCCAAACAGAGACGAAACCTGTAAATGAAACATGGGGAACCTTCGTTAAGCTGAGCCAGAGGAATGTTCCAAGGAGCCAGAAACATTCGGCTGTCCTTAACTGGAAGAGAGAGAAATGTGCCCAGCCGGAGACGGGGCGCGAGGCACATCCAGAGAGAAACGTGAGCTTCGAAGACTCCGCCAGGTTTCGTGGCGGTCCCTAGACACCGCAGTTGCTCTCTGGAACTCCTGTTGGGCCCTAAATGATGCATCTCAAAATTTCTAAGTAAAGGATTATTTTTCTACTATTTATTGAACTTTCAAACATTCTCAAACTTTGGGGGAAAGAAAAGGAAACACATGAGAAATTTTCAGCAGTCATGCCTAGCCTTTTTGTGTGTGACGAATGGTTCTTGGACTAAGAAGTTGTTATTTAACAGACACCATCCCACTGCCCCAGTCCACAAGATGGGAAAATGAAGAAATCTCTCTCTCCAACCTGTTTACATGCCTTTTCTTTAGAAGATCGTTTTATGGGAACACTCTTTATTTGTAATGCAGTATTCTTTCTCTGTGTTTGACAGAGGTGGGGAGGACAGAGGAATCCAAAATGCTTACGGAAGGTTTAATGTTTCTTTCTAACTCCTTTCCACTCCCTGTACAATGCTTTTCTTAGATTTCTACAAAACTTAATATTACAACCCCGGCCTTTCAGCTAAGGGAGAGATGGATTTCTTCTCCTTGCGTTAGAGACTATAAATTTTTAAACGTCGCATTCTGATTGTGAGAACAGTGAGTACCTAAAGGAAGATGTTCTGAAGATTCACGGTTGGTTCTTAAAGATTTCTTCGGATATCCTAGTTCAAAGCTGCTGCCAGTTATCCAAGAAGTTACCCACCAGACCGCTTCGTGGCGTATGCAGAGATTAATAAAATCTGGCTAATATAACATGGGGCATTGTAATTTTGAAGTAGTGTTCTAATTACAGTGATGTATTTTAGATTCACATTTTGTGATTCAAATATGTTATAAAGACATTCTTGCACCGTGTGTGTGGTAAAACTCCGTTTATATGTAGTTGGAAAAAAAATTCACTGAATAACGTTTTAATGATAGGGTATTAATGACATAATGTAAAAAAAAAAAAAACAATTGGTTCTTCAGCAGTACGGAAAGTAAACTATGTGCGTGCTATCAGGAAACCCCTTCCTACTGTGTATAAATTTGCAGTCTAGTGAAATAAACTGTATGAACGGACAGCTTTAGTGTTCATAGTGATTGTTAACGTCCGCCTTCTTGCGCCTCCAGGCAAATTACATCCACTTTGTAACGAGCAGATCAGTCACTAAACTGAAAGTAGGCCTCCCCTCGATGCTGCCGTCCACTTCGGGGGTTTCTGGACATCTGGAATATGCAAAACATTTAAGAAAATAATGGGATAAAATTAAAAGTCAATGTTAAAAAATGTGTGGGGGCCCACCCCCCTCACTGAGCATCTGCGTTCATGTCAATAATAAAGAGATGGTTGTTCTCGAATTCCTGGAGAGAAGGGGTGACTTTCCTGTCTTTCCAGAAAGTTAAACCTCTCCGTGAGATACCAGTATGTTTCCTGAAGTTGAGGACCTTTGTGTGATGACACTAGCTTCTTGATGGGGGGAAACTTGGGGTTTTCGAGAAAAGAATCACAAAACAGAGCTTAATAAAATAACGTTAAAGCCTACTCAAATGTAGGAACAGAAATGCATCTTGTGTCTCTTGTGATAAATATCTCCCCTGTCCGGAACTTCAGGGGACAGTAATCGAATGCTTCTACCTGAAAAGGAACCAGAACTGTTGCTTTACAGCCCCTGGAGAACATGGCACACAGATTTGCAAGGTTTTATCCTCCGAAGTTCCCTTTCGTCTTCTCCCCCAAGTGTTGTTTCGACATTTGTGGTTCATGGTCTTGTTTTAAAGGACGGTTCCGTTTTTGGAAATTTCTATCATGGCGACCTCTATTGGTGGCTCTTGCCCCTTAGGTAATGTTGCTTGTTAAACACGAGTGGCCGCTGGAATCCGGGAGGGAGGTCCTAGCAATGCCTTCTCGTTCCCTAAGGTCCTCTTAATGCCTGTAACCGACGCTCCCATCAGCGTTAACAAGTTTCAGCAGCCGAAGCTGCTCCAGGTCACTTGGTGGCTAGAAAAGGGGAATTCCTATTCGTGGCCCAAACAGAACAGGGTTCAGACCCATCGAGCTCTCAGGTACGCGCTCATCTGCTTTTCTGACATTTATTTTAGACATTTTGGAAAGCGTCGTTTTTCTTCCTCTGCCTTTTGATTGAATTTGAATGCTCAACCCTTATTAATATCTTCATTTGAAAAGTGTCAGGGATGCCTGGATGGCTCCGTTGGTTAAGCGTCTGCCTTTGGCTCCGGTCATAATCCTGGGGTCCTGGGATCGATCCCCACATCGGGCTCCCTGCTCAGCAGGGAGCTTGCTTCTCCCTCTCCCTCTGCTGCTCTCCCTGCTTGTGTTCTCTCTCTCTCTCTGACAAAAATCTTTAAAAAGAAAACGAAAAAAATGTCAAATTTACTCAGGTTTATTTTGCACGTCAGAAGGACTGGTATGCAGGAAGAAATCCTGGAAGATGACTTAAGCTGGTTTCCCTGTGGTGATGGACTGCTCTAATGATTACTCTTCCAAAAAAAAAATCTGGTAGAATAATCAAAATGGATTAGCCCAGTCTTATCTGTGCCATCTTCGGTCTGTTTCTGAAGAGAGGAGTGCGACTTTCCTGGCTGAAATACAATGCCATATTCAGAATTTCGTCTGACTTCTCAGTAAAGAATATTAAGTCGGAAGATCTATTTCAATGGCTGTGATAAGCATAAGATGCTCTATTAGCTAAGGTGTTTATCATCAATATAGATAGATCTGTAGACATTTGAAGTTGTTTAGGCTTTCCTCTAACCTCCTTCGTTGTCCTACACAGCTAATTAGGGCCTCTTCCCCCTTTATGTTAGTGTTTCCTAACCTTTTTAAAAACTCATGACTGCCCCCCTCCTCCGGAGAAAATTCACCCTTACAAGAAGTTAAATACTAGTAGATAAGATTTTGTTGGATGGGATGGAGATTTGGAAGGCTACCGACCATTGTAATAATCTCTTTTCCTCCCCCAAGAACCCATTTCTTGATGTGATCTATATCTTTGTTCGTGCTGTGTGTGTGTATGTGTGTGTGGTTTCATTTTTCCCCCAGTTTTATTGAGGTTTAATTGACCTAAAAAATTTGTACGATACTGGGGTGCCTGGGTGGCTCAGTTTGTTAAACGTCCAACTCTTGGTTTCTGCTCAGGTCATGATCTCTGGTTCAGGCTCCATACTCAGCACGTAGTCTGCTTGACATTTTTTCTGCCTCCCCCTGCTCCCATTCATATTCTCTCCCTCTCTCTCTCTCTCTCTCTCTCTCAAATAAGATCTTTAAAATTGTAAGATATTTAAAATCTACATCATGGTGATTTGATATCAGTATTCATTATGAAAAGATTCCCCCCATTAACGCTTTCTTCATTGATTTATTTTTGGTGAGATTTATCTCTTCTACTCTTAGCAAATTTCAACTATAGTCACCATGTTTTACATTAGATCCTCAGACCTTATTCATCTTAGAGTGAAAGTTTGTACCCTTTTACCAACCTCTCCCTGTTTCTCCCACCCCTGTAGCCCCTGGCAGCCACTTTTCTATTTTGTTTCTAGCAGTGTGACCTTTTTTAAAAAATATTCTATGTATAGGGATGCCTGAGTGGCTCAGTTGGTTAAGCATCTGGCTTTGGCTCAGTTCATGATCCCAGGGTCCTGGGATTGAGTCCCACATCGGGCTCCTTGCTCAGCGGGGAGCCTGCTTCTTCCTCTTCCTCTGCCCCTGCTCGTGTACTCTCTTGCTCACTCTCTGAAATTAATCTTAAAAAAAAAAAAAAAATTCTACGTGGTATCTAGTGATACCATGCACTATTTATATTTCTTTGGCTTATTTCACTTAGTATAATGTCCTTAGGGCCCCTCCATATTGTCACAAATGGTAGGATCTCCTCATGGTTGAATAATCATGCTTTTTGACCTACTTTATGTTCTCTTAAGAGAAATATCTGCTCGTCTCACCTCCGCAAATCTCAATTTAAATACAACTTCTTTCATGACCAGGTTCCTTAATCCTACTTACCACTCCTGTGCCTGATAAAAAATGAGCTCTGCCCGTTCAAATTTTCTAAAACTCCACTGCACCAGTCGTGAGCTTCTGGTTAATCTTGGCGTGGATGTTAGCTGCATTTTCGTATGAACTTTTTTATAGCCTCAACTGGACCCTAGCTTCCTAAGAGCAAGGACTATTTCTCACTGTTCTTTGTCGTGCTCATGGCACCATACCCTGTAATTTGCAGGGAGGGCCTTCAGTGTTGAGAAGATTAAATGTCTGGAGTATCAGCTACAGCCATAATTATAGTTGACCCTTGAAAATCACAGAGGTGAGGGGCCCCGACTCCCCACACAGTCATTAGACTCCCCCAAAACTTTTTTTTTTAAAGATTTTTATTTATTAGAGAACGAGTGGGGGAGAGGCAGAAGGAGAGGGAGAAGCAGACTCTCCACTGAGCAGGGAGCCCAATACAGGACTCGATCCCAGGACCCTGAGATCATAACCTGAGCCGAAGGCAGACGCTTAACTGACTGAGCCACCCAAGTGCCCCAGAACTTAACTCTTTTTTTTTTTTTTTTAAAGATTTTATTTATTTACTTGACAGAGATAGAGACAGCCAGCGAGAGAGGGAACACAAGCAGGGGGAGTGGGAGAGGAAGAAGCAGGCTCATAGCGGAAGAGCCTGATGTGGGACTCCATCCCGTAACGCCGGGATCACACCCTGAGCCGAAGGCAGACGCTTAACCGCTGTGCCACCCAGGCGCCCCCCCAGAACTTAACTCTTAATAGCCTCTTGTTGACCAGAAGCCTCAACAATAACGTAAAGAATTGATTAACATGGATTTTGTATACGTATCACATACTCCGTTACTATAATATAAGGTAGAGAAAAAAATGTTAAGGAAATCATGAGAAAATAACACACAGTACTGTACTTTATCGAAAAAAAATATAAGGGGATCCATGCAGTTCAAACCAGTGTTCAAGACTCAACTATAATTAGTTACAACGGATATTATAGTATTTAAAGTAGTAAATGAAGTAGATTTCTCCAAAATATTTGCTCTATTAGTACTTTTTTTTTTTTAAGATTTTATTTATTTATTTGACGGAGAGAGAGAGACAGCCAGCAAGAGAGGTAACACAAGCAGGGGGAGTGCGAGAGGAAGAAGCAGGCTCACAGCGGAGGAGCCTGATGTGGGGCTCGATCCCAGACGCCAGGATCACGCCCTGAGCCCAAGGCAGACGCTTAATTAAGGTATAATTGGCATAACATATTTTAGGTATACAAGGTAATGATTCAGTCCTTGCATGTATTCAAAATGATCACAGTAGGTCCAGATGACATGCATCATGGTACATGGTTACAGGTTTCTCATGATGAGAGCTTTCAAGATCTACCCTCCTAGCTACTTTCAAATATACGATACAGTATTATTAACTATAGTCACCATACAGTACATTCTATTCCCATGACTTATAACTGGAGATTTGTGCCTTTCGACCACCTTCATTTTGCCCACCCCGCCCCCCTCCCCAGACTCAGACTACCACCAGTCTGTTCTCCATGACCGTGAACTTCACTTTGGTTTTTTGTGCAATAGTTTTTTAGTGCATTACACTAATAATTAGTACAATGTTCCATGTTTAGCAATTGTTTAATGTTATCTCTGATATAAAAATCAATTTTAATAATTTGATGTGTACATACATCTAAGTGCAAAAATAATTCCTNCTGTGTAATTTAAATGTTTAGTTATCCAATATAGTTTTAAATGGCACTGATTTGAAGAAGGAGTCATGTTAATATGGAAGTGCTTCAGACCTTCTCATCAGACTCCTTGGGTTTGTTCCATGCTACTCATTCTGTTTCTGGGTGCTGCTTGATGAAAGTGTTTTGTGTAACAATATACCCACCAGGATTACTGCCTGAGTTCCTACTTCAGTCTAGTGCTTTTGGAAAAAGAAAATTACGTAACAAGAAGCTTGGCTCCCCTGCAAAAGTATGTCCCTGACTTTCAGGGCTCCTTGGCAATCCTTTGTCCAGACCCAGTTTATTCTCTAGTACATTCTCCTCAAAATCTGTTCCAGAACGTCTCCTCTTCCCCCTATCCTGTGCTCTGCCCTGCCACAGCCTCTCTACAGCTGCCTTCATTCTGCGCCGACATTTGGGGTAGAAATCCCACAACTTTTTACACCTTCCACGTCAAATGGCTCTCAGACGTCACCCTCTCTGTTCTCAGAGGAAGGAATGTTCAACTCCTTCCCAGATGCTAGCCCAGCTTGCATCACAAATGCACATCGTCAGCTCCACTTGCCCAGCCGGTGCTCCTGAAACACCGACCATCCCCTCACCTACAAGTACAAACCTTCCTTCACCTCGCTGTCCCCTCCAAGGACGGTGAGATGTTCCCCCTGCCTTTCTGGGCCACTGTTAACAACGTTGCAGTGTTCACTCAAGCCCTCACCCGCCTCCCCTGCTGAGCCCCGGATGCAAACTCCACCCCCCCCACGCCCCCACCCACCACAGGCTCCTTCTTTGCTGGGACTTCAGCCAGAAGCTACAGAGGCACCCTCTTGCCCAGGCTGTGCTAAGAGCCTCCACGCGCCATCTCTTTTTCCCCCAAATCTCCATCTCCTGACCAGTGGCCCGTGAGATGTGCCCTGTGGGTGCTTCGCAGGCAAGTGCAACAGCAGGCACCCCACCAGCCCCGCCCTGCTCCACGTTGCTGTCCTTTCTCACCTGGGTGACCACAGCGGCTTCCCCGCTCTTCTCCTCTCCCTTCTGCCCCCCCCCCAGTTCACTCTCGAGGCAGACGTCCACCTAATCTTAGTTTTGAGAGAAATGCCACGTACCATAAAATTAGCCATTTTGAAGTATACAATTCGGTGGCGTTTGGCGCATTCAAAATGTTGTGCAACCATCTAGTTACGAAGTAGTTTTGCCACCCCAGAGGGAGACCTTATGCCCATGAAGCAGTCATTCCCCAATCCCCCTGTTCCTTAGCCCTTAGAAACCACCAATTGGCTTTCTGTAGATTTCTATGGGTTTACCTAATCTGGACGTTTCTTTTTTTTTTTTTTTTCCTTAAGATTTTATTTGAGAGAGCGTGTGCACAGAGGGAAAGGGAGAGGGAGAAGCAGACCCCCCACAGAGCAGAGAGCCTGATACGGGGCTCCATCCCGGGGTCCTGAGATCAGGCTCCAAGCTGAAGGCAGAGGCTTAACCGACTGAGCCACCCAGACGCCCCTAATCTGGACATTTCATATAAATACAGTAGGTGACCTTGTGTGTCTGGCTTCTGGGGGGTGCCTAAGAGATTCCTTATAGATCAAGTGTTGATCTCTATCCGTACTTGATCCCTTTTTGCGGCTGAGTACCGCTCCACTATACGGATATACCACATTTTGTTCATCCATCCCTTGATGACGTTTGGGCTGTCTCCACCTTTTGACAATTGCATGTAGTGCTGCTTTGAGTGTTTGTATACAACTGCTTGTTTGAATACTAATGTTTAATTCTTTTGGATAAATCCCTAGGAGTTGCATTGCTTGGTCACATGGTGATTCTATGTTAAACATTTTCAAGAACTGCCAGACTGTTTGCTAGAGTGGCCGTGCCGTTTTACATTCCCACCAGCAATGTACAAGAGTTCCAGTTTCTCCGCTTCTTTGCCAACACTTATTTTCCTTTTTCAAAAAAAAAATTACAGTCATCCCAGTGGGTATGAAGTAATATTTCATTGTAGCAGAATGATCTTATTTTTAATGTAAAATTAAAACCTGCTACTTGCTTAACCCACTTAAACCATTTCCCATTGCCCCATCTTCCTTCTGCCCTTAGGATAAAGTCAACCTAACTCCAGCGTACCCCCAGACTCTTCATTCCAGCTGTCTTCTCTTCCATTTCTCGAGTACGCCTTGCTCTAGCCCACCTCAGGGACCGTGCACGCTCTGCTCGCTCTGCCTGGAACACTTGCTCTCCAAGCCCGCCCCTCCCAGCCCCGTCGCTGCCCTCGGTAACTCCTGCTTCTCCTTCAGATCTCAGCTTCAGTGCTTCATCTCAGGGACTACCCACCAGCACGGGCCTCCCCGGGTGCGTGATTTAAACCCGATACTGGCTCTAGCTGCCTCTGCTTGCTAACAGAGAGGGTGGCCTGATCCTTCCTGGGAAAACCCATCTTTATACAGGACCTTACACTTGCAGGGGAAAACAGCCTGAGACTCTGAATCCCCTGCCAGTTTTTCCAAGCTGCAGAAGGATCAGACTCTCCATCCTGTGAAATCGATCTGCTTCAGGAGCTGGGGTGGAGGGTGCTTCTGGAGGGGCTTGGAAAGCAAGAAGCAGGGGACACGTGGGGAGTCTTGAGGCAGGAGGAAGACACCAGACGTTAAAGCCCTGGCACCCACAGAGAAAGGTGATCGGGGAGAGCGTGCCGGGCGCCTGGTGGCAAGGAGGCTAAGGGAGGGTCAGATATGGATTTGTCTGGCTGTCTCGCGTGCACCTGCACCTCTCCTGGCCTTTGCTGCAGATTCACGGACACGAGCCCTGAGTGAGTGACCTCAGAGGAATTCAAGGGGAATGAACCAAGGGCAATGGGCCAGGCCAGAGCAGAGAGAAGAGGACTGCAAGACCGCGCAGTAAGAGGCCAGTGACGCAGCTGAGTGAATGAAACCTCAGGGCCAGAGGCCACAAAAGCTCTGAGGAATTCACAGGAGCCTTGGGAAGGTCATTGGATTGACTACAGGGCACGGGATAAAAGCTCCGAGTTACTTTTATCTCAATCCCCCAGCACAGCTGGAGCTGAGCCGCATGTGGGTTTTTCACAGCACCCCAAGTGAGACGTCTCCTCCTTTGCTGTCGTCACACAGAGTTATTTGTTGTATGTCTGCCTTCCCACCAGACGAAGCGTGGGGCAGTCGGGGGGTGTCTGTCTGTCTGCGTGCTGCATCCTGGTGCCTCTCTCGAGTGGGCACATAAAGATATTTGCTGAGTGAATAAACTGATTTCTGACCAGGATTGGAGGTGGATTCGGAAAGGAAGAAAAGATACTAAAATGGGGTGATTTCATATTTTTTATTTCTCCCCCCTGAACTGGAAATAGAGCAAAAATGATAGTTGAAAACTCAAGATGCCCAAACTTACCGGAATAAGTTAATTTGCTAAAAGACTGGAAGAGGTTGGAATTGCCTTATCAGAATGTCCCATAAGCACATCAAAAGCAACCCGTCAACCATAAAAATATCAGAAGGAAGTAAAATCCTGTGCTCGTGACCTTGGCATAAGGAAGACTTTCTTAGGGCCCGCTGAAAAAGCAAACGTCCTAACTCAAAGGTTGGTGTAATTTAAAATCTTTGTACTACAAAAATAACCCCCCAAAAAACTTAATTGCTGAAATAGAACAAAGGCTTGGCATTGACAGTAATGCGTATTAAAACTAATGTATTAATAATAACAAATAACCTAATTACACTATGAAGCAAAGAAGAAATTACCCAATACAAACTTAAGCCAGTCCCTCTTCAGCTCAAAGAAGATACAAGTAGCCAGTAATCGCAGGAAGAAATGTTCAACATTTCTAGAATTAATGAAATACAAATTAAAATGAGATAAAAGTTTTGCACCCCCAGGTTGCATCACTGTCAGAGTTGTGTAACACTCTGAGCATTGTGGGGGCGCGTACGTCAGTGTAGCTACTTTGGGGAGTCTGAGATTTAAATGTGTGCACTCTCTAATCTCACTTCCCCACATGTATCCTATAGAAACACGTGTGCACAAGGCAACGTGACCAATATATTTACAGAAGCGTTTGCTGAAATGGAAGAAAATTGTAAAGCACCTCAGTAATGACTCAAGAGTGGAATATGTGTGTTATGAAATACTATGCAACCGTTTGAAGATAAGGTTGATCTCTGTGCATGAGCATGGTTGTATCTACAAGACTTATTGTTGAGTAAAAAGAGTAAGTTGCAGAGAGGTACACGTACTGTTATACCTGCTGTTAAAAACACAACAGAGGGTGCCTGTGAGGCTCAGGTCACCATCCCAGGACCGAGCCCCATGTCGGGCTCCCTGCTCAGTGGGGAGCCGGCTTCTCCCTCTCCTTCTGCCCCTCCCCTGCTCGTCCTCTCTCTCTCTCTCTCTCTCTCTCTCTCTCTCAAAGTTAAAAGAATTTTTTAAAAAGCACAACAGATTCCAACAAATTATCTCCAGGTGGAGGGAGAAAGGGGTGGCATTAGCCAAAGGATATTAGACTTCTTATGTATAGCCTTCCAAATTTTGGCCAGGCAAATGTAATTGCATACTGTTTGTATTTTACAGTAATTTGAAATTAAATGCATAACAGGAAGACACTCTGGGGCAATAAGAGGAGAGGAACTAATGATATACTAAGCAGAAGAAGCCGGACACCAGGGAGTGCATTCCAAGCAAATCTGCGGAGACAAAGTTGTCCATGGACGAAATCCATGAAGATGAAGGACAAACAGAAGTGCTCTACAGTGGGAGCGAAAATCAAAGCAAAGTGAGATGCTTTCCGATTCTTTCCATTTCAGCCACAGCTGTGGTTCTTCTGAGGGTGGTGGAGGCAAACCGGTGAGGGGCACTAGGGTGATGGAAAGACGGGGCTCCTGTGGATGAATCCATTGTGAAAAGTGGACAGTTGGGATCAGTGCCTCTCAATGTCTGTAAGTTGACCTCAAGAAATGAAAGGAATGAAATTGTCTAGCTTTGTGTCTGTCATGATACCATGTCTGAAATTTTCATTTTGCTTCAAGTTAAACTGAGGCATTCTTCCTGAAACACACTGCTCCTGTCTTTCCCATCTCTGCCATCCTCCCCTTGGTGATGTCACCCAAACTCAGTTCACACTGCATGAGAGGATGGCCAGGTGATTCTGGTGACACACAGCACGGTGGGAGGAGGAGTTTGTTCAATGTGGCTGGTGGACAGGTTTTGTTCGTGGAGAACGTGTGTTGTGAGTGCAGTGTGGCCAGCCCCACGGAGGGGACAGAGGAGGGAAATCATGAGTCATCTGTGCTACCTGATCAGTATGTTTCATGTTCAGGAGTCAGTTTACAGAGATGGGAAGCAGAGTAGATGAATAGGAAAAGGATACCAGTTCAGCTTTTTAATTATGGAAAAGTTGGAAACGGGAAAGAAACAAAGCAAATGGGCATGTGCTCTTGAGAGAGAAAGATGTGGCCTGAGACTGGTTGTTCTCTGCTGGCCTCCAAAGATCTTACAGGGAGGGGGGATGCATATGTGGAATTTCAGCAAAGATGGGACCTAGGCTGGAGAAGGGGGGGGGGTGCTGGTGACTGGTATTCCTAACAAGGAAGACATACTTCCCATCAAATGAATGGATAAAAGATTTAAAAGGTAAAATACTTGGAGGTTGTTCTGAGTATTAAATGAATGATTGCACTGGGGGAAATTTCCTGGTATTAAATAGCAGGCATAAATGTTATCTAGAAAGAATGGCAGCAGCTACAGCAGTAATAATTTGAAGCAAACTGAAATTCAGACTATTTTGGCTTTTTGCAAATATGTCTTAGTTAATTTTAGTTTTAAGAACTTCAACCCAACTCAGTTGGAAGAAAAAGCAGAGAAAATAGAACATTTTTACAAGTTGGTCCAGATTGATAGGGGATGTGGTAGTTTCCTCCTTTGGGTTAGAGATGGAGGGTGTGGCCAGCCTGGAGACTCAGCCAGTCCTTGACGTGAGGGAGGCTGGGGCAGACGGTGAAATAGCATCGAGGCAGGCAGGAGGCTAAGGGAAGCACGGAGGCCAAAGCACCTTTGCACCATCCAAGTTTTAGGCCAACGCTGAACTATGGGTTCTTCTCCCCCACTCCTCAAGATCTCTGAAATCTCATCCATTAATGGATAGACTGGCTGAACTTCAATGTCGGAGAACGGGGTCCAAACTGTTGTACGTTTTTATATATGAAAAACATTTTTAGGGGCGTCTGGGTGGCGAAGTGGGTCAGCATCTGCCTTCAGCTCAGGTTGTGATCTCAGGGTCCTGGGATGGAGCCCCCGCACAGCAGACTCCCTGCTCAGCCTCTGCCCCTCTCTCCGGTCATGCTCCTGCTCTCTCTCAAATAAATAGACTTCAAAAACTCTTTCAAAAAATATTTTATTATGATAAAATACATATGAAAATTGCCATTTTAACCACAGTAACTGTAGAATTCAGTGGTATGGAGTATATCTACAGGGTTGTGCAACTGTCACCATGATCTATTTCCAAAACCTTTCATCACCCCAATATGTGGGTACTTTTTACCTCCCGGACTTGAGAAATGATGTTTTTATAATTGAATATTAGGAGTAGAAGGCTAGAAGGACCTTGGACATCATCTGCAATCACCTCATTTGTATAGATCAGGAAATCGATACTTCTAAAGGTTTTATCCAGGAGGCTAGCAAAAAGCTAGATGATGGCAAGGCTGGAATTCAAATCCAGTTTCTTGATTCTTCGTCAAGAGCTCGGTCCCCAAGGAGGGGTTTCTACCATATCCCCTATTTATTCTGCTTCCTCTACTTCTAGCTCCCCAGGTTACTTAGCCTATTGCAGAGGTCGTAATGTCAAATACCTGCCAGAACCTATAGGCTCAAGATAGACATTCAGAGGTGCTTCTTGGATAAGGGAATTAAAAATCTGACAACCTGAAGAAGTTAATAAATCTTCCCAGCTAAACTAGAGCAGCTGGGGGCGCGTGGGTGGCTCAGACGGTTAACCGTCTGACTCTTGATTTCAACTCTAGTCATGATCTCAGGGTGACGAGATGGAGCCCCACCGGGGGGTCCCTGCTGAGAGAGGATCCTGCTTAAGATTCTCTCTCTCCCTTTGCCCCCATCTCCCACTCACACGTGTGTGTGTGCATGTGCACGCGTGCACTCGCTCTCATAAATAAATAAATAGCCAAGCAAACCAGAGCAGCTGAGTTTAACATTATGCCCATGTAGACTGCCAGCTTTTAGATTTCGATTTCAATTTGTGAAATGTGTTAATATTAAGCATTATATGGGGGGAAAAATATGTTTGGAGGCCATAGTCATTATTCAGACCTCTGGATCTCCAGAAATCCAGGTGTGCTGTGTAAGAATCACCAGAGAAGTAGGAGTCCCCGGTAGCATGGACCAGACACTGGTTAGCTTTTTATTAGATTAGTGAATAAATACATCAGGCGTTCACTCCACCACATCTTCTCTATAAGCGTCAACACTGGAGGTATTCACGAAACGCCTATAGAAAAAATTCTTGTGTTTGGTGGGAAGTTAGGAAATTGACCAGTCAAGTTACTTATTTGCTTAATCATTCATCGGCCTGTTGATTCACAAATTCGTTGACTATATGCTGCGCACCAGGCTCCGTGCTAGATGTTGGATATAAAGAGAACAGGAATCCGCAGCCTTTGCCCTCCAGGAACTCACAAGCTTGTGTCGGTAATATGTCAAGCTCATAACTATAGTAAATGTTGTAACTGTTACTGCAAAGCTGGGGCTCAGTGTGAGTATAACGCACATGCACAGGTGGGGGTGTTGAGGGGCTCGGGGGAGAGTTTCAAGTGCTGGCAAAAACTGGGAATAGTTTAGCAGTGACAGACAAAAAAGGGGGTGTTTGCGTCGATGGTGATTCTTACCCCACAATCCTACCCTCCTCTTGTCTATACTGGAACGGGTGCCGCTCAGGAGTGCTGATGAGCCTGGTTGTTCAATTAGCTTTTGCTACACTTCCCTTAATCTACAGGTATTTTTAAAACCTTGTGTTATTGTCTCCCTTTTAATGACTAAAAGTGATAACTACAGAAGTACATCAAGATTTATTTACAAGGATATTTACTATTGTGTTATCTCATTTTTTTTAAAAAGTAAAAAATTAGAGGCGAAAAAAATCATAGAGAATTGATTAAGAAATGTGGCAATAGAGTACCTTGCAGTCATTTAAAATTGTTCTTAAAGAATATATAATTTCTTTTTTTAAGATGTTAAGTAACTCTATACCCAACATGGGGCTCAAACTCCCAACCCTGAGCCCCAGAGTTGCGTGCCCTTCTGACTGAGCCAGCCAGGCACTCCAACAATATATAATTCCATGGAGAAATGTACAAAATGTCATAGTATTAAATTTTGAAAAAAATACAAAATTGGGTGTTTAATACCAGATTTATTTTTTTAAGATTTATTTATTTGAAAGAGCGCAAGAGACAGAGCATGAGCAGGGAGGGGGGCAGAGGGAGAGGCAGAAGCAGGCTCCCCAATGAGCAGGGGGCCCAATGATGCAGGGCTTGATCCCAGGACCCTGGCATCATGACCTGAACTGAAGGCAGACCCTTAACTGACTGAGCCACCAGGGGCCCCACCAGATTTATCTAGGTAGGTAGGTAGGTAGGTAGATAGATAGATAGATAGATAGATAGATAGATAGATAGATAGAGATTAGTTGGCAGAGACAAAAGAGTTAAAGTAAATATACTAAAATGGAAACATACTAAAACTAACAGTAGTTTTTTTAATGTCACAGTTACAGATGTTTAAATTTTTTCTCTGTATTTCTTTATTTCCCAAACTTTTAACAGTGACTACTGCTTTCTTGGCTAAAAGAAAAAAAAATTGTACTGTTATTTTGAGCACACATTGGGTTATTTGTACAGCCAGACAACCTGTCTGGGAAATGTCCCAAACTCCTATTCCAAATCCACAAGTTTCTAGAGGTGACTCCAAGGACCCAAGAATGTACCAAAAAACCCTGTCCCCTTGGCTACAGTCAGTTGGTCCATGAGTTGGCATCTACCCCACACTAGTCCAATCAAATTACATTTCCTGAAAACTTGGAGGTTAAAAAGATTCCCAAATCAAGTCCTTTTGAATGGAAGAAATATAAACTTGAGGGCTGGGGAGGTGACCATTTTTTCGGCTTTGTGGACTAAGGATAGAGAAAAGTAGTCTTCAGAGAAGAGAGAACATTGACTCTGTGCAGAAAGGAAGAGAGGGGAGAGACTACAACCAGGCGTTGCCACATTCCCGGCACCAAGCTGGTCCTACTCCCCATCCTTCCTGAGGTCCTCAGTACCTTCAATGCCATGAGATATCCACATGCTTTATAAGAATTTTTCCTTTTTTGCTGAATCTCAATCAACTTAGCTGTTGTTTCTTGAAACCTGGAGCTCTGTCTAATACAAAGATCTTTGAGAGCATAAGGCGAGAAGGCAAGCCCACCAAGAGAGTTTCATAATGATGCTCTTCTGTGAGGACAGGACTGCATTTCTCAACTCAGACTTCCATCACTGAGCCCGCCGGGCACTCGGCTGGTGCTTGACCCATCCTTCCTGACTGGCAGCCTGGGAGAATGAATCAATGAGGTAGAGCTGTGCCTTTACTCCCACTTGCTCTATGTTCCTATTTAATATTTGGCAAAAATGCATATCTGGGGTGGTGAAAAGGACATTTTGGAGTCAAATTCCCCTCTCACCAATAGGAAAAATATTAAATATATGCGGCATGGGAAATGTCATCTTTCATTAAATTCCACAATAATTCTATTGGCGTTCAAATTCACTTGTAAGTAAAGGCTAGGTGTAGGTGAAAACCTCTCCTTAATTGCTTAGGGGCAAGGAGCTTCATTTGGAAAATACAGAAAGTTTCTCATCAAAGGAAAGGAATGCAGATTGATGTACGATGTCATACAATGGCACTTCTCATAATTTATTATTCCTCGGTCAGTCATTTAAAAGCAGCCACAGTGTGCAACTTCCAGACCATTCTCTATTTTAACCATTATGGTGAGTTAGAGGAAGAAAGCGCAGAATCATTTGAATTGAGTCTTTTTTCCCAAGGCAATAGGACAAAATATGTACGGTATATAAATAGTGTAACTTGTAAAAGTTTGGGGTTTTTTGAAATCATGAAACCAGGTCAAATTTCTAAAGTTCCCAACAACTCCAAAATCTTACTTTGGAAGTAGGAGCATATGTTTCAAAGCTGGGAAAGCACTTGTATTAATAGCACTACTGAATGTCGCTAACAGTGTGAAGTCTTTAAGAAGTTGTCTGACCTACTAAATTGAAATAGGAGGTTTCAAAGTTCTGGAAATTGTATAATGCACTACCTTCAAATTGCAGTGTCAGGCTGTTTATTCATGTATTCAATTGCCAATTTAAGACTCTTCTCCCCCCAACCCCCCACGCTCCCCCCACCCATCTATGGCTTCTACAGGCCTGTAACCTGGAAGGGAAAAGTTGGTAGGGTCAATAGCAAGAAAAAGGGAACTGAATCCCAGCCATCCAAATATTTGAAATGGCTCATCTTTGACTCTTTGGAAAATAGACTTGTAATTTTTACTCAAACAGAGCCTTATATGTTGAGGGTTAATACTTGTGTTAAATTCCTCTCTAGAATCATGAAGATGTTCAAGGAGCCTCTGCCACATGCCAGGCACTGTGCTGAGCACTGGAGATAGAGTGATAAAGGAAAAGAACAAGTTCTTCTTGCATGTAGCCCACCTGACAAATGACCTTCAAGTTCAGATCTGAAGGGTGAGTCATGGTCATGTGAACAAGGAAAGGGCAGGTGTTCCAGGCAAGAGAAGAGCGTATTAGAAAGCCAGAATGAAACCAAAAACATCTTGAGCTATAGTTTGAAATATGTACCTATATTGGTGCACCTGGCTGGCTTAGTCCATAGAGCATGCGACTCTTGGTCTTAGGGTTGTAAGTTCGAGCCCCACATTGGGTGTAGAGATTCCTTAAAAATAAAACCTTTTTTAAAAAAATTTACCTGTGTTAATTGTAGTTTTTATTTTCTGTATTTTATGATGCTTTGCTTTCTTGAGGTCTTGAGGAGCCAAGAAGAGACTGCCACTCCCAGGATTAGCCAATTCCTAAAGACTGTGAACAGGACTTTTATTCTCTTTTCTTTTCTTTTCTTTTTTAATGATTTATTTTTTACTTAATTTTATTTATTATTTATTTATTTGAGAGAGAGAGAGACGGAGATAGCTAAAGAGAGCACAAGCAGGGAGGAGAGGGAGAAGCAGGCTCCCCATTGAGCAGGGAGCCTGATGCAAGGCTGGATCCCAGGACCCACTGAGCCACCCAGGCGCCCCCAAACATGACTTTTCGTATGTAAACCAACCAATCCTGAGATCTTACCTCCACCCACCTCCTTTTATGAGGTTCCTGTAGTCTAGGACACTATCCTCCTGGCCTAAGCCCCCAAGGCCAGGTACAACTAGGGATGACCCCTGTGGCCCAGTGCTGCTGAAATTATTCAAAGTAGCCAGTCCTAAATCCACTTACCCTTCCTTTCCTTGCCTTTTCCACAGAAACCAAATTAAAGGCTCATGCTTATTTCTTCCCTGTATTCCTTCGGCCTCCTGACCACCCTGGTAATTCCCCAAGTGACCTTGCACAGCATGGCACGCCCCGCTCTCTTGGAAACTGTGAGTAACAAACTATCTCCACCCCCCACCCCACCTCCGCCATATTGTATTGAGATATAATTGACAAGTAACATTCTTAGTAGCTTTAGGTGGGCAACGTGATGATTTGATATACATACATGTTGCAAAATAATTACCACGATAAGTTCAGTAAGCATCCATCAGATTATCTTTGAAATGGCAGTCATCTCTTGATGGCGTTGTCTCATGATACCTGAATAAAAACAAAATCCTGGGTACATTTTAAAGCAGTACCTAACTCACATGTTATCCTAGAGTGATCGAAACTGAAAAAATATAATCAGGATAAATACTGCCCAGAGAAATATCAGTATAAGCGCTACTAAAAATATATCGAATGCGAAACTGAAAAGAGTTTCTTGTAAAAATGTCATGCTTAATAGAGCGGCGCTCACTTATTGAACACAGACTTGTGAGCCTGCCATGTGCCAGGCACTGTGCTAGGGATTTGGATACAATTATGAACAGAGTAAAGATCTCGGTACTAGAGGGCTTATAGTCTAGTGGGGAAAAGTGAAAAATTTTTTTTAAAAACCAGAAAATAGATAGGTATAAAAACATAGTGTAGAGGAAAAAAATCGCTGGCACGGGTTGGTCCAGTGGTACTCATTGAGAAGGTGAGGTCTGATCTAAGACTTGCAGGGGATGAGGGTCATGTGGTCATCTGAGGGAAGAGCCTTCCTGGCAGAGGCCCAGCCAGTGAAGGGCCCTAGGATAAGATCTCGTGTGGCTGTTCATAGAGAGCAAGACTGGGACAGTGCAGCTGGAGCTCGTGAATGAAGGGGAAGGACTCACAAGGCAGGGGGGTGACAAGGACAGAGAGGTAAGAAGTAGGAGGTGGTAGATGGGCAGACTGTGTTGGGCCTTGTGCCTTATTTTAAGGACTTTGGCTTTTACTGTGAGTGAAATGGAGAGCCACTGGAGGGTTCTGAGGAGAGGAGTGAAATGGCCTTCATTGGATTTTAAAGGATAACTCTGGATCCATGCTGAAGGCACACAAGAGAGTGCAAGGGTAGAAGAAGGGAGCCGTTGGGACAACTGGTTAATAATCCAAGCAAAAGATGATGGCCACTCAGACTGAGATGGTGGCAGTGAAGATGGTGAGAAGTGACCAGACCTTGGATATATTTGAAAGGTCAAATCAACAAAATTTCTTGACCAGTTGGATGTGAAGCGTGAAAGGGAAGAGTAAAGGATGATGTTAATGTGTTGGCCTGAGCAACTAGAAGGATGGAGTTGCCATCAACCAAGGTGAAAAAAGACTGTGACAAAGAAACATTGGGTGTACAGTGTAGAGAGGAGAGAGAGGCTCCGGTTCGTAACATAAATTGGAGTGTGGTCAGCACACAGACAATTAAAGTCATGAGAGTGGTTAAGAGTAACTAGAAATGAAGAAGAGATGATCAAGGACTCAGTCCTGGGGAGCAGAATCTTCATTCACGATGAAAATTACGTGATCAATACAAGGAAATCATGGGTATCCATGTGAAGAGATAGGATGAACCCATCTAAAAATGTTCAGAGCCCACAGAACATAGAAAAATATTTATTGGCGGGGGAACAAAGCAATATGTAAAATTATATGTAAATATGACTCCATTGTTGTAATATGTGTGCAGATATGTGCTTATGGGTAACTATGTGGATGAATTTATGAGGCAGAGTGAGAGAAAAGCCATTACAGAAAAAAAATTTTTTTAAGATTTTATTTATTTATTCGAGAGAGAGAGAATAAGCAGGGAGAATGAGCAGGGAGAGCGGTAGAGAGAGAGGGAGAAGCAGATTCCCCGCTGAGCGGGAGCCAAATGCGGGCTGGATCTCAGGTTGCTGGGATCATGACCTGAGCCAAAGGCAGACACTTAACCGACTGAGCCCCCCAGGCGCCCCGTACAAAATTGTTAACAGCAATTTTCTCTAGGTGGTAAAACTATAGGTTACTTCTCCCTACTTCCTAATTGATTATATTTTCTAATTTTTTTGTACTGAATATACATTATGTTTATAATCAGGGGAAGTTTTTTTTTTTTTAATCAGGTTTTCTGATTTTCAGAAGTAATAAAAATGTTACTTTTCTACAGCGACCGTATTTTTGAACAATTTTTTCAATAAACTAAGATACCTATGGGTTAATTTAGTGTGTTTACAGGTCATTTGTCAAAAATTCAGTAATAGTGGATTTTTTTGATGAAATCAGGCATGTGTCTTTCTTTGAAAGTGAACCATTGGTGACAAATCTTTCCNTAGCAAAACCATGAAATAATGATGCAGAACTTCTAATCATCTGCTACCTAAAACTTCTCCAGGAGTCATTCCTCATTATCAAGTCTCCTTGATCTTCTGGCCAAAAATATGGGAGCCACCTTTGCTTTCTCTTTCTCTCATGTTCCATTTCTGATCCATCAGGAAATCCTGTTGGCTCTGCTTTCAGAACATATTCAGATGTGATCGCTTCTCATCACTTCTGCTCTCTCTAGTCAAAGTCACCATCATTTCTTCTCTGGATTACTCGAACAAACTACTCACTGGTCTCCCTGTTTCCCCACTGATCTCCTGTGTGGCAGCCAGGGTGTGTAAAATGGCCCCAATGAGAGCACTCTTCAGCTTTAAACCCCGTGAGAACTCCCATCACACTGAGTGAAAAGCAAAGTCCGGACACGTCTGTGTGGCCCCACACAATCTATTTCCCCACACATACGCTACCAACCTACCCCCAGGAGAGCCTTTGACATCACTCATGGCCAGTTACTCCCCATCTCACTCACTCTCCTCCAGCCATACTGGCCTCACTGTGGCTTGAACGTGCCAGGCATGCTCTGTGCTCTAGCTCAGGGACTTGACACTGGCTGGTCCCTCTGCTGACCATTTTTCCATCTGAAGCCCGGCAGTGTCAACTCTGCTTATCCACTTCCTGTCTGCTCAAATGTCACCTTCTCAATGTACCTGGTCCCCTCTTCCTGAACTCTTAATTCCCTGTATCCTGCTCTACTTTTTCTTATCAAACATTTGTCATCTTATAACATACTAATTTCTTTCTTTACCGTATTTATTATTTCTTTTCTATCTTCCCCTATTGGAATTAAGCTCCATGAGGGCAAAGATTTTTATGTTTGCTTACGGATATATTCCAGGTGCCTAGAACGATGCTAGCTTGTAGTAAATATTTATTGTTGAATTACCTCATTACTATAGGGTGCATTTTATACACGCCCCTTAGTAGCCCATCAATGACATGCTGACCCCTGTTCTGGTACACTAGGGAAAAGATAATAACCCTCAAATAAGTTAGGATAATAATAACAGCTAAGACTTCCGAGTGCTCACTCTGGGCCAGACGCTGCTCTAAGGGCATCACAGGCAGAAGATCATTTGATTCTTACAGTAACCCAATAGGGTGGATGCTATCATTGTCCTTACCATAGAGGAGGAAACTGAGGCGGAGAAGGTGAAGGATGCTGTTTAGTGTCACACAGCTTCTGAGAGGCAGAGTCAGGATTTGAACCCAAACAATCCAGAACCAGAATGTGTGTGGTCTTCACACCTATTCTCTACATCTCTCAGAAGCACATGCACTCTGGGAAGAGAGCCCATAGATTATTTTAGGCGCTAGACGTAGCGTGACCAAAGTTTGCAGAAGGTGGAAATGGCCACCTCTGGACAACATCCCCCAAATATTAAGAGATTAACCAGAATTTTTTCCCATTTGTGAAATGGTAAAAGATCAAGTTAGTAAAGGTTTATTTCAATAATTTAACAAGTCCTTGCTTTTTCTTAGTGATGGGAGGAACTTTTTTTTTCCAGCATCCATCTATTACATATTTCCTTCGATATCTTATTTTCCCAAATCAAATTCTTGCTTTGGTTTAACAGTTTTTGCATTCATGGGAACATGGTTTTTAAAAGAAAAATGATATTTTTGTTAATAAGAATACCCAGCTGAATATATATCCTGTAATACCGAAAGGAATATATACGCCTTGAAAGTATTTTTTGACTATGAGAAAAAAGTGGTACCATGTGCCCAGCAAAACTTATTTCCACAAAATGGAAATTGGTCTTTGCAGTGCTGTTTGGATATTTTCATCACTACACTAGTGGGAGAATTTATATCGTTCTTTCCCTCTGTGTTCATCTTCCATGATGATTAAAAATTTAGATAAGTTTGCCAGTAGCCCTGTTTGGCAGCTGTTGTGCCTATTAAATAGAGTGCATCTGTAGAGCATTCCACTCACTGCGGAGTGGAAAGAACTTTAAAGAAAACTAACCTCCCCTCCTGGGGAGTGAAGAGGTTCCCCGTATTCAAGTGAAAGTTAAGACATAATGGAGTGGATTGTGAATAGATATGATTGTAGTGGGCAAGAGCTTCAAGTCTAATTATAACTTTGTGATTCAAATTTCTTCAGCTGTGGAGAATCCGACTGAGACGCAGTTGATGTACCGATCTTTGTGCCTCTCCAAATTCTGAATTCCCAACGGGTGGCGTAAGGTGAAAAACTCCCTTAGCTCAGGACTTGGTCCATGAGAAATATCTAGATGTCACAGAGCTAGGTTATTGCTTGATGCTTTTGATGGCGTGTAAATCAGATCATACGACCTCTTTATCATCTATTTTCATATTCGTCAAAGAAATGAGAAACACTATTCCTTCTTCAGACAGGTGCTAGACATGTGCGTAGGAACTGTCTAAATAGTGCTCTTATATTAGAGTTCCTCAGATATATAAAGAGTATGCAATTACTACTGAGAAAATTATAATATATATTACATGTAGCTGGTGTTTTTATTTTATCACTGATATTTAAGCCACTATATAAGGAAAGTATTTCTACCTAGAATGGGGACTGGACCGGCTGGATAAGAATCGCCCAGAGAGCTTTTTAAAAAATGCAGGGTTCTGGGCGCCTGGGTGGCTCAGTTGGTTAAGTGTCTGCCTTCGGCTCAGGTCAGGATCCCAGCGTCCTGGGATCGAGCCCCACGTTGGGCTCCCTGCTCAGCAGGGAGCCTTCTTCTCTCTCTCCCTCTCCTTCTGCCCATAGCTCCCCCTGCTTATGCTCTCTCTCTCTCCCTCTCTCTCTCTCTCTGTGTCAAATGAATGAGTAAAATCTTTTAAAAAAAAATGCAGGGTTCTAGGGCCCACCTTCAAGTATTCTGATTCCATAGGCTAGGCTAGGACCTAGGAATCTGGATTTCTTAAAGTATGTCCCGCTGCTTCTGATGTTTAACGTATACGAAAGCCAGTGCATGAAGACATTCATATGGTTCTACTGTGGACTTCCAGTCCTTAGCCACTGCTAAAATTGTAAGCAACCGGAGACGAAGGATTGTCTCACCCATCATTATACCCTCTTCAGTGCCTAGCACATAAGATTTGTTGAGTTTATTGGAGTTGAGTTGCTTTGACACGAGAAGTCATGCCTGGAAGTGAACACGAAGTCACTGGAAAGCTTCATCTCTGCAAATTAATCAGGCTTTGGCACAAAGCGTTCTGTTAGGCAGGGGAGTCAGATATTCCCCAGCCTAATGCCGGCTTTGGGAAAGAGCTGTCCTTGAGAGTCAGCCAGTACCCAGGTCTGCCTTGACTCTGCCCTTGACTATATATCTATATCAATTTATATATCCACCATGTGCTTAACCTTTAGCATCCTGTGCCCCTATCTATTAAATAAGTAAAATACTGATCATCTCGGGTATTTGTAAGAATTAAATGAGAAAAATGTATGTTAAGTGCTTGCTACAGGGAAGGTGCTAAATCTCTATTTTCTTCTGTGTGGGGCTAAAAATCATGGTTCTGTGATGTGATTAATGAGAGATCACGTACTGGTCTCAAACCATGGACGGTTTGCCAAAGCAAAAGCCAACGTGCTTCTGGAGTACTACAAGAACCACAACCCAAACGACATATACTACCATTATTATTACTGCTATGCTGTGTAAGCCCTTGACCTCAGTAACAGCTACAAGCAACATTTCATATTAGTTTCCTAGGGCCGCCATAACAAATTACCAAAAGCTTCGGGTCTTGAAACAATAGAAATGTATTCTCTCACAGTTCTGGGGGTCAGATGTCTAAAATGAGGGTGTTGGCAGGGCCACTCATTCTCTGAAAGTTCTAGGGGAGGACCCTTTGAGCTTTCGGTGAGCTTCCTTGAGCTTCTGGTGGGTCCTGGTGTTCCTTGGCTTGTGGCAGCATTAACTCCATTCTCTGCTTCCATCTTCACTTGGCCTTCCGTTGTGTGTCTCTGGGTCCTTCCCTCTTCCAAAGGCACCAGTCATTGGATTTAGGGCCCATCCTAAATTCAGGATGATTTCATCCCGAGGTCCTTAACTAATTACATTTGTAGAGACTGTTTCCACATAAGGCCATATTCTGAGGTTCTGACATCACTTTTGGAGGACTACTATTCGACCTACTACACTAACCATTTATGATATAGATTGCTAAACATCCCCCAAATCTGTTCTTTCTTTCTTCATTAGTAACATAAACTTCAAATTTTAGTTATACACAGGGCTGTCCAGAATAAAGGTTTCTTTTCCTAGTCTCACAGCTGAATCTGACCTTGTGACTAAATTCTGGCCAATAAGATTTGTAGTCAGAAGTATGGTATGAATTCAAAGTGAAGGGTTCTTCTCCCCTGTTTCTCCTTCTTTCTTCCTGGAACATAGACATGGTGACTTGACTAGAGGAGCCATTTTTTACTCTAACATGGAGGACACAGGTTGAGGATGGTAAGAGCCCAGGCCTCTGACAGTTTCATGAAGCTGTTCTACCTTGGACTATTTCCTTGTGAACTTTTGTGTAAAAGAGGAATAAATTTCTGTCTTGCATAAGCCAATGTTATTTGGGATTTTTCTGCTACAGATAACTGGACTGAATCCTAGAAATTCACCATCTGTCTTCTCTTGTATGATGGATTTAAGTTTAAAACCTCAGAAAAAGAAATCAGAATTATATTGAGCATTTTAATAAAAGTTTTGTGGTCCCAAGTAATCAGCCTTTCCTCTCAGGGTCTTTTTGTCATTATTAATATATATTAATTTAATTAACAATTTAGTGAAACTGTATGATATGGTTATTGGTTTTGTATACTTCCTAACTTCCTTCTTATGAGACAAACCAAATAAGATAATTTTTCTGCTATGCGCCAAGCTCTCTGCTTGGCTGGGCCTTGGTATAGCCCAAGTCCAGGAGTGTCATTCACAGTGTGGCTCAGGGCACCGCTACACTGTGATTCATGCCCCCAGAGGTGTGTAATATGTCGGTCCTACTGCTAGGCTCCATGTACTATAGGGAAATAAAAGACATAGAAGATCGTTGCTCTTATTTGAGGTGTAATAATGATATTTTTTGTTGTTGTTGTTGTTGTTAAAGATTTTATTTATTTATTTGACAGAGAGAGACAGCGAGAGAGGGAACACAAGCAGGGGGAGTGGGAGAGGGAGAAGCAGGCTTCCCGCCGAGCAGGGAGCCTGATGTGGGGCCTGATCCCAGAACCCTGGGACCATGACCTGAGCCGAAGGCAGACGAGTAACGGCTGAGCCCCCCAGGCGCCCCTGTAATAATGACCTTATAAGCTTAACAGTGTTTAGTTTTTAAGCCTTATGTCAGCATCATATTTCTGAAAATAATTGCTTGGGGCTCAATCACAGACAACAGAATTCACTGAAGTTAGTTCAAGAGGCAAGGGATGACCTGCTGGATCAACAGGATGGCCTGGGTCTCCGTAATCAACAGCCCCCAAATCTTTTTTATAAAACAAAGGTTTCTGTCTCACTCATGCTACGTGAACATAATGGGTTGATTGGGGATTCCATTCTGTGGCATCCTCACTTCAAGCTAATGGAGCAACCACTTTCTTGAGCATTGCTACTAGCGACAGTAGAAGAAAGAAAGAAAAAATTTGTTCTCATTGCCTTAGCTCAAGCAAGTTACACAACCAAACCCAACTCCAAGAGGGTGGGGTACAGCAGTCATACCATATGCCCCCAAAGCAGAAAACCAGAAACGTAGCTGGTGAATACCACTCATGGACTTCCTTGATTGCCCAGTTATTGGAAGTTCTGGGGGAGGGGGTTCTAGGTTGAGCTTCCACAAATGACTCTCAGAAAAACACTGCAGAACTGTCCAGTCATGAGTGCTATTGTCTCTGCCAAGAGTGGGAAGCTGCAGCCATGACAGCTGACTCTAGGACCACATCGCCTCAGTCGGACTCTTTTTGGGACATTCCCAATCTTAGGTTTTCCAGGCACATCCTTAACTTCCAAATACCCTCAGAGTTAAGGACCAAGACTAGAACATCAGTTCCATTGCTGTAGAAAAGTTAAAAGCCTCCAGAGAGAATTGGCAGGCATGTGCTTTCCATCGCACAATGGTCACTTCCATCTCCCAATTTTTACATAGATGTATTGACTCGGTGAAAGTGAGGTTATGTATGGAAAGTGGGCTGTGAGGAAGTCTGGAACATGTAGCTTTGAGCTTTCCAGACTCAACTGCTCATCAGGACATTTTACAACGAGGGGCGCCTGGGTGGCTCAGTTGTTAAGTGACTGCCTTCTGCCCAGGGCGTGATCCCAGGGTTCTGGGATCCAGCCCCACATCAGGCTCCCTGTTCTGCTGGGAGCCTGCTTCTTCCTCTCCCACTCCCCCTGCTTGTGTTCCCTCTCTCGCTGGCTGTCTCTCTCTCTGTCAAATAAATAAATAAAATCTTTAAAAAAAAAAAAAAGACACTTTACAACAAGGTTGGAATGGGATCGAGTGAGATATTCCATATGATCTGTGGCGTGTATAATATTCATTGCACTTTCATCCATTCCTCCACCCATCTTTTCATTTGTTCTTTAGTCTGACACTGATTGAGTGCCTACTGTTTCTAGGCAAGGACTAGATGGTTGTGGTGCAGGCATATCGGGCTGCGATGGAAGTAACCTGGTTTTTAATTATGATCTATGAACACTTCCAAATAAAACCTAGTAATCCACATAACTAAATTTGGAAATAAGTTTGAAATAGAGCTGTGGAAACACTTCCTTTTTACATATACCATAGGAAGTTGGTTTTTTTTCTTAATCATCCGGAATTAAATAATTTGAAATGTGTAGAAATCAAAAGGTTTACACATCCAGAAGGGAGGGATTGTCGTTGGTCTAGCCAAGTACTTGAGTGGGAGCTGGAAGACATAAAAGCACTTCGCAGATTAGTTCTTTACACATACTAACTGGTACCCTTAGGGGTTTTCCTATTATAAACAATGAAATAAATTAAAAATTTACTTTAATGAGCTATGTCAATAGCACCAGGGGAACATGTTAAGATTCTTGTTCACCACCAAGGCAGTAAAAGTATGTACTTGAGGATACAAAGAGGTTTATAACATTTTAGAGCCGTATGAACATACTTATTCTGTTGAGTAAAAAGCTACAGCTGCCCTAAAACCATTATTATTCACCCAGAAAAAGCATTCTATTTCTTGCTGTCACTCCTACCACCACCACCACCAATGCATAGAACAGCATCCCACTGGATGTCAGCATCTCTGCAATGAATTTAACATCCTCAAGAGGCTTTATTTTCCTTTGAAGATGCAAAATTACTGATTGAAAACTGTTTCATCATCCACTTAATCTCTCATTCTCCATTCCCAACTACTTTCTTTTTTCTTTTTTAAATTTCTATTCATTTATTTGAGAGAGAGAGAGAAGGAAAGCATGAGCGGGGAGAGGGGCAGAGGCAGAGGGAGAAGCAGGCTCCCTACTGAGCAAGGAGCCCAACAAGGGGCTCTATCCCAGGACCTTGAGATCATGACCTGAACTGAAGTCCAAAGGTTTAGCCAACTCAGCCACTCAGGTGCCCCTAGTTCCCTTTTTATTAGCACTTAAACTTGATCAATCTTTTATTTTAAAAACCTTCGCCCTATGCTCATGTTCTCCCCAAGCACCTCCTTATCCCTCACTTCCCTTCACAGCCACACTTCTTGATGTGTACTTGCTGTGAGGACTGTCCCCATCTCCCCACCTTCCTCTCACTTCCTCTCACTCCCCCACTCTTAGGTGACTTCTTCCCCATCCTTCTTCTCAAGCCAGCCTCGGTGAGGTCATCACATTGCCTCCCAAATCCAATGGACATTTTTACATCCTTATTTTTCTTGGCCTCTCAACAGATTCAAAACTGTTGAGCACTTCTTCCCGAAACAATCTTTGGCTACCAAAACCATATATTCCCCTGGTTTTCTTCCTATCTCTTCGGTCCACTTACAGATGGGTTAATATGCTAAATGGGACTTTCCCTGATGTCTCAAATTTCAGCTGAAACCCAAAGCTTAAACCAAATGACATGTGCCCCTTATTCAAAAGACAAGTATTATAACTTTCTAAGAGTGGACAGACCTTGTTCTGTGCCCCCTACCTCATCTAGGGATTCCCTAGAGGAGAAGGATTTCTTGGAAGAGAGTTGCTGGCCAAGCAGAGAGTGCTGCAACAATTTTTTCTCCTCCCGTGAAAGAGGATGAGGGGCACAATACCTCATCTCAAGCCAAGTGAGAGAGGCAGTAAGTGAGAGAGAAATTTAGGGTGGATGCTTTCCAGAAATGAATACTGGCCTCGTACTCTCCGCTAGATGGTCACTGAAGTGCAAAAACTCCTTATTCTACTTCCAGGCTCATACCGGAGCCAAGCACAGTTTTATTAGGTTTTGTGTTGTTTTGTTTTGTTTTTTGTTTTTTGAGAGCCTGACATAGGCTTCAAAGACTTTGAGAGTTTACATGATAAAACAGGAGCTGGCTAGCAGAAAGGCTCTGTCAGCAGAGGGAGTGGGAAGGATGGGGAAAGACAGTGGGAGCAGCCTATGCTACCAGGGTTTGGAATATTTCCTCCAGGCCAACTGGACCATGTGAGGATGTGGTAGTCATTAGTGCTGTTTAAACATATTCCAGCTCTCTTCATTTGGGCATGTGGATTGTACATCCTCATTCTCCTTCAAGTCAGACTTGGGAATATGCCCAGCTTTGGCCCAAGAAATATGGGCAGAAGAGAGGTGTCCCGTCTGGGTGGAAGCTTGAAGAGTCAGCACAGGATTCACCATGGGTTTTTCCTCTTGCCGTGGTGATCATGGGAGCATGAATCAAGAGGGAGTCCTTATCACTCCGTGTTCCTGAATGCCTATGACAGGCAGAGCTCCTACTAAGCCACAGTGGACACATGGCATGAGTAAGAGTACATTTCTACTGAGATTTAGTAGCTGCTGTAGCATAACCTACCTGTCTTGACTAATCCCAGAAGGCAGCATGAACTTGCAAGGGTCCAACTCAAGAAGTGGAGGGGTGGTTATCCCAGCAGAAAAAAAGATGAACATTGAGGGGAATTGTGAGAGGTTAGTTGGATAATGGATTTTCTGAGTCAAGGAATAGTATTCTGTAGAGGTCCCCAGATGGTTGGGGGGAAATGAGGGATAAATGAGTGCCTTTAGAGAGTTCACAGACGTCCCTGCAGCAGGAAGAACATTTTAACATCTGTCATGGGAGAGGGCGTTTGACAGCCAACTACAAAAGAAATACTTTTGTCACTTTTTTTTCCTTATTCCACCTTCTTACAGTAACCTAGAAGGGACCAAGAGCCACAGAAGGAATAAAGAAAATACGGCACAAAAAGAGCAAAAGAACAGGCCACACCCTTCCTCCATTCCATGACTGGGAACCCGAGTCAGGCTAGAGCTGAAGGAGAGGCAAGCTCAGACTGGTGGGCACTTTTAGATGGAAGTTATAACTTAGATTGGTCTGAACATTTTAGCATATGAAAATAGTACTATTTGAATACCGAGAATTTAACAAAAATTAATGGAGGATGCCCAAGATATTGTCTAGGGTGGAATGGTTTAAAAGGAGCAATGGGGGAAAAAATGAAGCTGAGTGCACTTTACCAAGTTCAGCCAATTCAATAAACATGCTCTGTTTCCTTTACAAAAAGTCTTAAATGTGGGTAACCCTCAGGGTTTTATTCTAAGTCCTGTTCTCACACTCTACTTTCATATATTTACATGATTGAAAAATTCTATGGCTAAATGCTTTTTCCCAAACCTGTTTTTCACGTACAAGCCACTCTCCTGAGTTGTAGAATTGATAGACATGACGGCTTACTAGGCACTGATACTCGGGTACCTTGTAAGAATCCATAACTGGACTCAATATTATCCACCTTATGCCCTCCTAACCTATTCCTCCTCAGGGTGACATTGATCATTTCATTGCCCATGGTGAAAATCTTGACTTTTTCCCCTCTGCTGCTCCTAATATCCAATCAATTACCAAATCCTCTCTACTCTGTCTTCTAAATATGTCTCAAATCTGTTCAGTTCTTTCCATCCCCCCTACCACCCCACTGTGACTGCATCACTCTGAATCATCTTCATCTCTCATTTGAAGAACTCCAGTGGCCTCCATCTGGACTCTCCACTTCTAGTCTCATTGAATTCCAATCTATTCTTTTCATCATAGCTACAAACAAATGATCCTTATAAAATAAGGCATTCATCAACAATTATGTATTGCATACCTACCATGTTTCAGGACCTGGTGCTGGTCCCTGGAAATAGCAGCAGAGCCCAATGCAGTTAGAGTCCTTGCCTTTGTGGAGTTGCTATTTTAATGGGAGGAAGGTAAATGTTAAACAAACAAAATGATCTATAACAGTGGTCAAAAAAGAATTTTAAAAGCTGAAAAGCTGTAATTAGGTAGTTAAATATATCAGAACTTTTCTATATATGATGTGTGTGTTACACTAAGAGAATTAGAACATATTAGTTTAGTGGGCTTAGGAGAATATGTTGGGGCTAGACAAGATAAATAGATTATAAAGTGTTCACATTTTTGCAACCACACAAGGAAGACAAACTAAGAGTGGGAATTTGACAGTATGGAACAAGAAGTCTGCTGAAGCTCAGTTGCCTTGGGACAATTTCCATTTGCTTCTGTTACAGTCCTCCTTTTTCTCCCCCTCCCCATCGCCCATATTAATGATACCATAGTGAGAAGAGCCACATTCAACTGACTTAAACTATAATTAGGGTGGAGTTATCTCCAGAACTTTCTGGGGATGGAAGATTGCACAGGTTGGATCATAGTTAGTATGAACAGACTAGGTGTTTCTCATACCTACTGTTTTGTCTGGAAGCATCACTTCCTAGAAGGAACCTTGGGTTAAGACACAGAAAACCTTACTTTCCTGATGCTTTGTGAGTTAGCTTCACTTGTGAATCGATATCTTGATGCCCGATTGCTCTCTCTGCTGGTGCCAACCCAAGAAGGGTCAAATTTCCCCAAGGGGAGTAAGAAAGATACGAGGTTACATTAGTCATAATACAGCCTCCAAATTTCAGTGGCTCAGTACTTAAAAGATTATTTGTTGCTCACACCAAGGCTGTTGTAGGTTGATAAAGAGGTGTTCTGCTCCACTTAGGTACTCAAGGACCCAGATGGTGGGGATTCCACCATCTAGAATGTTGTTGGCCACCTTGTCATGGGAAGAGCAAGCTAGTGGAGAATTTTCTAACTGCCTCAGCCAGGAAATGATACACATTACTTCTGCTCACTCTATACTAGCTAGATGGCCTCTATTATTTAAAGGGGATCCAGGAAGTGAAGCTTTTCATATGCTCAGGAAGGAAGGGAGAAGTGGATATTGGTAATATCTACTACCTAAATCAAAGTCACTTTGTTCAAAAAGCCTTTCCTTAACAACACTTGCCACTTCCAGGTAAGCTGTTGGCTTATATATTTCTGTAGCGCCTTTACATCCATTTTCGTTTCAACTAGTATACATTATTTTACTCCTTGTTTAATTGTTGTCTTGCCTTATTAGATTTCCCCTTGCTGCCTGTAGCACACTTGCCTCTCTCCTTCCTCTGGCGAACTCCTGCTTATCCTATCAGCCTTAGTTCAAACTACTCTCACTAGTAATGAGGAAAAATAGAATGTGAACCCCTAGTATTCATAGTTTCTGTCCTTAGAAAATTCTTCAGTACAGTAAAGGAAGAAGGGCTCCTTGGAAAGTATGTGGTACTAGGTCTTAGGGGAGGAGAGAGCAAGAAGAGCCTGAGACGACCTGTTGTTGTCAAAAAACTAAAGCTTTTTTAAGTTTATTTATTTTTACTAATCTCTACACCCAATATGGGGCTCAAACTCACAATCCCAAAATTAAGAGCCTCATGCTTTTCCAACTGAGCTTGCCAGTTGCCTCCCAAAAACTCAAGATGTTTTTATAAATACCTCAATAAATGTTAGAAACAGTCCTGACAGGAGAGAGTAGTCACTGGATGAAAGGTGACAAATTTGACATTAAAAATAATCAGAGTAATTGGAAGATAAGTCCGTCAAAGGAACCCTGAGTCCATGGGAAGTTTCAAAGGACAGAAGTGATTTAAAATATTGCCAAAAAGATGATTTGAGATTAATAAATATTTATTTATTGAATGAATGAATGAGTTGTACTTTGGTTCAAATAGAAAGTGGTCATTTACATAAAAACATTTGCTACAGGAAATAAACAATTGCAACTTGATACCTATATGACTCATTCTGTAAAGAAAAAAAATCATATGAGGTTTTTTAACTTCTATGTAAGATATATAATTTAAAAATGGGGGCACCTGGGTGGCTCAGTTGGTTAAGTGTCCAACTCTTGATTTCAGTTCAGGTCATGATCTCGGGGTCGTGGGATCAAACCCCCCATCAGGCTCCAAGCTCAGCGGGGAGCCTGCTTCTCTCTCTCTCTCCCTCTGCCACTTCTCCTACTCTCACACTCTCTCTCTAAATAAGAAATAAATAAATATTTTTTTAAAAAATGGATTTAAGTCATAACAGAGAGATTTCCATATTCACAGAAGAAATTCCCCAGGGGCGCCTGGGTGGCTCAGCTGTTAAGCATCTGCCTTCGGCTCAGGTCATGATCCCAGGGTCCTGGGATCGAGCCCCGCATCGGGCTCCCTGCTCAGCGGGAAGTCTGCTTCTCCCTCTCACACTCCCCTTGTTTGTGTTCCCTCTCTCACTGTTTCTCTGTGTCAAACAAATAAATAAAATCTTAAAAAAAAAGAAAGAAAGAAAGAAAGAAATTCCTGACTGTGCTCCTTGTTAAACTAGAGCTAACTGGTTATTAACTTTCTTGGGAGTTTTTCATCCTATCTGGGTTGTTATATACAATTCTGCCCAAATACAGCAGAGCTGATTTGTAAAACTCCTGTAGGCATATGACTCTCCAAGGTGGTCAGTATGAAGCAGGCATAGATATGCTTGTACTACGTTAGACTCAATTCAGTGGAAACTTGATGAGCTCTGTGAATGGACATTCTGTAAGTGAAATATTTATCATTGCATTAAATGTGCATCAAAGATATAGGTTCCTGTAATTATGGGTACCTGGGAAACTTTCAACAGTATGTACAAAATTAGCCCTAACCTACTTTACTAGGGTTTTCTTTATCATGCCTTATCTTGGAATCTTTTTCTGTGTAAGGAATAAGTTCGCCAGCTGCAAAGTACATTAGGAAAAAGATCTGTGCTCATGTGAAAACTATTCTAGAATAGTACAACTTCAAAGGTTGGGTTTCTGTTACTGGATGAAGAAAAGCAAAATGCTGCCCGTAAATGGACAATTGAGTGCAAAAGCAGAAGGGGTAATGGAATATTACAACCAAAAAAGAAATGGAAGCCTTGGCAAGAGAACTGGAATACAGCAAAATGGAGGGATGTAAAATTAGCTGAAAACAGAGGCAGTTGTAGGAACGCTCTTTTTGAGTGGGCAGTTCAAATGCTAATGATTCTACACGAAATTTAGCCTTTAACTAGAGAATCCCAGGAATTTCTATTCAGCAATATATTTGGGAAGGAATGAGGGGAATTAACTTGAAAACCCATACCTCAGTTGGCTCAGAGGAGAGGTAGGAGTGTAGAATCTGTGAAGGGTAGTTTAATATGTTTTTTTTTTAACTGTCTGCTAAATGAGACCAGATAATTTATGCATTGATGATGTGAAGCACCTGTTAGTTTGGCTTCAAAAGCAGTAACTGTCCAAGGAGTGCAATCCACCACTAATTAGTGATAAGACTGTTGTCAGGACTGTGCTAATTAGATATGGTCTTTAAAATGTGCTCGAACGCCAGATTCTGGTAGGGATTGACAAACATAACATGGAAATATGCCAGGACTTGGAAACTGAAGGGATGAAACTGAGGAAATTATGTAAAATGGCAGAAGACTAAACTAAACAACGAGCATATGTCAAAGCTTATAGGGAATTCTAAATACCAAAATTCAAAAAATTTGTCTCATTTTGGGTCCTCTAAGAAGCAAGATACCACAATAGTGTGAGACAGGCAAGAAATTCACTGAGGGAAATGCCTATGAAGGATAAAGGAGGGAGGAAGCAGAAGTGGGTGAGGCAGGCTCTCAGGCCACAGTAGAGGGCTGACCTCTGTGAAAAGAGAGAGGAAAGGAAGGGGAATCTTGTGCACTGCATGGCAGCAAGGTCAGTGGCAAGTGCCCTAGGAAAGATTGCCTACTGGACCAGTTATGCTCTGGGGACAAACAGCCCAGCTCGGGGAGTACCACTGTGCTCGGTCATTAGCTGGAGCAGCTTGGGGGCATGTGCCGGGTCACAAAAGGCAGCAGCTGGAGACGGTCAGCCCGCTATACTCCTCACAGCAAGTTCTTTGGAAGGAAAGTCTGAGTGTCATACCTGTATGGCTGCTACAGTCCACCCTTTGTGCCACACAGATACACTTCTCCACACATGTCTTGGGATCAGCTCTTCCACAGTTCCTGTGAGTCTCTCTTCCTGAGAGGACACTTCAAAGAGGGCGGTTAATGGGAAAAAAACCAAAAAACAAAAACCAACTACATCTCCAGAGACTATAGTTGGCCTCAGAACTACAAGTGGTTGGGGGCGCCTGGGTGGCTCAGTCATTAAGCGTCTGCCTTCGGCTCAGGATGTGATCCCAGAGTCCTGGGATCGAGCCCCACATCAGCCTCCCCCTGCTGCGAGCCTGCTTCTTCCTCTCCCACTCCCCCTGCTTGTGTTCCCTCTCTCACTGGCTGTCTCTGTCTCTGTCAAATAAATAAATAAAATCTTAAAAGAAAAAAAAAAACTACAAGTGGTTGGTATTGTTTCCCTCCTGCACTGTCCTTTCTAAATTCCCCTCATCCTTAACTATCACCCCTGTGGTACCTGTTGGCTTACCTGGTGGAATGACCCAAACCTTCATTCCTGAGGGACCTAGTTCCTTGGTAATCATCCCTTCTCAGTCTAACATTGCTACATGTGTCCATTCATGATTATTCATGATTATTATTGGTCAAGGAAGTACTAAGAGGCACCCAAATGGATCACCTTGTGGAAATGCAACCTTACCTCCTCCTGCTGTTCTGGGTCTATTACCTGAGGAGAGATGGTGACTTCTCTTCTGCCTCCTGGTTATGGATACAAGGAGTCCAAAATGCTTAAGCAGCAGCCGTAGCTTGAGTTAAATGGAAGCTTCGTTGTCACCCTGCAAGAGTGTACTCCTTTTGGAGATAAGAACTTCACCCACTCTGAGCTTAGAGTTGTAGGGATAAGAAGCAAAATGTCCTCCAGTGGGTCATTGGCAGTGAGGGTAAGTGGGCCATAACTGCTTCTATCTTTGAGTTTCTGTGCACAGGTATTCTTTCATTTGGAGATCCAGTGCTATCTAGAAGTCTTTTTTCAATGCATATACTTATCCTGAATGAGGTCATCCTATGCTTGCAGAGTATTGCCTCTGAGATAGTATTTCGGCTGTGCTTTAGTAAACTGTCCCAACATTCTATTAGGTTGGCTATTTTAGGATGGTGAGGGATCACTGGATTCTGTGGTCAAGGACCCAATCATGGATCTATTTCACTGTAACATGGGGTTCCTGGTCAGATGCTGTGCAATATGGAATTTCATGTCCATGAATCAAGCATTATATAAACTGCTGAATAGTGATGATAACTGAAACTCTTCAGGCAGAAAAGGAAAATCCAGACCTGGAATAGGTATCTATCACTGTGAGGATGAACTGCTGGCTCTTCCAGGACTGAAGAACTCAATGACACCAAGTGGGTGGGTACTGATCACCGTGCTATACCAGGTCTCATTGTTGGTCTCTACTACCGGTAGGTTGGATATTCTGAAACAGCAGTAGTTAGATTGGTCTTTGTGAGTAGGTATTCATGCTGTGGGGCCCATACATAGATGCCATTTTTGACACCATGGTCATTTCATTCATGTGCCCCCTGGGTCAGTTCTGGGATAACCAGTGATGAAGGCTGGCTAACATTGATTAGCCAAGTAATTTTGGCTAATTGTTTTTTCAATGCCTTTCCCAATGTAGATACTTTTTGGTGGGCATGAACATATAATACAAAAATCTTCATACTTCATATCCACTTCCATGTGTCCATCCACATGCTTCCACTGCGGACTTCCTCATCTCTCGTCTTCCAGTGGCACGACTGTTGGAGCTACGGTTTGAGCTACACGTCTTGCCAGGTTCTTTTCTACTCCAGTTTCTACTCAAAGCTGGCAGGTTTCCATGTCACCAGGTCAATAGACTGGAATATTGTTCCACTCTTAGGTGCAGAACCCAAAGAAGTTCGCCAGGTGTTGTGCTTTCTTTGTAGCGGGAAATATAAGATGTAGCAATTTGTCTTTTACTTTAGAGGAGATGTCCTGACCTGCCACTAGTCAATGAACTTCTAACAACTTTCTTGAAGTGGGAGGTCCCTGCAGCTGCATAGGTTTTATCTTCCACCTTCTGAAGCTCATGCGCTGAGGCCTCCAGCCTACAAACCAGCTCTTGCGTGTCCTGCCAGATCAGCATCATGTCACTAATATTTTGGATTGATGTGATGATCCACTCTTTGAACTATTTTATGACAGAGTGTGGAGAGTTAACACAGCCCTGGGGTGAAATTATAAATGAATCTTGTTATCCATTCCATGTCAGTGTGAACTGTTCCTGGTCCTCTTTTTTTTTTTTCTTCTTTTTTTCCTTCTGATCCTCTTTTCTGGTTGAAATGGGAAAGAATACAATCATCAGATCGATGTTTGCATATTACCTCGCTGAGGCCTTGCCGACCTGCTCTAGCATCGGAACCCTGCTCGACGTAGTAACTGCAGTGGAGCTACTACCTGGCTGAGTCTGCGGAAATCTATAACCATCGTGCGGGATCCGTATGGCTTTAGAGGTATCTGATTGGTGAATTAAACAGAGATAAGATAAGGACCCCTACACGCATCCTTTAAATCTTCAATAGTGATTGTATTAGTAGGATTCTCCACAGTAACAGAATCGATAGGGGCTGTGTGTGTGTGTGTGTGTGTGTTTTAATAAATAAATTTATTTTTAAAAAACAAAAGCATTTTTTTAAAGATATTTATTCAGCTCATGTTATTGTGGAGGCTTGGCAAATCCAAAAATCTGATGAGAGAGACCAGCAGGCTGGAGACTCAGGAAGAGTTATAATTTGAGTCCAAAGGCAGTCTGCTGGCGAACCAGGACGAGCAGATGTTACAGTTGAAGTCTGAAGCATAGTTCCCTCTTATTCAGGGGAGATCAGCTTTTTGTTCTATTCAGGTTTTCAGCTGATTGAGTGAAGCCCACGACCCTATGCTTTACTTAAGTCTACCAGTTTAAATGGAAATTTCATCCAAAAATACTCTCCTAGAAATATCAAAAATAATGTTTAGCCAAATATCTAGACATTGTGGCCTAGCCAAGCTGACACATAAATTTAACTATCACAACAGAACTAATCTCTGCCATCATTTTTAGGATGCAATATTATTTTTCATTTACTATTATGGCTTGGGAAAGTGGTGGCTTCAGAAGCTTCCTCTTGGCCTTCCCCAATATGATGGTTCTTATCCTACTGGCCAGGGACCCAAATGAGTGAAACTGTCATGAATGTTAATCCTAATTTTTCACCGAGGATTAATGAAATGACCACCAGCTAGGGTCATGAACCCAGTAGACCCAGGCTACACTTATTAACTGGGTCCCAAAGTCCCTGATGGTCATGATGACACTTGAGGTTTTCCGTTATCAATGTCAGCTCTGAAAGTCTGTCCGGAAGTCCTCAATATATGCAGTTTCCCTCTTTTGTCCGGTGCATAGTCACCTGCAGAAATGGCTGAAGGTCCCTTTGGGGCAGGACTGGGGAATCATTACAGTTAATTCTTGACCTGGTTTTGTAGGGTTCCTCCATCTTGGGACACAGCTATCTCTCGGTTACTGCATTCTCGGTCTGAAAATCATCTCAGAATTGGTGCAGCCACTATGAAAACAATACGGAGGATCTTCAAAAAATTAAAAATAGAACTACTATATGATCCAGCAATCGCACTCTGGGAATATATCCAAAGAAAATGAAAACGCTAACTTGAAAAGATATCTGCACCCCCAGCAGCGTTATTTACAATAGCCAAGACATGGAAATGACTTAAATGTCCATCAATAGATAAATGGATAAAGAAGTTGTGGTATTATGCACACATATACAATGGAATATGATTCATCCATAAAAAACAAGGAAGTCCTACCATTTGTGATAACATCAATGGACTTTGAAGACATCATGCAAAGTGAAATAATACTGTCTGATCTCACTTAAATGTGGACTCTAAAAAGAAAAAAAAAAAAAAAACCAAACTCATGGAAAAAGAGATCAGACTTGTGGGTACCGGAGGGGGAGGGGGAATTGGAGGAAAGTGATTAAAAGGTACAAACTTCCAGTTACAAGATAAACGAGCACTAGAGATGTGATGTGTGACGTGATGACCATAGCTAAAGTTGCTAGAGGATATAAATGAAAGTTATCCAGAGAGTAAATCCTAAGTGTTCTCATCACAAAGAAAAAAATTTTTCCTTCCTCCCTTCCTTCCTTCCTTCCTTTTTCTTTCTTTCTTTCTTTCTTTCTTTCTTTCTTTCTTTCTTTCTTTCTTTCTTTCTATCTATCTATCTATCTATCTATATAAGAAATTGGATGTTAGCTGAACCTATTGTGGCAGACATATCATAATATACGTAAATCAAACCACCATGCTGTATGCCTTAACCTCCTACAGTGATGTATGTCAATTATTTCCCAATAAAACCAGAAAAGTGTTGAATTAAAAAAAGGGGAGACACCTTGTGGTCACCTCAAGGGATTTAAAAAATTATATCCATAATTATATCCATTAATAAATTATACTAATTAATTATTTTAAATTTGCCTCAGGTTCAGAAACTGAGCATGAATTTTTATTGGGGCCCCTACCCCTATCTTCCTGCTTCTCTGTTCTTGCCTGTTTCTGATTATAGAGGTTAAATGGCACCCTCATTGGTTGTCCTATTTTGCAACTAAGGACATCAGATTCTTTTAACCATTTCCACAGCTTTCTATGGGTCATGCTCCCTTGACAGCTGTTTCAATTTTGCTGGTGGTTATAGTAATGGTGCCCCCCCCCCCCGGCTTCTGGCAGTTAAGTTTTGTTATGTGGCTTCTAATATTTTTAAGTGCTTTCATCCCTATTGGTATGAATGAGCTTAAATCTGTGACAGCTTTATCTCTGGCCTGTAAGGAGTGCTACCTCTAGACTTCCTAATGATGCTGGCGCCCCCCTCACCAGTACATTGCTGATGGCCTTGGAGAACAGTGTGTTCTCCAGGCCCTGCTATGGAACATAATCTTCTGGTAGGGTCTCTGGTCTCACGTTATGAAGCCATTATCACATACTCCTTCCTATAGCCTTTTTATTCCTTCCTCTACCATCTGTCATGGCAACTCGGGCATTTCAACTTCAGCCTGAGTTATCACCTTTTCTAGGTTTCAAAGAGCCACCCTACGGTGAGTTTGCCCCATCCTATGAGTCCTCGCAATGGTGTTCAATCCCGCTTTCCAAGAAAGTGCTCAAACAGGCTCTCTGTCTCTCACAACTGTGCCTTTTACTGTTTCATGCTTTCTCAGTTTCTCATTATCCCTCTGCAAGGCATCAATAGAACTTTGAAATAACCAGCCCACCACATACTTGTAGGCATTATTCTCCCTATATCTTTCAAATGTCTAAATCATCACACTAGCAAAGCTGTTCCCCTCTACAAAGATGCATTCCCAAGTCCCCAGAAGTGAAATCTTCAGCAATCATGGGGCTTCCTTGTGCCAGGAACTTTCTGCTCCCTACAGTCCACTCAGGATGAGGTCCTACTTGCCAGCCAAGCATGAGTGAACAATCCCTAAATCCCTAAACCTAATTTTACTGCCTGCTTTCTTGGACCTTTTTTTTTTTTTTTTCCCAACTGTGTCAGTTGGGTCCTCTGGGTAGCAGATACCAAACCAAAATTAGATGTGCAAAAGAGGTATTGAGAAAACCTCTGCGAAGGATAAAGAGGAGGGGAGTAAGAGTAGGTGGGGAGAGCCTTCAAACCACAAGGCAGGTCTGGCACCTGTAAAGGAGAGAAGGTCAGGCAGGAAGAGCCCTGGGCCACAGAGCAGCTTGGAGAAAGTCTGCCCAGGCAGCTGAGGAGTTCCCAAACAAAGATTGCCCACTAGAGAAATCCTGGGTCAGGCAGAAATGGCCCAGCTGTAGGACCCCACTGGGCTTTGGCTATTGACTCGGAGCCTCCTGCAGGGAGAACAGCCTCAGTGTGAATGCTGCAGACCTAGAAACAGAGCAGCTGGCTGGAGGTTGATGGCCAACTCTACTTCATACACTCCTTGAAGGAAGAGCTGAGTGGAATAGCAGCACGATCAAGTCGAAGTGGCAAGAGCAGGAAGGAAAAAGGCCACAACCCGGAGGCCAGCTGGAAAATGGAATGGGAACCAGCCAAGGAGTATTGTGGATACGCATGGCCATGTGCAAATTTTACCTTTATTTACGTGTGTGTGGGTTGGATGGACTAGTTGAATGTTACAACAGGTATGAATGAGTCTGTGAATAAATGGGCCTGCAGTAAGAAATGTGCATTGACAAGGAAAGGAGGCAAAAAAAAAAAAAATCTGTAACAATCAGACACAAGAATTAAGGAGGCATAGCTTTATGGAGCCATTTAATGAGGAGAAAATCATCCTATAGTCGTCAATATATTCTATTATTGGAACCATCACAAAAAGATAGGTTGAGTATCACCTGTCCTGTGAAGTAAATATGTACTCCCTTATATATGCACTTTAAAAAGATTTTCAGGAAAATGATTTTTTAAATGTCACTTGCTGAAATGGTAACTCCCTTTATTCTACCCCAAAACTTTACAATTTAAGAAGATTGATTTCCCTGCTAGGCAGCTGGGTTATACTTTATTATCTTTCAAATATTTATGTACCTGTTTTATGGCTTTTTCTATAACTTTATAGCTACAATTTTTAAAAATTACATTTTTGCTAAGTGTATTAGAAAGTGATAGACTTCTGAATTCAGGATGTGGAAAGAATTCAAACTTCAGTGGCAAAATGTAAAATTCTTTTTATATTATTTGATACAGTTCAAAGGTCAAGGGAAATGTTTACAGTTTACATATTTATAATTTTCAAAATATCTTTCATAACTGGAAATAAAAGTAAATATAAATTTAGAGCTTATAAATATTTTACAGACATGTTTAGATTATAACAAAAGCAAAGTCTATGAATGATTCTTTGTGGTGACTGAAATGAAACGCAGAAAAGTCAGTTGTATAAGGAACACCCTTTAGTTGCAGGTACTTGGGTCACTGTGCTTTATGGCATAAAGTTAGACGTGAGGCTATTGCTCGTCATTAAATTTTAAGCAACAAAAGCATTTATCTCTCTGTTACCATGAGCACCACCATCATCTGATTCATCTTACTCATCCTTCCTACCACTGATATATACTAATACAGAAGTATTAATTATAATACTATACCTATTATTACTACATCAATACTTCCACATTCCCCTTGGTGACTAAATGCAATAAGAAGCACAGGGAATTTGGTGACAGACCTGGGCTTGAGTTCTAAATTTGCCTCACACTAGCTGCATGACTTCACTTCATTACGTCAGCTGCCTAACGTATAACATGGGGATAATAGTACCCCCTGGAAGGGTGGTCGTGAGAATTCTATACATGCAAATCACCTGTGTGGACTACAATTTCTAATTTCCTGCCCAATCTCCTCACTATCAGAAGATGATCTTCTTTCTGCTTCATGGAGAAAATTAGAGGGTACAAAGGTAATCTCACCAGTTCTTTTTCATAGATTTGTCTCTTGTCCCTTTACCACTTTCTTTTCTTTTTTAAAGATTTTATTTATTTAATTAATTAATTTTATTTATTATATGAATGAGAAAGAGGGAGCACAAGCAGCAGCAGAGGGAAAAGCAGGCAGACTCACTGCTGAGCAGGGAACCTGGCCGCACAGGGCTCCATCCCAGGACCCTGGGATCATGACCTGAGCCGCAGCCAGACGCTTCACCGACTGAGCCACCCAGGCGCCCCTCTTTACCAGTTTCTTGCTGTTGCTCCTATTCAAAGACACCAGGAGCTTCCTAGCTGCCAAATCCAGTTACCCCCATGTCAGTCCTCATTCTGCTTGCCCTCTCTGCTGCATTAACAAGTTGACTATTCTCCTTGAACCGTTTTGCTTTCTTGACTTCTCTGAAGCCACAATTTCTAGTTCACTTCCAGCCTTTTCTTTCTTTCTTTCTTTCTTTCTTTCTTTCTTTCTTTCTTTCTTTCTTTCTTTCGGTTTTGGGTTTCCTTTATAGCTGGCATATCATGGAATGCAAGGTCAATAGAAAAAAAGCAGTGGTGAGTCGGTTCAGCTCGTGATTCAAGAAGCAAGCCAAAAAAACAACCAAGACCAATACTGTGAAGACACAGAAGCCCAGAAGGGGCTGTGCCAGAAGCTGTAACAGAGCTGGAGCCGAGAATCAGGAGCTAGAGATCGCCGCTAAGGTAACTGGAGATAAGAAACAGGGAGAAATACCTAATGTGATACAACTCTGTTTGCTGGACCTCTGTTTGCTGGACATCCTTTCATTTTTACCTGGCGCTGTTTTTACAGGTGGGCACAGAAATAGCATCTTAACAGGACTGCCAAGTTACCATCCACTTTCTTTCCTCTCGGGCTTGTAAATGTTGTTTCCTAAAGTCCTACTCCTTGGACTTCTCCTTCAATACACACGCAGCCTGGATGATCTCATGCAGTCTCCTTTTAACTACCTGGTTTTCTTACAGTTTCAGACCCTCTAATGGGCATATGTATCTAGCTGTCCCGCAGTACTTGAAGCTCAGATGTCTGCCTTGCACTTGGTATCTTCTTACACTGTTCCCCCCTTCGTTTGTGGCCTCACCCCCATCCAGTCTCTCATATTAGAAACCGCGATGCCGTTCTTCACTTCTTTCTCTTTGCTGACATCCAGTAAGTTGCCAAGACTTCTAAAAATAATTAATGAGAATTTACTACTACTACCGCCCCTACCGTGGCTGTCTTTTTATCTAGCCCTTGAGCTAAGCACTCTTCTAAGCCCTTTCTATCTATACATTACCTCATCTAATCTTCATAATAGCCTTTAATACTAGCTTGTGGGTGCTGTTATTATCTCCGTCTTAGAGATGAAAAGTCTGAGGCTCGGATATTTGAATTATTCTCTTATGTTTTAAACAGCTTGCTCCAGTTACACAGAATTGAATCCGGGTATTTTAACTACAGATCCTGCTTTCTCCATCAGTATGTTCTGCTTCTGGGTTTCTCACGACCAAGTCTCCCAAATCTAGCCCCTCCTTCCGCTACAGCTGCACAAGTTCACATACCTGAGCTCCAAAAGCCCATGGATTTGCATTGGAACCCTGGGGCCCCGGCTGCTCGGTGACTTTGGACAGGTTACCTTCTCTGCCTTTGATTCCTCAACGGTAGAGGTAGGTACTAGCTACATTACAGGTTGATTCTAGGGTTTAAAATGAAATAATATACAGAAAAAACATAGAATAAAAGCATAGGTAACCCATCTAAAGCTCTATACACTTAATACACGTAGGTTATGTGACACTTAATACGTTTGTTACTGGTACTATTCTACTCCAGTATAAGCCCTCAAATGTTTTTACTGTGTTTCAAAAGATTTCTAACTGGTCTCCTTGACATTAAGACCCACTAAGTTCATTCTCTCCCTTGTAAGAATTATTCCTTCAAAGTTATATCTGATCATGTCATTTCCCTAAGAGCCTCTAATATTGCTTTTCTCTATGAGTTTGCCTTCTGTGCCATACGAAAGCATCGACTTACAGCGGAACCAACGTCTTAAAACAGAATGGCACCTGTCATTTTTCTCATTCTTTTTCTGCTACTCTCTCAAAAGCAGCACAGCCTTCATGAACACCAAAGTTATTATTTCATGGACATGCAGTCCTTTTGATGCTTTTGGGTCTCTGTTTCCTGTTTTACTATTTACCCTTTTCATCCAGAAAACTGCTTGTCTTCAAGACCCAGTTCCTCGTATCTTCCCCTAAGTCAAAATCAAACACTCCTCTGTGCTACTAAGAGTACTTTATTCATAGTACATATCATGCCAAATCTGAAATTACTGAATTGCAATTACTTTCCCCAGGGTAAAGACCATTCCCAAATAAAAATCAATCAAATTTGGTGTGTGTTGCACAGGATCTGGTACATTGCCCGCAATCATTATACATCACTGAATGAATACATGATACCTAAAAGAGTCTTAGAGTTGACAGGTCTTTTCACATGCTTAACCTGTTTTCATCACATTAGCATAATATGTAAGCATAAGGTTGTTTGGCTACAAGAGGCTATGTTATTATCAACTGGGACTTATTAAACTTCTCCAACATTTTCCCCAACTGCAGAGCTTTAAAAATCACATAAAAACAACCACCAAAATTTTTAGAAATAAAGGCACATGTGAGCACTGCTTGTGTTTTAAGAACAAGATAATTATACAGATCATGACAATTACCTGTGGTTATTGGTAAATATGTTGCAGCTTGGTAATTGCACTCTTCTTCAGGTTCAGACTAGGATGTTCCTCTCATTTGCCATGGAAGCTGCTATTTAAAGAGTCAGGCTAAAACCTGGAATGAAAGGAACTTTCTGGAATTATAGCAGTATGTCCGAGTCTTAGCAGTTTCCATCCATTTCTCTCATGTGGCAATAATAATCAATTCAATTAAATAATTTAAAATCAGTAAGTTCTATTTTTTCCCTGAATTCCTTGGAAAGAGCTGAGCCAGAGTAATGAGGAAAAGCATTGATTTGCAAACTAGAGTAGTGTTTATCAAAATGTGAGTAATGACTCATTAGCGGCACATGAAATCAATTTAGCGTGTCACCCCAGCAATTAAAAAAAAAGGAATAGAATAGAAAATACTGCAATGTGCTGCATAGCTAAGAGTATGTTGTTTTGTAAAATCTTTGTTACAGCTGTGTGTGTGTGTGTGTGTGTGTGTTTACTGGGTTGTGATGTAAAATGTATTTCCCACTATGGTATACATCTCCCACTGGACTGGGAAGTCATTTGAAAGCCACCACCCTACAGGACACAGCAATATTGTTCAAGGAGTGGGATCACATCCAAGTACCCACTTAATAAAATTGGTTTAATAACTTGATAACATTGTAATCATGCTCCTCTTGGGGCCCCAAGCCCTAATTACATAATCATAATTCCAAAAGCATAATCAACACCTGATTCATTCACCAGACTTGGCTTCAAATAACATTTAATTATTTCCAAAGTCAAACCCATCTCTGAGAGATGCATATTCACTACCACAGAAACTATGCCAAAAAATTTGCCATAGATTCTGAAGTCAATACCAAAAAAGCAATTTGAAAGATATTTTCAGCAAAAGCAACATCACTGAACTCAGACTCAGAATATCATTTTCCAGGGCTACTCCTGAAGTTTCTGTTTGCATATTTATCACATTTAATTATAATTGTATAATTTTCTCCCAATGAGACTGAGTCCCTATCACAAAGAAACCGTATTTTATTATTTCTGTATTCTAATGCCTGTGTGTGTGAGTGTGTGTATATATATATATATATTCTAGTACATAAGAGACATTTAATAAATGTTAGGAAGACAGTACTCATTTGGATAAATGTTCTGAAACTTAATGAGTGAGTCAAAGTCAGAGCAAATGCTAAGGATATTCTTGCTTCTTGCCCACTTTAAAGAATATACTTCTTATAGTCTCTCAGCCTACAAAATAGGACTTTATTGGAATTTAAAATTCATAACTTTTTAAATCAATGGAATAACATTTAAAACAAAATGAGATACTATTTTGATGTCACATTATCATGGACGCAGTCAGGGAAATGAGCACTGTCAGGTGATGTCTGTGATAGGGAAAACGGAAGAAGGTAGTTTGGAAATACATATCAAAAATCTTTAAAAATACTTATTCTATAATGAAAAATTTTGCTTCTAGTTCTTTATGGAAAATTAAGAATCTACAAATATAGATGCAAGGATATTAATCTCAGGGCTTTTAACAATAAAGATGTCTAATACTAGGAGTTTAGTGACATAAATTATGGTGATCCTCACAATAGGACAACATGCAGCCATGAAAAATAATGATGTTCAGTTATACTGGCATAGAAGGGGGCTCAGAAAATACACTGCAGAGAAAAGTAACAAAGTGATAAATTGTAGAATATTGTTTTAAAAATTTCTTTATGAGGTGAAATTCACATGACATAATTAAACATTTTATAGTGAACAATTCAGTGGCTATTTAGTACATTCACTTTATTGGTCAACCACCACCTCTGTCTAGTCCCAAAACATTTTCATCACCCCAAAAGGAAACGTGTACCCCTTACTTTCCAATTCCACCCCCCCACCCCTGCCAATCTCAGGTAATCACGAATCTGCATTCTGTCTCTATGGATTTACTTATTCCGGATATTTTGTATATATGGAATCATACATACGTGACCCTTTGTTCCTTCACTTAGCTTAATGTTTTGGAGCCCCATCTGCAGTACTTTATTCCTTTTTATGGCTGAATAATATTCTATTGCATGTATATACCACAATTGGTTTATCTGTTCACGAGTAGATGGACGTTTGGGTTGTGTCCACCCTTTGGCTATTGGGAATAGTTTGCTGTGAACATGGGTGTACTGCAGAATCATTTCAATGAGCTAAGCATTTGCCGGTAGAGAATAAATTCAGGAATGTTAGGAGTCATTATTTTGGGATTATAGATTCATCTTTTTATATTATTAAGATCACTGAGCTTTAGAATTAAGCAGACCAGACGCCATTCCTTCATGTGTAAAGTGAGGAAATAGAACCTCAGATAAAACCGGATTATTATGAAGAGTAGTTGAAATATATACAGAGCACTTAGAAATATGTGGGGGTACAGTGTAAGAACTGAATACATAGTATTTTTTTAACCTTTTGTTTTGACGTTTTGGTTACCTTAATTTAAAATATTTTCCCCTAACGGAATAATACTGGTGTTAAACAGGGTTTTTGTTTTTATTTACGAATGTGTTTGCGTGCTACACACTTAAGATTCTTAGTCCTCTCTGATAGTCATTTGGGCTGATGCCAAAGGCTGCTGGTGGTCTCATCTGATAAGATCACTCTGAGCATAGTTCTACAATGTGACCCTCCCTCTAGGTTTCAATTAAAATGCTTCAAGGGGGGAATTCTCCAGCCGCCTGCCGCAACTCCTCTTCCATGTTAGTCTTTGCTTCAGCGTCGCTTTATAAGTTGCATATGCAACCATCCAGGTTTTTCACATTTTAGTAAATTTACGACAGGGACGGGTGAAGAGCACAGGCTTTCTGGTACACAGCAAGGTAAATACTTTGCCATCCACTTTTTCCAAATATATATAATTTCCTCCAGAATATCTTTGGACTCCCTAGAAAATCTCAGATTTTATTTTTCATTGTAAACTCAAACTTCTTTGCCAAATATGCACAGCTTGAGCACAGAAGGTTAAGGAGCCCGCAGGGCACCTCGCCGGGTTTGGGGAGCCCGAATCGGCGTCTGCAGCCCCCGAGCCGCCCCAGCGCGGGAGTTTCGAGGACAGCCCGGGGACAGCTGGGTGTCACGTGGGGCGGCCGCGCGGGGACAGGCGCCTGGGGTTCGAGTGCCCCCGGGAAGCGGCCGCCAAGGAGCCGCATCCCCGGAGCCCAGGCCCGGGCGTTCGTCTAAGGCCTTGCGGGGAGGGGAGCCGGTCCGCCCGCGGCCGCACAGGTGTCCGGGTGGCGGCGCCCGGGCCCCACCGGTGGGGCGGGCGGGAGGGATGGGCGCCGCCCGTGCGCGGGGGCCGGGGCCCGAGGGGGAGGTTCCCGCGAGGTGGTTCTCCGGCTCCTCCTCGGCGCTCAGGTTTCCTCTCCCGCCCGCCGGCTGCTGGCTGCGGCGCCGCCTCCCTCCCCCCCACGGCCGGGCCCTCTCTGCGGCCTCTGCCCGCCTCGCCCCCGCCCGGGCCTCCTCCCGCTTTCTCTCTCCGCTTCCCCTCGAGCCTCCGGAGGAGTCCGCAGCCGCGGGGCGCCCGGGAAGATGGCGGCGGCGGGAGGCGGCGGCGGCGAGGGGGGCGCGGGCCTGGGCGGCGCGGCGGGGCCGGGGCTGGGGTCGGGGTCGGGGCCGCGAGGGCCTGGCCCCTCCGCCGGCGCGAGCGAGGACGCCCGGGGCCCCGCGCCCAGCGCGCTGCACCCCGAGGAGGTCGCCGCGCGGCTGCAGCGGATGCACCGGGAGCTGAGCAACCGCAGGAAAATCCTGGTGAAAAACCTGCCCCAGGACAGCAACTGCCAGGTACGAAGACAGCGCTGGGAGGCGACCCGTCCCGGGGGCATCGGGGCAGGGCTCCGGTGGGAAGCTGCCCCGAGGCATCCAGGCTCATGCCCGGCGCCTTGGAACGGTCGAGAGGACGAGGGGGGTCGGTGCGGAGTTAGAACTGTCTGCCGCTTTTGCAAAGGTTTCTGAGCCTGCGGTCCCCCTGCGAGGGTGGCAGATTGGGAAACTGAGGCTCTGAGAGGCGAAGCGGCTGGTCCAAGGTCACGGGAATCCGGGGAGACTGTCGTTAGCCTGCCCCGTTCTTTTCTTCCCCTGTGGCCCTCGCGTGTGGCGGGGGAGGAGAAGGGGTTGCGGGAGTAGTAGGGGAAAGTAAGCGAAGGAGAGTGGAGGTGAGCCGTGGAGCACAGTTTTTGGGGGCCAAGTTTTCAGTGCCTTGAGAGGGGTGGAGGGTCCCTCCGGGGTCCTCCGGGCTTGGGTGTGCCATGGGGGGCGGGGTCATGGGAAAGCTGGAAGTGAGTTTTGCTGTTGCAGAAGCACTTGCCCAAGTTTGTATGGAAGGACTCTTGTCCCCCCAGTTTACCAAGGCCCCGAAATGGAGAGGTTAACGCTGAGCTTTGGGGAACCTTGCTGCCGCCTCTGCCATGCCAACTACTGAAGGATTTGTTACTCAGTGACTCGAGGCTTAAAGATAGGCTACTTTGTGTCTTTGATCCAGATTAAGTGGTAACTGTTGCTTCAAGATTAGAAACTTCGCCTCGCCTCGATTGCCATAGTCTACTTGCTCATTGCAGAAAAGCGAGAAAATACAGAGAAGCACAAAGGGGAAGAATAGAAATCACCTGTATTTCTTTTTTTTCCCTCTTTTTACTTGAAGTGTAGTTGACACACAATGTTATATTAGTTTCAGGTGTTCGACATAGTGGACAATTCCAAACGTTAGGCGTTGCTAACCACCATGTTACCATCTGTCACCATACAAAGTTATAACAATGTTATTGACTAGTTTCCCGATGGTGTACTTCCCGTGCCCGTTATTTACTTTTTTTATAATTGGAAGTTTGTGCCTCTTAATCTCCTTCACCTGTTTCACCCATCCCCCCCCCACCCCCATCCTTCTCCTTTCTGGCAACCACCAGTTCTCTTGTGTCTGAGTCTGTTTCTGTTTTGTTTGTTCTTTTGTTTTTTAGATACCATGTATAAGTGAAATCATATGGTATTTGTTTTTTTCAGTCTGATTTATTTCACTTAGCAGAATACCCTGCAGGTCCGTCCATGTTGTCCCCAATGGCAAGGACATATTTCCGTATTTCTCATAAAGACAGCCATTGTTAAATGTGAGATATTATCCTTCTCCCTTTTCCTGTGCCTATGTATACATATGTATTTTTGTTTCACCACATAAAAAAAAAAAAAAAGGAAAAGAGAGAGACCATGTCTTTGTACTTCAGGGTTTCTTAATTGTCTAGATGTTCATGTATATTTCATATATAGCTTGAGAATTTATGTATTTTGTTGCGATGGGGGAGAGTGGGCTGTTCTGATAGTGGCAGATTTGGGCCTATTTATGTAGTTCCTCCTGTAACAGGATACAGGGAATTGCAAGTGGGCTAGCAATTATTGCAGGACAGTTCTTCCATAAGACCCATAAAATAATGAGAACAATGCCTCATTATTATGCAATTAGATCTTACCATAAATGAGAGCATATAACCTTATAATCTATATGCATGAGGGGCCATTTTGTTTGCAAAAGCGATGTAAAGAAGTCTGTCAATGCAGTGTATCTCATTCCTCTGTCGGCTCTTTCCATTAGTGTCCTCTTCCCATCTGTCAGGTAATATTTTGTGATGCTACCTATAAGAACACCTGCAATGGACTGATTTCATAGAAGCAAATTTCTCCTACCCATAAAAATAGAAGACAGCAAGGGGGCTTAGAAAGAGAGAGGTGGCATTAAAAAGAAAAAAGAAGGAACAGCAGCTCTGTGTATAGATAATCTAGGAAAAGCGAGATGGAGAAGTGTCTTATTTTTGTAGAGTGTCGCCTATTTTTGTTATATTTCCTTGCATTCTAAAAATATTTAGACACAACATTCTAGATAGTTGGCTGTATCCTTGTTTTGCTGTTGGTATCTTTCTCATTTCCCTTATTAAGAGACATGAAAAAATATCAAAGGGTCTAAAAAAAGGAACAGTTTTAATTACTTGACATTAGTGATGGATGGAGGTTTTATGAGAATTATACTGATTTCTGTTTTTGAGATATCCTTTCTCTGCTATGAATTTATGTTCGCCCTAAATCTTAGGGTTTTCTGTAAGGTAGCAAGCATAAGCTATTGAATAAAATTGGTATAAGATCTACATGTCTAGATGAGTCTTTTACTGCCAAGTAAAGTATCTTAAATTTTTATGTTAAGTTAAAATTCTTATGCCATATTTTTTTGAGAATTGAAGAATTGCATCTAAGAGCAAAGAAAAGTTGTTAGGATCTAGAGATTAGTTTCTAGACTTGTTCTAGCATTTTTTCCTATGATTTATATTATAAAACATTGTTTTTAATATTTCTGATGTGTAGTTTTAAAATCTAAACATATCAGTGCAAAGATAACATCTGAGTAGTGTTTTTTCTGTCATCTCCTGTACTTGTATCTTTGCTAGTTTTCTGCTCACAATCATAACTACGTGGTCTGTGTTAAGTAAGTAGAAGAGACCAAAGTATGCTAATTTTTAAAGGCAATTAAAAGACAGTCTTTAGATTAATTAGACTGAGCATTGCTATTTTTATTGGTTGAATAAAATTAATGTATACTTAATCTACTCTAACTTCTAATAGTTTCATAAATACATTTTGCAAGGATTTTTTATATTTTATCTTTTATTTCCCTTCACAATTCTAATGTCTAATTCTGATGTCTTTCTTAGTGGCTGCATTTTACTGTCAACTTAGAAATGAGGGTTTAACTTGAATTTTATGTTGTGCCTTTTAGCATTTATTACTTGGCTAAACTACCTATTTATTCCTTGTGAAATAATTAACATGATTTAAGACAAAGTTACTACTCTTTGTTCAGTTGTGAAGTAATCAGATATTTTAAATATCAAATTCCTGTTCTTTTCTAGAAGACTCTGTAGGTTCATTCATTCATTTATGCTAGAATATTACATGAAGGATTGAGGCCATTCCTAACTTTAGTTCTCAAGTGGTATAGTGATGTCTCTAGAAAAGTTCCATTGGTAACAGATTAGTAGGAGCCCAATAATATTCTTTAAACATTTTTAAAACATGGGTGTTTCCTTTATTAAACATGATTTTTATAAATTTTACTCAAATTGTAACTTTTGGTAAAAACAGCTCTTAAAAACTGCCTCATTTAATAGTTACTGTGCTGTCAGGTGCTGTCTGGTTGGCCTTCTACGCTTTCTCGAATCCTCCTAGCCCTTTGTGTTTTCATAGTCTCAGCTCTGGTTCATGTGCCTTTTCATCTCTTGCCCTGTTACAACTTTTCGTTTATCATCTACCCTCATCATTGTCCTGTGTCTTACGTTTTAGCCCCTCCTGCTTACTGCTTCCCCTGAGAAAACTCCCCCAAGGCACAAATCCAATCACATCACTCTCCTGCAAAAAAAGAAAGAAAGGAAGAAAGAAGGGTTTGGCTCTACGTTCCCAGCACTGCTTCTCAAACTCTTCCTCAAATGTCCCTCAACATATCTCTTTTCCTCAAATTGTAAGGAATAGTGAGGCTCAATTAGCCTACCCCAAGAATGAAATTGCTTTGAAGCGTCATGTTCTGACTGAAACATTCTTATTAATTTTATATTCTATTAGTAAACTTGGATTTAATGTAAAAACGGTGACTTAAACTTGTTTCCCTGTCCTCCAGATTTTTTTTTAATAAACTTGACACTTATGGAAGATGCATCTATTTATCCTCTGGTTTTCCGCACTCCTTTATTACCGGGAGTCCTCAGACCTCGGTTTGAAAAGCATGACATAATAGGATAGAAATCTAAGACTCTAGGCTTTTTGTGACTTGGCCCCTGCCTACGTTTGCAGTCTCATTTCTTCTGAGTCCTACATGTTCTTCTGAGTCTTCTAGTTTTCTCAAGCTACTTAGACCCCCAAATACCTCAGGCCTCTGTGATTTGGATATTTATAGTCCTGTCTTGGTTTATGTTTTGGTATGTAATTATAGTAATTTATGAATAACATTTGTAGTAATTATAATTACAGTGAACAGTCATAATGTCGAGAACACTGGTTCTTATTCAGAAGAGTCATTGTGAATGTGCGCGTGTGAATAGTCTTTTGCGGCTCTGAACTTAGAAATTCGATTTAAGGTGATGTCCTCATATGTGGTTTTTATCGCCCTTCCTGTACATTTTTATATTTGTTGGTTCACCTCGTTATGTTTCAATAGAGTTGTTACTGGGGTTTCAAAATGGAGAAGACAGTGGCATTAACTCCCTATGTTACTTGAATTCACTTTTTTCCTAACATGTTGGGTACATGTACATGTGTTTTGTTCTTGTGTTTATTTTAGAATCTGAAGGAGATTTTCTTGTGTAATTAAGAGAAAATGTAAAGTGCTTAGGGCTAACAGCCAGGATCTGTAATAGAAGAAACTTTCTCTTGTCTCACTCTGGGCATTATTAGCTTTCATTGCAAAGTGCTCTATTGTAATAGTTAATTGGGAAGCTTGATGGTTAATTCACAGACGTCCATTCGAAAGCCTAGTATTGTCAGCTGAGTACTTTTTAGAATAACAAACCACCTAATGTAGAAAACTAAGCCTAGTATTGTCAGCTGAGTACTTTTTAGAATAACAAACCACCTAATGTAGAAAACTAAGCCTAGTATTGTCAGCTGAGTACTTTTTAGAATAACAAACCACCTAATGTAGAAAACTCCAGTTGATTTTCTTTTTAAAATATACCTATTGCTGTTTTTCTTTCATACTGGTCAAAAACCAGTAGAATTTTCTCATGTACATTTTTTTTTAACTGTGAGATTTTTTAAAAGTACATTGTTTGGTTTCTCTAATACTATATTCAGTAATTCCTGCCTCGTTTTGTATTGGGCTGTTGTTCACGTTTTCCTGATAATACTGGGATGTTTTTGTATTTTGAAATTATTCTTTTTCTTATCAAGAATGCCATTTTGCTTACTTCCAAAAGTTACTTTTCGTAGTTTGCACGACTTAACAGCTATCATTTTCTAATGCAGTTAATCAGAATTTCATGATGAGTCGTACCCCTTTTCTGCATGTTTTATTCTATTCCCAGTGTAACAAGGACATTGAAAGCTGCTAGAGGAACATCTAGCTTTCCGGGTCGCCACTGGCTCGATAAGTTTCTAGTCTTGGCAGGAGTTCTTGAAAAGCGTTTCAGCAAGGCTTGTTCTCTGATCCGAAAACGTTGCCACGAAGAGCAGTGCTTTGTGCCCAGCATCACAGTGCCGTGTGTTACCACAGTCCAAAGAAGTCTCAGGTGGTTTATAGACCATTTCCCAAGTAATGAATAGGTTATGCTTATAAATTCTTTTTTGGAGTCATACCATGTTTTCCCATAGAAGAATATGGTAGATGGTATTTAGTGCTGTTGGTTTGCGTTTTAACATGATTTAAGCTATGGTGTTTCTGAAATTTAAGCTGAACTCTAAATAATACAATAACGTCTAACGAGCTTTATGCAGGAACAGAGATGCTCCCGGCTTCAAATCATTGATGGGTGCACCTGTGCCTTATGGCAGCGCTCAAGAAAGAGCTGTATTTAAGACAATTACTCTTTAAAAAAAAAAAAAAGATTTTATTTATTTATTTGACAGAGATAGAGACAGCCAGCGAGAGAGGGAACACAAGCAGGGGGAGTGGGAGAGGAAGAAGCAGGCTCCCAGTGGAGGAGCCTGTTGCGGGGCTCGATCCCATAACACCAGGATCACGCCCTGAGCCGAAGGCAGACGCTTAACGACTGAGCCACCCAGGTGCCCCTAAGACAATTACTCTTTAAATAAACAAGATTCTGAACATCAGGGAAGCAACAAATCCTCTCCGATGGAAGGCTGTTGCTGAAAGGAACCCCTCTGACCCCCTGAGTTTCGCCTCTTACGGCTTGTGTTTGCACGTACCCCCTACCGTAGGGCTGGCTGTCCCTAGGGGCTACCAGAGCCCGTTTCTTATTTGTGGGCAGAAAGTTTCATGCTTAGCTCTCCTTAGACCAGCTGAAACAGGCAAGTAAAGGAATGTTATTTTTTTTAAAGATTTTCTTTATTTGAGAGCAAGAGAGAGGGGAGGAGCATGAACGAGCTCGAGCAGGGTGAGGGGCAGAGGGAGAAGCAGATACAGGGCTTGATCCTGGGACTCCGAGATCGTGACCTGAGCTGAAGGCAGACGCTTAACCGACTGAGCCACGCAGGCACCCCAGGAATATTAAAATGTAGATAAAGAAAACAAAATGATCTATGAATTTAAATGTTCTATAATCGCTTATCTGAAACCTTGGCTCTGTTTGTATTTTGTTGGCTTAGGGAGGTAATTGCCTTACTCTAAGGGGACGATATGCTCTGTGAGGGGTAAAAGTGAAAAGTGGGAAAGTCAGAACACTAGTCTGTATATTTTGGCTTATAGTTGTCTGCAGAGGATTGTCCTTAGTTGCTGTGCTGAATGTCTTTCCTTTGTTCCTCCAGATCTGTCTCCATCCTTCTCACCTGCTCTGTGTCCTGGGAGGCTTATCTTACTGTGGAGTGCGCTAAAAAGGCTCTCTCCACCTCTGGTTTCTAGGTTGCATTTGGCCAGAGCCGCCAGTGGGAGATCAAAGGGTGGAGGAGAAATAGATTGGAGCATTTATTCACCGCGCTCCCTTTCTGCCTGGATACCTTGGGTTGCTGTTTCCTCTTTCAAAGGTCACAGTTCTTTCCAGTGGGGCTCTCTAAGCAATTAAGCTCTCAGGGTTGTTGTCATCATTGCCTTGCCTCCTTAGGCTTAGGGGTTATAGGGGACTATTGCTAACCATAGGCTTTTTAAAAGCCTTTGTAGGTAGTATCTTTAAAAAAAACTCTCTCCAGTTACTTAGTTTTTGAGTATGCCATATGTTTCTTGCCGAGAACCCAATGCTGTCACCTACCCAGTCTCCTTTCTTTCTCTTGTCTTTCCTAATAGCACCCAGATTTTTCCTTTGAGGCTCTACTCCTCCCTCGTTATTTACCAACTTCTATGGGTTGGGTCAGTGGGATAGAGATTACCCTCATCTGTTTGGGTGACATAAACCAACAAACAGGGTTCTCCTCTTTTGACATTAGAATTGGATAAAGTATGGGCAATAACCTGGCCCTAAGCCAGTCAGTATGTCAGAGTCTCTTGGCCATAGTGATTGTTTCAACCCAATATAGTAAGAAGCTTAGGACTTTTGTTTGCTTGTTAAGGTAGGGAATTCTCTTTCTTGCCACTGGATACGAGTACAGAGACATATTGCCCTGACCGCAGCTGGCAGTCTGAGGACAGAGCAGACGTCTAAAGGAAGACTGACCTGAAGGGAAAAAAATTAGACAAGCTGGACTGGAGTCCTGATCAAACTATATCTGAAACTTACCTCTGGATTTCATAGTTATACAAGCCACTAAATTCTTTTTATTTCATGGATTTCAAGTTGGGTCTTACGTTACTACCAACCAATAGTATCCTAATACAGAATTTTGATTAAAAAAAAAACAACAACATAAGATCTCAGTATTGGAAGGGGTGGTAGAAGACATTTTATCTAACTCTTCTGCTTACTATGTAAATCTAATTTAGAGTTCGCGACACATGAAACCTTACACACTTAACACCTTTACTTTCAAAGACATCACTGCCTGGTAAGGTATTCTGCTTCATCTTCAGACAGCTTTGTTATAAATATCTTATTTATACTGAATATATAAAATTAATTTCCCTGAAATTTTGATTTCTTGATTTAACTTCTCTCTTCCCATAACACAGAGAATTTGTGGTATTGATTTTTAACTTACAAGTTCAATTCTTTCAAACCACTAGTTTTTAGGATATGAGTCCAAATTTCCTCACAGTCTTACTTGTTTTCCCCTGGAAACACACCACTGCCATTTTGACATGGTATCTCTTAAAACAGGAGCATGGTTGTCTAATTGAGATCTTCCTGTAATCCCTCTGCCAGAACAAATTTCTCTTTCCTCTGGATATCCATAACAATGATAACAAATTTTGTTCATTGGGTACCTATTATTGCCAGATGCTGTGTGTTGTATTTTGTTTACATTTGTTTACATTGTACTTAATCCTCAAGACTGTAAGATCGGAATTTCTCATTCCCATTTTATTGATAGGGAAACAGATGCAAAATTAATGCCAAGAAGTTTGTGCAAGGTCATTCAACTAATTAGCAGTAGAGCTCGGACAAGACTAATGTTGGTTTGATTCCAAAGCTCATATTCTTATCCTATGCTATATTATAATTGCAATTCCCCTTTGCACACATTGTAATGTGTTTCAAAGGACAGGGATTGTGTAACATTTACCTTTGTATCACAAATACTTCACCTAGAACCTGACACATTGTTCCAAGGGAAATTTAAAACAGAAAGGAACGACCCGCCTACTTTGTTCTAAAATGTTAGACTTCTATTAATATGTTTGACACACTGAAACCCTCAGGATTGATTTGTAAAATGAACAAATTTTGCATTGTAGGGTTGTGCTGGCTTTTTTTGGCAGTGATGTTACCCCACTACTTATAGTAATTCAGGTGACTGTTTATGGCTTATGAATAGGTTGGAAGCCATAAACCCTCCCTCCAGGAGAGCACCGATATTCATAGACACACAGTGATTTGCATGTAATTTCAAGGGATTATGGATCTCTTGTAACTTATGCCTGATCGCACTGGGGAAGTCAGGCCCACGTTGAGAAGTGCCTTTCCAGACGAATGTAATTGGATCACCTGAGCACAGATCACTTGAGCAGATCCAGAGCTGCTGCTTGAAGAGTTTTCATCGGAAACTGTTGTGGGCCACATTTATGCAAAGGTGGGGGTGATCCTCCATCGGGCAAAAATATAAATCAGGCTCCCTAATTTTCTTTCTTAAAAAAGTCAACTGTGTTGCTTCGTGTTTGATGTGAAAGCTCATTGTTCTCTGGTCACCCAGCAGCACCAACTGATATTTTTAGGCACTGTGCCTGGCACAGAGGTTTACAAGGAATTGCAGTGTATTATTTTCCCCCTAACGTTTACTAAACGTCCAAAATTGTTTCTCTTTAAAACATGGGAAGACTGATGTGCTGTCCAGTGTTCTTCACAATAAGTATTTACCGATAAGAAACAAAGTTTCTCACTTTTGTTGGATTTCTGAGTCCCTAGCTCATTGTGAGCCCCCAAACTTGTTTTTTATGCATTTTGTGCTTATTTACTGTCATTAGCTTTAGGTGTGTGAGCTTAGTCCTCACTTCCCTATGCTTGTACATTTTGTTTGAAGCTTTCTGTTACATGTGTGTTACCACCGGAGTGCCGAAGTAGCATTAGAATTCATCGAATCTGTTGGTGCCTGTGTCAACTTTGCCTCGCATCCTACCGCCTTGCGGTACCCCGTCACACCCTTTGTGCCCCAACCAACTGGGTTTTATATCTTTCCCCCTCAACCCGCTACTGTGATTATCTGCTCTTAGCTCCCTGCTTGCTTTTATTTCCTGGACTTTGTATTTTCTATTGCCACAAGTTTAACTGCTTTTGATTCCAGATTAGCCTCCATGACTCTGACTTTCAACCCTGTGGACTTTTTACAGCCTAATCTAGAATAAAGGAAATGGCGATAAACAAGAACATATGAATCTGGGAAGTTTTAAATTTTGAGATAAACTTACAGAAAAGTACAATACAAAGAACTTTTTTCCCCCTGAACTGTTTGAGAGTGAATGCTGACATGGCGCTTTACCACCCTGAGTGCTTTATTGTACAAATTTGGGCATTGTCTAGCATAGACACATCACTACCATCAAAGTCAGAATACCTGCCACCTAATCCTTGGATCACATTTAAGTTTTGCTAGTTGTCCCATGAAGGTCTTTCATAGTGAAAGGATCCAGTTCAGAATTATGTATTGCACTTAGTTGTGTCTTTTTAATCTTCTTTAGTCTGGATTAAGTCCTTAGTCTTTGCCTGACTTTTATGACCTTGATCCCTTTGAAGATGATAGGCCACTTATTTTGTAGACTGTCCTTCAATTTGGGGTTGCTGATGTTTTTCCACGATTAGATTCAAGTTACGTATCCTTGGCAGGATTATCACAGGGCGGTGCACGTTTTAGATTTTGGCCCATTGTTGATAAAGTTAACTTTGATCATTTTGCTTGATTTTTATTAAAGTGGTATCTGCCAGGCTTCTCCATGCAAAGTTTTTTACCTTTGTAACTGGTAAGGATTTTAAAGGGGGATACTTTAATTAAGACTGTGTAAATATTCTGTCCCCTTTCAAGTGTTCAATTTATTTACTAATTTATTTTTAAAAAGGCTCACAGATTCCTATGTTGCTCAATGAGTTATACTTCATTAATATGATTACTTATTTTCATGCTTAAATTGTTTTAGATTTGGGCAGTGGGAGCTTCTTCAAGCTGGCTCCTATGTCCTCTTTTAAATTCTTTTATTTTTAGATTTAAAGAAAAAACTGCAAAGATAGCACAAAGAGTTCCCATATATTCTTTACCCAGTTTCCAGTCATGTTATGTCTTAAATACCCAAGGTACATAATCAGGACTAAGACATTAATATTAGTACATTATTATCAACTGAACTTCACACTTTGGATTTCATTAGTTTTCTCACTTAACGTCCTTTTTCTGTTCCAAGATCCAGTTCAGGGTGCCGCATGGCACTCAGTCATTATGTCCCCTTAGTCCCTATTCTCCACCAATTTCTCAGTCTTTCCTTGTTGTTCTTTTTTGTAAGGGTTTGTTTATTTTTTTATTTATTTAAGAGCGAGAGCATGCACAAGCATGGGGGAAGGAGCAGAAGGAGAGGGACAAGCAGACTCTGTGCTGAGTGTGGAGCCTGACACGAGGCTCAATCCCATGACCCTGAGATCATGATCTGAGCTGAAATCAAGAGTCAGATCCTTAACTGACTGAGCCACCCAGGTGCCCCAGTCTTTCCTTGTTTTATGTGATCTTGACAGTTTGGGTCAGATATCTTTTAGAATGCCTCTCAATTTGGGTTTGTATGATGTTTTTCTCATGAGAGATTCAGGTTATGGACTTTCGGTAAGAATTCCACAGAGGTGAAGTACACTTCTGATCACATCATTTCAATGGAAACGTGACTTACTACCGATGATGTTAACCTTGGTCATTTGCTTAAGGTGATGTCTGCTCCATCACTCCTGTAAAGATACCTCTTTTCCCATTCCAATTCCTTGGAAACAAGTCATCAGTTCCAGCACACACTTATGGAAGGGTCTGATGTCCTTGTGACATGTCCCCATCATTTGCTGAGTACTTTGTTTTTAAACATTAGATGTGACTTATTTTGCACTTTCTGTGCTCCAGCCCTAGAATCAGCCTTTTCATGAAGGCACCTGTTGTGGACTGAATGTTTGTTTTCCTCCAGATTCATATGTTGAAGACCTAACCCCCAGTGTGGTCATATTTGGAGATGGGGCTCCTGTGGAAGTAATTGAAGTTAAAGAAAAAGGTCCTAAGGGTGGGGCCCTGATCCAGTAGAAGTACCCTCAAAAATTAGTTGACCATAGAGTTGAGGGTCCATTTCTGGGTTCTCTATTTTGTTCCATTGATCCATGTGTCTGTTTCTGTGCCAGTACCATTCTGTCTTGATGATTACAGCTTTGTAACATAGCTTTAAGTCTGGCATTGTGATGCCACCAGCTTTGCTTTTCCTTTTCAACATTCCTCTGGCTATTTGGGGTCTTTTCTGGTTTCATACAGATTTTAGGATTATTTGTTTTAGCTCTGTGAAAAATGTTGATGGTATTTTGATAGGGATTGCATTGAATGTGTAGATTGCTCTGGGTAGCATAGACATGTTAACAATATTTATTCTCCCAATCCATGAGCATGGAATGTTTTTCCATTTCTTTGTGTCTTCCTTGATTTCCTTTGTAAGTATTCCTAGGTATCTTACAGTTTGAGTGTAGTTGTAAATGGGATCGATTGCTTAATTTCTCTTTCTTCTGTCTCATTTTTGGTGTATAGAAATGCAGCTGATTTCTGTGCATTGATTTTATATCCTCCCACTTTGCTGAATTCCTGTATGAGTTCTAGCAATTTTGGGGTGGAGTCTTTTGGGTTTTCCACATAAAGTATCATGTCATCTGCGAAAAGTGAGAGTTTGACTACTTCTTTGCCAATTTGAATGCTTTTTATTTCTTTTTGTTGTCTGATTGCTGAGGCTAGGATTTCAAGTACTATGTTGAACAGCAGAGGTGAGAGTGGGCATCCCTGTCATGTTTCTGACCTTAGGGGAAAAGCTCTCTCAGTTTCTCCCCGTTGAGAATGATATTCACTGTGGGCTTTTTATAGATGGCTTTTATGATATTGAGGTATGTTCCCTCTATTCCTACACTGTGGAGAATTTTAATCAAGAAAGTGTGCTGTATTTTGTCAAATGCTTTTTCTCCATCTATTGAGAGGATCATATGGTTCTTGTCCTTTCTTTAATTAATGTGATGTATCATATTGATTGATTTGCGAATGTTGAACCATCCTTGCAGCCCAGGAATAAATCCCACTTGGTCATGGTGAATAATCCTTTTAATGTACTGAAAGATAAAAATGTAGTTATCCGAAGGGGCACCTGCACCCCAATGTTCATAGCATCAATGTCCACAGTAGCCAAACCGTGGAAAGAGCTGAGATGTCCATCGACAGATGAATGGATAAAGATGTGTATACACACACACACACACACACACACACGCATGCACACACACACAATGGAATATTACTCAACCATCAGAAAAGATGCCTACTTACCATATACATTGACATGGATGGAGCTGGAGGCTATTATGCTGAGTGAAGTAAGTCAATCAGAGAAAGACAATTATCATATGGTTTTACTCGTATGTGGAACATAAACAGGGAAGAGGACTGCAGGGGAAGGGAGGGAAAACAGAATGGGAAGTCATCAGAGAGGGAGAAAAACCATGAGAGACTCTTAACTATAGGAAACAAACTGAGGGTTGCTGGAGGGGATGGGGTAATTGGGTGATGGGCATTAAGGAGGGCACGTGATGTGATGAGCACTGGATATTATACTCAACTTATAAATTATTGAACACTATATCTGAAACTAATGATGTACTATAAGTTGAGTAATTGAATTTAAGTTAAAAAAAAAAATACCCTCATAAGAAGACACCAAAGAGCTTGCGGTCTGCTATGTGCCTCCTTTCCCTGCCCTAAATATGTGCAAGCTCTGAAGAAAGGCCATGTGAGGATGATTAAAAGTTTATAAGCCATGTTAGGGAGTTCAGATTTTATTTTAAGGGAAATGAGGATCCATTGAAATATTTAAACAAGGGAGCTATGCAATCTGATTTCTAGCTATCAGAAAGTAAAACTGTGTTGGTTTGGTTTCTATCTTTCAAACCTTGTTCTTGGCATGATCCTCATTCCAAGGTTAGGAGGTCGATGATGCAGTAAAGCTTTAGGAATGTGATGGGAATGAATATTTCATAGACTTTATTTTTGTAGTGCTGACACTTAAGATACAATACAGTATAGTAGTTCACTGTGTTTGCTCTGGAGTCTGTTAACTGGGTTTGAGTACCAAATCCATCACATACTATCTATGCTGCAAATCGCTATACTTTCCCAGGCCTCAGTGTCCTCATCTTTAAAATCTGGGTAATAGGGGCACCTGGGTTGGCTCAGTTGGTTAAGCATCCGACTCTTGATTTCGGCTCAGGTCATGACTTCAGGGTTGTGAGATTGAGCCCTGTGTTGTGCTCCGTGCTGGGCATGGAACCTACTTAAGATTCTTTCTTCCTCCCTCTCTTCCCCCTCCAATTTTTCCAAATAAATAAATAAATAAACAAAATTTGGATAATAAAATCCAGCTCATTTGGGCTAAATAGGATTGGAGATAATGTCTATAATGTGCCTAGAATAAAGTGAGCACTCAGTAAATAATGATTATTATTCTGCTTAAAAAAAGCTGATAATTTATTAATTTTTTTTAAGACAAAGTCAGAATGTTCCCCTGGCAAAAAGTTTGTCAAATGAACTTTCCAACAAAGCAGTTACACTGAAATCTGTTAAAAATTTACCCAAGTTAAAACTGACATCACATTTACTCAGCTAATATCATGAAAGATTCTATATGATAGGCCCTGCATTTAGCCAAAAATAAAAAAAGAAAGAAAGAAAAGAAAAGAAAAAAGAAAAGTATTACCTGGTGCAGAATTTGCAAACGCAGTTCCGAGCAAGCAATAGCATATGTAGGTTTGGAGCCTAGAAGAGAGATTTGAAGGTGGAAGTAAGAATTTGGAGGTGACCGGCATGAAGATGGGACTGAAGGCATCTCAATTGATGCAGAAAATGCATTCGATAAAATTTAACACCCATTCCTAATAAAAACTCACAGCAAGCAGGGTTAGAAAAGAACTTCCTCAAATTTGAAGATTATCTAGAAAAACCAAAGTAATTGTATTCAATGGCGACACAGTGAAAACTTTACCCCTGGGATTAGGAATAATGCTGGCATTACTTCCATTCACGTTTGTACTGGAAATTGTGGCTAGCATAATATGGCTAACTGACTCAAAACCGATAAGTAGAAGAACACAGAATGTCTTTATGACTTGGGTAAGAAAGGATTTCTCCAGGCACACAAAACACAAATGGTAAAGGAAAGAATTATAAATTTGGCTTCATTAAAATGACAAATTTCTCTTCACCGGAAAAACACAAATAAAATGACAGACCACATAGTAGGGGAGTATATTTATAATACAGGTCCCAACAAAGAATTAGTATGCAGAATATATTTAAAAAAGAAAAAAGACTCCTACAAATCAATAAAAGGAAAGACGAATACAATAGAAAAATGGCCATCAAATGAGTGTTTTCCAGAAAGGGAAATAAATGGCAAATAATCATGAAAAGATGCCTGTATCAGAGTTCTTCAAAGAAAGGGATTATATGTAATATTTATATTAACATCTATTTATATTATATACAGATATACATAGAACTATTGATTGTGGGAACTGGTAAGTCCAGAATCTGTCAGGTATACCAGCAGTCTAGAAAGTCAGGCATGTGTTGACACTACCATCTTGAGGTAGGATTTCTTCTCTGGAAACTTCAGTTTTTGCTCTTAAGGCCTTCAGCTGGTTAGATGAGGGCCACTTACATTATGTAAGGCTGTCTCTTTTACATAAAGGAAACTGTAGATACTAACCACATGCACAGAGTCCTTCACAGCAACACTTGGATTAATGTTTAATTAAATAACTGGATACTACAGCCAAGTTGACATGAAACTAACCATCACAATGCCCTACCTTTACTAGTCAAGGGAATGCAAATTAAGATCACAGTGAGGTACCATTTTATATTAACTAAACTGACAAAACTTAAGTATCTGGTAACACCAAGCATGGTTCATTATGTATCAGTGGGACTCTCATATACTCTTGATGGGAATGTAAACTGCTAAAACCATTCCAGCAAACAAGTTGGCACTTTCTTACAAAGACGATCATTTGTATGTGTGCAGCCCAGAAATTCCATTCATGCAGAGACTTGTACGTGAACACCAGGAAATACGTAAAATTATAAGAATGTGATAGTAGTTTAAAAGTAAGTAGCAAAACGATCTAGAAACAAACCAAATATTCACTGGTAGAAAAATGGATACATAAATCATACTATAGGTGTAGGATATCAAACAGAGGATATCAAACCGAGGTGAATTAAATGAATGGCCAGGTGGAACATGAGTGAATTTTTGGAACATACTATTGAGTTTAAAAAGCAAGGCACCAAAATAAATAAAAAGGCAAGGCACAGAAGATTAAAAATAACATACCATTTCTCTAAAGCTCAGAACCAGGTAAAACGAATCAACATATTGTTTGGGAATGCATATCTACGTTAGGAACTCCAGCCGTGGGGGAAAGTGACGGGACGGACAGCAAAGGAATGCAGAAGTCAGTGGGACAGTGCCGCTGACGTTCTAGTCTTTAGGTTTGGTGGTGAGTTCCTGGGTGCTTATTTCATCATTATGCCTCATAACTTAATACGTTGCAGATAATCTTTTCATATTTCCAAATCACTTAAAACTTTCAAGGACAATTAGTAAAAATATTTCTTTTTTTTCCCCCCAAAAAAGTGGAATTTGAAAGTAGAGTGCTTTAATCTGTGAAAGCCTTTCTTAGGAAAAAGAAATTAAAAGTTAAGTCAGAGAAGGACTTAGAAGACATTGTGATTCAGGTTTAAAACTAAGGCTGGGTTTCATTGCGGCTGTCGATTCTCTCCCTAGGAAATACTTCCTATGTGCAAAACTTTTCATTCCAGTAAAGGAACAGGAGTAATAAGGAGCATGGTCTGGAAATAGGTTGCTAAAGCTGTCTGATGCTGTAAGTTTTGATGAACTCATCATACTGTAAGAAATTTGTAACTATTCCTGGTCAGAAGGTGCTACTTTGTTCCTTAAAATTAACTTGTAAGTTAATGGAAACATCATAAAGCTAGATTGGAATAGAAAGAGAGCATTTCAGTTGTTCGGGTTCTGTGTGGTGGAGCATAGTCGAATTCTGGCAAATGGTTGTTAGGGCTCTCTTTCAGGTTTTAAGTTTTTAATTTGGCCAACTTACTGAGGCTCAAATTGAGGGGTGACCCACTTTTGCCTGGGTCAAAACAACCAAGACATGGAGGAAAATAATTGTGTGTGTGTTTTTTTATCTTGGCAAGAAGCTTTGTAAGGTTTCCCAGCTGGCAAATTCTGTATTCCACATCTGATGCATAGAAAAGCTACCATGTGAAAGAGGTATTTTAAAAATAAAAAATTTAAGTTGCAGAATACATCTTTGAATACACAGGATCTCTCTCAGGTAATTCAGCTGAACGAGTAACATGTCATTTGTTTACAGATACTTGATAATGTGAAGAGCAGTGTCATGTTTTCTTTGGCATTTGACAGCTGTTAACTAGTGAAATGAGAGATTAGAGTCTGTGCCGCTTAAAGCATACACTGGATCCCTTCAAACACAACTGTGCCACCCTCTATAGTAAGGATTAAATTAGCCGATCGGCAAGATGTATGTGCTATGCTATTGAGAGAGGTCGATCTTCTTAATGAATATACTGTATGCTTCAAGTCCAAAGAAACCCTGAAGCTTGCAAGATAAAAAAAAAAAAACTACCATAGTAAGATGTAGGCTAATCTGTATATTGATCACATTACTGTATAATTCATCAAACCCTATTTTATGAAATTGGTAGTACATATATTTTAAAACATATCTCATATTGACTTACTAATAGAGAATACTAAATTATCAACTTTACCTTTCTCTAATTTCTAATCATAGGTGATTTTTTTTTCCACCCAGCATTGTTTTTATACTTTGTCCATTATATCATTCTTTTCCCCGTTGCATCGTGTTAAAAGGGAAAATATGTCTCAACTTGTAACTGTCCACTTATTTATTTTCCATTTCCATATGATCACTTATTAGGCCACTAATGATATTGTTTTTATAACTATTAGTAGTAGTATACTGTATTTAGTTAATTCTGGGAGGAATATGGTAGTATGGTATAGGGGTTAAGGGTGCCAGACTGGTGAATCTCCACTCAGTGAGTTAGTTGATTTTGTTTTGTGGTTTCCTGATTTTTATTTATTTATTTTTCTATAAAGGTTTTTTTTTTTTTAAGATTTTATTTTTAAGTAATCTCTACACCCAACATGGGGCTTGAACTCATGACCCAAAGATCAAGAGTCAAGAGTATGCACTTTGTGTCAGGTAGCCCTGTCAGCGTCAGGCCTGGTTTTCTGATTTTTAATAAAAAAGGGTGATTTCAGTGCTCCGGAACTAAGTGAAAGCTAAATGAAACAACTATAATAATAACAATAATAAGAATTATTATTGAGTTAGTTTCTATTGGGAACTTAACATACTGGCATTTGTGTATGTTTAATTTATTCATACGGAAGATAGAACAGTTGGCTATAACTTTCCAATCTAGGATCAGAATGTCCACCTACGTGACAGTCCAGTTCCTTGAGAAAATAATAATTCCATCTGTTGTGTATTATGAGTAAATCGTCCAAGGCCAAATATCAATTCAATGACAAAACAATTGTATTCACTTTAGCGTATATTTGAGTGCCTAACATTTGTAAAGCAATACAGGTTATATACAGCCCTATGAAATATAGTTCCTGTACTCAAGTATTATCAATTTAACAGGAATGATTAGGAATAGAAACCTGCTTTTTTAGGACCCCAGGTGGGTGAAAGTTATATCGGAAGAAACGAGTTCAGACTGGATTAGTAATGGAAGCAGAACGAACAGGCCCCCCCTGGGGAGCCAAGAGGAAGTAAATTGAATTACACACGTGCCTTGGTGGTGGTTATTGTTTTCATACCCAGGGATCTCTAGGTTTGCAGTCTACCTGTATTTATTCTCTTTGCTGGTACTACGGTATCTACAAGTGTATTACTTGTTAAAAATTCAGTATGTGTAGTATACAAAGAGAAATATTTAGTATTATTTCTGTAAGACAGGCACAAATAAAGTATGACCATTGTTAGCATAGAGGTGGTAGAGGTCCTATCCCACAGAAAAGAATTGGAAAAAAAACTTGGGGTGGCTGGGTGGCTCAGTTGGTTAAGCATCCGGTTCTTGATTTCAGCTCAGGTCATGATCTCAGGGTGCTGAGATCGAGCCCCGCGTTGGGCTCTGTGCTGAGCGTGGAGCTTGCTTGGGATTCTCTCTTCCTCTCTCTCTTCCGTGCCCCCCCCAACTGCTTGCCCGCTCTCTCTCTCTCTCTCAATCATAATAAATAAATAAAATTGGAAAAAACTTCATGGAAGATTATTTGAGCTGGGATTTCAAAAGATGCATGCGATTTCAGGTGAAGTGTAGGAACTTCAGTGTATCTTTGCACCATGCAAGGTCGAGGTACCAGCGTGAGTAGAGATTCAGAGTGAGGACTGTGCATGGCATCCTGGTGAAACAGTGAATGCCCATGGAGCAGAAACACGATCTATGTGCAGGTTCTGGACTGGGAAATATACTTGGGGAGGTAGGTTGATGTCGTCTTTGGTGCGCCTGGGATGCCTTTAGGTTAAACAAATAATGGAGATCCATGAAAGGTTTTTCACGTGGCAGATGGTGGTGGTAGTGGTTGTAGTTGTACAGCTAGTACAGCTGGATTATCCACTAACTGCATTTGTGTGTTTATTTGAATTCATGTTTTGTCTCTTTCAGGAAGTTCATGATTTATTACAAGACTATGAGTTAAAGTATTGTTATGTGGACAGAAATAAGCGAACAGGTAAGATTTCAATTTTAAGCACCTGGTTTCATTTTGATTCTAAATGTGTGCATTATTAAACAAGCTCACTGTCTTTTCATTCTTAAAATAATCTCTGAAATTCTTAAGCATTAAATCCTATAAATGCTATTCACACCATGTATTTTCTGAAGATAACATTGGTATCCTAAATTATAATCACATCATTAAAATGTATGTCACTAGAGACATTTTTATAAAGAATTTTCTAATATTATATGTTATGATGTTGTAATAAATTTTATAGGCTTGGCATCCTTCAGTTTTTTTTATTGAAGTATAATTAACATACAGTGTTATATTCATTTTTTTTAGGTGTGCAATATATTGATTTCACAATTCTATACATTAGCCAGTGCTCACCGCAGTAAGTGTAGTCACCATCTGTCCTCACACAACATTCAATGTTATGGACTGTATTTCCCTATGCTGCACTTTTCATCTCCATCACTTGTTTCATAGCTGGAATTCGTACCTCTTCATTCCCTTTATATATTTCACCCATCCCCCCCACTTCCCCTCAGGCAACCAGTTTGTTCTCGTATTTGTTTGTTTTTGTTTTTTTAAGTGAAGTCTCTGCCCAACGTGGGGCTCAAACTCATGACCCCAGGATCAAGAATCACATACTCTACTGACTGAGCCAGTCAGGTGCCTGTTGTTTGTTTCGTTTATTCATTTGTTTTTTAGATTCCACACGTTAGTGAAATCATAGGGTATTTGTCTTCCTCTGACTTATTTTACGTAGTGTTATACCCTCTAGGTCTGTCCATGTGGTTGCAAATGGCAAGGTCTCATCCTTTTTTTATGGCCAAGTAATATTGTGTTGTGTATATATACACCATAATTTCTTTATCTATTCATCCATTAATGGACACTTGGGTTGCTTCCATATCTTCATTGTTGTCAATAATGCTGCAGTAAACAGGGGTGAATATATCTTTTCAAATTAATGTTTTTATTTTCTTTGAGTAAATACCCAGTAGTGGAATTACTGGATCATATGGTAATTCTATTTTTAATTTTTTGAGGAACTTCCATACTGTTTTCCACAGTGGCTGCACTAATTTACATTCCTATCAACAGTGCACGAGGGTTCCCTTTTCTCCTCATCCTCATCAAACCTTGTTATTTCTTTGTCTTTTTGACACTAGCTATACTGACTGGTGTGAAGTAGCATCTCATTGTGACTTTGATGTGCATTTCCTTGACGATGAGTGACGTCGAGCATCTTTCATGTATCTGTAGGCCATCTGGATGTCTTCTTTGGAGAAATGTCTATTCAGGTCCTCTGCCTATTTTTTAATCAGATTGGGGTTTTTTTTGTTTTTTGGTTTTTTTTGGTGTAGAGTGATATAATTTTATATGTTTTGGATATCAGTCCTTTATCAGATGCATCATTTGTAAACCTCTTCTCCCATTCGTTAGGTTATCTTTTTGTTTTGTTGATGTTCTCCTTTGCTGGGCAAATTATTTTTGTGTAGGCTTAGTAGCTTATTTTTGCTTTTGTTTCCCTTACCTAAGGAGACATATCCATATATATGTTGCTGAGGGTGATGTCCAAGAGATCATTGCCTTTTTTTTTTCCCAACCATTAGGAGTTTTATGGGTTCAGGTCTCACATTTAGGTCTTATTTCACTTTGAGTGTATTTTGTGTATGGTGTAAGAAAGTGATCCAGTTTCATTCTTTTGCATGTCGCTGTCTAGTTTTCCCAGCACCATGTGTTGAAAAGACTGTCTTTCCCATTATATATTCTTATCTCCTTTGTTATAGATTAATTGACCATATGGGTATGTGTTTATTTGGGGGGGGGGGGCTCTGTTTCATTGATCTATGTGTCTATTTTTGTGCCAGGACCAAACTGTTTTGATTATTACAGCTTTGTAGTAGATCTTGAAATCTGGGATTGTGATACTTCCAGCTTTGTTCTTCTTTCTCAAGATTGCTTCAGCTTTTTGAGGTCCTTTGAGGTTCCTTATAAATTTTAGGATTATTTGTTCTAGTTCTGTGAAAAATGTTGATGGTATTTTGTTAGAGATTGCATTAAATCTGTAGATTGCTTTGGGCAGTGTGGACATTTTGACAGTATTGGTTCTTCCAGCCCAGGAGCATGGGATATCTTTCCATTTGTTTGTGCCATCTTCAATTTCATCATTATCCTAGTTTTCAGAGTACAGGTCTTTTACCTGCTTGGTTAAATTTATTCCTAGGCATTTTATTCTTTTTGGTGCAATTATAAGTGAGATTGTTTTCTTTCTCTTTCCTGCTACTTCATTATTAGTGTACAGAAAGGCAACTGTTTTCTGTGTATTATTTTGAATCCTGCAGCTTTACTGAATTCATTTATTCTAATAGTTTTTGGTGGAATCCTTAGTGTTTTCTATGTATAGTATCATGTCATCTGCAAATAGTGACAGTTTAACTTCTTCCTTACCCATTTGGATGAATTTTATTTATTTTTCTTGTCTAATTCCTGTGGCTAGGACGTGCAGGACTATATTGAATAAAAAGAATGGACATTATTGTCTTGTTTCTAATCTTAGAGAAAAAGGCTTTGTTTTTTTACCAGTGAGTATGATGTTAGCTGTGGGTTTTTTGTGAATGACCTTAAATAGTTTAAGGTATCCCCTAAACACATGTTGTTGAGAGTTTTTATCATGAACGATGTTGAATTTTGTCAAATGTCTTTTCTGCATGTATTGAGATGATCATATGATTTTTTTATTCTTTGTTTTGTTAATGTGTTTATCACATTGATTGATTCTGTGAATATTGAACCTCCCTGCATCCCTGGAATAAATCCCACTTGATCTAGGTGAATGATCCTTTCAATGTATTGCTGAATACACTTGTTAATATTTTGCTGAGGACTTTTGCATCTGTGTTCACCAGGAATATTGGTCTGTAATTTTCTTTTCTCATAGTGTCTCTCTCTGGTTTTTGTATCAGGGTAATATTAGCCTTGTAGAATGTATTTGGAAGCTTTCCTTCCTCTTCTATTTTTTTTTTTTTTTTGAAATTGTTTGAGGACAATTGGTATTAATTCTTGCTTAAATGAAAGATAGAATAAACCTGTAAAGCAATCTGGTCCTGGACTTCTGTTTGTTGGAGGTTTTTGGTTACCAAATCAACTTTGTTATTAGTAATTGGTCTGTTCAGATTTTCTGTTTCTTCCTGATTGAATTTTAGAAGGTGATAGGTTTCTAGAAATTTATCCATTTCTTCTAGGTTGTCCAATTTGTTGGCATATAATTTTTTGTAGTATTCTCATAATCTTTCATATTTCTGTGGTGTTGGTTGTTAATTCCCCTTTTACTTCTGATTTTATTTGTATTCTTTTTTTTTTTTCCTTGATGAGTCTGGTTAAAGGTTTAACAATTTTGTTTATCTTTTCGAAGAACCAACTCTTGGTTTCATTGATCTTTTCTATTGTTCTTTTAGTCCCTAATTTATTTCTGCTCTGATCTTAATATTTTCTTCCTTCTACTGGCTCTGGGCTTTGATCTTACTTTTCCTTTAGGTGTTAGGTGAGATGGTTTGAGATTTTTCTTGTTCTTTGAGGTAGGCCTGTATCCCTTTAAATCTTCTTCTTAGAACTGCTTTTGCTGTGTCCCAAAGATTTTGGACCATTGTGCTTTTATTTTCATTTGTCTTCATGTATTTTTTAATTTCCTCTTTGATTTCTTTATTCACCCATTGGCTGTTTAGTAGCATGTTATTTAGCTTCCATGTTTGTGGGGGGTTTTTGCATTTTTTTCTTGTGATTTATTTCTTGTTTTATACCATTGTAATCAGAAAGTATATGTGATAGGATTTCAGTTTTCTTAAATTTATCAAAACTTGATTTATTCTGGAGAATGTTCCATGTGAACTTGAAAAGAATGTACACTCTGTTGGTTTTGGATGGAATGTTCTGTATATATCTGTTAAGTCCATCTGCTCTAATGTGTTATTCAAAGACACTGTTTCCTTATTGATTTTCTGCCTGGATGATCTATCCACTGATGTAAGTGAGATGTTAAAGTCCCTTAGTATTATTGTATAACTGTCAGTTTCTCACTTTGTGTCTGTTAATATTTGCTATATGAATTTAGGTGCTTCAATATGAAAGAAAAATTTTAAGACTTCACAAAATTTTGCATAACATGTAGTTGGGAAAAATATAATCTTTATGTAGTTTGAAAACAGTGTAAAAATAAAAAACAGAACATTGTAGTATCTTATAGCGGAACTCCTTTTTTTAAAAAATTTTATTTATTTGCGAGAGAGAGGGAGAGAGAGAAAGAGAGCATTAATGGGTGAGGGGCAGAGGGAGAAGCAGACTCCCCTCCAAGTAGGGGGCCTAACGTGGGGCTCGATCCCAGAACTCTGGGATCATGACCGGAGCCAAAGGCAGAAACCCAATTGACTAAGCCACCCAGGCGCCCCATGCAACTCCTAATATAATTCCTATACTTTTATTTGAATCACTGGTCGTGAAATTAGTTAAGTGGTTAGTGTCAGTATTAAAAAACACCATGAAATAGAATAGAAATTTCAGAGTGCATTACATGTGGTAGGAGTATTAGTTCTCGATACTTCTGTTTCAGAAATGTGTATGTGTGTACCGAGTCACAGATCAAAATAAATTCCTTACTGTGGGTCAGAGTCAAAAAATTTGAAAATACTGGCTTAGAAAATTATTTCATTTTGTTATCTTCTAGCTTTTGTTACCTTACTGAATGGGGAGCAAGCCCAGAGTGCAATTCAGATGTTTCATCAATATTCTTTTCGAGGAAAGGACTTAATTGTTCAGCTCCAGCCAACAGATGCTTTGCTGTGTATTACCAACTTGCCCACTTCTTTTACATTAGAAGAGTTTGAAGAACTTGTTCGCGCTTATGGAAATATCGAGAGATGTTTTCTAGTCTACAGTGAAGTTACTGGCCATTCCAAAGGCTATGGATTTGTGGAATACATGAAAAAGGACTTTGCTGCAAAGGCTAGATTGGAGTTATTGGGTAAACAATTGGGAACATCAGCTCTGTTTGCACAATGGATGGATGTTAATCTATTGGCCGCAGAGCTCATTCATTCTAAGTGCCTTTGTATAGATAAACTCCCTAGTGACTACAGGGATTCAGAGGAGCTGTTGCAATTTTTTTCCAATATACATAAACCTGTGTTTTGCCAGGTATGTATTCTTAAGGTATCATTTGAAATACTTGAAAGTTTCTGCCTATGTATTCTACATGCACTTACAAATTTATTATACCTGTGTGAATATCACAATGGATAATGTAAGTCTTCTTTAGTCTGCAACAAAGACTTTAAGATCATTTTAAACTTTAGTTCAGTTCCTTTTGTGGATGAGTCAACCTATATTATTAGTTAAGTATGTCTTAGCAAACCCATCACTTACTCATTCACCTCATTCTATCCATTTGTTGAGCCTTCATCCATTGATCCATTCATCCATCCATGTTTTACTTATTATCTTCTCTGTGCCAGACACTATATTGCTGAAAGTTAGAAATACAAAGAATAGAAACATACTCTCTCCATACCTTACAATTTTGTGGAAGGTACTGACAAGCAAATAATTAGAAATCCTGTATAAAGAGTAATGTAATGGAAGATAGGAAAGTATTATGAGGTTTAAAAAGAATGTATACTTCTGTCTTAATGGGATCATGATGAGACGTTTAGAGAAGATCCTGAAAACTGACCACACTGGTAAGAATTTCCATGTACTTGATCAGTAAAGTTAAATATATTCTGCTAAATAGACAAAAATATATACCGTATAAAGCTCCTTCCCTTGTAGGTGTTCAGTAGCAGTTGATGAACTTTTGTCTCTCTTGCTTCCCTTAATTTCTTCCTTACCTCTCTTCTCTCCTCCCTCCTTTTCTTCTTATCCCCTATTCCCTGCCCCCACCACGCCACCCTTTTTCTTTAATCATACATTTGTTGAGCCTCTACTATTACACTAGAAAGTTTGGAGTTGTTACAGTTTTATATATATATATATATATATACATATATATATATATAGTTATATAGTTACATATATATAGTTATATATGTATAGTTATATAACTACACACACATAACCATATATAATATATAACTATATATGCTGTATTACGTATCATATATTTATATAAATATATATTTTATTGTATAATATATAAAAAAGATTATACATAACTATATATAATACATATAACTATAATTATATAAATAATAGATTAATGCTACTATCTTTCTCTTACATTTCTATTTCTCCAATCCCAATATACGCATCAAAGAAACCACCTAAGAGCATCATAAAATTAGAAAATTTTGTGACAGATCTTTTATCAAATCTTTGCCCAGTTATTGAAAGGTGATAGATGGTGATATCTAATCCATATCCTTTTCTTGGATACTAAAATTACACAGTGATATTCTGTGGTCAAACAAATTCTTTGTAGCTGTAGTTGAGGTCTTTGAGGGGAAAACCCATTTATCACAACTTTTATGAATCCCAGAGTTAGAAGGTACATGAGAGATTCTCCAATCTAGGTCGCCAGTGGTAGAAAAATGTTTGTTATACTATTTGTGAGTGACCATTTAGCTTCTATTAAAATGTTTCAAAATAATGGAAAATTAACTAGATCAGAAGTCAGACCATTACATATTTGAATGGCTTTCCTACCGAACTGAAATATTCCTCTTTAAAACTACTGATGCTGTGGACTTAGATGATTTTGTCTTTTGAAAGAATTAAAATGGTATTATAATTTATATAGGTATGAAAGTTATAATGAACCAAGAATAATAAGTGTTTTAAAAGTTCTCAAAAGATTAATAAAATAACTTTATGATGCATTTATCAGTGGATCTATGAAATTCAGGCTCTTTTGCTTGGTAGGTTGACATGGACTATCTTGAAGATAGTCTCTTTCTTATCTTGTGATCAAGGGACACAAAAGACTGATGGCTTTTACAAATCTGATTTTAATATCTGGTTTGGATTACAAGAGGAATGGGGTTCTAGGGGAAATGTTTGGAAGAGGTAGATGTTTTCCCTTTCTGTCATGTGATTGGAAAAAATTTGTGGAAGAAAAGACATTTCAGAATAGTTTTAAAAAGAAGGAAGAATGTGAAGGAAAAATAGAAATTTGATCTAACGATATAAGAAAGTAAAACTTCAGAAATAAAAACTAAAAAAGACTGAGAAATTCTTTAATTGCAATATTAACTTATGAGATGTGAAATCCATAGAAGTGTTGTAGATGTGTCTTCTTAAAGACATACCATGCTAAATTTTATCACATTTACCACTTTATCGTGTGAATGTGTTTAAGATAATTCAGACATACTCAAAACTTAGAAACTTTTTAGTGTCTTATTTTGTTCTTATTTTTGCTCTTTGTACCAGTCTTTACAGATCCAGGACTTTAGTATCTTCCTTTACACTCTTACAGGTGGGTGACTGGAAATAAATCAAGTTCTACATTGCAGGAGTTTATTTAGGCCACATTCAGAAATAAAGCTTGTGTGTTACATAGGCATTTTAACAAACCCTGAGGCACCGTTTTCCCAAATTAAGTTTGATCTGGAATACTTGACCAAATTCCTGAGATCTGCCTAAATTATTGAATTAAAAGTTGAATATGGTTCCTTCTACTTTTCTTCTCTTGATAGTACGAACTTTAATTTACATAGATATGTGGTCAAATAATTGTTCAGTATCTTTCATTGTCCATGTATCTGGTAAATTTATTTTAAAGAAAGTTTAGTTATTGTGTCTCCATATTTTTCTATGTCTAAATTATCAATTATACATCTTTCTTAATATAGAGGGAATATTATCATTTGAGCTTTGACTTTTTTTTTTTTTTAAAGATTTTATTTATTTATTAGAGATAGAGACAGCCAGCGAGAGAGGGAACACAAGCAGGGGGAGTGGGAGACGAAGAAGCAGGCTCATAGAGGAGGAGCCTGACGTGGGGCTCGATCATATAACGCCGGGATCACGCCCTGAGCCGAAGGCAAATGCTTAACCGCTGTGCCACCCAGGCGCCCCTTGAGCTTTGACTTTTAAAATAAATTAGAAAATCAATTAAAAAGAAACCTGACGGAATCTTGTTTATCATCCTATCTTCAGGAAGGACTGTAAGCAACTAGTGAACTTTTATTTTTATTTATTTATTTGTTTACTTATTCACTTAAAAAGTAATCTCTACACCCAGCTTGGGGCTCAAACTCACGACCCCAAGATCAAGAGTCGCCTGCTCTCCCAACTGAGCCAGCCAGGCACCCCACAGCTAGGAAACTTATAATTTTAGAGAGAAAGAATATATTTTCACCAGTATCATGCTCTGATACATTTGTCGTTGAGTTTGAAAATTCTATACTGAACATAAATATTTCTAACTGCATATTAGAACTCACCTTTTAACGAAATGTGTCGAATCAGCTTGCGCAGGATGAAGGCAGTTACGTCGGCGGCTTTGCAGTGGTGGAATATACCTCTGCGGAGCATGCCGAGGAGGTTCAGCAGGCGGCCGATGGGATGAGCGTCAAGGGAAGCAAAGTCCGAGTTTCCTTCTGCGCCCCGGGAGCGCCAGGGCGGAGTACCTTAGCAGCGCTGATAGCAGCTCAGCGCGTGGTGAGTCTGTCGCTCTTCAGTAGGATGTAGCATTCTAACGCTGTTTTAATCTGTCCGCACCAGTCGACCGTTCATTGGACCCTCATTATATTTCCATTACACAAAGACATTCTTCCTTTGAAAAAATTGGCTAAATGGTGTCTCTGTCATGTCAAGCCAGAAGTCATTACAAAAGAAGAAATTGCATTTGGTAGAGTTTATCCGAATAGATTTTTTGAAGGAATGGTCTGTTCTAAATTTCGAGTGTCATGTCTCTTTTTTCAAAGTGTTCATACGTGTCCATAGCGCAAATACGGGAAGGCCTGTGCTTCGTTTTTGCTCACATGACCCATTGTTACCACTTCTCTATTGTTAAATGTCTGCTCATTCCTCTCTGGGCCTCTCGAATGCGGCAGTTCTGAGCAGACAAGTATTCCTTGTTGGGTTTTGACTCGAGGAACTTAGCATAGTAAATACTTGTTGACTGAACTAAGGAAGGAATATGCTTTTGAGGGATGAGGAAAGAAGACTTCATGATGGAGGGGACATTCGAGTGTGACATTAAAGTGTGCTTTTGAAATGTATTGTTGGGAGTGGAGGATAAGATTGCTAGTTAAATACAGATTTTGCTTGAGATATTATATTGAAAAAATTATTCTTTATCTGAAACCCAAGTTTAACTGGGCATCCTGTATTTTTACTTGCCAAATCTGACAACTGTAAGGAGGTATAGTGAGTTGAACAAAAGCTTTCAAGCAGTAGAATGAGGCAAGTTTGCTGCTTCAAGGGGGGGCGAGTGGTGCAGGTAGACGAGTATAGGAAGGGATGCGTGGTGAGATGGTAGCTTGATGCCAAATCAGGGAGGACCATTGAGCACTGGAGGAATGGAGATTGAATTTGGTGAGCAGCGGGGGAGCTTTTGAAGTACATAAACAAGGTAGTGATGAGATCAGAGTTAAACCATCAAGAGATTAGTCTGAAAGTGGTTCGTAGATGAACTGAGGAGGGAGGAAAAGATAGGCGATTGCTCTTGGTCTCACATCTCTTGCCCTTCTCTTCCTGTTCCTTAACCTCACACCTGGTCCTGGGTCCCTCCTCCCTTGTTTTGTAGTTTGTCATTCCCCTCTTCAGTTCTGTCATTCTCCTGTCCTTGCTCACGGAAGTCATGACTTCTGCTATTCCACTGTCAGTGTCGCACCTCTGGTTAAATGGCCTCTGGTGGACCAGAGTCACTGAGTTTACAATTCTGAATCCATCCGGTCACCTACTTTTACAGCCAGGGCACTATGTCCTCTTGAACCGAAAGAAACACCTAGGTGGCTCGATGCTACTACACACGTGTAATGTACATTCATGGCTGGTCCCCAGCAAATCTTTAGCTCGTCCTCTCTCATCAGCTGCCCGCTTCCATAGTCTACAGCAACTATCTCAAACCTTCACTCTGTTTCTGCCTTTGTCCTTTCTATCAGCTGATCCTGACTCCTAGTGTTTAGAAATATAAAGGTCGGGGCGCCCGGGTGGCTCAGTCATTAAGCGTCTGCCTTAGGTTCAGGTCATGATTCCAAGGTCCTGGGATTGAGCCCCACATTGGGCCCCCTGCTCAGCGGGAAGCCTGCTTCTCCCTCTCCCTCTCCCCCTGCTGGTGTTCTCTCTCTCGCTGTGTCTGTCAAATAAATAAATAAAAATCTTAAAAAAAGAAAAGAAAAATACAAAGGTCATGTGCTGGATCACTCATTCAACTCTTCTCATACTACCCCAGCCAATGTGTCTTCATTTTTTAAAAAAATATTTATTTATTTATTTATTTATTTGAGAATGTGAGTGTGTGGGGGGGTGTGCAGAGGGGGAGGAAGAGAGAAAATCTCAAGCGGACTCTGAGCTGAGCATGGAGCCTGACATGGGGCTCCATCTCATGACCCTGAGATCACAAACTGAGCCAAAACCAAGAGTCAGATGCTTAACCGACTGAGTCACCCAGGCAACCCCGTGTCCCCATTTTTTACTTCCTTTTCTCTTCAGTAACGGTCATTCCACAGATATGTACTTGGCACCCACTACATTCTAGGCACTGTTAGAGATGTTTATGAGTCCTCGATGAACAAAATGGACAAAGATCCCTGCTCTCTTGGAAGAAGAGCTGCGTCTCCTCCTGCCAGTGCTGGGGCTCGTGACCACGTCCGCCATCTTCAAGGATCTCGATCCTTACCTTTCTGCTTACTGTCTTTCGTTGCTCCACTAGCTCCATCCCATCTGCTTATAAACATGCTCAGATCCTTTCCTTTAAAAATGCTCTCTACATACTGGCTTTTATATTACTCTTCCTTCACCACGGGAGATTCTTGAACAGTTAGGCTCCACTTGCTCTCATCATTTCTTCATTTCCGTCTCAGCCGGATGCGGTGTGGTTTCTGCCTCCGCTATTCGAGTGAACCTGTTCTCATTAAGATTAATCGAGATTTCTGAGTATTCAGTTGAATAGGTGCTCTTCAGTCATTTGCTGCTTGGCCGCTTTAAGAGTCTCAACTCGGGACGCCTGGGTGGCTTAGTTGGTTAAGTGGTTGCCTTCGGCTCAGGTCATGATCCCAGGGTTCTGGGATCAAGTCCCACATGGGGCTCCCTGCTCAGCAGGGAGCCTGCTTCTCCCTCTGCCTGCCGCTCTCTCTCTGTCAAATAAATAAAATCTTAAATATATATATATATATATATACATATATATATATATTTATATTCCCCACTGTCTTGAATTCTACTCCACCATTCTTCTTCTGCTTAACCATTCCTTCCCCTTCTTCATTTTCCCTAAGGGCTCGTAATCAATAGACATGTGTGTTGGACTTTCTTATCATCCTCTTACTCCAGCAGCCCGGGTTATGGCCTATCAGGAACGACTTGCAAGCGCATATTTTTGAGCCAGTTTGCCCTCAGCACAAAATCTGTATTTCCAAATGGCCATTAAGCAGCCCACCTTCATGTTATATAAGTAGTTCAGTTCCAACATTTCCAAAAGAAAACTGGCTTTTCTCTGGAACTTACTTTTCTCTGTTCTGTGACGTTGGACCGGACTTGCTGAGTTTCTAATTCTGAATCCAATCACCTGCTTCTGCACCAGGGCACTGTGTTCCCTTGGAGAAGAACAAACACCTAGGCAGCTAGATGCCACTGCACGTGTGTGACACACGTGTGCAGTTCTGTGTTCTGTATACGGCACCCGTTCACCCAAACTCAAGTGATCTGAACCAGCAACTCAGTTAATCGTGATGGGTTTCCCTCACCTGCTCCCCAAATCTAGATGTGAAATATTAGCAAATCCTTTCAAGTGCACATCCTAACATCTCTTCCCCCACCTTGAGGCTTGCCGGCATCTTTGTTACTTGACTCAGGATCTCCTCTTTTCTCACCTAGATGATGAAAAGACTCGCCTGTGTAGTCACCACTGTACTTCATCTTCCACACTCAAGAGTGATCTTTTCCATCCTCAGATCAGATTGTGTCGTCCAGCTGCTTAATATTCTTTAATGCTGCATAAGTTCACCTGCCCTTGCCCTTCATGATTTAATACAGTGATCATGAGAAACCTTAAATGGTTCCCGATCTTAAAAGTAATGCTTTTGCATTGATGCTTTCTACAGCTTCTTGGTACATATCCTTTATCAAGTTTTCTGAGACTTAAAAAAAATCAGGTAATGAAATTTATCAAAGTATTTCTGTAACTGTTGAGATAATCATGTGATTTCTTCCTAAATTCATTAATGTGCTGAATCACACTAATAGATTTCCTAATGTTAAACCATCCTTCTGTTAAAAACTCTAATTGGTAATTGATAACATCTTTTCCAACGCATTGTTTATTTGACTGGATAATCTTTTATTTTGTTATGTGCTTGTGTGCTCATAAGTGAAAAATGCTTAAAATCTTTTGTATCATTTATTTTGGAATCAAGGGACTATTGACCTCATTAAAATTTAACTATTTTTTTTTGCCTTCTCCCCCTTTTCTTTCTATTACATGGATCAGCTCATATAAAATAGGGCTTGCCTGTTCTTCGAAAGTTTGAGAAGTCTCATCCAGAAATCATGTAGACCTAGTCCTGGAGCCTCGTACAGGGGGAAATCATTGATTACCACTGAAGTTTCTTCTACAGATATTTAGATATTTTAGTTTTATTTTTCTCTCTGTGGTACATCGGCATTTGATTATATTCCATAGATTCATCCACTTTGTCTACATTTTCAAATTTATTGGCACATAGTCATTTATTAATATTTTTAAAAATTGTTCTGTCTTCGTGCTCCTGAAGTCCTGGGATCAAACCCTGCACCAGGCTCCCTGCTCAGCTGGGAGCCTACCTCTCCCTCTGCCCTTCCCCCCACTTGTGTTCTCTCTCTTGCTCGCTCTCAAATAAATAAATAAAATCTTGAAAAAAAATTGTTCTGTTTACTGTTCTCATTTTCACTGTGTATTTATTTGCATTCTCTTTTTTCTCTTTGATCATTTGATCAGTTCCTTTTTAGAGAGAGAGAGAACGAGAGCGCACATGAGTAGGGGGAAGCAGAAGGAGAGGGAGAGAGAGAATCTCAAGCAGACTCCGCACTGAGCACGGAGCCTGAAGCGGGGCTGTATCGATCTCAACACCCAGAGATCATGACCTGAGCTGAAATCAAGAGCTGACACTTAACCAACTGGGCCACCCAGTCACCCTTTGATCAGTCTTACAAAAGATTTCCCTGCTTTGTCTTTTTGAAGAAACAGCTTTTGTTCTGTTCATTATTTTTCTTTTGCTTATTTCTGTCCTTTTTTAATTTTAATTCCAGTATATATAACATGCAGTGTTTTATTAGTTTCAGGTGTATAATGTAGTGATTCAACAATTCTATACATTACTCAGGGCTCCTCATGATAAGTGTGCTCTTAATCCCCGTCACCTATTTCATCCATCCCCCCACCTCCCTCTGGGAACCATCTGTTTGTTCTCCATAGTGAAGAGTCTGTTTCTTAGATTGTCTCTTTTTTTTCTTTGTTAGTTTGTTTCACAAATTCCACATAAGAATGAAATCATAGGGTATTTCTCTTTCTCTGATCTATTTCACCTAGCATTATACTCTTTAGATCCATTCATGTTGTTGCAAATGGCAAGATTTCAATCTTTTTTTTTGGCTGAGTAATATTTGTGTGTGTGTGTGTGTGTCCGTCCTTTTCTTCAGTCATCTATCAGTGGACACTTGGGTGCATCCATATCCTGGCTGTTGTAAATAATGCTTCAGTAAACATAGGGGTGCATGTATCTTTTCAAATTAGTGTTTTTGTATTCTTTGAGTAAATACCCAGTAGAAGAATTACTAGATCATACGGTAATACTATTTTTAATTTCTTGAGGAACCTCCATACTGTTTTCCACAGTGTCTCCCTTATCTTTATAATATCCTTGTTTTTTTTTTTTTTTTCTTCCTTGGGTTTACTCTTTCTCCACTGTCTTTATTGATATTAATACTTAGCACTTTTGTTTTCAATCTGTATTGTCTATATTGTTTTCTGATTAATGTATTTAAATCAAGTTTCTTTTTAACTAATGCTATACCTCTATATCTTAAATTTTATTTGGGCTTTTTAAGTTTTTCTTTTAATTCTAGTTAACATACAATGTTATACTAATTTTAGGTGTACAATATAGTGATTCAACCACTCTATACAATGTGTCATAAATTTTAGATTATAAATGTTTCAAATTGTTCTATGATTTCCTTTTAAATTTGAAGCTTAATTACTTTTGTTTTCATTTTTCAGTTTATATCCACTTAGGAATTTTAAAAAACCATTCTTCTTTTTTTTTTTTTTTTAAAGATTTTATTTATTTATTTGACAGAGATAGAGACAGCCAGCGAAAGAGGGAACACAAGCAGGGGGAGCTTAACTGCTGTGCCACCCAGGCGCCCCTAAAAAACCATTCTTCTGACATAGATTTGTAATTTATTGCATTGTGGTCAGAGAACCTGGTCTCTAATGTTGATTTGGGGGAGGGGATATTGTGGCTGCGTTTTGTTTTGGTGTGTGGTTACTTTCTGTGAATGTGCCGTGTATGCTCAAAAACAATCCAAACTCTATGTTTGTGGGTTACAAAGTTAAATGTGCATATATGTATGTAAAAATATTAGTTTGAGCTTATTAATTGTGACTCAAACTTTCCATATCTTTCCTTATTTTTTGTCTGTTTGCTCTGTCAGTGTCCGAGAGGAATGTATTAGAAGTTATGTACAATTGTTGGTTTTTTTCTCCTTACTCTGTTAGTTGTTTCTCCATAGGTAGGTAGCGGTGTTATTAATTATTAGGCACACATTTGTTTGCAGTCACATTGATGATTTTACCCCTCTACGTGTGTTTCTGATGTTAGAGTTGCCACTTCAACTTTCTTTTAGTTTATGTTTACTATCCCTTTATTACCAACTTTTTTGTACATTTTTTATTTTAGGTATGTGTCTTTGGGCTAACATGTTGCTCTAAAAACATGTTTTAAAAAAATCAAATTAGGGGCACCTGGGTGGCACAGCGGTTAAGCGTCTGCCTTCGGCTCAGGGTGTGATCCCGGCGTTACGGGATCGAGCCCCACATCAGGCTCCTCAGCTATGAGCTTGCTTCTTCCTCTCCCACTCCCCCTGCTTGTGTTCCCTCTCTCGCTGGCTGTCTCTCTCTGTCAAATAAATAAATAAAATCTTTAAAAAAAATCAAATTAAAGAATCTGTCTTTAATTGGTACATTTAGACTACTTAAATATGTAGTGATGATTCTTATATCATGTTTTCTTTTAACTATTTTCTCATATTTTCATTTTCTATCTGTTGGATAAATAAGAATTTTCTTCGAGTGTGGGTTGTCCTGGGGAGTAGGTGGGAGTAGGTAAGCATCTCTGGGGCAGGAAAAAGGAAACCCCTTCAGACAGCAAACTCAAATGTGCCTTCCTTAATGTCACCCCTTTACAAGTGAAAATTAAATAGAATTCTGCATTTTCCACCTGAGATGGCAGTTTGAGAACTGAGCCGGGCGAGCGCACGCCACCATTGCAGCAGTGATGTGCTCGATAGCTAAAGGCTGACAAAGTTGTACTGACTGACAGTTGGATTCTCGGCTGGTCCATTTCATACAGATTCTTCTCTAGAAAGGCAAGCAGCTGTGTTCTGTGTCTTCTACATCTTGGTACCCCCCGGCATCAATCATACTCTTTTACACTAGACACCAAATGTTTGTTAAATGAGGTTTTTAAATTATCTGAGGCCCCTAAGATCAGGAAGCAATCAGAGGGTTGAGATTTTGTGGATGACAAAAACAAAACAGAACAGAACAAAAAAAAACAAAAAACAAAAAACAAAACCGTAGAAAGATAACTACTAAAAAAAAAAAAAAAAATTTCTTCTTCACATTTGAGAATAATATGTTCTGTCTTTATCCTATTGGTGATTGCCCCTAACTTATTTACACCCCTAGATTTATCAGTATCCCTTTCTTCCCACTTAATTCAATCTTCTCTCCATCCTACTTCCTCCTTCCTTAGCCAGCCTACCACCTACTGGTGTCTACATTTTAATTTTAGGATTGCCTACAGTATTTTTTTCCCCCGTGGTGCTGGGTTTGGTATGCAGCAGTGAAATTAACCATGCTATCACATACTTTTATTTGCACATATGATATAATATTGTCTTGCATTTACTGCATCTCATGTCTCATTTTCAGAGAAGGTATTAATGTGGTACAAACTTTTGAGAATTTGTGTAGTTGGGAGTATTTTTATTTCACATATTTAAATAATAGCTGAACATAAAAATATTAAAAATGTAGACTCCAAGTTCTTCCTTTGGCATTTTGAAAATACTAATTTGTTGCCTTCTTAAATCCATTGTTGATGCTATGAGGGAGAAGATGGTATTAATTCATTTCTTGTTCCTTTGGAAATACATTCCTTCTCACTGGAAGCTTCTAGCATTTTTTCTTTGGCTTCGATGTTCTTAAGTTTCAAACCCAAAAACCTGACTGTGTTTTTTCCTCATACATCATCTTTGGAACACCGTAACCCCTTTCATTCCATGTTAATTTTTCTTTAATAATGAGAAATTCTCAGCCATTATTTCTTCCAAGATCCCCTTCTTTTTTCTTCTCCTTCAGGGACTCCTACTTTATACAAGTTGACACTTCCAGCCTCTTTATTGCCTTGCTTTTTCTCTTTTGCGTGTGTTTCTTATTTCCGCGTTTTGTTTTGTTTTATTTGCATTTTCCCTTCTTTATCCTTTGCCTATGTCTTCTCAGAGCTTTCGTTTGAACTGATCTTTCAAGTCCCTGTTTGAGCCACACATATTCTTTTATTTATCTGTTCAAGCACAGGATAGAGGGTAATAATGCTCCGTATGAGTTTCTTCAGTTTCCTTGTGTATAGACTGGTGATAATAGTACCAATCCCGTAGAGTTGTAGTGGAGGACGGCATGACACAATCCATGTAAAGTACGTAGAATGTGCCAAGTATGCAGTGAGGGTTGCTTTTTTCATTTTTTTTTTAACATTTATGTTTTTCATACCCAGTATTTCTAATTAGTTATTCCTTGATTCACATTACTAATAAAAAAATGTTAAGGGTGTCTATTCCGTCTATTACTCTGTAGTGTTGTTATTTCCTATCCATTAATTCTGGCTCGTCTCTTACGAGTGGTTCAATTTGTTTCTTATAATTTTTAGTGACTACATTCCCCAGATGTCTAGCTGTGTTCTGTGAATACGTATGTCCCTGGGAGGGTTTCAGTTTCCTCGTATGTGAGTGTTTAGAGATCGAGGGAGTAGAGACAGACAGGCGAGAGCGAAAGCCTATTCATTTTAGCTAGCTAGCCGATGAAGAGCTAGGGCCGAGAACCTCTCCTCTCCTGTCTGTGCTTGACCACAGCGCTTTTCCCATCCCAACCAGGCAACCCTGCACCTTGGAGACACTCTTAATTCAGTGCTCCTGTGGCCGTCACTAGATTGATGCTGCTGATTGCCCTCCTTGTGCTGGCCAGGAAAGCCCTCATTACAGTTGCACAAGTAAAACGCCCTTCCCCAAACTGGCTGCAGACCCACACTCTCTCCTGCTCCCTGTGGGTGTCTCTACCTCCGCATCGAGACCCGCTGCCTTCTATCTCTCCGGAGAGTTCTTACAGATTTGGGGTCCGATTCTCAGATCTTTCACCCTGTCCCTCTCATTTTCACAGTATCTGGGTTTAGAGAGGGATCCCACTCGTATTGTCAGTTCTCCATTTTTTCATAACTAGAAGTTTATAGTATTTTATAACCATGTATTAATATTCTCATCTATCAGGTTGGTTTTTGAAACTGCAAAGAGTTTCATATTTTTAGGAAGCTACCTAATCACATGTATGTGAGTCCAATTCGGCTTTGTCTCAGAAGATTAAGTTAGTGAAGACTTTGATTATAAGAAAATCAACGTGGCAACCCACGTTATGCTTTAGATAAACATTATAGTAAGACTCTTCTATAGCATAAAGTATTCATACCGTGTCAACAAATTATCTCCCCATTAATAAATTCAGATTCCCTTGGCATTTTTCTACTTGTATGAAAGAGATTTATCTTACTAAATTGTTATTCCTCTTAAAACCAACTTGTATTTCATGGAGACATTTTATGAGGATTTCAGTACCTGCTGTATAGTAGAGTAAACATTAGAATTGGGAATTGTGGAATATACACAGAAATGTGTCATGTGAAGCAATTTGCATTTATCATAAAAAAAGAGAGGAGTGAGAACTTCTGGAAGAAAGCCTTTAAAATTTCATCTTTTGTACTTATCCTCGTTCTAATGTTTCCTATTTCTATATTTATTAAAGATGCACAGTAATCGAAAAGGCTTACTTCCAGAGCCAAATCCCGTACAAATTATGAAAGGTTTAAGCAATCCCGCCATGTTACAAGTCCTTCTACAGCCCCAGCTCTGTGGGCGAGCTGTTAAACCAGGTAAGACATGGGTACCGATTAAATGTAGAATGTTGGCATGAAGTCAATTTGTGCTGTTTTGCATGAAAAACACATTTAAATTAGTCCAAAAATATTTTTCTAGGACTCGTCAATGAATTTTAATTAAATGAACTGAGCTGATAATGTTTCACTATTTTTGGTAGGTACGGTCTGTTTGTGTGTTTCCTAATTTCCTTTTAGTAAATGTTAAATATTAAAACCAGTTTAGCTCCTAGTTGACAGGAATTTAAAGACCGGATGAATAACACACTGTGTTGTTATGGATTGTGTCAACAAAGATGATGATACCTTTCCATGTAATATTTTAGCAAAATTACTTCATTCAAAAGTGTTAAAGGTATGTTTCCTCTTTCCTCTTTTTCTGTTGAAAAGTTGTTTCACTCTGTAGAAAATGACAAAAATATTATGGAAATCTTTATAATATTGGTGTATACTAAGTACCTATATAGTATTCTTCCTCTGGTAAGAGCTCTTTTTTTTTTTTTTAAGGATTTTTATTTATTTATCTGACAGAGATAGAGACAGCCAGTGAGAGAGGGAACACAGGCAGGGGGAGTGGGAGAGGAAGAAGCAGGCTCATAGCAGAGGAGCCTGATGCGGGGCTCGATCCGATAATGCTGGGATCATGCCCTGAGCTGAAGGCAGACGCTTAACCGCTGTGCCACCCAGGCGCCCCAGAGCTCATCTTTTGAAATGTACAACTATACATGCATAAAATGTATATTTTAGCATTATGAAGAAGTGAATTTTTATATTCAACACTGAAGTTTAGAATAAAAAATGTTTAAATATACTTACTGTCTCAACGCCAACTGGCCTAACACCAACTAGTAGACTGCAGTTTGGTTCTAGGACTAACTACCCAGGGTTAGCACAGACCCCACAAGTTAAGGGCATAGTCACCAACAGGTCTGTTCCTACCTACTTCACACACCAGCTGCAAGCTCAGGGGGTCCCCAAACCACCTGTATTTCTGACCAACTGGCCACAAATTTGGGGGTTCCTCCAACCACTTCAGGTTTGATGATTTGCTAGAACAACTCCTAGAACTTAGGAAAGCACTGTACTTATGATTATAGTTTTATTATAAAGGCTACAACTCAGAAACGGCCAAGTGAAGATACTCTTACGGCGAGGTCTAGGAGCGCCCTGAATGCGGAGCTTTCATGCTCTTTTCCCTTGGAACCAGAGCACATTACCCTCCCAGCACGTCTGTGTATTCACCAACCAGGGACATCCACTGAATTCAATTTGGCATCCCGAGTTTTATTGGAGTTTCATTAGGTAGGCCTGATCGGCTGTTAGAGAACTGAACCTCCAGCTTCCTTTCTCTCCCTGGACATCAGGAGGGCTGGCTGATACCACATGACCCAAGGCCCCAGCCCTCTAATCACATGGTTGGTGCTTCTGGCGTTGACCAGCCCCTTGTAAGGGCCCACCTTGAGTCACTCCTATCACTCGGAAAATTCTAAGAACTGGGGACAAAGACCAGTTAAATTTTTTATTATACAACAATATTCATAGTAAGTATGTCCTATAATCATCAATTATTTGTGTGTAAGAAGCAGCGTTAAAGGTTTTCTGGCTCAGACTATTATGTAATCAGGTATCTTTCCTACAGTTTTAATGGTATAGAGATATGTTTTTATGCCTTGACCACTCAATGCAGAAAAGGCTCATTATTTCCCAAGGCAACCTATTCCCTAGTTGGACAAATTTAACAATGAGGTTTTTTTTTTTCCTATATTGGATGGTAAACCCTATAATTTTAGTTACTTTTTCTAGTTCTTCCTCTGAAGAAATACAGAATAAGTCTATTGCTTTTTCCATAAGAAAAGACTTCTAATAGGGGGTGCCTGGGTGGCACAGCGGTTAAGCGTCTGCCTTCGGCTCAGGGCGTGATCCCGGCGTTACGGGATCGAGCCCCACATCAGGCTCCTCCGCTATGAGCCTGCTTCTTCCTCTCCCACTCCCCCTGCTTGTGTTCCCTCTCTCGCTGGCTGTCTCTCTCTCTGTCGAATAAATAAATGAAATCTTTAAAAAAAAAAGAAAAGACTTCTAATAATATTTGAAGACCACTGTCATGAAACCTTGGTCACTTTTTTTGTTTTCCCTGTCTTCTATTCTCCAAGTCAGTGGTCTTTTTGAAATTTATTTATTTTTTGACTATGCATCGCTGTCAGTAAATTTTGAGCAGAGCTCCAATATATACACTGTACGTATCAGTTATATGTCAGTTATATAGATGCACCCTTGTTAACCCATATATTAGGAAATGATAAAGCTCAATATTTTTATTTAAAGATGAAAGTAAATATGAACAAGAGTTCTAGTATTTTTGTCTACACCTCATAAACTTCTTCGGAGATTACAGCTCTGTATTTGACTTTCCACAACGTGTCCTAAGAAGTGCTCTCTAGTTTCCCCAACTAGCTGTGCTCTTGTAGATATTAGCCTAGGTTTTCTGGGTTGTCCAGAAATATGGTGTACACAGACATGAGCATATCCTGTGAATGGGTTTTGATCACAGAATGCAGTGAGATTTCTGTCCTATGATCATTATATTTCTGTTAATGCAATCCGAGATTGTATTAGTGTTTAAAGGAAGTATATCTTGCTCTTGGGTCTTTTAGAAAGTATAGGCCACACCTAGGCTCTCTGCAGTAACTCCTCTCCGGTATTGCTTTTTGTCTTTTCTCTTCAGCTAAGAACGTATATTCTCTACTCTGCCTTTGTACTTAGATTGATGTGTGCCACAGAGATTATGCTTATTTTAGTGCAAGTTTCACAATTTTTTTTTTTTAATTTTACTGTTTGAGAGAGGGAGAGAGAGCATGAGCAGGGTGAGGGGCAGAGGGAGAAGCAGACACCAAGCTGAGCAGAGAGCCCGATGCAGGACTCGATCCTAGGACCCCGGGATCACGACCTGAGCCGAAGGCAGACACAACTGACTGAGCCACCCAGGCGCCCCTAGTTTCACAATTTTAAATAAGATGTTCTACTCATACGCTGATGGAGAAGTTACTTCACCAAGTATGGCTTTTTGTTTGTGTGGGCGGCAAGGGAGGGGGATGAAATCTACCTCGCTCGAACACGTGCAAAGCATCTGGAGGTTGTATGGAACGTTTCTTGGTGTTCAGGAAAGATAAGAGCTTCTTATTAACCCATAAGTTCCATCTGTCTTTCCTTCACTATGTCCTTTATATCGTCACTCTATCCCTTACTATACTTTGAGCTCCTCACAGAGGGCTGTGAGGAAGCTACGAATTGTAATTCCTTATGTTTATATTAAATGTAGTGCATGTAATATGCTTATATTTGTACCCTTGTTTTATTTTTCACATAACTCACACACGTTTACTTGGAGTTCGTCTCTCCCACTAGAATGTAAGTTCCGTAATTGTGAAGATTTACGTCTTCTTCATCTCATGTACCTAAGACAACACTGTTATTTATAATGAAAGGGACTTAAGTATTTGTTTACAGATGAGTCCCCTTCCTCTACATCTCTGTTCCACAACTCGCACATACCTGGTTACTCACATGCGGTCTGGTCTGTAAATTCCTGACTACTCTTGTCTGCCTTTCCTGTCTCATCTGTATGCTTCCGTCAGATTGACTTTCCTCCCAGGCCCAATTTGGTTATGTTACTCTGACCGTACCGATCTTTTCTCTTCAATCCAGACCTTCTAACCACCTTAAAAAATACAGTGTAGATATTCTAGGCTTCTTTCTTTATATATGTGTGTGTGTCCATTTTAAATTTTAAATAGTGCGCAATTTGTTATAGTCTAAATTATATTTTTAACAGCTTTATTGAGGCATAATTGCCTTTAATTGGCACATATTTAGGGTGTAAAAAATAAGTTTTGACATGTATAAAATCATAAGTATATGTAAATTTTGACATATGTATGTACCCATATGTATATCACCATAATCAAAATAATGAACATATTTATTACTCTCAAAAGTTTCCTTCTGGCCTTTTGTAATCTCTCTCTCCCCCATCCCCAGGAAACTACTGATTTCATTTCTGTCACTATGGCTTGTATTTTCTAGAAATTTCTATAAATGGAATCACACAGTATGTACTCTTTGGCTTCTTTCCACTCAGCTTATTGAGATACATTTATGTTGCTGCACGTATCAATATATTTTTTTTCTTTTTAATGAGTAGGATTCCATTCCACAATTTGCATATTCATTGATTTGCTGATGACCAGTTAGGTTATTTCTAGTTTGGGGTTATTACAAATAAAATTTCTTGAACATTTGTGTACTAGTCTTTATGTAGCCTTCGCTCTTATCTCTCACCAGTAAATTAGCTGTGGAGTGGCTGGAGCATAAGGTAGATGTATGTTTAAGTTACAGGAAACTGCCAACTCTTTTCCAGCGTGGTTAAACCACTTTGCATTCTCACCCATCACTGTCTAGGGCTGCAGTGTGCTCAGTCTTCTCACCAACACTTGACGTGTTAGTGCTTTAATTTTAGCCTTTCCGTTGGGTACCTGGTGCTATCTCACTGTGATTTTGAGTATTCCTTTCGACTGATGATTTTGAACATCTTTTAATATGCTAATAAACCATATTCATATCTTTTTTATATCTTTTTAAATGTTTTGCACATTTTAAAATTGAGTTCTCTTTTTCTTAAGTTGTAAGCGCTCTTTATTCTAGATGCAAGTCTGCCGTTGTATATATATGGATTTGCAAATATTTTTTCACTCCGTAAGATGTCCTTTGTTAACAATGTCTCTTGAAGAACAAAACTTATTATTTTGGCGAAGTCCAATTTATTATTTTTCTCTTATAATTTGTACGTCTTTTGTCAGATTTAAGAAATCTTTGCCAAATTTAAGGTCATTAAATGCTCTCTCATGTTTGAGAAGTTGTATAATTTTACCTTTTATATTTAGAGCTGGGGTTCATTTTGAGTTAATTTTTGTTTATGGTGTGAAGTAAAGTTCTAGGTTAATTTGTTTTTACAGTTGTTGCAACATCATTTATTAAAAAGGGTTACCCTTTTCCCACTGAACTTCCACTGAGGTTCACTGTATATGCGGGGCTCTGTTACGGACTCTCCCTTGTGTTCCATTGATCTAAATGTCTGTCTGTATCCCAGTGTGACATTATCTTGATAAATGTAGCTTTGCAATAAGCCCTGAAGTCAGTTAGTGTAAGCCCTCCAACTTTATTCCTCCTTTTTCAATTTGTTTTGCCTATCCTATGCCCTTCGAATTTATATATAAATTTTAGAACCAGCGTGTCAATTTCTATGAAAAATATCAGTAATTTGGTTGAGCTTGTGTTGAATCTATATAGAATTTGAGCAGAATTGACAGTGTTAAGGTTGAGCCATACGGTCCATTTCTCCATTTATTTAAGGTCTTCTTTAATTTGTTGCAGCAGTAATTTGTAGTTTTCAGGGTACAAATCTTACACATATTTTGCCAGATTTATCCATAGTATTCTACGTTTCTTGATATGATTTTAAATAGTTTTGCTTTTTAAATTTCAATTTTTCATATCATGTTGCTAGCATATATAAGTACAATTGTTTTTGTATCATATCTTGCAAACCTAGCTTATTATTTCTTGTAGGTTTTTGTTCTTAGGATTTTCTTTTTTTTTTAAAGATTTTATTTATTTATTCGACAGAGATAGAGACAGCCAGCGAGAGAGGGAACACAAGCAGGGGGAGTGGGAGATGAAGAAGCAGGCTCATAGCGGAGGAGCCTGATGTGGGGCTCGATCCCATAACGCTGGGATCACGCCCTGAGCCGAAGGCAGACGCCTAACTGCTGTGCCACCCAGGCGCCCCTGTTCTTAGGATTTTCTAACTAGACAATCATATAATCCACAGATAAACACAATTTTGTTTCTTTCCAATATGTATGCCTTCTACTCCTTTTTCTTGCCTTGCTGCAATAGACAGAAATTCCGGCATAGTTTGTGCATTGAACTGGTGAGAGTGGACAGCTTTGCTTTGTTTCTGACCTTAAGGAGAGAGCATTCATTCTTTTATTATGTCAGCTATAACTTTTTCACAGATTTTCTTTTTCAAGCTGGGAACTTTGCCTTCTATTTCTATGTTGCAAAGAAATTTTGTCATGATAATTGCGGGAATGTATCCAGTGATTTTTCTCCACTAACTGAGATGATCATGTGTATTTTTTTGTTTTTGTTTGGTCTGCTAGCGTGATGAATTACATTGACTTTTTCCATGTTAAGCCAACCTTTTATTCCTAGGATAAACCTCACTTGGTCATGACATATTCTAGTCCTTTTTATATCATGCTGATTGAAATTGTTGTTCAAGCCTTCTCGAGGAAGGGAGGATGGGGCACAGTGGGAGATCTAGCCAAGAACTAAGGGTAAGGGCAGTTAGATGTGAGGCTGTAGACATTTTCAGAGTGTTTTGATTTCAGTGGTGGTTGTTCTAAATTGGGAAATACTGTATTCATTAAAGCCGTGAAAAAATATTAATGTTTTGTAACAACACACAGTGACTAACTGAAAAAAGAGAGGAGGTGGTGGTGAAATCTCTAACCATAATTGTGGATTTGTCTACTTTTTCACTTCTAGAAATTTTTGCCTTATATGTTTTGAAGCTTTGTTATTTGAGGCACATTTAAGATTGTTGTATCCTCTTGATGAATTGACCTCTTTATCACTATGAAATGCCCGGCTTTATCCCTCTTTCCTAATAAACAATCTGTCTTTATAAACAACTCATGCTGATGACCTAATCTTCCTACCACCAGTCGTGAAATGGACTCGTTCTAAAGAAAGTACTTTCTAATGGGCATTTTTCCAAAGATGAAATGGACTGGTTTAGCAAGTAATAAAACTTGAAATGTACTTTCGAAAACATGGGATAAACTTGTAGAGAGGTTATATATGTATAATATCCAAATATTTTTGATTGTTGGGTTAAATGCTTTTTTTAAAGACACTTATATTTTACCCCCCTTTTTCCTTAAAACAACACAACCCTTCCTTCCTTCCTCCCTCCCCCCTCCCCCTCTTCCCCCTCCCTTTCTTTCTTCCTTTTTCTTCCTTTCTTTTCTTTTTCTTTCCTTTCCTTTTCTTCCTTCCTTCCTTCCTTCCTTCCTTCCTTCCTTCCTTCCTTCCTCCTTTTCTTTCCTTTCTCTCCTTTTTGTCTGTCTGTCTGTCTGCCTTCCTTCCCTCCCTTCTAGCTCTACACCCACCGTGGGGCTTGAACTCACAACCCAGAGATGAAGAGTTGCATGAATCACATGTTCTACCAACTGAGCAAGCGAGGCGCCCTGAAATTAAATGTTTTTTGAAGTGCTTTCTATGACCATTTCCAGTTGCTTTATAATAATTAGATGAAATTACTTCATATATTTTCTATCTCATGGTCCTTTTTGTCTATATACTATTTATTCTGAAAACATCCCCCCCCCTTTTTAAAAAAGATTGATTGGAGAGAGAGTGTGTGTGCGCCTGTGGGGAGGGCCAGAGGGAGAGAGAAACTCTAAGCAGACTCCACACTGAGTAGAGCTGAACATGGGCTCCGTCTCACGACCCTGAGATCACAACCTGAGTTGAAACTACGAGTCAGTCCCTTAAAGGACTGAGCCACCCAGGTGGCCCTGTTCTGAAAACATCTCTTTTGATACATACTCTGGTAATTGTACTCAGGCAAACTTGTTAGAAAGTGTGGTTACCATTTATTCTTTTTATCAACTGTGTACAGTACTGTTTCTTTTGTTTTTGTGTTGTAAATATTTTTCTGTACATATATTCTTAAATGGATTGTAGGCTTTTCAAAGGAAAAGCCTTTCCTCCCCCACCGCCCACTCCCTGCCAAATTACCCCAAACACCTAACAAAAATAACTGAGCAAATAACATGGGTCGGTTAGTATTTTACTCAGTAAAAGAATTAGTTTAGTTGCTCTAAGCACTGGAGAAAGGAAAGGCTAGGTTTGGTGTTTTATTATGATGATAGGAGGGGTTGGAATTTTTAATAAAATTCTAGGTTTGAATCACAGGAAAGGGAGCTTGCCACTTTTTGTACAATGGCAAGCTCACTATATCATTGAACTTTGGATGAATTTGTTAAGTTTAAAAAAATATTTATTTGCCCTTTTTGGAGTTTGTTTTTATTATATCATAAAGTTAAATGTTTACTTTTATTTTCTTAAAGCAGTGCTCGGAACACCTCACAGCTTGCCCCATCTGATGAACCCATCCATCTCCCCCGCGTTTTTGCATTTGAATAAAACACATCAGGTATATAAATAGTGTTGAATACTGCAGTATGAAAACTTGGAATGACTCATTTGTTTGTTCTTAAAGTTTAAAATTCTCATGAAGTTAAACGAGTATTTTGTTTTTTAAACAAATCCTTAGTAATAACTATCGCTACATGAAAACATAATGAGTACATGAGATCAAATTAAGCTGATCCAAGCAGTATAGGTCCATCTATTGATCTCCGTTTATAGGGCATTAGGAAGGGAAGGAAGCGTATTTTGTGGTGTATTTTTCCAGAAAGAAGTGGTGAAAAACAAGTCTTCTGTGGTCTTAAACTATTTACAGAAAGAAAAAAATAAATGAACATGAACTCTTTATTCTTAAAATGTAATCTATATAAACATAATTCCTATAAGAATAAAAAATAATTGTTGTACTTTTTTCAGATTAGTGTTTTAAAATGTATTTGTGTGTGTAAACATAATGTGGGAGATAAGTGTACTCATTACGTCCCGGTGCTGCTGAGGGCTGTATCTCTGTAGCAGCCTAATTACAAATGCAACGTAATGCGGAACAGATGATCGATGGAGATTGAGTGAAGGAGCGTCTAGTCCTAAACACCAGCTTTTTGAGGGAAAGGCTAATCTTTTATTTCGCTTTCATTCTTAGAATCTAACGTAGGACCTTATATATTATAGGGTCTTTAGTCATTCATTTATTCCACATTGAGATTCCGACCTGTACTGGCCACTCTGCCGGTCCCTGCGGCTATAGCACCGAACAAAACTGTTCCTAGTCCTTGTTCTTAAAGAATTTCGACAAATATAGAAAACACATGTGAATTACAGTGAGGTGTGAGGAGTGACAGGAGAGGGGAGCTCAGAGTATTGACGATATTCTCTTTATTTTAGAATCAAGACTAGAATGTGCCATTTTGCCCGGGGGGCTTGTCCAAGCTGCCTCTCGTGCTCATTGAACGTCACTGTCCCAGCAACAGTGGCCTGCTTTTGGTCCTCAGAGGACCTTGATCCCCTCTCCTTGGGGCTTTGCTCCCCTGCTGTTCCTTCTGCCTGGAATGCTCCCCGCCCCAACACCACCGAAGTCCCCCCGACGTAGCCTAGGTACTTCGCCACAGCCTTTAGGTCTCTGCGTGAGAGTTAGCTCCTTGGGGAAAGCTTCCTTGAATTTACTAATCTAGATCAAATCCCCAGCTGTCCTCCGAGCTCCTGTGCGTTTCCTCCATATGCTCATCACCATTCGTAATTCTATGTTTTTATAATTAATGTTTCCCTTCCCCAGGAGCCTCTAAGATCCTTGAGGACAGGTCGTATTTTGCATTTCTCACTATGTAGCACGGTGCCTGGCACAAAGAAAGTGCTCAATAAATATTTGTTGGATGATTAAATGAATAAATAAATGATTGAATGACATTGAAATGAAAGCCAAAAAGGGGGAAGAAGGATGAAAGAAAAAAAGGAGAGGATGTGGAGTTAGTTTCATGACTGCGTGGTCACATCTTGTATATTATTAAAAGAATTAAGTAGTGTTGCCTAAAGTGGGAAACTGGCATATTAAGAAGCTGTGGCTTTTGCTCAGATCAGCTGGAGAATTGAACTTTAAAATTGAATTGGGTTCTGTGACAAGTAGCTTTCCAAAGTTAAACTAATGGGATGCTTTATCATTTTCACAGAGCACAGTTATGGGTGGTACTTCCAATTTATTCCTTCAGAATCTTTCTCACGTACCACTGGCACAGCAGCAATTAATGAAGTTTGAAAATATTCATACTAACAACGTAAGTATGGAATTATTTTTTTCTTTTGAGTTGAATTCATTCCTTTTCTAGATTCAGGCTGCTGGTCAGATTGTTGATGAGTTTTCACATGTGTAGCCTTTTCATGAGATGATCCCCCATGGCCACGGGCAGAAGTCTTACTTTCTTTTCTTCTTTTGCAGAAACCAGGCTTACTTGGAGACCCCCCAGCCATGGTACTTCAAAGCGCAGTAGGGATAGGGTCAGCACTTCCTTTGAAAACAGAGTTGGGTCCTCATGGAGAAGCACATAAAAGTAAATGATATGCATTTACTGAGCAATCAGTAAACAGATTTGAGATTTAAAGATGGTTTACCTATATTCTGCTTTTAGTTACAGAAAGGTCAAAGTTGAGTTTTATTCAGTCATTTAAAATTTTAAGAGCCCTCTTGGCTTGTCTATTTTTAATATTAGAGAACTATTGATAAGTTATTGATGGACTTGCTTCCATGCCAAGATCACCCTTTCCCTGTTGGATATGCTTTAATATTTGATGAAGGTTCACAGCAGCATGAGGCAAAGACATAGACCCCTTTGAGGCTGACAGGCTGCCCGCTGGGCTGACAACATGTTACATAGGTATCCATTTAATTTTTGCCTGAATAAGAAACACTTAGCTTTTAAGGAAATATGTGGTATTTTGATGTAAACTTTGATTATTTACTTGATTATGATATTTTTTAAATGAGATCTCCAAACTACTAGTAGAAGAAAAATAGTGACATGTGTACATTGTGCTTCTGAAAAGATGACAAATTTAAACAAAACCATTATTTTTTAGAAAAACAAGAGCATGTGGTGTATTATACCAAGATTTCTTATTTGAATGCAATTTCGAAAGGTACTTTCAGTTTGAAGTGTAATTGAAATTTGTTTGAAGTGATTATGCTGGGAAAACAGAAGGGCCACCAGTAATAATAATAATTTCAAAAGTCAGTTAAATACGGGTAGTATATTTAGCCTCTGCATAAAACCAGTGAGTCAAATGATTGAATGAATTAATCAGTTCTGACTGTTGGAATTGACTGCACGGAAGTTGAACTAGGATACAGACAGTCGTAGAAACTTTTATGGTATGGTGAGGCCTATTCTAAATATTAAATTTGGTATCACTAAAAGGTTATGCAAATGTTTATTATTTGTGTTGGATTAAATAATAGGCCATTTGCTTTCACACGCACTGCTTTAAGAACATTGAAAAGTCAGTGTCCAAATAAATACATTGCTAAAAGAACTTAAGTAACCACCTCTAAGTATTTAGGACTAGAGATAATTAAAGCAATTTGTGTAGTGAATTTGTAAAATATGAATTAGACTTAAAGTAGTTCTCAAAATGAGCTCTTTTCATTTTGAAGTACAGATTTTTAAAAAGTGGAATGGCTCAGCATTTTCCTATTAAGACTTTCATTCCTTCCAGAATTTATTTCCTGTAAATAAAAATGTAAAACTTTGTGTTAAATTTGGTGCCTGTCTATTCACAAATATTGATGTTTTTTTAAACCAGTGGTGTGCTGATGTTTAAAAACCAGCTCTCTGGGTTAAAAAAAAATAGTCTTGATTTCTGTAGCGTTCGTGGAGCTCCTTGTGTAAACACTACCACTCATAGCCAGTTGCACGCTACCCGCGTGAAGGCATTGAATGCAGGAGCTGGGAAAAGATCGCACAGCCAACCATTATGACCTGGTGCAGGTCAGCCGATCAGATTTATTGTTGGATTTAACTTTACCAATTTTTAAGTGTCAGAGACCTTTTTTTAACTGAAGACATATTTAATTATTCCCTTCAAATATGGAAGCAGGCGATTTACAGTGATTGAGCATAAAAAAGAAGGCACCTGCTATAACTTAAGTACCAAAGAATACATACCTCTTGCTCTCAAATTCTAAAATTTGAAAGTTAGAGTTAAAAAATATCCTCGATATTATCCTGGAAGTTGTTGAAAATAAGAAAAGCAGGATTACTGCTAGAGGTGTTTGCTTTTCCGTATAGGAACTTGCTACTTTACAACCACTGACTTCACCTGAGCTAACTGTTCTCTACCAGATACAGAATAGGCTTCTCCACATCTCCCCCAGACGTTAACACAGCCGGAGGACTGTCGCGAATGGCTCTTGTCTAACCAAAAGCTTCTTGCGTTTGTGGTTCGCTACAGCGTCTCATCTGATTCCAACTCAAACAACCGTAACAGCTGGAATGGGCATATTACCATTCTTTCCAAATCAGCACATTGCTGGACAGGCTGGGCCAGGGCACGGGAATACTCAGGAGAAACAGCCAGCCTCGGTGGGGAAGACAGAAGGAAATTTCTCAGGGTCACAGGCTTATCTTCAGAGCTTTCCAAACCTGACTGCTGGAGGCTTGCTGACGGGACACCATAAGCAACAGCAAAGTCAACCAAGAGGCACGGAGATAAGTTCCGGGGTAAGAAAACTGTGTGTTTATGCATACACACACACACATGTACACACACACGTGTACATGTGTGTACTACATGTATGTAGATACTATGCAGGAATATATATATATGCATGTTTTTTTAAAGATTTTATTTATTTATTGGACAGAGAGAGACACAGCGAGAGAGGGAACACCAGCAGGGGGAGAGGGAGAGGGAGAAGCAGGCTTCCCGGTGAGCAGGGGGCCTGATGTGGGGCTCGATCCCAGGACCCTGGGATCATGACCTGAGCCGAAGGCAGCCGCTTAACGACTGAGCCACCCAGGTGTCCCTGCATGTATATTCTTTTAAAATTTTATCTAAATTTCTAATTATCTAAAATTCTAATTTTAGAAGATTCTAAATTGGGGGTTATTTTACAGGTAGTATAATTTATGAAGTATCATAAAGCATCCTAACTATTTTTAAATGTCAAAGAAAGTTAATAGACTTAAAGTATATAAATATGGATTGCAAACTGGATAATTGATATATCAATGACATGATTTTTTCAGTGTGTATTTCTCAAAATAGAAGAAAATATTGCCCTCTTAAAAAAACCCTGTTATGGGGGCGCCTGGGTGGCACAGCGGTTAAGCGTCTGCCTTCGGCTCAGGGCGTGATCCCGGGGTCCTCTGCTATGAGCCTGCTTCTTCCTCTCCCACTCCCCCTGCTTGTGTTCCCTCTCTCGCTGGCTGTCTCTATCTCTGTCAAATAAATAAATAAAATCTTTAAAAAAAAAAAGTCTGTTATTATAAAATAATTTAAATAGGGATTCTTTATTATAGATTCTATATATTATATAGAATATATTATATTATAGATTATTTTAGATTACATCACAAAAAGTCTAGTTAATATTATAGATTCTATATATTCTAAAAAGTTTGAGATACTAAAAAATGCTTGATGTTTTACAAATGAAATATAAACAAGTTCAAAATTTTATAGTTTGGAAAATCTTAAGAGTGCCATTAATACTTATATAATTATATGATATTTATGAGGCTTTCTAAGTAAATAATGTTTTTCAAAATATATTTGTTTTCTGGGGCGCCTGGGTGGCACAGTGGTTAAGCGTCTGCCTTCGGCTCAGGGCGTGATCCCGGCGTTATGGGATCGAGCCCCACATCAGGCTCCTCCGCCATGAGCCTGCTTCTTCCTCTCCCACTCCCCCTGCTTGTGTTCCCTCTCTCGCTGGCTGTCTCTATCTCTGTCGAATAAATAAAATCTTTAAAAAAAAAAAAAAAATATATATATATATATATATATTTGTTTTCTACTTTAAACGTATACTCTATTGCTAATTAGGGTATTATTTTAATATTTGAAGGCAAAACCAATTTTATTTTATCTAAAAAATGTCAAAGTCCATTATTAAACTCTGGTCTACTCAAAAGAATCTAACCACTGTTTTAATTCTGGAAGATTTCACCCAGTTATTTTATTGATTCTTAGACCAGTGACATTTGTTTGTTTTAGAAGATTTTATTTATTTATTTGAGAGAGAGAGAGTGAGCAGGAGCTGAGAGGAGAGGGAGAGGCAGTCTCCCTGCTGAGCAGGGAGCCAGACACGGGGCTTGATCCCAGGACCGAGATCATGACCTGAGTGGAAGGCAGATGCTTAACCAACTGAGCCACCCAGGCACCCCTAGGCCAGTGACATTTGTAAATGTTATCATTGATAGGTAGAATAAAGTACATTTAGTTTTTATTCATACCCTGAAATACCCTTTGGTCTGTAAATAGTATAAAACTCTATATAGTTATAAGCAGCATGTGAGGGAAAAAAATTCATGTAGTTGGCTATTTTCAAATGTTAAAATAATAATACTGAATTTGGAGGAGGTTTTATTGTCAACTAGTCATAGCAGCAGGTATGGATAGAATGCTCTGCGATTGTTCATTGAGAAAGCTAAGGCAATTCTTCCAGAATAAATTTTAAAAATTTATCTGCAGTATTAATTTCTTGGGTTGTTGAGGGAAACTGAACAAATAGAACTTCTATATGACTGTGCTATGTCTTTTTGCACAAAAAACACCAGATTTCAGAAAAGCTTGATTTAAGGTGATTCACGTAATGGGCAGAGTCTTTCAGGAAGAAAACAGCCAAAGTGGCCCAGGGCCTGGAAAACAGGTTCTGTGGAAAGAACTGTGGGAAATGGATACGTGTAACTCAGAAAGGGAGGACCAGCTGGATATACATTTAAAAAATATACTCTCAGACTAGTCACATGGTAATTTGTGTTTGACCAGTAGGCAGACCTAGTCCAATAAGTGCGACATACAATAAAGCAAATCTAGGCTGAATATAACAAAGACCAGCTGAAGCTTTCAAACAAAGAAAAAGCTGAAAATAACTAAGCAGATCGCTGGTGAGCATTGGTGCGGTCTGTTGTGGAGTGATTCCTCTGACAGCAGGGGTTTGAACCAGGTCATCTCAAAGTCAGTTTTCCAAGAATGTAACAAGATTTTTGACTTTTCTAAACATAATTGGTTTAACTTGGCTTTAGGTTTTTAGACCTGCATTTTTAAGAAATTTTTTTTATTAAGGTATAATTGACATACAGCGTTACATGAGTTTCAGGAATATAACATAATGATTTGACATTTGCATGTATTACAAAATGATCACCATAGAAAGTCTAGTTAACATCCGTTACCATACATGGTTATAACTTTTTTTTCTTGTGGTGAGAACTTTTAAGATCTGTTCTCTTAGCAACTTTCCAACATACAGCACGGTATTATTCACTGCCGCCCCCGTGCTGTACGTTACAGCCCCATGACTTACTTATTTCATAACTGGCTCTTTGTACCTTTTGGCTTCTTTGACCCATTTTGCCCACACTGCCTCTGACAACCACCAATCTGTTTTCTGTATCTGTGAACTCGTTTTGTTTTTTGATTCTACATATAAGTGAGATCATATGGTGCTTGTATGTCTCTGTTTGACTTTTCTTCACTTAGCATAATGCCCTCAAGGTCCATCCATGTTATCACAAATAGCAAGGTTTCCTTCTTATTTAAGGCTGAATATATACACACATTTTCTTTATTCATCCATCAAAGAGCGCTGATGTTTTCGTATCTTGGCTGTTGGGAATAGTGCTGCAGTGAACATGGGAGTGCATGGTCTCTTTGAGACAGTGATTTCACTTCCTGTGAATATATACCCAGAGGTGGTATTACTGGATCATATGGTAGTTCTTTTTATTATTTTACGAACTTCCCTACTATTTCCCATTATGGCTGTATCCATTTTCTCCTATACAGTAAATTGTGTTTTCATTTTGTCGATAGTTTCCTTTGCTGTACAGAAGCTTTTTAGTTTGACGTAGTCCCACTTGTTTATTTTTGCTTTTTTGCCTATACTTTTTGTGTCATGTTCAAAAAATCTTTGCCAAGACTAACGTCAAGAAACTTTTCCCCTATATTTTCTTCTAGGGATTTTATGGCTTCAGGTCTTATCTTTAAGTCTTTAATCCAATTTGAATGAATTCTTACGTATGGTGTGAGATCCTAGTACAACCTCTTTCTTTAGTGTATAGATGTCCGATTTTCCCATCACCACTTATTAGACTGTCCTTTCCCATTGTGAATTCCTGACTCCCTTGTCAAAGATTCGTTGACTACATATGTGTGTGTTTATGTCTGAGCTAGCTCATTTGATCATGGTGTACAGTTTCTCTATTGTTAAATTTGGATTGCTAGTATTTTGTTGAGGATTTTTGCATCTGTGTTCATCAGGGATATTAGTCTGTAATTTTTTTTTTTCTTGTAATGTTCTTGTCTGGCTTTGGTCTGAAGATGATGTTGGCCTCATTAAATAAAATAGGAAATGTTCCCTCCTCTTCAACTTTTTAGAAGCGTTTCAGAAGAAATGGCATTAATTTTTCTTTAAATTCACCGGTGAAGCCATCTGGTCCTGATATTTTCATTGTTGGGAGGTTTTTGATTACTTCTTATCTCACTATTGGTCTGATAAGATTTTCTATTTCTTTATTATTTGGTCTTGGTAGGTTGTAAGTTTCCAGGAATGTATCCCTTTTTTTTTTCCTGGGTTATCCAGTTTGTTGGAATGTATTTCTTGGTAACAGTCTCTTACGATCCTTTATATTTCTGTGGTATCAGTTTTAATGTCTCCTCTTTCATTTGTAACTATTTGAGTTCTCTCTTTTGGTTAGTCTAGTGAAAGGTTTCTCTATTTTGTTTATCTCTTCAAAACTCCAACACTTAGTTTCATGGATCTGTCTTTCTAGAAAGTCTTTCATTTCTGTTCTAACCTTCTTCTTTTCTCCTTTCTGCTAATTGTGGGCTTAGTCTGTTCTTCTTTTTCTAGTTCCTTGATGTATAATGTTAGGTTGTTTGAGATCTTTCTTTTTTCTTCTTGTAGGCATTGCTATAAATTTCCCTCTTAGAACTGCTTTTGCTGTATCCCATAAGTTTTGTATGCTATGTTTCCATTTTCATTGGTCTCAAGATATTTTTTGAGTTCTCTTTTGATTTCCTCCTTGACCTGTGGGTTGTTCAGGAGTGTGTTGTTTAGTTTTCTGTATATCTGTGCATTCTCCAGTTTCCCTCCTGTTATTGATTTCTAGTTTCATACCATTGTGGTCGGAACAACACGTGATATGGTTTCAGAATTCTTAAATTTGTTCAGACTTGTTTTGTGATCCAACATATCTATTTTTTTCTTTTTCTTTCTTTCTTTTTGTCTCTTTTTCTCTCTGTCTGCTTCTGCTTTTGGTGTCAGACCCAAAAAAACACTGGCAAATTCAGTATCATGAAGCAGTCTACCTAAGCTTTTAAGAGCTTTATAATTTTAGCTCTTGCATTTAGGGCTTTGATTTTTTTTTTTTAAAGATTTTATTTATTTATTTGACAGAGATAGAGACAGCCAGCAAAAGAGGGAACATAAGCAGGGGGAGTAGGAGAGGAAGAAGCAGGCTCACAGCAGAGGAGCCTGATGTGGGGCTGGATCCCAGAATGCCGGGATCACGCCCTGAGCCGAAGGCAGACGCTTAACGACTGAGCCACCCAGGCACCCCTAGGTCTTTGATCTTTGAGTTAATTTTTGTATATGGTGTAAGGTGAGAATCTGCTTTATCCTTTCACATGAGATATCCAGATTTCCCAGCACTTTTGTTGAAAAGACTGTCCTTTCCCCACTGAATAATCTTGACACTCTTGACAAAAATCATTTAACCATATATTCAGGGACTTACTTCTGGATTTTCTGTTCTGTTCCATTTGTCTGTATGTCTTTATGCCAGTACTACACTGTTGAGATTACTGTAGCTTTGTAGTGAGTTTGAAATCACAAAATATGAGCCTTCCATTCTTGTTCCTATTTTTCACTCTTTTCAACATTGTTTTGACTATTTGTGGTCCCTTGAAATGCCATATGAATTTTAGGGTGGATTTTTCTTTTTCTGAACAAAAAAAAGGTTGGAATTTTATAGGGACTGTATCGAATCTCTAGGTCACTCTGGTTAATACTGACATTTTAACGATACATCTTCTAATCCATGTACATGAGATGCCTTTCCTTTTATTTATGTCTTTTAATCCAGTAATATTTTTAAATTTTTCTTAAGATTTATCTATTTTAGAGAGAGTGTGTGGGGGGAGGGGCAGAGGGAGAGGGAGAGAGAGAATCTCAAGCAGACTCCACACTGAGTGCAGAGCCACACATAGGGCTTGATCCCAGGACCCCAAGATTATGACCTGAGCTGAAACCAGGAGTTGGACACTAAACCAACTGAGCCACCTAGGTGCCCCTGTTTTTAACATTTTTAATATTTAATACAGTGTATTCAAAATATTAGTTCAAAATGTAATATATACTGAACTATTAAGATATTTTACATTCTTTGGTACTAACTCTTTGAGAGTTAGTATATATTTTACATTCTGCATACATCTCAGCTTAAACCACATTTCTTATGCTCAGTAGTCATGTGTAGCTAGTAGCTACCATGTCGGACAGGGCAGTCAGATATTTTCATGGCTTATCCCTCACTTTATTGAGATTTTTGCTTAAATATCACTTTCAGCAATGTTGTGTAGTTTTTAGTGAGTAAGTATTTTTCTTCCTTGGTTCAGTTATTCCTTTTTTTTTTCTTCTTTTTTTTTTTTGGTTCAGTTAATTCCTAAGAGTTCTTTCTTGATTGTTGTAAATGGAATTGTTTTGTTAATTTCTTTTTGGATTGTTCATTGTTAGTGTATTGAAATGCAACTGATTTTTGTATGTTGATTTTATATCCTGCAACTTTGCTGAATTCACTTATTCTAACAGTTTGTGCCTGTGTATTTGTAACATTTAGGGTTTTCATGCATCTGCAAGCAGAAATCACTTTACTTCTTCCACTCTAGTTTGGATGTCTTTTATTTCTTTTTCCTACTTAATTGTTCTGGCTAAAACTTCCAATATTATGTTGAGCAGAAGTGGTGAAAGCAGATAGCTTTGTCTTGTTCTTGTTAGAGGGAAAGATTTCAGTCTTTTACTATTGAATATGTTGTTGACTTTTCATATATAACGTCTCCTATATTAGGGTAGCTTCCTTCTATTTCAACTTTGCTGAGTGTGTTGAATTTTATTTTGTTTTTTTAAAAGATTTTATTTATGTATTTGAGTGAGAGAGAGAGAGCACAAGCAAGGGGAGCTGCAGAGGGAGAGGGAGAAGCAGGCTCCCTGCACGGGCTCAATCCCAGGACCCTGAGATCATGACCTGAGCTAAAGGCAGATGCTTAACCGACTGAGCCACTCAGGTGCCCCGAGTGTGTTGAATTTTAATCATGAAAGCATGTTGAATTTTGTCAAATGCTTTTCCTGCATCAGTTGCAGTGATTGTGGTTTTTTCTACATTCTGTTAATGTAGTGTATTATGTTGAATGACTTTTGTATATTGAACCATCCTTGCATTCTAGGAATAAATCCCAGTTGGTTATGGTGTATAATCCTTTTAATAAGCTACTGAATTTGGTTTGCTACTGTTTTGTTTGTGGTTTTGGCACCAGTATTTATAAGGGGTATTAGTCTATAGTTCTCTTTCTTTTTTGTGGTGTCTGGCTTTGATACTAGGACAATGCTGGAAGTATTCTCCATCAGTTTTGTGGAAGAGTTTGAGAAGAATTGGTGTTAATTCCTCTTAAAGTGTTTTGTTGAATAGTGATTCAAAGGGGCACATGCACCCCAATGTTTATAGCAGCAATGTCCGCAATAGCCAAACTATGGAAAGAGCCCAGATGTCCATCAACAGATGACTGGATAAAGAAGAATGAATACACACACACACACACACACACACTAGACTATTAGCCATCAAAAGAATGAAATCTTGCCATTTGCAATGACGTGGATGGAACTAGAGGGTATTATGCTAAGCGAAATAAGTCAGAGAAAGACAAAAATCATATGATTTCACTCCCATGTGGAATTTAAGAGACAAAACAGATGAACATAAGGGAAGGAAAGGAAAAATAAGACAAAATCAGAGAGTGAGGCAAACCATAAGAGACTCTTAACTCCAGGAAACAAATTAAGCATTGCTGTAAGGGAGGTGGGTGCGGGGATGGGGTAACTGGGTGATGGGCATTAAGGAGGGCACTTGATGGAATGAGCAGTGGGTGTTTTATGCAACTGATGAATCACTAAACTCTACCTCTGAAACTAATAATACACTGCATGTTAATTAATTGATTTTAAATTTAAAAATAAATCAAAATAAATGTTTTGTTGAATTACCCAGTGAAGCTATTTGGTTCAGGGCTTTTTTGTTGTTGTCGCTGGCACACTGTATTTTTAAAAATTTTATAAGTGATTCTCTTTCATAGCTGGAGTTGAGAACCCCTGATAGGATAGAATCTGATTACCTTGCTAGTCTAAGTACTTTAGCAACAAAATCTGAGAGTATTTTGCTGGCTACCTTTACTCAGTCACTGAGCTCTCTCTGGGGCACTGTCTTTCCTCATGCTATACACTTTCCTTTGGCAAATATGTAATGGTTTTAACTCCCACCTAGAATCTTATGGTTCCATCTTAGACTTCTTTTGAGCTATCATATCTACTTGACTGTGAATTTCTTAATGGCAGTATTCCTGTCTTACTCATTTTAGTATTATCAGTGCTTACCACAGCACCTGGAGCATGGTAAACATTCAGTAAGCACATTTGAATAGATAAATACATATGTATCTGTGATTTACATATCACAGGCAAATCTGGACTTCTTTGGGGCTTATGAAGATGTATGAGACAGATTTCTCAGTCCAAATACAACAATATTGGTCAGACAAAGAATAAATAAAAGGAGTTGTGGCTCTCGAATATAGAAACAAGCACTTGAGATTATACTTCATTCTGTTCAGGGAACAAAATAAAAATTAATTTGAAATTAAAATTTAGCTGCTAGCTTTAATTATAGTAACTTGAATTGTCTTATTTAAAATTTTTTTTTTTTTAAGATTTTATTTATTTATTCAACAGAGACAGAGACAGCCAGCGAGAGAGGGAACACAAGCAGGGGGAGTGGGAGAGGAAGAAGCAGGCTCATAGCGGAGGAGCCTGACGTGGGGCTCGATCCCAGAACGCCGGGATCACGCCCTGAGCCGAAGGCAGACGCTTAACCGCTGCGCCACCCAGGCGCCCCTGTCTTATTTAAAATTTTTTTTACCAACAGAGTGAAAAGTAAAAAATTCAGAACTGGGTGGCTGAGATGGTTAAGTGTCTGCCTTCGGCTCAGGTCATGATCCCGGGGTCCTGGGATCGAACCCCACATTGAGCTCCTGGCTCAGCTGGGAGTCTGCTTAGCCCTCTCCCCCTGCTCATGCTCTCTCTCTCTGTATCTCTCTGTCTCAAATGAATAAATAAAGTCTTTAAAAAAAAAGAAAAAAAAAGAACAAAATGATCTGAAGAATCAGCCCTTTTCTTCTGTTAAAGAAGTACTAGAACTCTTACCTGACCTGAGCTAGTTTTATTTATTTATATATATATATATATATATATATATATATGGCACCTAGTTATATAAAATTTAGTGATATATTTTCAAGAAATGTGAATTTCTAGGGTTATCTTCTAAATGTGGATTTGGGTTTTATTAAATCCGCCTATTTTGTTTGGTATTATTTTTAGAACCAGAGATAAGTAAGCTTTCCTTTATCATTTGGCTATAGCCACACACTATAAAATAAAAATCTTAATAGGAAAATGTAGGTAACAGTATTTCTGAAAATAAGGTATTGGAATTTGTTTTTTCTTGTGAAGTTGAATTCTCTCCTGTTTAAATGAGAAGGATTTACAAGAAGGCCTTTAATTCTCTTTCGGTTCTAAAGTTCTATGGTTTTAGAGAAGTTTAAAAACAAAACTAATTGAAAAAATAATAGCAAGTAAAATGTGACCATTTTCATCAATATCCAGAAATATTCTATAACTTTGTATGTTCAAACGTTAGGTTCCACAAATTTTTATTACACTAGGCTGATTTACTAAAAAATAAGTATTTCTCTACTCTTCATTTTTATTTTCCTGTACCTCTGATTAAACACCTACTGTTTTGTTTTTGATAAATAGGCTGCCTCTAAGAATCAGACTTCACTTTTGGGAGAACCACCAAAAGAAATACGGCTCAGTAAAAATCCATACTTGAACTTGGCAAGTGTGTTGCCCAGTGTGTGCTTATCATGTAAGTAAAAGCTCAGTATTAATATTTTGGAGTTTTATAAAGTATTTACTTTCCATAATCAGTTTTACTTTAATTTTTAACCGAATGGAAGCAAATAATGACTATTGGCGATTAATGCCTAAATTATGACCCCAGTCTTTAAATGAAAGAATAACTAAAATTAAGACACTTAAAATGTATTCTAATTATTTAAGGAAACTTTTTTTTGTAATATTTTATTAAGAATATAATCTTTATTGAGTTGCTGAATCATAATAGAAAATCGGGCAAGGGAATTATTGGCAATACTATCATGCTTTACAATACATATAGAATCATTTCTATTCTACATTTATTTCTAAAATAGAGGTTTAAACCTGTACATATCTCATATACCCAGAATATTTACAAACTACCCCCAAAATGTGTAAGCTAATGATAATTGGCAGAAGTTGAACTCTATTTTTTTAGAAGACATTTTCAGGCCTTCAATTAAGGTAAATTAATTATTAAATTTAGTTTTAAGGGAAAATCACAAATGTGGTATGTTCTAGGCACTAGGATATTCACTATATTGGACATAGTGGATATCTACTACCTAGGATATATAATATATACAGGATATTCACTGTAGTGTTGATTGTCAATAGTGTAACTGACAAGTGCCTTAGTTTCATCAATAGGGGAATGGTTAAATAAAAAATAGTTCATCATAAAATGGACTACAATACAACTTTTTGTTATAGTTGGGGGAGAGCCACATGTACTAATCTGAAATATCTCCGAAGCCAATTAAGTGGAAAAAGCAAATGTGCGTAAAAGATTCCATTTGTTTAAAGCTATATATTCTTATATGTACACATTTAATGTGTAAATGCACACAGTAAATCTGGGAAAATAATTCTAAACTATTACCTCTGGGAAAAAAGAATAGAATTGAATGAAAAGAAATGAAAGATTTTCATATGTGTTCTCTGTATTTTATAAAGTATCCTCTTGAACTTAGACATTAATTGGTAATTTTTAAAAAGAACCAGAAAAAAATTTAATGTGCTTCTCCTATACCTACTACCTTTTTATCTGGTCTAAAAATTGATGGTTACAACTATTGCGTTAACAAGAATGATTAGTTTACATTTCATTTGCTTTCTTTTAGAGATTAGACCTATATCTTAAATATGTTTCCATCAAAATTATTTCTCTATAGGGCAAACCTCCATTTTCAGTTGCTTTAAATGAACAAGACAACATCATATTCTATACGTTCTTCTCCTGGGGCTAATAAATACACATACATTCTGGCAAATGAAAATCTGTGCTGTGTTTGGGAGCATGTTGAATTAGTGAGTTTTGTATTTTGTTTATAATTTATAACAAAACAACTTTTAGCTAAAAATATTGATTTTTGCCCTTAGCCCCTGCAAGTAAAACCACTCTACAGAAGACTGGAATTGCAAGCAATATTCTGGATGCAATCTCTCAGGGAAATGAATCACAACACACATTGGAAAAGTGCATTTCTTATTCTCAACCTTTTGGTGATTATGCACAGGTAAATGATTCTCAGGTTTTGATGATATCTAGAAAAATTGAGTTCACTGAGTATGAAATTGTGATTCCTGTGATATCATAGGAAAGCGAAACTGTGCTCATCTACACAACATTCCTTGCTCATTTGGGATTTGGGAACATGTTCAAGACACTAAGTATCATTTTATGCTAGGTACTTACCTCTCGGTGTTTACACTAGTGGTCAACCAACTCTAGACCAAATCCAGCCCGCTGCCCGTTTTGTAAATTAAGTTTTACTGGAATACAGCCACGTCCATTCATTTACATATTGTCCATGGTGCTGTTGGGCCACAATGGTAGAGCTGAAAAGCTACAACTATGTGACCCACAAGATTAAATATTTACTGTCTGGGTGTTTACAGAAAAACTGCTGACTTGTGGTCTATACCAATGTACACCTGGCTAAGGAGCTCCAGGAAATGCCTCTGTTGTTCACCACTGCTTACTGATGCAGAAACATGATCATAATTATAGGCGCTGTTATGCTAACATTTAAACCAATCAATCCATAACATAGAAAGTATTGTATTCAAAAGGTATATTGTGCCATTCTTTAAATATGTCAATTTTACTTTGGCCTTTTCTCCTTCAGGTTATTTTTAGTGGCTTAAGCTGAGAGCTAGCAGTATATGATGATACAATCGTGGGAGTCTTATAATGGTTCTGATTCTGATTCTTTCTTATTTCTCAGCACATCAGCTTCTCAGCTCTGCCCTATGCTCCCATTTTGGGAGCAATGCTTCCACTTTGATTTCCTTGGAGCAACTGTATTTGCCTCATCTGTCTCTAATAACCTTTAGAAAAGAAAACCTTTGTGAATTCCCTTGGAATAACTGATGGCTCCTTGTGCTTTTATGATAGGGTACCAGAAACACAGGTGAAATAGATTCTATAAAACTGGTGCAGCTGGGTATTAGAATAATATACAATAAAGTCTCTTACACATCTGTAAAGAGACAGAGAAATATAGGTTGGAAGATGATGTAATTAGGTGCCAAAAGACCTGTATCTAAGGAATGATAATCGTGAATTAATACAAATATAACCTGGCAAGCATTCCCTCATGTGTTTCATAAGACTCCATTTTTGTTCCTTTGTTAGTTAACAGTTTAATCAATGTACGGACATTGATTGTATGCTAATTAGGTTTAGGTGACAAAATCCAAGGAAATTATCAGAGATGTGTAAAATCATTTATAAATAATTTATAGTTCTGTAAATTAGAAACAGCCTAAATTTCCAACAATTTATAAGACTAAGTAAACAAATTATGTCAATATTATTCCAGAAATACAATGCAAATACTAAAGATCGAGTAAAACACTATGTAAACACATGGTAAATGTTTCATAACTTATTGTTAATTTTAAAAATTTATAAATTATAGTTCTGTACAATTCTAATTTTTTGTTCCTTTACAAGGAACAAAATTTACTTTTATAGACAGGAGGAAGCACAATGAACTTAAATTTTTTAAACATGTATGATTTAACTTTTTGTATAACTTTTTAATATTTTATAACTTTATTTTATGATAAGCATACTTTTTAATTTCCATGCCCCAATTCCCCCACCCACCTCCCTCTGGTAACCATCAGTTTGTTCTCTGTAGTTAAGAGTCTGTTTCTTGGTTTGTCTCTCTCTCTTTTTCTCTTTGCTTATTTGTTTTGTTTCTTAAATTCCATATATGGAATAGGTGATATCATACAGTATTTGTCTTTCTTTGACTTCTGTTGATTAGCTTTATACACTCTAGCTCTACCCATGTTGTTGCAAATAGCAAGATTTCATTGGTTTTTATGGCTGAATAGTATTCCATTGCATATATATACACCACATCTTCTTTATCCATTCACCTATCAATGGACACTTGGGCTGCTTCCGTAGTTTGGCTATTGTAAATAACACTGCAGTAAGCATAGGGGTGCATGTATCCCTTTAATCAGTGCTTTTGTATTTTGGGGGTAAATACCCAATGGTACAATTCCTGGATTATACGGTAGTTCTATTTTTAACATTTTGAGGAATCTCCATACTGTTTTCCAGATGGGGTGCACCAGTTTGCATTCCCACCAACAGTACGCAGGGGGTTCCTTTTTCTTCATATCCTTGCTAACATTTGTTGTTTCTTGTGTTATTTATTTTAGCCTTTGTGACAGGTATGAGGTGGTATCTCATGTAGTTTCGATTTGCATTTCCCTCATGATAAGTGACGCTGAACATCTTTTCACGTGTCTGTCAGCCATCTGTATATCTTCTTTGGAGAAATGTCGGTTCATGTCTTTTTGCCCATTACTTAAATGAAGTATTTGGTTTTTTGTGTGTTGAGTTGTATCAGTTCTTTATATCTTTTGGATACTAAGCCTTTATCAGATACGTCGTTTGCAAATATCTTCTCCCATTCAGTAGGTTGCCTTTTATTTTGTTGATTGCTTTCTTTGCTCTATAGAAGTTTTTATTTTGATGTAGTCCCAGTAGTTTATTTTTGTTTTTATTTCTCTTGCCTCAGGAGACATTTAGAACAGTGTTGATGTGGCCAATGTCAGAGAGATTACTGCCTGTGCTCTCTTCAAGGATTTTTATGGTTTCAAGCCTCACATTTAGGTCTTTAATCCATTCGGAGTCTATTTTTGTGTCTGGTGAAATAAAGTGATCCAGTTTCATTCTTTGCCTGTTGCTGTGCTTTTCCCCCAACACCATTTGTTGAAGAGACTGTCTTTTCCCATTGTATATATATTCCTCCTCTGTTGAAGATTAATTGACTATATAATTGTAGGATTATTTCTGGGCTTTCTGTTCTATTGATCCGTGTGTCTGTTTTTATGCCAGTACCATACTGTTTTAATCATTACCACTTCGTAATATAACTTGAAATCTGGATTGTGATACCTCCAGTTTTGTTTTTCAAGACTGCTTTGACTATTTGAGATCCTCTGTGGTTTCAAAAAATTTTAGGATTTTTTTGTTCTCGTTCTGTGAAAAAATGCTCTTGTATTTAATGGGGATTGCATTAAGTCCGTAGAGTGCTTTGGGTAGTATGGACGTTTTAACAATATTGGTTCTTCCAATACATGAGCATGGAATGTCTTTCTGTTTCTTTGCATTATCTTGAGTTTCTTTCATCAGTATTTTATAGTTTTCAGAATTCAGGTCTTTCTTTGGTTAAGTTTATTCCTAGATATTTAATGTATTTTGTGCAATTGTAAATACGGTTGTTTTTTTATTTTCAATATCTGCTGCTTCATTATTACTGTATAGGAATGTAACAGATTTCTGTACATTTTATGTCCTGCAACTTTACTGAATTCATTTATTCTAGTAGATTTTTGGTGGAGTATTTAAGGTTTTCTATGTATAATATCATGTCATCTGCAAATAGTGAAGGTTTTACTTCTTCCTTAGCAATTTAGACGTCTTTTATTTCTTTATGTTGTCTTAATGCTGTGGCTAGGACTTGCAGTACTGTGTTGAATAAAACTGGTAAGAGTGGACATATTTGTCTTGTTCCTGATCATAGGGGAAAAGCTCTCAGTTTTTCCCCATTAAGTGTGATGTTTGCTGTAGGTTTTTCAAATAATGCCTTTATTATGTTGACATACGTTCCCTCTAGACCTACTTTGCAGAGAGTTTTTTTATTATGAATAGATGTTGTACTTTGTCAAATGCTTTTTCGGCATCTATTGAAATGATCATATGGTTTGTATCCTTTCTTTTTTTGACGTGACATATCACAGTGATTGTGAATATTGAACCACACTTTCATCTGGGAATAAATTCCAATTGATCGTGGTACATAATTTTTTAAATTTGTTATTGGATTCAGTTTTCTAATATTTTGTTGAGGATTTTTGCATCTATATTCATGAGAGGTATTGTAAGTCTCTGTAATTCTCTCTCTTTTAATTTTTATTTTTTGTGGTGTCTTTATCTGGTTTTGGTATCAGGGTGATACTGGCCTCATAAAAAGAATTTAGAAATTTCCCTTTCTCTTCTATTTTTTGAAATAGTTTGGGAAGAATCAGGATTAACTCTTTTTTAAATGTTTGGTAGACTTCGCCTGTGAAGCTGTCTGGTCCTGGACTTTTGTTTTTTGGGTTTTTTCATTACTGATTCAATCTCCTTACCAGTACCTGGTCTGTTCAGATTTTCTGTTTTTCCCTGACCTAGTTTTGGTAGGTTATAAATTTCTAGGAATTTATCCAGTTCTTCTAAGTTGCCCAATTTGTTGGCGTACAGGCTCTCGTAATATTCTGTTAGATATGTTTGTATTTCTGTGGTGTTGGTGGTTCTTCTCTTTCATTAGTAGTTTTGTTTGTTTGGTCCCCCCTCTCTCTCTCCCTTTCTTTTTAATGGGCCTTGCTAAGGGTTTATCAATTTTGTTGATCTTCTGAAAGAAGCAGCTCCTGATTTCATTGATCTGTTCTATTGTTTTTTTTAGTTTCTGTGTCATTTATTTCTGCTCTAATCTTTATTATTTCCTTCCTTTTGCTGGGTTTTGGGTTTGTTCTTCTTTTTCTACCTTATTTAGGTGTAAGGTAAGGTTGTTTGTGATTTTTCTTGCTTCTCGAAGTAGGGCTGTGTTGCTAGAAATTTCCCTCTTAGAACTGCTTTTGCTGTATCCCAAAGATTTTGGACGATTGTGTTTTCATTTTCATTTGTTTTCCTGAATGATTGATTTTTTTCTTTAATTTCTTGGTTGACCCATTCATTGTTTAATAGCATGTTATTTTAACCTCCAAGTATTTGTGCTTTTTCCAGATTATTTCTTGTGCTTAATTTCTAATTTCATAGTGTTGTGGTCAGAGAAGATGCATGGTATAACTTCAATTTTTTTGAATTTGTCGAGACTTGTTTTGTGGTTGCTTAAGTTTTAATATGTGATCTATTCTGGAGAGTGTTCTGTGTGTACTTGGAAAGAATGTGTCTCCTGCTGTTTTAGGATGGAATGTTCTGAATATGTCTGTTAAATCCATCTGGTCCAATGAGTCATTCAAAACAATTGTTTCCTTATTTTTTTTTCTTTTTGGATTATCTATCCGTCAATGTAAATGGGGTGTTAAGGTCCCCTACCATTATGGTATTACTATCAATTGTTTCCTTTATGTTTGTTATTAACAGTTTTATGTATTTGGGTGCTCCCATGTTGGGAGCAAATTTTTACAATTTTTATATCCCTTTTATATACAATTAACAAACTTTTACAATTGTTATATCCTCTTATTGTATCATCCCCTTTATTCTTATACAAAGTCCTTCTTTGTCTCTTGTTACAGTCTTTGTTTTAAAGTCTATTTGTCTTATAGAACACTTACGTATAAGTATTGCTACTGACTTTGTTTTACATGGTAAATGTTTCTCCATCCCCTTCACTTTAAATCTGCAGATGACTTTTGGTCTGAAATGAGTCTCTTGTAGGCAGCATATAGATGGGTCTTGTTTTATTATCCATTCTGACACCCTGCGTCTTTTGATTGAAGCATTTAATCCATTTACATTGAGTCCTCAAGGTACTATTGTTGTTTTGTTACTTGTTTTGTGGTTGTTTTTTAGAGGGATTTTCTCTAATCCTTCTCTTGCTCTCATAGTTTTTGGCTTTCCTTAGTGATATATTTGGATTTCTTTCTCTTTAGTTTTGCATATCTGTTACTGGTTTTTGATTTGTGGTTACCATTAGGCTTATATATAACATCTTCTGCATATAGCAGTCTATATTAAGTTGGTGGTCACTTAGGTTTAAACTTAAGTTTAAACTTAAACCTTTACTCCTCTCCCCACCCCCTTTCCCCCACATTTTAGGTATATGGTGTCATATTTTACATCCTTTTACTTTAGGAATCTCCTGACCGATTTTTACAGATATATTTATTTTTACTGCTTTTGTGTTTTTTACTCTTTGTACTCTATGGTTTCCCTTTCATTCAAAGAGTCCTCTTTAATATTTCTTATAGGACTGGTTTAATGGTCATGAACTCCTTTAGCTTTTGTTTGTATGAGAAACTCTTTACTCTCCTATTCAGAATGATAGCCTTGCTGGATAGAGTATTCTTGGTTGCACTTTTTTTTTCTTTCAGCACTTTAAATATATCATACCACTCTCTTCTGTCCTGCAAAGTTTCTATTGAAAAATCCTGATAATATTATGGGTTTCCCTTGATGTAACTGTCTTCTTTTCTCTTGTTGCTTTTAAAACATTTTCTTTATTGCTACTTTTTGCCATTTTAATTACTTTGTGTCTTGGTGTGGACCTCCTCAGGTTGATTTTGGGAGGAGGCGCTTTGTGCCTCCTGGATCTGGTATCTGTTTCCTCCCTCAGATTAGGGAAGTTTTCAGCTATTGTTTCTTCAAATAAGTTTTCTGTCCCTTTCTCTCTCTCTCCTTCTGAGATCCCTGCAATACAAATTTTATTATGCTTGATGGAATCACTGAGTTCCCTATGATGGTTCTCAATTTGCATAATTTTCTTTCCTCTCCTTTGCTCAGTTTGGTTACTTTCCATTACTCTGTCTTCCATGTCATTAATTCATTCCTCTGCTTCATCTAGCCTGCTATTTATTCCATCAAGTGTATTTTTAATTTCATTTACTGTGTTCTTGATCTCTAATCGGTTCTTTCTTTTACTCTCTGTGTTAAGGGTCTCACTGATGGTCTCTTTTCTCCAGTCCAGGGAGTATCTTTGTGATTATTACTTTATATTCTCTATCAGGCACATTATTTATATACATTTCGCTTTGGTCTCTTGCTGTGGTTTGGTCCTGTTCTTTCATTTGGGAGATTTTTCTCTATCTCATTTTGTTTGACTTTGTCTGTTTCTCTGTGTTAGGAAAGTCAGCTACTTCTTTTGCTCTTAACAATAATTAGCCTTATGAAGAATAGATCCTGTCGTGCTCGCAATGCAGGGTTCCTGTTCCCCATGACCTGGCGCTTTAGCGAGTATCTCCTATGTGTGTTGCCCGTGCTGTACTGTTGAGTCTTGGCCTCTTTTTCCTTCAGTTCAGTTGTCTGCAGAGGCTCTCTTTGCCAGTTGTGGGCAGCAAGGTGTGCAGTGGTTTGCTTGCTAAATGAGACCCGCCACTGCCGGAACTGAGGTCCCACAAAGCACACAGGTCTGGAGCTGTGGCGTTGGCGGGGTTTTTCATGGTCTTCTGGGGGAGGGGCCCACAGTACCAGGACTGAGGCATGTATGACTGGTCCACTGAAGAGATGGGAGAGTGCTGGTGGTGGGGGGTGTAAGCAAGTTAGGTAAGGAGTGTCCATACTCTGCTTGTTCCTGCAGGTGGCCATTGTTTATGCTGGGGGCCAGGGGAGGGAATGATGCCTGCTGGCTCCTTTGTTCCTGGAGGGGTCTCCCCATGATCCCTGTCTCTCCAGACCATGCTCTGAGATGAGAAATCACTGTCCTTCCTGTCTGCCCCCAGTGTTTTCAAACTGCTGGTTCTACACTGTATCTGCACGGGCTGTTCGTTGTCCTGTCTCTTCAAAGGGGGGGGGGGCTGTGCTTCCTAATACCATCCAGCTCTCCAAGAGCTGAGCCTGCTGACTTTTAAAATTCCTGGCTCATGAAATTTGGCCTCTCTCAATTTCAAAAGCAAATATTATCAAGATTCATCCTCCCCATTTGTGAGCTCCCCAGTGTGAAAGTCTGTTTTCCGCCTTCCTCTGCACCACTGGCTCCCTCCCAACCATGTATAACCACAGTCCATTTCACTCCAGACCATGTCTTTGCCCTTCTCCCTTCATCAGTGTGGCCTCTTCCCCGCGTTTAGTAGTGGAGCTTGTTCTGCCAGGCTCCAGGTCATTTCCTAGGCCATTTACCCTGATATGGGTGTTATCTGTTATCCACGGGACGAGGCGAACTTAGGGCCCTCCTCTTCTGCCGTCTGCCCAGCTGACCTGTATGATTTAATTTTTTAAAGTTAATATTTTCCTTACCTTTTCATTTATTTCACTTTTGAAATTTGTTCTGCTTTTCTCATTAGCAGTTTTGCTTATTAGATTACTGTGGTTTATTGTATACTTAGCCACAGAAAGACCATTTTCTACTTACATGTGGCGAAATTCTGTGATAAAGATGCCTTTTACATTGCCAGTCTTCCTCCCGCCTCTATCCCTGCTGACCCAGAGACCCTGTGGAGGTACGAATCTTCCCTGGACTTACCGTCCCCTTGGACAGTCCCCACTTCTGCCTTGTGTGTGTTCATCAAGTGAAATTTGTTCTCAGGCTTGTGTTCTTTCCTCTTTGGGAAGTGAACTTAACTAGATGTTACTAATGGAATAAAGTAACTAGAAAAAAAGTGGTCATGTTTTAGGAATTCCTTCTATTTCCACTGCTGGAATGGAGGAAGAGGTCTAAGGAAAAGAAACCAACATTTTTTGTTTGATTTTAACACGTACTGTATGCTTTGCCACATAAGCATTTAACCTTTCTAACAACCTTGTGAGGATACCTGCATGATAAAAGTAGAAAAGTATAGAGAATTTAATAATCTTTGTAAGTTCGTGCAGTTAGCGAACAGTTGCTGTGATAACAAAGTCTACACTATTTTCTTTATACCACGGAGAAGTTTCTTCAGGCATGGAAGTAGTGTCTCGTAGAAACTGTTTATTTCTCTTGTGTCAGCCCTGTGCATAAGGATCAGGAGAGGTGAATGTATCAAGGTATAGATGGTATAATCATCCTTATTTCCAATAAGGCTATTACATTTAAAAATCCTAACTGGTATTTGCCAATATTGGCGAAGTTGCTTATATCGGATTATTCCCCCTGCAGATAACCATTATTAAAACTGGATTAAATATGAAAGAGAAACAACTATTTGAAGGCCCTGGGGCATGTTCAAAGGCAGGCAGAACCTGACGGGGGGCCGAGTTAGTCCTCAAAAGAGGGAAACTGCCCTGGATGAAATTTGTCTTTTTGCCTAACACCGCCTGTAGTCAATGTTCTTGCTGGCTGCCGGAGTCAGGGCACAGAGCTGAGAACCGTTAGCAAGGCTGGAAAGTAAGCAGGAACTCCCTGAAAAAGGGGGTTACTTAGAAAGGAGCCTCAAAATCTCTGTGTAAACTCAGCCAAAATACATTTGTCTGACCTCTGAACCATGTTTGTGAGGAAGATTCCAAGTCCTGAAGGAACTGAGAAGGGATTCAGCTCCTCCCCTGCACAGAAGTTTGAGCTTGAATTCAGCAAAGTTATCTCCTTCTTACAAAAAAAAAAAAAAAAAAAAAAAAAAATCAACAATCTTTAGAGGAAGGTTATACATCTGTGGTCTTTATGATATAACATGTGTAATCAGTAAATGAAATTCCTAGATAGTTGAAGAAACAAGAAATGGACCCACAGTTAAGAAGAAAAGTAATAAATAGAAACTGACTCCAAGATGACTCAGGTGTTGGTCTTAGTAGACAAGGATTTATTTAAAGCAGCTGTTATTTGTTCAAGAACCTAAGGAAAATAAAGTCGTAATGAACAGGTAGGGATTTTCAGCAAGAAATATAAACTAAAAAAGAAGTATAGAAACTTTCCAACTGAAAAGTGTAGTATCTGAAAAAAAATGGATGGGCTTAGCAGAGGTAGGAGAAAACAGGAAAAAAAGTTTCAATTAATGTGAAGACAAAAATAATTCAATATGAAGAACAGAGATGACAAAATCAGTGAGCAGGTCCTGAAGACCTGAGGGACTTAAGACCAAGCAGTCTAAAATACGTGTAATTGCAGTCCCAGGAGGAGAGGGAAAAGATAATGTGACGTGAAATATTTGAAAAAATAATGGTAAAGAATTTCCTAAATTTGGTTTAAAAAAACCTCTAGATCTAACAGGCTCAGACACTTCCCCTGCAAAGCAGGGTAAATAAAAAGACCATTTTACCTAGACACATCAGTTAATATGATGAAAACTAAAGTTCTGAAGAGGGTATCTTGAAAGCAACCAGATACAAATAATGTGCGTAATTCTTAAGGTAGAGTTTCTCAGTCTTGGCTTGGGTTGGCCTTCTGGGCTGGGTGATTCTGTCTGTAGGAGAAGCTATCCTGTGCATTGTAAGATACTTACCAGTATCTTCGTCCTCAGTAGGTTGCTCCTCGTTGAGAACTGTGGTGTTGAAACAACTGGTAAATATGTGGGTAAATAAAATACTATATATTTTCTCTTAATTTTTTTAAAAGCAAAATTATAACATTGTAGTGTGGGGTTTATAATATTCATAGATACAACACATTTGATAATAGTACAAATGAGGTGAATGGAAATATGGTTGTGGGGTTATTCAAATGCACATTTCATGTAAAAGTTTACATTACATTGTACGTGAAGTAAAACAGTAACTCTGAGTAGCCTGTGATAAATTATGGAACACATTGTCATCCATAGAGCAACCATTTAAAAAAAAATACAAAACAGTACACCTAAAATGTCAATAGTTTAGTTACAATGGAATTCTAAGAACATTTGATTAAGCCCAAAAAATGTCAGGAAAGGAAAAAAAAACCCCAGGTTTGAATAGAAAACAAACAGGTAGGCAGGAAATCTAAATTGAATAATGATAATAGTTAAATAAAAATGGAGTCCATGCTCCAATGAAAGCAAACAGATTGTCGGAGTAAGGCTTGAATCTATACCTCTTCTTCTTGACATTTTATGGGAGGATTTAGTGCAGCTAGGTTTTTTAAAAAAGGGTATAATGGGGCGCCTGGATGGCTCAGTCGATTAAGCATCTGACTCTTGATTTTGGCTCAGGTCGTGATCTCAGGGTCGTGAGATTGAGCCCCGGCATCCAGCTCCTGTCAGGCTCTGTGCTGGGTGTGGAGCCTGCTTAATATTCTCCCTCCCCCTCCGCCTCTCTTCTCCAACCCCCGTTTGCATGCTCGCTCGCTCTTAAAAACATTTAAAAAGGGCATAAGATGGGAAGGAAAAGTAAAAATGTCTCTTTGTATGAGTGTTTACATGAAAAATTCCCCTAAAAAGCAACCACTAAAACTAACAAACTCTGCCAAGTCACGAGATAGAAGGCAATATGTAGACATCAATTGTTTCTGTGTAGAAGCAGCAAACAATTGGAAAATAAAGTTTTTAAAAATTTACAACCGCATCAAACATGAAATATGTAGCAATAAATTAACAGAAGATTTGTAGGAACAATGAAAACTACAAGACGTTGCTGCGAGAGATGAAAAATGCCTGTGAATGGAGAGGTATCCCGTGTCAGTGACTCGGAAGACCTAATATTGATAATGTATTGGTTCTCTCCAAACTGGTCTATAGATTCGGTGTTATCCCAACCATTTTCTCGGTAGCCTTTTTCTCAAATAGAAATTGACAAGCTGATTTTTAAAGTTTGTATTAAAATGCGTAGGAGCTAAAATCTTGCGAAAGAACACAGCACGAGGACTTCCTCTATCTGACCTCAAGATGTGTTACAGAGTCGTAACAATCAGGCAGCGTGGTGCGGGCTAATACAGGCACGTAGATCGCTGGAACAGAGTAGAGTCCAAAAATAGGCCCATACTTCCATGGTACACTGATTTTTGACCAAAATGCCAGAACAGTTAAATAGGCAAAGAACAGAAATGTTGTTAGAACGACTGATTGTCCATGTTGGAAAACATGAAGCCTGACTTTTACCTCAAACCATACTCTAAAATTCGCAGTATATCATAGGCCTAAATGGAACGTGCAAGCCATAGATGACATCGGCAAAAACAGACACAGTAAGAAGCAGCTCCAAATATTCTCTGCTCAAGAAAAGCATCAGTAAAACTGGCAATAATGATTAGAAAAGGACCGAACGGAAGTTCTGGATTTGAATAAGCACAATAGCTGGAGTGAGTTACTAGAGCATAGCAGATCTGAGCAACAGAAGAAAAAAATCAACATGTTGGGAAGACAGGTCAATTGAGATTATCCAGTCTGAAGAATAGAAAGAACAGAGCATGAAGAAAAATGAACCATAACAAATGTTGGCAACAACGTGGAGAAATTGGTACCCTCAACACTGCTGGGAGGGAATTAAAATGGTGCAGCTGCTTTGGAAAAATTTGCCTGTTTCTCAAAATGTTAAACGCACTGTTACCATATGACCGAGGAATTTCACTCCTACATATAGACCCAAGAGAATTGAAAATCTAGGTCTATACATAAAGTTGGACATTAATTTTCATAGAAGCAGCATTCATCATAGCCAAAAGAGAAATGACCCAAATGTCAATCAGTTGTCGAGTGAATAAACGAACTGTGGCGTATCCATACAATGCAATGTTATGTCGCGCTAAAAGGGGTGGAATACTGATCTTTGTCACCACATGGATGAACCTTGAAATCATGCTAAGTGAAATAAGCCAGACACGAAAGGTCACATATTATATGATCCCATTTATCTGCCATGTCCAGAATAGACAAATTCATAGGGAACGTGAACAGTTACTGGGGGTCAGGGAAGTAGGAGTTGTGAAATAACTGCTAACAGGTTGGGGCATCTTTTTGGAGTGATGGAAATACTGGGGAGCTAGATGGTGGTGATAGTTGCGCAACCTTGTGAATATCAACAAGTGTTGGACTCTAGAAAAAAACCCACAAAAGTCTAACTGTACTAAATAGAGGGTAGCATTTTCGCTCAATGTTTTAGAGATCCTAAAAGTATGTAATAATAAGAAAACAAGTTAATTACAGATCTAGTTCTAATTAGAAAACAATTGAAAACGGGTTACCCATCCAATTTCTCTAGTTGATTATAATAATGGAGTATTGCCATTGAGCAAGTTATTAATTTTCTCAAAAAGTGCATTTCTTAAATATTCTCTTATTGAGAAAACTTAAAACTAGATGTAGTTAAAAATTTATAGTAACACTCGAGTGATGATAGTAGCATTGTAGGCAGCTACATAATCCTGTTAGTTTGCCTGTTTTTGTGTTGTTGTTCTTTGTTTTTTGTTTGTTTTTAAGTAATCTCTACCCCGGTGTGGGCTGGGACTCACAACCCTGAGATCCCTGAGATGGAGTGGCATCCTCCACCGAGGTAGCCAGGCACCCCGTAATCCTGTTAATTCGGATGTATAAATGGAGTTTGAAATGTCAGCAATAAATAGGTACATCTATGTCAGATGGTTAGGAGAAGCCCACCTTAAGGGAAAAGCCTTTGGGCCAATTAAGCTTTTATTAAATGCCTACACCTAACATCTAACTATAATCTGTCAAAAACAAGGCATTTCTCCCTGCCCACCCCCACCCCCGCCTTTTAGTAAAGTATGGTAAAATAGGTCACAGTTTCTCTTAAGCAGCTTTTCAGTTTGACATAGTCACGAGTGTAATATTGTAAAAAATAATGTATGAATTATTTCAGCTGTTTCATAGGATTGTTTAAATTGCGGTTTAGGGTTTTCATTTGACACTCGCCGAACTGGTTAGTTGTCTGGTATGCGGTATTTAGGGGAATACTATCTACCTGCCTGTTGTAGTCTTGTGTTGTGTTGCCCTTGGTTACAGAGCTCTTTCCTGCAAGGAAGCTGATGGCATATTTCAGGGAGTCAATCACAGAATGTGGAATAAGACTCTATGATGAAATAGGAAACAAAACTGAAAAATGAACGAAAAGGCCTGGTGTTCAGGCCTTTCAAATAGAGCCTAATGCTGCCACCTAGTGGGCAAAGAGTGCAGAGACCGGCCAAAAGATTTTTGTGTGGATGGGTAGATCAGAATCTTGTGACAGACACCAACTATATAAAATATTTTTTAAAAACCTAAGTCTACCTTAAACAATAATTAAAGTACCATGGATTATATTAACCCCGTCCAATAATTTGGAAAATACTTTAAAAATGATTTTTGCTAAAAACTGGAATTAAGGAAAAACAACCACTTGGAATTTAGTTATCCTCATTACTTTAAAATGTTTATAAACGAAATCAATTTTTTAAATGTTAAAAAATTAATAAAAGAATAGTGTACAGTATACTTAAATCTGAAGATAGTTTTGAATTGCTACTCTTATATGTTAATTTTTCAAAGGATTTTAATATGTAAGGGTCCTTTTTTTAAAAAAAAAAAAAAGATAGGGGCAGAAGGAGAGAGAATCTTTTTTTTTTTTTTAAATAATGATTTTTTATTATGTTAGTCACCATACAGTACATCCCTGGTTTCCGATGTAAGACTCGATGATTCATTAGTTGCGTATAACACCCAGTGCACCATGCAATATGTGCCCTCCTTACTACCCATCACCGGCCTATCCCATTCCCCCACCCCCCTCCCCTCTGAAGCCCTCAGTTTGTTTCTCATAGTCCATAGTCTAGAAGGAGAGAGAGTCTTAAGCATACTCTGCGCTGAGCATGGAGCCTGACGTGGGGCTCGATCTCACGACTCTGAGATCATAACCTGAGCTGAAACCAAGAGTTTGTCACTTAACCGACTTTGCCACCCAGGCATCCTGAGTCTTTATTAAATATACTTAAACCTAAGGTACAGAATTTGTATAACTTGGCAGACAGGCACTTAAATTTTACTTTTATATTTTGGAATGTGCTCCAATACTTTTGGAGGACCAGTCCTTAATTCAAAGTTAAGACTTAACATTGATGAGGAAAGTCAAGTAGCTGAAAGCAAAAATTAATGTGAAAATTGAAAATATCTATGCATATGTATGAGGAAGAGACATCTTACTGTTATGTCATTAATGTCACAAAATAAATTTGATTTTAAATCATTTTTAACTGGGGAAGAGAAAAAAATTGTATTTAAATAAAATTTTAGAAGTGAACTATGCTTAATACAGTAAATAAATTAATTCATGTTTCTCTAGGTATAAAGTCCAAAAGCTGGACTTGAAGCCATAAGAAAGGAATATTAAGGGGTTGATACAGATTCTAGAAGAACTAGTGCAGTTGTTCATTTTAGGCTCTCCTTCTAATTTAACTCCACTAACGAGACAAGTTAGAGAAGGTAAAGGCGGGCTAAAGGTAAAAGTGAGGCTGAGGAGGGGCGCCTGGGTGGTGCAGTCAGTCAAGCGTCCAGCTCTTGATTTCCGCTTAGGTCATGATCTTAGGGTCATGAGGTTGAGCCCTGCATCAGGCTCCGTACTCAGCAGGGAGTCTGCTTAGGATTCTCTCTCTCCGTCTCCCTCTGCCCCTCCCCACCGCTCATGTGCTCTCTCTCTCTCTCTAAAATAAGTAAATAAAATCTTTAAAAAAAAAAGAGGCCAAGCCTATAATTCGTTAAAAAAAAAAAACAAAACTGAGGAGCCCTAAGTAGAAGCAGAATTTTTGAAAAACCAATCTGATTTTGTATTTCACTACTAGTGAAAACTATACACCCTGCGGTTACATTCCTTTCAGAAGAGCAGGAACGATCATAACTAGAGTGACTTTGGACCAGTGGTAGCAGAGCCGAACCCAGCCCACCATCCCCATGAACCTATCCCAAAGGCATCTCGCTGGGGGATAGTCACGATCCCAGTTTTGAGAATTCTTATCAGACATTAAAAACTAGCCTTCAGTTCCATTATGGAAGTGAGCTTAAATATGGAGCTTAAGACACACTGTAAGTATTAAGCTTTGCCAGTCCAAAAATGGAACCACAACGTTCTCTTTCTAAATTCACATGGGAATAAAAGGAAATTAGCCTACATTTACATGAAGATAAAAATATTTGCTTTAATTAAAGAAAATAAGATCTCTTCCTTTAAATCCAAAAATAAAATAGCAACTGCATAGTTATAGAATGGGCTTCGCACTAACTACATGGGTTCACAAAAATGTCTTTTTAGAAATAAGGCAGATTGAATTAATGAAAAGGACACCAGAGTGAGAAAAAATGGGTTGGATTCATAGCTCTAACATTTAATAACCTTGTATTTTCAGCCAAATCACCTACGGTATCTGAGCTTTTGTTTTCACATCTATTCAATGGTGAGGATTCCTTTTCTGCTACTGCACAAGGCTGGTGTCAGTGGTACGGTGTAGAATATCGTCGTCGTCAGATTTTGTCAGTTTCCCTCTCAAACGTATCATGGTTTGGATATTTTGCTAAGTTGATTTATACCTGAATAGTAGACATTTTCCTCTACTCAGTGTCTTTCTTTAGTCTCTCCAAAGCATAAATGCCCATTGAAATTGGGGTGGTTTTTTTTCGGATTTTCGAAGGATACCACTTTCTCACTTGTTTATTCCATGTAAAATTTTAACCGAAGTTTTAAATCACGTATAATCTCTGCCCACACGTATGTATCTAATGCCTATCTCTTCCATTACCACATTCTTTATAGAGCTGCTTATTACATTTTCCAGATTCCAAGATCAAAGTCCTTATTCCACTTATAATCCTTAGCCTGACGTTCCAGCCCCTCCGTGACCGAGGCCGGCTCGCCTTTCCAGCCTCATCGGCTGCACTCTTTTCCGTGGACCGGCCACTGCTTGCCCTCCCAGGCCTGTGACTTCCTGCCACCTGCCTTCGCTCCGGCACCACCTCTCGGCAGAAGGGTCATTCCCACTCTCCTCATGTCCACAGCTGACATCTTCTCCAAATCCACCCAGATGCCTTCTTATCGGGGAAAATTCTGTCCATATTTCTCAAACCCTCCTCTCCCATTTTCCCTTCTATGAAAAGCTTGAGCACTTCACCTCTATGTCTCCTTTGGTGTGGCGGCGTTCTCCTTTTAGAAATTAGCTTTGTGCTTTTCTTGCTTCCGCTCCTAGGATATGAGCTTTTGGAGGGCACACTTCAAGCTTCGTTTGTCTAGGTAGCCCCATAGCACACAGCCCGGGGCCCTCAGTAGTTAGTCTATGAAGGAATGGATGTCTGTATCCTGCAAATACGAACTAGAAGGAAGAGTGTTTGCCTGCTTTATACCTTCCTGTCTTTTGTGGTATTTCCTTTTACTGATGTTTGATTCAGATTTATTTCTCCAAGAACACTGAGCTTTGTTTCAAAAATCTTCATCAACTATCATTACTTCCCATTGTACCCAGCAGTCCTTGCACTAACAGATATGTTTGATAGTGTGTATCAGAAAAATCCTCTTTCTCCCAGTATCGCGTGGGCGATGACATCCATTTCCCTTTCCTCTTCTCACTGATCTTCCCTGTGCCACTCGGTGAGGTGTGTTGCTGATCGCCGGCATCTCACGTGATTCTTCCTGTGAACGGTGTAGCACCACCGGGAAGTCCTTTCGTGAAAGCACCTAATAAATTTCCTCCCTGGCTTCTGAGAATAAAGATAGTATAGAAAGAGAGGAAAATTCAGATTATTGATTTGCTTTACACTGAGACAGGAAATATGGATTACTACACAGCAGGAAGAATCAAGGGAAAGAAATTGAAAGTATGAGATTTCCAGATTCCAGAGTTAGGTATTATTTCTTTCCCTGTTGCTTTTGAGAAATGGATTGAGTTATCAAACAAGTACCTTTTCAAAATTTAATTTGATGGACTGATCATTTATTAGAGGAAGAATGCTAATAAGAAAAAGAGTTCTTGGGACAACTGGGTGGCTCAGTTGGTTAAGCAGCTGCCTTCAGCTCAGGTCATGATCCCAGAGTCCTGGGATCGAGTTCTGCATCGGGCTTCCTGCTCAGCAGGGAGCCTGCTTCTCCCTCTGCCTGCTGCTCCTACTGCTTGTGTTCTCTCTCTCTCTCTCTCTCTGACAAATAAATAAAATCTTAGAAAGAAAGAAAGCAAAAGAGTTCTTTATACCTGAAGCTAAGGGTCTGACAGTGTTAGTGGCCACGGTCTAACAGGCAGTAAGATCACCAGACCAACGCAGGGGCTCAAATGAAAAAGGCAGCTGAAGAGAGTAATTAGAGGCTTGACAGTGGAGAAATTACAGTCTTAGTATGCAATTTTGTCGCAGGAAATCTTAATCTAGGGTGGAATTTCTTTTTTTTTAAATTGAGATATAGTCGGTATATAACATTATATTAGTTTCAGGTCTACATTATAATGAATCAGTATTTGCATGTATTGTAAAATGATTACAGGAAGTCTAGTTTAACATCCATCACCACACAGGATTATAATTTTTTTTCTTGTGAAGAGAACTTTTAATATCTACTCTTGAAGCAACTTTTTTTTTTTTTTTAAAGAATCTATTTATTAGCGCATGCCGAGAGAGCAAGAGCAGGGGAAAGGGGGTAGAGGGAGAGGGAGAAGCAGACTCCCCGATGAACAGGAAGCCCAATGCGGGGCTGGATCCCAGGACCCTGGGATCATGACCTGAGCCGAAGGCAGCCTCTTAACAGACTGAGCCACCCAGGCGCCCCTCTTGCAGCAACTTTTAAATATACAGCACAGTATTATCATAGTTACCGTGCTGTGCATCACATCCCCAGGACTTCTCTATTAATGGAAGTTTGTACCTTTCAACCACCTTCACCCATTTCACCCACCCCACTCCCCACCATCTCTGGCAACCACCAATCTGTTCTGTATCTATAGTTTCATTTGCTTGCTTTTCTTTGTTTTTTAAATTCCACCTATGAGATCATATGGTATTTGTCCTTCTCTATTTGACTTATTGACAATAATGCCCTCAAGCTCCATCTATGTCGTCACAAATTACAAGATTTTCTCCTTTTATGGCTGAATAATCTCTCTCCCATTCTCTCTCTCTCTCTCTCTCTCACTGTGTGTGCATGAGAGAGAGAGATTCTCTGTGTCCATTCAACCACTGATGGACGCTTAGGTTGTTTTCATGGCTTGGCTATTGTAAAAAGTGCTGCAGTGACCATGGGAGCCCAGATATCACTTATGAGTTAGTGTTTTTTTCCTTCAGATAAATACCCAAAACTGGAATTGCTAGATCGGATGGTAGTTCTATTTTTAATTGTTTGAGGAACTCCTCTACTTTTGTTCATAGTGGCTGCACCAATTTAAATTCCCACCGGTAGTGCATAAATTTTCCACTTTCTGCACATCCTCGCCAACACTTATCTCTTATCTTTTTTTTTAAGTTTTTAATTCCAGTATAGTTAACATCTCTTGTGTTTTTGATAATAGTCATTCTACTAGGTATGAGGTGATATCTCATTCTCACACCCTCCATGACTGAGGCCAGCATGTCTTTCCAACTTCATTTGCCACTACTCTCTTCCGTGTACCATCACAGGCTTATGCATTCCTGCTGTCTGTGTTTTTGATTTCCATTTCCCTGATGATCTTTTCATGTACCTATTGGCTATCTCTATGTCCTTGGACAGTTGTCTATTCAGATCCTCTATCCATTTTATAATAGCAGTTTGGTTTTCTGCTATTGAGTTACATGAGTACTTTATAGATTTTGGACATTAACCCCTTATCAGATACATGATTTGCCAATATTTTCTCCTTTAGTAGGTTGCTTTTTCATTTTGTTTATGGTATCCTATGCTGTGCAGAAGCTTTTCAGTTTCTTGTGCTTTGTTTTTTGCTTTTGTTTCCTTTAACTTTTGGTGTTAAACACAGAAAATCATCACCAAGACTGATGCCAAGGAGATTACCACCTATGTTTTCTTCTAGGAGTTTTATGTCATTAGGTTTGCTAAAAAATCTGCTTATAGTCTTAAGGCGGTTCCCTTGCTAACAACTTGCTTTTCTCTTGCTACTTTTAAGAATCTCTCCTTTTCTTTAATATCTAATAATTTAATTATAATGTGTCTCAGTGTAGGTCTCTTTGAATTCATATTGTTTTGTACTTGTTGGGCTTTATGGATCAGGATGTCTGTTTCTTTCCTCAGGGTAGAGAAATTTTCATCCATTAATTCTTTGAAAAAGCTTCCTGCCCCTTTTGCTCTCTCCTTTCCTTCTGGGACCTCTGTAATATATACACTGATTTGTTTGATGGTGGTCCGTAAGTCCCTTAAACTATCTTCATTCTCCACCCCCCCCCCCCCCCGCTTTGGGGGGGGGGCAACTCTGATTGGATGAATGCCACTGACCTGTCTTCAAGTCCATTCTTTCTTTCTTCTGGTTGATCTAGTCTGCTGTTGAACCTTTCTATTGATTTTTTTTTTTTTTTTTTCAGTTGAGTTGTGTTCTTTAGCTCTGAGTTTTCTGTTTGGTACTTTTAAAGTATTTTCTGTCTCTGTTGAAATTCTCACTTTGTTCATGCATCATTTCCCTGTCCTTTTTTTTTTTTTAATATTCTTTGTTTTCCTTTTGTGTTTTCACTTTTTCTTTCTTTTTTTTTTTTTAAATATTATTTATTTATTTATTTGACAGAGATAGAGACAGCCAGCGAGAGAGGGAACACAAGCAGGGGAAGTGGGAGAGGAAGAAGCAGGCTCATAGCAGAGGAGCCTGATGTGGGGCTCGATCCCATAACGCTCGGATCACACCCTGAGCCAAAGGCAAACGCTTAACCGCTATGCCACCCAGGCGCCCCTTCCCTGAACTTTTTGACTGTTATTTCAAACTCCTCTCAGGTAAATCACTTATCTCTGTTTAATTGCAATCTGTTTCTGGATATTTATCTTGTTCTTTTGTTTGCAACACATTTCCCTGTTTCTTCATTTTCTTTGACTCTGTTGGTTTCTGCACATTAGATAAAATAGCCACCTCTGCCAGTCTTGACAGAATGGTGTTGTGTAGAGGATGAACCTGGCCTGAGCTCTTCATTGTCCCTCAAACTTTTGTGATTGTTCAAGCCTCCTTCTTTGTTCTTAGTGACTCCCAGTGGTTGAGGGTATGCTAAGATTTGTCAGTGTCCTAAAAGGATGGGTTGCAGTTAGCACATAGATGCAGGCTGATTAGAACCTGGACACTCAGGTAGAAGCTGGAAAAGTATGTAGTTAAACCTCTTCTAGGAAGAAATAGAAATGGAAGTTTTTGCCTGTTCCCTCTGTGCTGGGCCCAGGTATACAGTCACAGGTGGGGGGGTAGAGAGGATATTCCTGCATCCATTAAGAATTTGTTTTTTGTTTCCTATAGTACTGTGGGACTCATGAATATAAGTTCTGTTGGCTATCAGAGTCAGGCAATCTAGAGACATCCCTTGGGTAGCAGCCATAAACGCTGGGGCACAGACGTGTAAAAACTCCTTCTAGGGAGACACTGGTGACTTGGAGTGGGCTGGAAGGAGCAGGTGAGTTTGGTTTTTGTTTTGTTGATGGAAAGTTTCCTTCACTGTGCAAAAGCTTTTTAGTTTGATGTAAGCCCAATTTTGTTTTTTGTTTGTTGGTTTTGCATTTTTTTTGCTTTTGTTTTCCACTGAGGAGACATATCCAGAAAAACATTGCTAAGTTTGATGTCCAAGAGATTACTGCCTATACTTTATTATACAAGTTTTATGGTTTTAGGTCTTACATTTAGGTTTTTAATCTATTTTGAATTTATTTTGCATATCATGTAAAGGTGATTCAGTTTCATTATTTTGCATGTAGTTGTCCAGTTTTCTCGGTACCATTTATTGAAGGGACAGTCTTTGCTCAATTTTGTGTATTTTTGCCTTCTTTGTTGTAGATTATTTGACCATATAAACATGGGTTTATTTCTGGGCTCTCAGTTCTGTTCCATTGATCTATGTATCTATTTTTGTGCTAATACCATGCTGTTTTAATTACTACAGCTTTGTAATATAATTTGAAATCTGGAATTGTGATACCTTCAGCTTTGTTCTTCTTTTTCGAGATTGTTTTGGCTATTTAGGGGTTTTGTGGTTCCAGACAAATTTTGGGTTTGTGGGGGTTTTTTTGTTGTTTGTTTTTTGGCTATAGTTCTGAAAAAATAGTTGGTATTTGGATAGAGATTGCATTAAATTGGTAGATTGCTTTGGGTATTTTGGACATTTTAAGAATATCCCTCCAATCCATGAACATAGTATATTTTTCCATGTATTTGTGTCATCTTTGAGTTCTGTCATCAGTGTCTTATGGTTTTCAGAAGATAGGTCTTTCACCTCCTTGGTTACATTTATTCCTAAATATTTGATTCTTTTGAGCAATTATAAATGGGAATCTTTACATCATTTCCCTTTCTGTTATTTTATTATTAGTGTATAGAAATGCAACATGTTTCTGTATACGGATTTTGTATTATACAACTTTCCTGAATTCATTTATTTTTTTTAAAGATTTCTTTATTTTGGAGAAAGAGTGTGCAGAGGGGAGGGGCAGGAGGAGAGGGCAAGAAAGAATCTTAAGCAGACTTCACATTCCAGTGTGAGCCACATATGGGGCTCGATCTCATGCCCCTGAGATCATAACCTGAGCCAAAACCAAGAGTCAGATGCTTAACTGACTGAGGCACCCAGGCACCCCTGAATTCATTTATTAATTCTAACAGGCTTTGGTGGAGTCTTTAGGTTCTCTACATATAGTATCTTGTTCTCTGCAAATATTAACAGTTTAATGTCTTATCAATTTGGATGCCTTTCCTTTTTCTTGTCTGATTGCAATTGCCAAGACTTCCAATAGTACATTGAATAAAAGTGGCAAGAGTGGACATCCTTGTCTTGTTCCTAATATTAGAGGAAAAGCTCTGTTTTTCACCATTGAGTATGTTAGCTGTGGGTTGTCATAGATGGCCTTTATTATGTTATGATCCCACCATACCCAGTCTGTGGAGAGTTTTTATTATGAATGTGTGTTGAATTTTGTCAAATGCTTTTTTTTCCACTATTGAGATGATCATATGATTTTGCTCCTTCCCTTTGTAAATGTGGTGTATCACATTGATTGGTATATATTGAGCCATCCTTGCATTCCTGGAATAAATCTCACTTGATGGTGGTGTAAGGTCTTTTTAAATATTTTTGAATTTACTTTGCTAATGTTTTGTTGAAGATTTTTGCAACTATGTTCATGAAGGATTTTGGCTTGTAATTTTGTTTTCTGATAGTATCTTTGGTAGTATCTGGTATTGGTATCAGGGTAATGTTGGCCATATAGAATGAATTTGGAAGCATTCCTTCCTTTTCTATTTTTTGGAATAGTTTGAGAATAGGTGTTAACACTTCTTTAAAGGTTTGGTAGAATCACCTGTAAAGCCATCTGGTCTTAGGCTTGTTGGGACTTTTTTTGCTTACTGATTCAATTTTCTTACTAGTAATTGGCCTGAATAGATTTTCTGTTTCTTTCTGATTCAGTCTTGGAAGATTATGTGTTTCTAGGAATTTGTTTCTTCTTGTTTGTCCAATTTGTTGGCATTTAATTTTCTGTAGTAATTATAATTTTTGTATTTCTAAGATGTCCATTGTAACTTTCATTTCCAATTTTGAGTTTTTTGTTTTTTTATTGGTTGGCTAATGGTTTATCAATTTTGTTTCTTTTCAGAGAACAAGTTCTCAATCTCATTGATCATTCCTATTGTTTTTTAAGGATTTCATTTATTTCCATACTGATCTTTATTATTTCCTTCTTTCTACTAACTTTGGGGTTTGTTCTTATTCCCTTTAAGCATAAGGTTAAATTGTTGAAGTTTTTCTTGTTTCTTGAGGTAGGCCTGTTTTGCTGTGAACTTCCCTCTTAGAACTGCTTTAGCTGCATCCTAAAGATTTTGGACTGTAACATCTCCATTTTCATTTATGTCCAGGTGTTTTTCTGATATGCTCTTTGACTTCTTCTTTGACTTATTGGTTGTTTAGTAACATGTTATTTAGCCTACATGTGTTTGTGTTTCTTTCAGCTTTTTTTCTTCTAATTGATTTCTAACTGTTCTGATCAGAAAAGAAATGACATGTTTTCTTAAATTTATTGAGACTTGTTTTATGGCCTGTTTATCCTAGAGAATTTTCCACATGCCCTTGAATATGTATTCTGTTCTTTTGGGGTGGAATGTTCTGTATACATCTGTTAGGTCCCTCTGGTCTAAAGTTTTATTCAAAGCCATTGTTTCCTTATTCATTTTTCTGTCTGGATGGCCTATCCATTGATTTAAGTAGTGTGTTAACATCCCCTACTATTATTGTATTACTGCCAGTTACTCCCTTATGTCTGTTAATATTTGTTTTATATAGTTAGGTGTTCCTAAATTGGGTGCACAAATATTTACAATTGTAATATCCTCTTGGACTGATCCCTTTGTCAATATGTAATGACCTTTTTTTCTCTTGTGACAGTCTTTGTTTTAAAGTCTATTTTATCTGAGTATTGATACCCCAGCTGTGGGATTTGTTTTGTTGTTTTTTGTTGGCTTCCATTTACATAGAATAACTTTTTTTCTATATCTTCATTTTAGTCTGTAAATGTCTTTAGATCTAAAGTGAGTCTTTTGTAGGTAGCATATGGATGGGTCTTTGGGTCTTACTCTTTTTATCCATTCTGTGTCTTTTGATTGGACCATTTAGTCCATTTACATTTAAAGTAATTATTGGTGTGTTCATTGTCATTTTGTTAACTTTTTTGTTTTCTGTTCCTTTTTTCTTTTGTTCTCCTCCCATGTGGTTTGTTGGCTTTCTTGAGTGTTATGCTTAGATTCCTTTCTCTTTTCTGTTATGGGGTTTTGGTTACCACTGGGTTCATATATAATGTACTATGTGTGTACAGCAGTCTATATTGAGTTGATGGTCACTTAAGCTCAAACACATTTTAAAAGCATGAAATTTTTACTCCTTCCAAATTTTATGTATATGACACCTTATCTTTTTGTGTATCCCTTGACTAATTTTTGCATATATAATTACTTTTACTTTTGTGTTCTAATCTCCTTACTAGCTTTGTGATTGATCTACTACCTTTATTATGTTTACTTTTACCAGCAAAAGGTTTTCCTTTCATAATTTTCTTCTGGTTATGGCCTTTTCTTTCCACTTAAAGAATTCTCTTTAACATTTCCCGTAAGGCCAAATATAGTGTTCTTGGTTGTCGGTTTTATCCTTTCAGCACCTTGCATATATCATGCCACTCCTCTGGACTGTAGTTTCTCTGAAAAATCAGATGATAGCCTTATGGGGTTTCCCTTGTATGTAATGGTTTACTTATATCTTGTTTTTAAGATTCCCTCTTCATCTTTAATTTTTGCCATTGTAATTATTATGAGTCTTGGTGTGGACATCTTTGGGTTCATCTTGTTTGAGGCTCTCTGGTTTTCCTGGACCTGAATATCTGTTTCTTTCCCCAGATTAGGAAAGTTTTCAGATGTTACTTCTTCAAGTAAGTTCTGCTGCCTTGCCTCTCCCTTTTCCTTCTGGGACCCTTATATGAACGTTATTCTGATAATGTTGCAGAGGTCTCTTAACCTGTCATTATTTATTGTTTTTGCTGTTTAGCCTGGTTGCTTCCCATCACCCTGTCTTCCAGATCCCTGATCCATTCTTCTGCATCCTCTAATCTGTTGATTCCACTAGTGTATTGCTCATATCAGCTGTCGTATTCTTCACTTCTGATTGGTTTTTATATTTTCTCTCTGTTGAAGTCCTGAGTTCATCCACTCTTCTCTCAAGTCCGGTGAGTATCTTTATGACCATGACTTTGAACTCTTTATCAGGCATATTTCTTATGTTTTGTTTTGCTCTTTTTCTGGGATTTTGTCTTTTGACATATACCTTTATGTCATTTTGTCTAACTCTGTCTATGCATTAGGCAGGTCAGCTATGTCTCCTGATCTTGAAACCAGTGGCTTTGTGTAGAAAAGGCCCTGTTGTAAACTGTTCCTAGTCACTAGAACCAAGCACTCCAGGGGTGTTCCTTGTGTGGGCTACACGTGCCCTCCTGTTATGGCTACGACTGCTGCTAGTGCCTAGGTATGCAGGACTTGCTCCCTGTGAGGCCTGGTTGCAGCTACTGTGGTGGCACTGGTGGGTAGGGTTTGCTTCCTGTGTTGCTGGCTTAGAGGCCTAGCTGCAGCCACCATGGGCTCACTGGTGGGCAGGGTTTTGGCTCTCAGCCCAGCTTTCTGCATAGTAATGAGCCACTGTGACTGCTGCATGTGTGCTGGTGGGGAGGGTTTGCATTCCTCCCCTGTCCAGGGCAGGTCCACAAAGGAATGACATGGGTGGGGTATGTAGTGCTAGCAAGGCAGATGAAGAGTGCTAGAACTGACTCCTGAAAGCCTCTGGCTATCTAGGCTAGGGAAAAGCAAGAAAAATGGCACCTGCCAGCACTTTTATTTCCAGAGAAAGCTCCTGCAGATCCCTGCCCCACGGGCACATGACCTAAAATTAGTCAATTTCCAACTCTTTCATACTGTGTCTTGGGCTGTTATTTAGCTTGTTGGCTCTTTAAGGGTGGAGACTTAGTTTCTTACAGCCCTCCAGCTCTCCTGGAGGTAAGCCTTGCTGATTTTGAAAGCCAGGCTTATGGATACTCACCTTCCCAGTGCAGGTCCTGAGGTCTGGGGGTGTTCAGTGTGGGCTCTGATCCTTTTGCTCCTCTGTGCTTATGATGTCCTTCCTGTTTGTGGGTAGTTGTGCTGGGGTTTGGTTCCATATTGCATTTCTGCTCCTCCTACCCTTTTCAGTGTAGCCTTCTCTGTGTTATTCGCTTTGGAAGATCTGTCAGTCTTCAGGTCATCTCCAGAATTAGTTGCATAGATATTGTTGCCTCTATGGGATGAGGTAAGCTCCAATCTTCCTATTCTGCCATCTTCCTCTGAGCTCTGGAAATGGTCTTGAATTCCCTGTGCACACCTGTGTTCCCCTTGGGTCTGGAACCATTTGTGTTTTTACACCTGCTAGTGTGTTGCCACTTCTTTTGTTGCTAGACAGACCCATCATCTAATTTGATATGCAGTTCAACTTCTTAGCCACTCACCTTTCTCAGAGGAATACGGACATCTAGTACAGGTATTCTGACTCAGTGGGGTTTAACTAGGTGGGGACAGCAAAAGCAATGCAATTGCTTTTTTTCCTTTCCCCCAAATATTGGGGGTGGAGGAGAGAGGGCACTCAGAGGCTGGTTTGTATTTTTTTGAAGGTTCTATATCAAAAGTGATTTTGATATAGAAATTTTATCCTGTATTGTTTTTAGACCAAATCAGAAGAATTGCTTTTCTTATAAAAATCTTTAATGAATAAACCAATTTTTAATTTAGATATTAGCATTGTGCTTTTTCTCATAGGTATCCTCTTTAAGAAATGAAAAGCGAGGCTCATCATATCTCATCTCTGCCCCAGAAGGTGGTTCTGTGGAATTGGTTGATCAGCATTCTCAGGGGACAGGAGCATATTACATGGAAACCTACTTAAAAAAGAAGCGCGTATATTGAGTTAAGTTCTCTCCTTATAACCTCGTAAGGTTTTTTGCAGTATCTCCGCTGTTCATCGCTGCCTTAACTACGTTCAGACTAGCCATATCCTTTAAATACGGGTTTCTAATTTCCCAGAAGGAACTGTATTGTGCAGCAAGCAGAATTGCCAAATAAAAAATAAGTAGCAATAAGACAACGGAGGACCTTTTCCATTAGAATTAGATGCATCTTAATTGGTATTAACTTATTAGTCCACTGGAGAAACTAACAATGTTCCAATATTCCTTGTTTAGGACGGGGAATAATTTTGACACCAAGTATGAAGCAATAAATGGGAAACGGTCTTGTTTCCTGAGCCTTAGAAGAATGAGTTTCTAATATGCCAATGTACATTTCAATCTACTTTCCCTAGAAGTTATCTCATTTATAGATTTTTAGAACTTTTCCTAGAACTGTAAGAGTGCAACTACAAAATGCAGTGGTGGTAATGTTATAAAGATGTTCTACATGCAAACTAAATAATTACCCCCACATCAGGCCTGCACTATAAAACCCAGAGTGATAAGTGATGTCCAAGTTCTACACAACTACAGATGCTTTAATCTTATACCTTTCGTGAAAAACAAGCTATTTTTTTAAAAAAAAATAGCTTTGGCGAAATAATTTCAGGGGTTGGCGGACTACACCCTGGGGTCAAGTTCAGTCCTCCACCTGTTTTTATATTGTCTGCAAGCTAAGAATGAGGTTTACATTTTTAAATGAAGTAGACCAGATTTGAATTAAGTTCTAGAAAATTCAAATTTTGGTGTCCATATATAAAATTTTATTGGAACACAGACACGCTCATCATTTACATACTGTCTAGGGCTACTTCTGTGCTATGGTGGCAATGCAGAGTAGCTGTGACAGAGACCATATGGTCTGCAAAATATGTATTGTCTGGGCCTATATGGGGGAAAGTGTGCTGACCCCTGGTCTAATGGCACTAATTCCCTAATCCTTTAACTTCTGCAACAGACTTGTAAGTGGCAAGCAATGTAGGTTTCTGATTTCATGGCAAAAACTAGTGATGATCTAATTGCTAGAACAAGGCCTATTTTGATCCTCAAATGCCCTTATTTCCACAAAGAGTCAATGCTGCTCTTGCTGAAGGAGCACTGTGGAGGAACAGTTTTGAGCTAGTAAGTTATACCTCACTTTCTGCTTTCTCTTATTCTTTTGTAGTGTTAGGCTGAAAAATTATCAGCTATTTAACTCAATTTACTTCAGCAAGAATTGTTTATTGCATATAACTTCTGATATCACCATTTCCTGAAGACTTTGGTATAAACATACGAGAAACCATCTAGAAATTTCCAGGTTTGTTCCTTGTTATGAGTCTCTAGGATCCTAGTCTTTTTGAAATCAGATTAAATATCTTGTAATTTGGGAGACCTATTTTTGACTATGATATAAGGTACCCTATTCTATGGTTTGTAAAGAAATTGGTTTCATATATTATTCTATTTGAAAATGCCAGCTAGACAGTTAATTACTAAGGATTGGCATCACTCAGTTATGACTCAGCAGATGAATAATGGTTTCTCCATGTTCTGTGCTTCTCCTTCCCATTTCCTATTGCATTAAGCATCTTCAATGCTTAGTCACACCTCTCTGATAATACAGAGCTGCAAAGTGAAAGCAGGAAGAGGTTGAAAGAACTAAGCTCTTTTGGATGATAGTACATGGGGCTCTGCCCTAACATTGGCTAGAACAGATAAGTACAAATCAAGTAGTGTCTGTAATAAGGACCATTACCAAACTCCCCACCCCCTGTAAAGTCTACACTGTTATTTTTCTATGTAAACAAATTGTTTGAATGCTTTGACAATGAAATCTTAATATTAAAAGGCATATGCATGTGAAGTCTCTAGTATATTTATTTGTATAAAGAGTAAACAAAGTGCATATAGAGTGGCCACAGGTTTGACACAGAGACCTTGGTGATGTAGGGTTATTGAATAAATTTAAATGGCAAAGTTTATTGTTGCCATTGAATCAATCCAGAACTCTTTCTTTTTCAGGCTCAAAAGGTGAAAAGTAATGATATACCAAACAAAATGCTAGACAGCGTTAACAACAAGTTTTTTAGACTCTTGGTCATCAAGTTCTTATGGTTCACATTGAATCAGAGATTAGACATTTTTGATTGATTGATTACCCAGCTACCTCCAAGCAAACTGAAAACTATCTAGTAGGTCCTGAACTCTTGCAGATGGATGGTTAATTATGAAAACACTGACTGGTTGCATACAGCATCCAAAACCAATGTTGCAACAGCTTGCCCCAAAGTGGTAGAGTTAGAAAAGGGTATACAGTAACATTTCTGAAAAGCACGTATGCTAGTATCCCAGGTCTTGGAGTCCATTCTGAGTACTGTTTGTTTGTTTAGGAAAGCAGGGGCACAGGCTTGGTTCTCAAGAATAAACATGCAGCAGAGTATCTATTCCATAGCTGTCCCCCTGGCTCAGACCAGTTTTCTCAAAAATCAGTATTGCTGGTCACCCAGGGGGACAGGAGCAAAGCCACTGAAGAAACAAAGTTTAAGTCCTACTGGTGACAGGAATACACTCATTTTTGTATAGAAACAATAGTCTACTAACTGGTATCTAATATTTCAAGAATGCTTGGTCTATCGCTGTAGAGAGATTGAGGCCATGTTAGAGTATTGGCTAAGTCCATCAATCTCTATCTGCCAGGAAAGCATTTCGCATCAACGGGCGGCTGGGACCAAGGGCTTCTGTTGGCTCCTCTTGTTTTCTGGTATGCAACTGGGACATTACGCTAGCCAAACAGAATGGTGCTTTCCATTCTTTCCAAAAGGAGGAGTGCTTAAGTGCTTTCTACTGTTTTGGTTGTCATTATCTGTTACAGGTGCCAAATTTCAAGAGGGAAGTATTTACATATGATAAGCACCACAGTGTGCCTTTTACATACCCAAATACAAATTTCTTCCCTTAAAAATTTTAAATGGCTTGGGTATTGGTTGGGGAAGGAGGACTTGATACACAGGAGTTTAAATGTTATTCATGCTTATTTTAAAAGTGCTTCAAATCCTTCAATAAGGTTCTGAAAAGTTGTCCGATTGGATGGTTGGAATTCCCAGCATTTTCTCATAAGTTGATAAACCTATAAGGAGGGGGAAAAAAATCAAGTTAAAAAAATTCTTGGAAATGGACTTTTACTCAAGTGTTATTGATGAACTGTCTTGAGAAGCTCATGAATCGACCTTCAAAAAATGCAGGTCTTACATCTCAGTGTAGACTCTAAATTTCCTCACTGGTTGGTCTTCAAGCCTCAAATCACTTTAGAATACAGAAAACTGAATAAATGTCATAAATGCTATTGACTAAAATGCAATTACAGCTGACCCGCGAACAACACGGATTTGAGCTGTCCAGTTCCAGTTATAGTTTCTTCAATAAATATGATATAAATGTATTTTCTCTTACCATTTTTTTTCTCTTGTAATTGTTATCAGTAAGGCTCCTGGGCAACAGTAGACTTAAGTTTTGGGTAATCAAAAGTCACCTTCAGATTTTCAACTGTGTGAGGTCAGCACCCCTAATCCCGTGTAGGTCAAGGGTCAACTCTATGTACTTGTCACAATTGGGCTACACCAGAGTGTGTTCCTTTAGGGTGCTCACTGAGGTGAGCCTACTTTTGGAGGGAATCCTTACTTTAAACGTTAACTTGTGGCTGTCATCTGCCCCAAAGGTAGTTTTTCAGATGTCTGACTTGAAATTCAGCTTCAGAAAATTACTTTAAAAACGACTTTTCCCACCCCTCCACCCAAACCCTTGCTGGATGAAAACAAAACAAATTGAGTTTATTACTGTAAAATGGCCCACAAATACCTCATCTGGACAGTGAAGTGGACAAGGCAAACGTTTTCCTTCTTTTAATGTATTCACAAGTCTTGTGACTGTCATCTGGCCATGAGTTGGGCCTATCATTTTCAGGAACAACTATGTAAAATCAAACCAAATATTTTAGCATGTATTTAAGGTAAAATTTCTAGGATTAACTGGAAATTAAGATAATAAAAAGGCTTTTCCCCTTATTTTTCGGAAAGATTTTATTTATTTGACAGAGGGAGAGGGAGAAGCAGACTGCCCACTGAACAGGGAACCCAATGTGGGGCTGGATCCCAGGACCCTGGGATCACGACCTGAGCTGAAGGCAGACACTTAACCGACTGAGCCACCCAGGTGTCCCTCTCCTTAGTAATTTTAAAAGAAAGCCCAAAATCTTGATTAGCTCTCAATGATTAGTCTGTAGTCTCTGACTCCACCAACCGCCCCTCCCCTGGCTGAAGAGCCTCAGTGAAAATGACCTCATTTATGGATACCTGAGGCTCAAATAAGGCCCTCCCCACCGCTCCCCATTCTCCCAGGGAACTATCCCTGGGCTCCTCACACAGGTCAGGCCCTTAAAGTCAGCATCATTTTCTAGAACTTGGGCTCCTTGAGGACTTGAGAAAGCCACAAATAAGTGTCAAGTGACAAACCACGTTAAATGGAAAAGTGACACTTTCCATTGTAACACACTAACTGGATTCCACTTAACAAAATTTACACATTTTCAGTGGGTGCTAGGTTCGGATGAAGGGACATGGAAGACTTACCGCCATGGGGCTGTAATCGGAGTCACAGTAAGTAAGCAGCTCGTGCAGAGTCACTCCAAACGACCAGACGTCAGAGGCGATATAAAATTTACACTGAATTAAACATTCGGGAGCATACCTGAAAGAGAGCAGACCATGAAACTTCATTTCCTGGGAAGGATATTCCAACACATTACAGAGTAACTCCGGAAAATCCCTTCTTTGGCTTTTCTCAGTGTTTAATCACACCTCCTAGGAAGCATACATCTGACATGAACAACAATACCGTCACGGGATCTCTGTAGCACACACACGTCCACTTTAAAATAGTAGACAATTTGTGCTCTTCGTTCCACGGAGCACGTGCCGTCCATGTGGAGGCGGCATAGGATGACACACCCCAGGTGTTCTCTGCAAGTTCAAAATTAATCAGCAGTGACCTCACCATGCAGCCTTCTTCCAAGGTCAGCTGTTCCAGCGGATGACACACCCAATTGCCCAAGCCAGAAATGGGGGCACCCCCATATCCAATTTCCTAAATACTTCTCAAACCTACTCACTTCTCTTAAGCCCCACCGTCACTGTCCTAGTTCACACCCTCACTGGCTCTGGTTGAATCAGACTCCCTTGGCTCCAATCTTGCTACCCTCCCAACCACAGTGATCTTTTTAAAGCAAAAGCTGCCATTCTTAAACCCTCCAGTGATATATCCCAAAGCTCGAAGGTGGAGTGCCAACTCTGTGACTTGGCTTCCAGTGCTCCACCAAGTCCTTGAGACCTCCCACTTCGTGATCCGGCAACACTGAGCTGATTCAGATTCAGGTCCCGTGACATTCACTGCTCTCGTCTCATTCTTGCTAATCACGCATGCCGCCTTCTACCATCCTTACAAACCCCCATGGAGCTCTTAAAGTCTTAACAGGACTTCCAGAAAACCAAACCTGAACCATTCTATGCTATACCACCATGAAATTTGGCTGCCCAATCCATTAAATTCTAAACTCGGTCTGCTTGTTCACCACAGATCTCTAGTACCCAGCACAAAGTAGGGCCCCGATACATATTTATGAGTGAATGAAGGCTTAGGCTCCATGGGTGGGAGAGATCTAGGTTTGTCTATGCGGGATGCACCTCGGAGGTGCTGATTTGTTCTATGCAAGCAGTGGAGTAGAGGCTTGAAGAGCTTCTCCCCTGGATGGCGTTGCAAGCTGCAAGGGTTCAGAGTCAGGGTGCAGCCTTCTGACCAAGACACTCCGATGACCCCCTGTGAACCGTGCTCCGCTCTGCTCTGTCTGGGATCGCCCTGAATCTGCCAGTGCCTACTTCCTCACCGCGTTCCCACCCGTTCCTGCTACCTGCCCTCTAGGCGTCCTGTGCGTGGACGTGACCCCTGCAACTACTAATGGTTTTAAGCACTATGTCAGATGAATGCCCTCTCTTGGGAAGCTGGAGATGCTCAGCCACCAGTGGTTAGCGTCCTCCACTCCCTGGAAGACGGTGTCATATGAACGTCAGGCATTTCTGTGTGGGCTGCTTTCAGTGAAACAGCCTAAAAGGTGTTTCTTGAAGGCAGAGATCAATCAATTCCAAATGTACTAAGTTCTTTCTAACCTTGACTCTGGCAGAAAGAATAAAAGACATTAACATAACATTAGATTCTGTTACCAAAACACAGGGCTGTCCCGATCATCCTTGACTGTGTAATACTCCTTGTCAGTTTCAATGGCTTTGGTCAAACCAAAGTCTCCAATTTTCACTTGGTGCTCACTCTCAACGAGGACGTTTCTTGCTGCCAAGTCCCGGTGAACATACTGACGAGAACCCAAATAGTCCATCCCCTGAGGGAGAGAGGTGAAGGGAGAGTGCATTTGCTACAGGTTGGTTCAGGTTCCATTTTGTATCCATCACTGCTTCACAAAAAAGCACCAATGTCACTTCATTTACCTATCACTCTTTTTGTTTTGTTTTTAATGCAATAGTAAGACCAACCCAACTAAAAGAAATGCACATTAAATCAGCCATATGAACAAATCAGCCTTCTCCGTACTGGCTAATTTTCATCCAAATCGTGCAGAGCAAAATGGACCCAGGTACAATTACTAGAAAGCTTCCCACTTGCGGTCTAATTACCACCCAACTACCCAGGACAGAGGGCCTGATTTTTTCATCTTTAACGTGTTTTTTTTTTCTTTCTTTTTACCTTACAAATCTGAACGGCATATTTTAACTGCTGTTTGAGGTTAATTTTGTTCTTATTCTTTGGAAGATATTCCTTAAGGCTTCCTGAAGGCAGAAATTCCATGATGAGCTTAATACCATTTCCTCCTGTTTAGAAAAAAAACACCCATCAGGACAAGGTCGCCAGATGAAGGAACTGTGGGAGAGTAGAGGGGGGGTGTAGGATCTGGAGACGCAGGTCCTGAGCTGATTTCAGGGTCACCCCTGAATCCCAGGCAAGCTACTGAACCTCTATAGCTCCAGAATTTTGGGATCCTCAGCAATGAACAGAGATAGTTACACTCGTGTACATAACACAGCCCAGTCATCAGCACCCACTGAGCTAACAGAGTGCTCTGCAAACCACTGCCAATGACTGATTTTTAAAATTTATGAGCCACTGGGGTACCTGGGTGGCTCAGTTGTTAAGCGTCTGCCTTCGGCTCAGGGCGTGATCCCAGGGTTCTGGGATGGAGCCCCACATCAGGCTCTTCCGCTGGGAACCTGCTCTTCCTCTCCCACTCCCCCTGCCTGTGTTCCCTCTCTCGCTGTCTCTGTCGAATGAATAAATAAAATCTTCAAAAAAAAAAAAAACCTTTAAAATTTATGAGCCACATCATTGCATTACCAATTTTAGAATATAATATGTATTATATTGGCTTGTAAAAAAAAGACATACTTATTAGTATATACTGCTTGCCTTGATTTAGACAACTAGAAAATGAAAGATCCGGCTAGGACTGGATCAGAATAGGAAAAGCAGACAATGGGTGCCAGTTTCATAGGGCCTAAGTATGAATATCGGGATGAGTGAAGTCCAGTCTCCAGTACTGGGAGAGAACGCTGAGATCATCCCTGGCAGCGGTGGCTTCTCCGGGAGCTCTGCACCGAGGGACATGACCGTGCGTACAACAGTGAAGCCCCAGAGCTCCTGCAAACCACCAGCGAGCATGTCCAGGGGGCCCAGATAAGGCCAAGGACTCTGCCTGCTCGGTTTTGGCCTTTTAACCCCAGACAGTCCCTTCGCTTTCAAACCAACTCCACTGTGCCCAACATACCATCTTCGGTACAGATGCCTTTGTACTTCACAATGTTCTCATGATAGAGGTTCCTTAGGATTTCAATTTCCTTCTTCAGATCAGCTATGTGGTTACCTCCACTCTCGGGCTTCAGGGATTTGACTGCCACCTGCTCCCCAGTATTGTCCCCCTCAGGGTCATACCTGCAGAGCTCGACCTTCCCGAAGTGGCCCTAGAAGGAAAGATCCATGTGCTTCATGAGAAGAGCCCCACGCGGGGCCAGCAGGAACACTTACATGAGGCTTGCTCCTTGTGCTGCTCCCACGAAGGCCAGGGGCGAGCAGCACAGCCTGACCTTACACGCAGCAAGCTCCTACCCGGTCCCTTCCTCTCTTGGTCTCACATGCCATCCCCTCCATGACTGGGTTAAGACAAGCAGGTATCAGGGGCTGGTGAAATAACACACCAATCCCACTTTCCATGCAAATGAAACCCAAAAGGAAATGAAAGTGGCTTCTGGCCCTGCAGGACAACTGTGGTGTTCTCTGACAGCTGTGGGCCCAGGCTGAAGGGCACCACAATGCAGCTGAAAAGAGCACGGTATGAAGCGTGTTTAGACGTGGGATCAGGTCCCGACCAAGCCACTGGACAGAGATGTGGGCCCAGTCACGCAGTCTTCTGAGCTGGCTCCAGAGCGCTCCGTGTGCACAGCAGCGGCCTCTCAGGATGGACTGAGGAACGAAGCACACTGCCTGGAAGGTGCCAGCATGCAGCTGCAGCCCACAGGAGATACTCAGTGTGGGACGGACTCTATGTTCATTTAACTGAACTACAGAAAATCTGTACAAAGATGCAAATCACAGTGGATTTTCTGGTCACATTAGCTGTTCGGAAACTCCCATTTGAGATCCAAGGGCAAAGCTGACACCCTAGCTGGCCTGTGTAGTAAATAATCCCTCATTCAAGCAGCCTCGCAGGATACAGATAGCCAGGAAAGTCCGAGACAGGGATTTTTCTGTTTCAACCACATCTATACCTATTCCCCCAGATCTCTCCCTTTCCATTCTGTTCCATCCCTCAGAGAAAAGTCAAGTCTGGAGGGAGCAGACCAACGTCCTGTGTGCATATCCAGCCCCTGGACAGGCACATATATGTGCACTGTTATCCGTGTCAAATGGAGAATCCCTTGGGATTCAACTGGCCCAGAGGAAATGCGGGGAGATGCTTTCTTGCATAAACTTTGGCCCGAAACGACAGAGAACGGACAGCAGCTTTGGATGCAGAGAGAGGCGACACGGTCAGCAGGGCACTCCAGCCTAACTTGCCTCTCCCAAGTCACGGATCCTCTTCAAGAACCGCTTTTCAAAATGCGTGGGATCCACTTCGGTTGCCGGCTTTTTTTCAGAAACAATGTCTGGATCTAACAGAGGAAAAAAGAAACCACATCAAAAAGGAGTGACCGCCATTCGTGGGCCCCTCATTATTCTGCTCCCCTGGGCACTGGCTGTTCTCAGCTATGGAGCAAAAGACTGTCTTACTCTGCTCTTCCAGTTTATTGATGTCTCTCATGATGGCTCGGAAGAAAGGTCTCTGGTTGGGGTCATAGTTCATGCAGCGGGTCATAAGGTCAGCCAGCTCCTTACAAGATGGTGTCACTGGCCGGCACCGGCTTTCGTAGAATCTCTCTTTCTGTAAAGAAGAAAACCACAGGGAAGAAACCAAGGGAACCAGTCACTAACCTTTTAGCCCCAGTTACCATCCCTAATTCCCAACAGCTGTGCTACAAGGTAGATTTCATAAACATGTGTGTTACTGTTGCCTCACTGCGGCTTGGGGAAATCTTAGTCCCCACACAAAAACCCACATTCAAGGAAGATGGGCAGTATACCCCAGTTCTGAACAAGCCACCTTCCAGGGAAGTCATGCAACCTTCCTGGAATACAACTTGGCAGTAAGTATAAAAACCTTCAGATTCTTCAAATCCTTTGACTCATTAATTCCAACTATCGAATGACTCAGAAATAAGTCAGATATAAACAAAGATTTATGTTCAAAGATACTCCCTGCAGAATTAGATAGAACATCACAAATTTAAAAACCACCTAAATGCCAAATATAAAATTAGTTAAGTAAATATGAACTTAATGAAACTCTTACATTAAATTTGTAAAATTGTAAGACATATTTAACTGCCTAGGAAGGACTCATGATATTAAGAAATTCAGCCTATGTATCTATATCTAAGATAAACTCAACAAATATGTGTTAATCTTGCTGACTAATGGGCACTTAAAATCTGAGCTAAATAATATTATAACGTTCTACTAGCACATATCGTGTACCTGGCACTCTACATGCATCATTAATCTTCACAACAACCCTGCAAAGTGGGTATTATTTATCCCCATTTTACAGATGATGAAACTGAGGCTCAGGGAAGTTTACTGACACTTTTGAGGTCACACAGCCAGTAAGCCTGTGGAGGAGATTCAAATAGACATCCACCTCTTCCCACGATATGAGGCTTCCTGACAGCTCCCAAGACGTCCATGAGCGCTCAAGCAGTCCTCACTCGGCTTGCACCCTGGACGGCAACACTCACCTCAATCAGGGTCTTGTCTTTCAGAGGGATCTCGCCATTGTAGCAGATTTCCCAGAGTGTGGTTCCAAAGCTCCATTTGTCAGCAGCCACACTCAGGTTCTTGGAGTCTTCAACACACTCTGGAGCAATCCATGGGATTCGTTCTATGCACTCTGGAAAAAGACGGGAGAGGTTTCCAGATCAGTTTCTGAAATCGCCTGGGGAGTAAATCACTGTCACTGCCGCGGGAACTGTGAACTAACGAAGAAACTATTTTAAGCAGTGTTTTCCAAACATGGACCGTGGCTACGTTGATCCTGTGGGGAGCTTGTGAAAGGTGCCATCTTCCAGGCCCCTCACCCCTGGCACTTAGGATGCATCAGTCTTAGGGCCAGCAGATAAGTCTGTTTGTTATTACATGCCCCCAGGAGGGTCATGCAGGGCCAATCTTCTGAAGCTCTGGTCTCAGAGCGAATCACCCCAGGGTAGAGGCCAACACCCCGGGAAAGTAGAACAAAGGCTTCAGAAAGAAAAGACAGGAAGTGAGGCCCAGAGGCCCACACTAATCTCCTGCACTCTGCACCGGGGATGCTGCACTTGCTTTGTGTGGGAGAGGACAAGGGAAGAAGACTAAGGTGAGCTGCTCCCACACCGCTCGCCCCTGGCTACTTCTGCAGCCCTGTTGGGGCTTCTTTCCAAGATTCGTGATCTGAACAGACACCCCCGCTGTATCCAGGGAAATGCCCCTTAACAAATGCTGCAGCCTCCTGGCTCCTACTGGGAAGAGAGGCAGGCGGGCCATTCCTGAGCTGGGCGTTCCCAGTCAAGCTCACCTCGCTGACCTCCAAGGCCCCAAGAACACTCCCCCCCCTCGCTCCCGCCTCCCCAAGTCTTGTGCTCTCTGTCCCCAGCTAGATGATGCCTCTCTCTCTCTCTGAAAGCACAAGCATCTTACTGGCCTCTTCACTTGCTCTGGAGTCTCCTGTGTCTGTGTCTCAGAGGCTGGCTGAGGACAGGACCCTTGAGAGATTCAGGACTGAAGCTGCACAGACTGGGAAGCTGGGTGGGTGAAAAGCACTGCACGGGCACTACGGATGCTTCCCATTCCCCCTCTGAAGCGTGGATATTCTAGGTCTTATTTGTAAGGCTTGTCTTCACCCTGTTCCCTTCCACACTCAGCCCATTCTTTGAATTACAGAGCAAAAGTCTAAGTGCCGAGCGCTGTGCCTAGTGCTGGAAACCGCCAGCCAGCACAGGCCAGGGCTCCAGGCCCGTGGGCGTGCTGATGTCCCACACATGGCATACGAGGCTAAGAGGCAGAGCGCACCGGGCAGCGCTGGTTTCGGCGTCTCAGCTCCTAGGCCTGTCCCTTCCTGCGGAGCGCTGCAGCTCACGATAACCACATTCAAAGCACGCAGGACCACAGCAATCATACGGGTGCCTCCCCAAACTGCTCGCCATCTACAGCTGAGGAACAAGGAGACCCAGCTCCTCCTGACACCCCTCGGACCACCTCCAGGCCCCACAGTCTCCCTGTGCCACCCCAGCACCTTGAACAAAGAGGTGCCTTGGGTGAGTTGTGTTTCTCCCACTGCTAGACAGCTCAGTTAGCTCCCTGAGGGCAGGGACTGGCCGTCCCTCAGAGCCACACCTCCCCCCTACCCCCAGGGCACAGCAGCGGCACCAAGCCTGTCTGCTAAAGTGTCCTTTTTAAAAGGAAACACACCTGAGCCCTAGCCCCCTTCTCCCGGCTGGCCTGACCCTAATTAGGGAGAAGGCAGGCAGGATGGAAGAGTAAAGGGTGGGGAGGGGAACTGGGGTGAGAGGGAAGGGGAGACACACCTTGCCTGGACAGCACAGTGATGGGGATGCCAGGGTCACTGAGCTTGATGAACGGGCCGCACTCGCTGTCAATGCCCTCACGGGCCAGGAGAAGATTTTTCGTGCACACGTTTCCGTGGACCAGGTCTTTATCCTCCTGTAGAGTGAAAAGGGTGAAATCAGTCAAATTGCCCATGGGGCTGCCTGTCTTCCCTCCTCCCCTCACTCCCTCGGTTTCCAAGCCCGGCCCCTCACGTCACCCCTCTATATTCCCCAGTGACAGTCATGGCCAGGCAGCCTAGCTCTGCTCCAGTTATCTGTGTCCCTCAGACACATTATATCATGGCCTTTTGCCCCAGCTCCCTCACTAGGGACCTGGGGATAATGGTGGAGCAGGCCCTGTAGGGCTTGTGAGAACGACACTCATGAGAACCTGCGTAACGCCTGAACGCTGAGCCATGGGAAGTGCTGCTGACGCTAGCACTTTCACTCATTCATTCAACAAGTATCACACTATTTCCACCCTTACCTACAGTGCATTCCAGAAGTCAGTCCTCTGATGTGATACAACTTCCCTCGAAACAGAATTCATACACAAGCACACGAACAGCCCCAAATGACCTTTTTCAGCAAGCACCAGGCACACCTGTGTTTAACCAGAGAGCCCGGGCCCCTGCAGCCCGCCTGGCTAAACCCCCTTCCTGCCACCCCCTACAGGGCATTCTGGTTCCTGGTGGAGACCACCATGGACATCAGAACACACTTACCAAGTAACTCAGGGCACTGGCCAGCTGCTTGGCAACTTTGAACTTCCATGGTGTGGTGAGGACATCACTTTTCCGGTGCATGAAGAGATCCAGGGGCCCCCCCTCCACAAACTCCTCCACCATGATATCTACAAGCACAAAAGTAGCCACATCTGGAACCTTCTATACATCTGGGACAGTATTTTCCCTCATCCTCTGAGGGGAGCCCACTTTAGTAGCTGGTACTTGGCTTGGGAGGTGCAAATACCAGAGTGCTCCCGCCCCTGCCCAGAGCACCTTCCACTCTCTCAGCTTGCTCACCCCACTCTCCTGGGTCCAGGACACTCTGCAGCCAGAGCTGGCAACAAGTAGCAGTCAGGAAATGAGTGAAAATCAAATGGGACTTAATTCCACACCCACTATTAAGCACGAGACCTGCTTAGTACCTCAAGTTCCTCGACTGCAAGCAAAGGCAAGAAGCCCAGGCAATGTGAAGGTGGCACTGGCCCCAAATCGTTAACACAGCACCGCACTCCCCAGCCAGGCCAACCTCCCCTTCCAAAGCAAATACACTTACTCTCCACATCTCGGACACAGACGCCATAGAGGTACACGATGTGTTTGTGGGAGACCTGCCTCATCATGCTGGCTGCCTCAAAGAAGGCCTGTGGGAGAACAGGACAAGGGAATATCAAGGGTCAGACTCCATGGCTCTGATGCCAAAGGAGCTCTACTGAGAGGAAAGTCAATGGGTCCCAGGAACACTCACCACTGTCATCATTCCAGGCCCTGAAACTGTTCCCCTGGTCTTGATTGCCCAGGGGCATTGCCAATCTGGCTGGGATATGGAATCTGTTTAGAAAACCTAACAGGATACAGAGCCAGGCTGGCGGTAGAGGCTAGGTGACAATTTCCCCTATCGGATACTCATATCCACCACTTTCTCTTCCTTTAAAGTTTAGGAAATAACAACGTTTGGCACTGTAGTAGAATAAATGAAAAATCAGATCTCTGTCAAGACTTGGCTTTATCACTCTCTAACAGTGTATGGGTCTTGGGTAAGTCCTTTTAGTCCCCTGGGCTTTAATTTTCTAAACTGCAAAGTGATAGCCCTGGACTACATCAGGGATTTCGAGAAGATTCAGCTAGAGTCCTGGGGCTCCTCAGAACCACCACAAGGACCTCTATGGGAGGAGAGTGAGAGAGGCAGGGAGGGGACAGGCTGCTCAATGCACTTCGTCTTCGATCTTCCTTCACTTATTTTACATACCTGCTTTATCTAAGACTGTGTTTGAAGAAAGGAATTCAGACTAAATGACAAATTTGAAAACCACCAGACCAAAACAAAGGCAAAGGTTCTTCCTAGCTCACTGTGCTCCACTGGCTCCAGAACTGGGGGAGGAGAGGGTACGGGGTTATGAGGAAGACACTTGCCAGAGAAATGTCCCTGTGGCTGGGGTCTAAGACTTTGAGGATCACTTTTATTCTCTTTTCTTCCGCAGTTCCTTCGTCATCCTTGTAATCCACCAGGGTACCAGAGTAGATGTGTGTCCGTGTGCCTCTCCCGAGGTGCTCGCCCTGAAGGAGGAAGCAGGAGGTTGGAGTGACTTCTCTCTGGGGCTGCAGTGATACCTAAGTCTGGCACTGAGGCCCTAATGGGAACGTACCATACCCGAAGGGGTGGGGCAAGGACAAAAGAGCCTCCACAGCTCACAGCCTCCCGGGGCCTCGTCCTGGTCAGGCCTCCAAAAGAAACACAAAGCTACTTAGCCAAACACAAATGTGGCACACTCTGGGCCCCAGGAGACAGTTAATTCCCAAATGGTTCCTTGCCTTCTACGTTCAGAAACAACCTGTGGCTAAAATATAATCCTGACCAATCATAAAACTTCCGGCAGCACCACCACCAGCCTCCAGAGACATCGGCCCATGCCCTGGCCTCCAAAGCGGACTCAGAGAGGACCCCAGCGGGGCTCCACTAAGGGCTGGGGCACAAAGAGAGGGGCTTGTTCCTGCTGGCTCAACTGCCCGCTGGCCAGTTAACTCAGAGATGTTCTTTCTGTAAACAGGGATAACCACAGCACCCACCTCCCAAGGCTACTCTAGAACCAAGTGAAGAGGTCAGAGTAAAGGCTCTTGGTCCAGAGCCTGGCACATCGTGGGCAGAAACCATCTGCTGAGCTCATGTGTTCTGTTTGGTTGCCCTCCAGACAGGTACTCGTTCATCTCCCATCCGTCTACCCAGTGTGTGTGTATATACGTGCATGCGTGCTAAGCTTTAAGACCTGTGACGCGTTTACATGTGGATTTGCCGGAGCAATCCCACAGTGGGGAAGGGGCGTGAAGACAGAGGCAGAGACTGGAAGGGCAGGCCCTCAGTTTCCTCACACAGGAAAAGGGATAACACCACCAAATAAGTGGAATGAGCACTAAATGAAATCATTGCATATAATCACCTGTCTCTAAGAACCCTTCCAGTTCAAGCTTTAATAATTCTGATTTAAACATTCTTAATATTGGGAAATCAAAATGCAATTCATAAAACTTAGGCACTCTCAGGCTATTGGTGTTAATCTCACGAAATCTTTAAGTTGAGGTGCTATTATTCTATTATCCCAGGACCTTCTCTGTAAATGCAGAAAATGGGTTCCCTTGGAATCAGCCCTGCCCCCTATAGGAACGTATACAATTGTTAATTGGGTATATTAATTTGCACAAATGCCACCATTTGTCATCTGTCATAGCAGAGTGGCGATGCATCTGTCCTGTCTCCCATATTCTGGCAAGGTCCTGGGACTATTCATTAAAGCCACATCTGTCACAAAGCGATTCATCAGGGTTATGGGAAGTGGTGTTCCCAGAGCATCCCGTAAAAGCCATATGCTTTCAGAATAATTACTTTTCCCCAGAAGGGCTGCTTATTCCAGTGGCCAAGTCATGGCAGCAGGATTCCACAGCAACCCACAGAGGCCCCTGCATGTTTGCTATCAGCCTCCTTCCAAGCCACTCCCTCTGTCTTTGCTGGGTGCTGGCTGCACACCGTCTGGAACCTTGCTTTGAACGCCCCTTTCCCCAGGAAGCCATCCCTGTCCTCCCAAGGCGAGGCAGCACGGTCCTCTCTGACAGGCCCCCATCCCACTCTGTTTCCCTACTTAGGACTTAGGTCTCAGTCATGAGACTCTCTGCTTAAGAGGCAAGAGCTGGCTCCTCCACCAGCTGTGGGCCTGCCAAGGGCAGCAATCCCGGCTGGCACGTGCGTGGGCTCAGCCGCTGGGGGCTAGGTGCGCGCTGGGCACACGGCAGATGGCTAGGACCTGCCCAGAGGCTCGAGGGCAAGGAAAGAAGGGCCCAAGGACAGTGCCAAGTTTAGACAGAAAAAAGGCCAGGGCACTGCTGCTCTGGTGATTTTAATCTCTGGCCACAGCTCTGACCCCACCAGAGGGACAATACAAACTGGCCTTCGGTGAAGAATGTATCCAAAGGGAAGTGAGAGGTGGTTGTAGGGGTGGGCTTCTACTCCCTGAAAACCCTACCCAACAATTTTAGGGATTAACCTAAAAAAGTCAACTAGGAAACCAACCCCTTGCCTGCTACCTTCCACCAGTCTCCCTAATAAATGTGAGCCCACAGTTCACTCTCCAACACCTTCCAAGTGTTGCAATCTCTCCCAGGCACTCAACGGTTCCTACACCCCACGGCTGCTGGCATGTTGTCTCCTTAGCCTCCCTGGTGTGCGGCTCTGTGGACAGGGACTAGGGTGGGGGCATGGAACAGAAAGTGGGATTTGCTCTGGGCCTCACACCCCTAGCCAAGGCCCAAAGGCAGCTACAAGAGAAACTGGGCCTGCCTACGGCTGCAGACTCTGGGCAAAAGGCCTCTCAAGCTGGAACACTGGTCCAAGGGATCTATTTCTCAAGACAGTTCTCCTGCAGGCTGACATCGTGTGTCTCCTGCTCCCTTACTGCATTCTGCCCGCCCCCCCCAGCTTTGCTCCCTCTGGAAGCATCATCAGAAAGCCTAGGAACTGAACTTGAGTAGTGCTTTGTCACATGCGGTAGGTTAATGCGGGTCATCAGCGCAGTCCCCCATGGACACCCGATTCTTGCTGCCCTGTCAGCATTCCCACCAAGTTCACCAACTCCTTCTATTCACATAAGACCCACACAGAAGGTCCTATAACCCTAGATAACCCCACAAAGCCTGATGAATCCATTTCCCTTCAAAGAGAAAGACTCTCTGCGGAACAGTGGCAAGGCTGGGTAGAATGGCAGGGCGGTGGCTGAACAGCTTTAACCATGAAAGGAAAGCTCCTTATTTTTTTTCCAATAGGATCTCCCCAAACCCAGACTTCACTCTTCCAAACCCTCAGACTATTCGCTGCGGAGAGGCAGGACCAAGGTGGACCCAGGAACCTTAGCAAAGACTCACCTGCACAATATCTTTCTTGAGGATCCGGTCAAAACTCAGCTGGCTCATGGGGTAGACAGGCTGCCACTCTTGGGCTTTCTTAGTAGCCACAAGCAGATTGGAGATCTCTGTGGGAGAGAATGAAGAAATCTGAGCAGGGTAGCAAAGGTTCAAGATCCCAGTCAGACTGGGTATTTACCCCAAGATACAGACGTAGTGAAGAGAAGGGCCATATGCACCCCAATGTTCATAGCAGGATTGTCCACAACAGCTAAATCACATATTGCATGGTGCACTGAGTGTTATATGCAAATAATGAATCATGGAACTTTACATCAAAAACTAAGGATATATTGTATGGTGACTAACATTACATAATAAAAAATTATTATTAAAAAAAAAATCCCAGTCAGGCAATGCCTGCCAAACCATGGGGCTCGCTGAACACATATTTATACATGTGTTGGTTCAGTCGTTCAGTAAATGTTTACTAAGCACTTGATTTAGGCCCTCCAGGAGCTTGCAGGCTAATAACAGAGCTGAAACTAATCAAATAATCAATCCATTAAAATTTGTGCAGCTACTCTCCAGGCCAGGCCCAGGTGCTCGAGGTTGACACAGCAGGATCTGTTCTGATAGCAGAACTTAGGGAAGGTCTGCCTAGGGAAGTGAAATTTTTAATTCTGAGAAGAGAAACTCCCCACCGGCAAGGACGGTGTCTATCTTATTTCCTGCTCTACCTCCACAGCCTGGTACGGAGTAGGCACCCAGGAAGTATCTGTTCGCTGTGTGAATGCATCATCAGGATGTGAGCTGAAGGGCGAGAGCTGAGGGGGAGGACAAAGCAGTCCGTTGGGTCTAGGGGGTGACCTTATGCAAAAGAACAGGACAGGTAACCCAGAGAGAAGGTCGTGCCTGACTCCAAGGAGGCTCTAACTCAGTATATAGATTATGAGCAGACCAGCCCCCAGATTCTATGGATTCAAAAGGCAAACCAAACAATTGACAAAATCTGCTGGGCCACACTGAGCACAGGTGGCTCATGGAATTCACAATCCACAGAAGGTGCCTTCCCATCATGGAGCTAGTTCGAGCTATGCCCTGTTGGGGGAGAGAGCTCATTCCACATTCGGACTGCAGTGAGAGGATTCTGGACCCTAGGAGAACCCCACCTAGCTGCTGAGGACCAGGCGCCTGCAGTAGGCTGAGGAACCCAAACATGGTCTCTCAAATTCTCACTTCCCTTCAGGGCAGGCCTTGTTTTCCTCTTTGTTGTTTTCTTTAGCCCACATTTTCTGATTGCCTCCTCTTTGCCAGCCTCTGCCCTAAGAGCTTTCCTCACAGTAATTCCTTTGTCCTTATGACAATTCTATGAGGTACATAGTATTTTTATCCTTCTTTTTATTCTATAGGTCAGAAAACAGAGATTCAGAGCGATTAAACAGCTTGCCTGAGGTCAGGCGGCTAGTGAGTCCTGAGCGCTCACACTTCAGTCACGGATGGCTCCAGGCTCATACCTTCCCATAGCATACCCAGCCCTAGCGAGCGGTACAAATCTGGGAGCCAGGCACTGGGTTCAGGCACAGGCTCCCCTTATTATATCCTGGGTACCCTTTCTGCTCCATTCTGTTATCTATTCTCCTCCATTCTGTTATGCTGACTCCACTCTGTAACCTGGATAAAATCAGACTCAAACAGGCAACTCAGGACTGCCCGAACGGAGAAAAGACCAAGAAAGGGCCACTTGAATGGTGTCCCCAGCAAAGGGTCGGGGCAGTGGAGGTGTTCTGAAAATTAGAGCGGATGAAAACAGGCACCATTTGTGGGCATGGCACTGAAGTCAACTGTGTAAGTGGGGGGAGCCGTTAAACCCATTTTCTCACTAGAAAAATGGGAGACATAGTTGTGTTCCTCGTCAGGTTGCTATGAGGGATAAATGAGATAATGCATATGAAGGTCTTACTGGTGCCTGGTGTACAGGGAGTGTTCCCAAAACTGGCAGCCATTGTAGTTAAGACCAGTATTACACCTTGGTCAGCACCATCATCCTTGTACCAGCTGGTTGGCAAGAAGACAGAAGTTCTCAGTGTCAGAGCCAAAGGGTGCCGAAACCAAGTCCCTGGCTCCACTCCACAGCCAAGGACGTGGGAGGGTCAGTGACAACTGGGCCAGGGAGTCCTGCTGGGTCGCTATCCCCTTCTTGCCACAGCCACCCTCAGACTTGGGAGAGGGGCAGTGGGCTGAGCACCAAAAGAGATGTGGACTTGCTTTACTGTCACATCCACTCTGAGTGGCCACCTGCTTTTCCTTATTCCATGAGGAGTTTCTCAGTTGCATTTTCAAGTGAGAAACCCAGGTTGGAGTGGGGCCATCAGGGCCTTGAAGTTGGGAGGGCAGAAACAGTGAGGAACCCCAAATGACCGTCTTAATTTTCATGATTTTACCACTTCTCTAATTTGCAGGTGGTGGAAGGAAGACAGAGGGCTTCTGATGGCCCACAGAAGCAAGCCTCATACATAGGACTCATTCCTCCTCTTCCCACCGCCAAGCCTCAGGCTAATGGCTGCCCCTACACCTTCACAGAGTATGATGGGATGTACGGGAAAGAGTACCAGAGCTGGAGTCAGGAGACTTGAGTTCGGTTCCCCACTCGTCCCTCTAACTACCTAGGCAAGTATAATGGGGATTACAACACACTCTGGCTTGTTCTGAAAGTTAAATGACTCAGACATGCAAGACCCTCAAACAGGGTCTGCTAAAGTGTAAGCATGGTAGCCGCCATCGCCACCGCCGCAGGTGCCACCATCATCATCATCATCATCATCATCATCATCACTTGTTGCTACTACTATTATACCTACTACTGATACTAGTGGCAAGGCACTGACCATCTCTGGGCCTCCATTTCTCCATCTCTATAATAGCTACGGAGCTATTGTCAGATGGAATAAATGCAAATATGCGTGGAGAGTGAAGATTAGTAGGTGCTCACCAATACAGTAGCTACTGCTGTAATTATTCACCTGACAGACATCAGTGAACATGGACTCCGTGCTGGGTGTGGTGTACCCTGTGAGTCACAGGGTGCTAAGACAGATCCAGATCCTGTCTAAGAGTCAAGTGGGAAAGAGAGACACCAAGCACATTTGGTGTAGAGTTCCAGGAGCCTCATCAGAAGCCACGAGAGAGGGGTTCAATTTGTTCCTGTGCTTCTCCTGCCACCGCTACTGGCTCCCAGATCTGGACCAGTAGAAATGGCATCGACACCAGAGACCCCCCACAGCTAATTCCAGCGAAGAAATCATGTCTCCATCTCCTGTCTGCCACCAGTCCCTGCTACCCGTGGCTGCTTCTATCTCCTCAACCTTACCCAGAGACCACAGATCCCAAGGAAAGTAAAAACTGCTCCTAATATCTGTTAGGAGAGATGATGTGAGTAAATAGGGTCGTTGGGCTTTAAGGTTTTACCTCACTCTGAGGTCTCAGGGCCAAGTGGCAGATGTGTTTTTACCCTTGCGGAACATCTTCAAGCATGAAAACAAAGGCTGCAGTTACCCCCAAAGCTGGCAGGAAACCCTATCTGATCAACAAGAAATAAGTCCTTCCTCTTTCACCGAGTGCGGTGGCAGCCCCTTGCTGGGAGGCCAAAAAATGATTCAAACATCAAGAACCCAGGCCCTTTTTTGTCCTGGTGTTGCTTCCTCTGCCCACCCTGACATAAAGGCTCACAAATTCCCTTAAAAGAACCAGATGCATCTCAGACAAAGAGACTCCTCAGAGTATCTTCCACCATACTTGGGGGGCCTCAGAACGACTGTGCTGCCCCCCCTTCTTTGAGGCCTGACCTCTTCTCACGGAAGGATCTGACCCATGCAGGCAGCACCTTGCAGTAGGCGAATGTCAAAAAACCATCTGGGGTAGACTGGCACTCAAACCCCTTCTGCCCTGACCCTCAGTGAGACCCTTTTCACTTCTCCAGGACTCGGCTGTCTCATCTGTAAGATGTGGCATTTGACCAGGCGATGCCTAACTGTCCTTGCAGTTCTCACGTTCTAAGAGGTGATGAATCCACCTGCAGGACGTCAGTGACCCTACCCATGGGGCTTCGAAAACAACAGCCGGGCTCCTCGCCCCTCCCATCCATTTTACAACCTGATCCTCCCATGGTTTGGCACTGCAACTCTCTGGCGTGGCACCCAAGGCCTCCTCTGACCCAAATCTCTCCTCTCCCAAACTCACCTGCCCTTCTTTCTAACTTCACCAGACACATTAGCCCTTCAGCCCGGGCTTCTCTGCAGCCCCTGCACATGCTCAGCAGGAAATGCCCTCATCTAACGGGTAAGCCCTCGCTCACTGCCCAAGATCCGCCTCCTCCCTGCAGTCTTCCATGCCACGGCTCAGGGATTTTTGACCATCCCCGTCTCTGCAAGTCTGAGCTGTAACATATAGGTGTTGATGAAACAGCATCACATATGCAGTGGCCTCGTTTCCCTGGGACATTTTCTGTGTGAGACTGAAAACCCTTGGAGAGCAGCGACTGGGTGCCAGGCATTTCTGATGCTTTGCATTCACCACAGTTCTTGGCCCACAGAAGATGTGCCAGGAACATTTCTCAGATAATAAACCACTCGCAGGGGAACTCTCAAGACATTTTATCTTAAAGAGGAAAGTAGTAAGCTTCTATTTCCTAATCCTAAGCCTAGCTCTTCCTGAAACCTGAGCTGCTAAGAACAGGTATATGTTTTATTCAGTAGAAAACACGGACACTTGAGGACCGGGATTGGAGTCGAGGACGGACTTGTAACAAGAAAAAATGAAAGACACCTAGAACCTGTGGGGAGGGGCCACTTTCTTTTGACCGAGCAGCATCTTTTGGTTGACAGGTGTCTTGGAGTATCACCAAGGAGCTGAGGTGGGGGGGCCCTGAGGGGACAGGGCCTGGCTGTGGCCCAGGGACACTGACCTCGGGGCTTGGGCTGGCAGCAGCGCTTCAGCACGAAACTGATGTTGTCCGTGCGCAGGATCTGCTTCTTGAGGTGGCTCATCAGGTCCCCCAGGCTGGGGAAGCTGCGGTCCGAGCCGTGCAGGCTGTAGCGGCCTTTCTGCACCTCGATCTGAAAGTTCTTGAACTGTTTCTGGCCACCCAGCACCTGCCATTCGGGAAAATGACCAGAAACAAACTGTTTTAAATGGGTCAAGTAAATGCACCATGGGTAAGTAATCTGTTAACAACAGGAGAAGCTGGGTAAAAGGTATCTAGAACTCCATCTCTGAAACACTTCTGTAAATCTATAATTATTCGAAAGTAAAAATGTATTATAAACAAGTAAACAAACAAATAAATCCAGAAGACGACACCGATCAAAGGCGTGACCATTAGGGAGGAAGCATAACCGAGCAGCGACTTCTACGATAGCATCGCGCCGTTTTAAATCTGTAAGATGAAGCCCACGGGAGAACCAACCTCACAGGACTGCTATACTTACACGACATAGCAAAAACTTGGCAAGCACTTTATAAAGATGTGCAAATATTATGATGCACGGAATAATGATTACTATAACAATATTTATCCAGGAAGTCTCTCAAACTGAGCCCTTCCAGGCCGTCCGTCTATTTGAGGAGAACCACCCTGGAGGCGGCGGGCGGCGGTCTGGTCTATTTTCAGGGTTCTATGGCACCACAGAGAGGAAGTATAAGCAGAGGCTTTCCTTCACGGGCACTTTTTGTACAGAGACAAATATTTCAGTGATTAAGGATGAGGGTCAGAAAGATCCACTTATGGTGTAGACCAGAACAAGATATTTAAGATCTCGATGCCTTGGTTTATTCATCTGTACAATTGGGATAATACCACCTACCTCACAGGGTCAGTACAAGATTTACATGAGGACATGTAGGTAAAGTGTTCAGCACAACATCTGGTGAGCTGAAATGAACAGCAGGAGTAATCATGGCTATGATCCTGCTTCCCCAGGTAATCCGACCCCAGGCGGGCCAGGCTACTGAGTCACTGACATTCCTGGTACACCGTAAGCCCATCCCACCTCAGAATGCGGTTGGGCTGTCTCCTGTACCCATCCATGTTCAAAACATTAAATTTCCTTCAAGGACTGATGAAAGCAGAAGACAGGCATGCTGCCCAGGAACAAACCTGACAAGCTCTGACCCGCTGTGTCCGTACCAGCCGTGAGGCCTTGCTGTGCACGAACACCCCCATGTGGGCAGTGGCACCTAGACACTTTGCCCAGGACACTTGGCAGTGCTGGGTTCCTTCTGCCAGTTCCTTTTCCCACCCTTGACGGAGTCAAGGTCCCCAGGGGCTCCCCAGTACTTTTCCTTCCATCCCATCTGAGGTCTATGGCATGCTCATGTGCTGACCTCCACCTTGCAGCTCCCCTGCCTCCCCCTGCCACCCAGTTCTCCCAGTTCATGCTAACCCAGTCAACACTAGTGTATTTGTCTGTACTAATTCTGTAAAACTCATTGTCTTTTAAAATATTCCATTTCCTGTATTTAAAAAAATTGCATGAATGACAAAGGCAGTATTGCAGTCTAGTGAGGTAAGGTCAATAATTCTGGCTTCTATCTTTGTTTTCAGGGTTATCTCTCACATCATTCCTGGCTTCCAGCTACACTAGAGCCACTAAATAGAGTCATCTCCACTTGTCAAACAGGGGATAGCAAGTCGTCTGTTAAAATGTCTGAAGCTACTATGTGGGGAGATCTGTGTTAGGTCAGGTTGTCGAGCCAGCCTTCTTGGCACTGGTGTGCACCAGTGAGTGCCACAGATCAGACACCGCTCTGGGTCTGTGATTTACTGAGTGTAAAATCGACCACTCCCAACAAGTGCATTAAACTTGACAAATGTTTGGTGTGAACTGGTTTTCTGGCCACACTCTACCTTCCAGAGCCACATGGACCCCTGCCATGGGTCTCCTGAGAGAAGAAAGGGCAGAAATATTTGGGGTCTGGCTGCTCTAGAAGTTTCCTTTTGAAGAGTGGGGTTGTCCTGGTCAGAACTGCCAGGGATTTTCTCAGAAACCCACGCTTCTCTACCTGTAGGCTCCAGTGTGGCCCTCTTTGGAGCAGCTCCTGGGCTGGCTACATTGAACACCCTGTGGCATTAAGACTTGGCCTGACTGACCAAGATACTTCCTGACTGACCTCAGATTTTTCAAAGCAGGTGACAGTCATGAGGATATTGTCAAAGTCGGTACAGCTCCACCTCAGCACATACATCCCCTCCTCGCTTCCTTCTTGCCGCAACTTATTGATGGCATATTCTGTGCTAGAGGGAGAGAAAGGGAAAGGGAGAAAGAGCTCATACCAATGAGAACACTCTAAAACCCAGGGGATATCCACGTCTCTGAGCTGGCTCAAGTCCTACAGCCCCATCACATTACCCATCCTGGGTCCTGAAGTCCTGTCTAAGGGGCAAGCCGAGATGCCAAGAAGACTTAAGACACATCAAGTCTCCAAGGTCTAGAAGAGGACCCGCCCGCTGAGCAAGGCACTGAGCCCTGCTTGTCCCTGACTTCCCCACACACGTGGTCTCCCTCTTGTGGCAGGAGATATCCCCGAAGAGGTGATGCGGAGCTGCCCATCACAGAGTGCCCGCCATAGAATGGGACCCCTCCCCACCATCCCTAGGCAGCCCAACTAGAACATGAACCTCAGGAGAGCACAAATTTGGGGTTATTCTGTTCACTGCTGTATCCCCCAGTAGCCAGCGCACCCTTGGCTCATAGTAGCTACTCAGTAAATAAGTAACTGAATAATTAACACTGAATAAAAAAACAAGAATTAGAAAGATATTAATAGGGAATATGCCTGTCTTACACTCAATCAGTCCTGGCGCACAGAGGGCAGTGAACAATCACTAAATAAATCTACAAGTGAAGTCACCACATATCTCGTGAGCGGCACTCACTAAGAGTCAGTGAGAGAGGACCGACATCGTCATCATGTGTAAGAAAGGCAGAGACCAACCGCTCCATGATCTGGAACAACTTCATGCCTTTGCACATGATGACCCCTCACGTGGGAGGCCTTCTTCCCTCTTTAAGACCTGTCAACCTTCATTGATTCTTCAAAATTTAATCTGATCTGAATGCTCCCTACTCAGAGGAAGCAGTGAGTTTCAGCCTCCCACAGAACACAAAACATTCACCAACTCAGCAAATATTTATGGAGTGCCTCTGGTAGGTGCCAGGCCCTGCCACAGGTGCTGAGGAAAAGCAGTGAGCAAAGCACACGGTGCCCTCTGCCACTATGCAGCTCATATTCTGGACAGCAAGGCTAGACAGGCAGGAAACAAACGGACACGGAAATAAAGCGAGTCAGGAGGTAATAAATGCCACTGAAGAAAACTAAAGCAGGGTGAAGGAGCCAGGAAGTGTGGGGTGTGGAGGAGGAAGAGGTGTTGTCACTTCACAGAAGGTGGTCAGGGAAGACTTCACCGATAAGGTGGTATCAGAGTGACATCTAAAGGAAGTGGGGGCTGCATACATTCCAGAGGAAGAGCATTCTAGGCCAAGGGAGGCACAAGGGCCAGGGCTGAAGCCTAACTGTGGCTGGGGTATTTGACGGATGTGCTTTACTATAATGCTTAGCAGCCTGCTCTGCATTTCTTTGTGTGTCTATCTACCCCCCCGGTGAGTCTGCGAGCCTCTCAAAGCCAGGAGTCACCCACGAATGAACTAGCTGTCCAAGAGTAACAGGCAGAGGGAAGACAGTGGGAACCTATCATGAGGAAGGCAGCTGAAGAGATGCTTCCCCAGATATATTCTGGTTTGGGAAAAGACACTCAGAAGAAATACAGCAGCTGTTTTCTTCTAAAGAAAGAAACAAACTGAGGGCTTCAGAGGCGAGGGGGGTGGGGGAATGGGATAGGCCGGTGATGGGTATTAAGGAGGGCATGTATTGCATGGAGCACTGGGCGTTATATGCAAGTAATGAATCATGGAACTTTACATCAAAAACTAGGGATGTACTGTATGGTGACTAACATAGTATAATAAAAAATTATTAAAAAAAAAAAAAAGAATAGTCCCATGTAAACTGAAGTACACCAGATCCCCTCAGCTTCAAATGGCAGAAGTCAAATGAGTAGGAAGTTAGAGAGAGGCAAACTTCCAACTCCCCAGCAGAACAGTACGTTTGCCTCTAACTATTAGAGCTATAACTCACTGGCTGCCTCATGCAGTACGAAGTACTCCATCACCAGAGTTATCTGAGTAAGGGCTACTAGGCCTGAGATGCAGGTGGGACAAGATGTCCACCAAAGCCCCTTCCAGCTCTAAGGCGTGGTCACCCCACTGTTCCCACCATTTATCTGGCCCTTTAGGACAAGCTGACTACAGTGAAATTGGCACCCGTGTCCTATCTGTATGTCTGGCACAGCAAAGGGTTAGGAAGTATAGCATTTCTTGGTCAGCTGTGGAGAAGTGAGGGGGTTAAACCATGAGGAAACTGAAGCGAAAGAAGGAAGGGTCTGTGGCATGAACCAAGGAAAGTGATGACAGGAAGTCCTGACCAGTGGACAGCAGGGATGGGAAAGAAGGCACCAAGTCCTAAACATGCTCAAGCAGCCCCCACCTCACCAAGTGATGACACCTGTCTGAGGAGGCCACACACCCCCATCACTACAACGTGGTTCTCTTCACACCAAGGGCAACTGAAAAGGTGCCAGAACCAACCAGATTGGACCATGACAACCATTCTGTATGTTGTGGACGATCAACGGGGGAGCCACATCGGTGCAGAGGTAATGATGGGCATCTGCTGTGAGCCGGAAGTAGCCGTCTACCAGGGACACAAAGGACAAGGCCTCTTCATGGGATGAGAGCTTCAGTTCCTGGTGAGAGAGAAGACATGCCCATGGTTACAACACGTGCCTACCACCTCAGGCAGCTGGCTTTATGAGGTACCTAGTGAGAAGATATTTAAAACACAATGCAGAATGCATCACGTCAAAAGTAACTGTACCCCTTGCACTTATATAAGATTCTGACTGTTCATCATATGTTCCTATTATCGCCAAACTATCAGATGAGGTATAGAGTGTCTGTGTGGGAGGAAGGGCGGAATGGGCAGCTGTGGCAGGCAGGAGACCTATGGAGAGGCTGCACCCGGGTCCAGAGGGAGGAGCAAGCCTGCATCAGGGGCACAGTAGAATAAAAGTGGAGTTAAAAAAAAAAAAAAAAAGCGGAGGGAGTAGGAGCAGAGCGTGTGCAAGTGGTACCCTGGTCTTGGCACAGAGCAATGACTGACTCGGCAGCATCGCTCCCATTTTACAGAAAAGGAAACAGAGGCACAGGGCCTTCCTCTCATACAGAGTTGGTCTAGAAAGTGAAACACCCAGAATTTAATCCAGGAATGGTCCCAGACAATGATGAGGTTGCTAGATTAAGTCCAGAGACCTCTGAGGGTTTGGAAGAAGCAGATTCTTACTCAAAGTGGGAGAGCAAAGGCAAAAATGGAGAAGAGAGAGGGAACTTCCACAGAAGGAAGGTTCTCAAAAAAACACCTGGAGGTGAAGACAGGCGGTTTGGTTTTGTTTTTTGTTTTTATCTTGGTCATATAGCCCTGAACAAAAACTGCCCATGTGAGAGGAGCCATGGGCTCAACCAGGAACATCTCCTGGGGAAGGATGGTATGGAAAGCCATTTAGAACCTGGACCCACAAGAACATTAAAAAGTGCTGGAGCCTTCTGAGGGCAAAATGACACGTGAGAATAAGACTCTGTCCACAGCACTGGAGAAAGGACAGGCTGGCAGCAGAGAAAAAGAGACAGGAAAATTAGTCAAAAGGAAAGGGAAGCAACTTTGGACGGAAGTAAGTGGGGCTGATACAGCTATCTTGCCAAAGGAAGGGTCCGCTGTGGACTTGTGAGCCAAGGAGGCCAACGCCACCAAGGGGACAGTTATTCAGTCAGGAGACTCTAGGCTATGTGTGCCTCCTTCCATCCACCCGCAGCTCCCCATACAGCAAATGCAGGGTAGGCTGGCTTGGGCAGCCCTTCACCCAATCACACGACAAAGCAAGACCACGTAAGCACTTAAGTTCCCTAGAACAGAAGTCTAAATGGAAATGGATGACGTCAAGAAGAGGCAGAGAGGAGAGATTAATCAAGATAGAATTTGGTAACATGCTACCATCATGCTTTCCTGAAAGACCAGCAGCCAAAATACTGTCTGATCAAAGGGCTTGGAAATTCATGGCTGGGAAGGGACAGGGGACCGAGATAAAGAAGAAAAAGCATCACAGCGTTAACCCACAGGCTCTGGTGTCAGTTTATGTGGGCTCAAATCACAGTATCTCCACTCGCTATTACAGTTATGCACACGTAATCATCATTTTTTACAGGTCACAAACTGTCGGATACTGGCCGTTTCGAATGGTTTAACCTAAGAGCTGTGTGACCCTGGGCAAGTTACCTAAGCTTTTTGTGCCTCAGTTTCCACCTCTGTAAAATGAAGACAGTAATACACCCATCTCTAAGGTCAATGAAAATGGAAAGAGTTTACATTTGTAAAGCATGTAGAATGGGAAGTGCCTGGCACGTAGTAGGAGCTCGTGTTTGTAAAGAAAATCAAGTCACGGGGAGATCAAGCAGTTCTTTCACCCTGCCTACCTCCTGATCCCTACACAGCTCTGCAACTGGCACAGCCTCGCCAGCCCATGTGCTCCGAGTGGGCTCGGACTGAGGTGACAGGTGTGCCACCGGGTGCCAGGCTGGACTCTCAGCCAGGACAGGATGGGGCAGGCTCACACACACTGTACCAGCTGGCTGCTGCTTCTCCTCCTCTGCTATGCGTCTTCGGGTTTGACCGTGTTGAAGAGCCAGATCACGGGTGTGCCAAGCTCTTCCTCACTGCAGTCTCTGGGGAAGAGAATGCCTTGGAACTGGAGATGCCACTTTCTCACTCTGTCACCCTGTGCGAGTGTCTACACCTGTCTATGGTCTCCAATTTGGCTCTGGAAACAGAGCCAAAATGCCTACATCTAAGATTCTTGTAAGGACTAAGGAACATCCTGCGGACACCACATATAATCCGGCCCTATCTCTATAATACACTGAATAAAGAGCACTCATTTCGACCTTCTCCCTCCCTCCATCTCCATCTTCCCACTAACATCTATCTGGACTCTTCTTCTCCCTTCACTTTATTTTTCACTACAGTTTCCTGATGAAATTAACTTATGTTTATTGTTAAGGGGGGGGTTAGGAGAATAAAAAAAAATTTAAATAATTCATAATCCCATCACAAATGACAGATGTTAATATTTGATTTTTCTAAGAGCGTGTATATGTATATGCAGACCTTTTAAAATGTTTTGAACAAAACTGGCACTGTTCTATAGAGAGTTTTATATTCTGCTTTTTTCCACTTATAAAGCATTTTTCCAGATTATTAAAAAAATTTAGCGATTGTTTATATATTTTACTACTCAGGTAGAATATCCTACCATTTGCCTATTATGATATACTTGGGTAATTTTCAGTATTTTTACACTATAAATTCCACGGGGACAAACATACTCATTCACATACCACTGGCTTCATCTCTCATTGTTTCTGGGAAATAGACCTAAGTTGCCAAATGGAGAGATATATAAATATTTTCAAGGCTTTCAGTACGTGTTGCCAAACTTCTTTCTAAAAGGTATAAAAAGGGGTGCCTGGGTGGCTCAGTCGTTAAGTGTCTGCCTTCGGCTCAGGTCATGATTCCAGGGTCCTGGGATCGAGCCCCACATCGGGCTCCCTGTTCCACTGGGAGCCTGCTTCTTCCTCTCCCACTCCCCCTGCTTGTGTTCCCTCTCTCACTGGCTGTCTCTGTCAAGTAAATAAAATCTTTTAATTAATTAATTAAAAGGTATATAAAGGCCACTTACTCTGGATGAACAGGGTGGTCATCTGTTCTAAACCAGATTACCAGATTCATTCCCAACACTGAGTGTTATCCTTCTTTTTTTTTTAAAAAAAGATTTTATTTATTTATTCGACAGAGATAGAGACAGCCAGCGAGAGAGGGAACACAAGCAGGGGGAGTGGGAGAGGAAGAAGCAGGCTCCCAGCGGAGGAGCCTGATGTGGGGCTCGATCCCATAACGCCGGGATCATGCCCTGAGCCGAAGGCAGACGCCTAACCGCTGCGCCACCCAGGCGCCCGAGTGTTATCCTTCTGACACAGTTTTCACCAAATCGGGCAAAACATGGTCTTTCCCTGGTGCTGACTACCTTCACTCTGTGAGTGCCCTGCCTAGGCTGCCCATCCTCTCCACGTGCCGCCAGCCATGACTTCCCCAACACAAACATGTTTATTTTGGCAGCATTCCTACTTCTCCTGCCCAAACTGGCCTGCCTGTCTAGATGATGTCCTTAAGTGATACCAAAAAAGAGGAAGTGAGATTGAACACCCCTTCCTCTGTCCAAGAGTCACTTGGGTGTGCCCGACACCATACCGAGGACGGCCACTGTGGCCACAGCCACCAGCGTGACAGTCCACTGAAATGCAAAGCGGGGCTTCCCACCGACCTCAGCCCAGATGAAGCCCTCAACTCGGAAGAGAGGCCAAAGGAGTCCTTGGGGGGAAAAGCTAACATTCACCGATCTCCTTTTCCTTCAAATCCACTCACTTTTGTGAATTAAATATTTATGCTGAAACGTCTTTGGGAGGGCAGCAAGCCCTGAAGTAGAGACCCATCTGCCAGACCAAAGAAAGGCACTGGAACATCCCAGTGTAACTCAAAACCCTGCACTGATAATGTCAGTGTCAGCAAGAGGGATTTCTGGCTTAAGGAGGAAAGAGAGCCAGTCATCAGATTTTCTCTTTGGGACAGGAACCCTGCAAAGCATGTGCCACATCCCTGTCCTCCGTGAAGTCTCCCTCTCATACCAGATCCAGACAGAATTGCTTCCGGAGCAAACTTACCATTTTTTTGTTGTCCTGCTTATTGATGCTGACCACAGACTCCTTTATTACAATGTGAGTGATTTCAGGGAAGTAAGAAAAATTGTTCCACTCTTCCCGGATTTTGTTTTTCTCCTCATCCTTCTTGTGTTTATTTTCCAGCTTTTTCCGTTTCAGTTTGTGTTTTTCCTTTTCAACAGGAACAACCTGATAAGATGCATAAGAATGCCAGAGTTAAGTTGGCTTTCTCATTTTCTATTGGTGAAAAATGTTAAAGCTTCTGGAAAACTAAGGCAGGGCCTACATTCGAGGAGAAGCCAGCCAGCCTGCCTGAATTTACATAGGAATTGGGGGAGGGGGCACATGTGAACTTAGGATCAAAGTTTGGGGGCCAATCAGAGAATCTTGGGATCTTATACACCTGGGAGGGACCTTAATTAGCACAGTGACTGTACGCTTCACATTAAACTATAATGTACAGTTAAGCTCAGACAGGGAAATAACTGGCCACTAGACAGGCAGGTCCTCTCACTTCCGGACTGATATATGTTTCAACACAGGCAGAGAACATGTCTTCCCAAATGTGGCTGGACAGAACATGAGCTTTCTCATTTTAGAATCTACCACTGATTATCTTGACTTCCTAACAACATTCAAGTCGAAACTTTCAAAAGGAGATATGAATCCCATGCTTGAATAACCTGCTAGTTATTAACTAGTTAGGTCATCAATTTGACCCTCCATTTCCCTGTCCATAAAACAGAGCTTACATTTCACAAGATTCTTTGAGGATTAGATAAGTTCTCATTAACAGTGTACCTATTCTATAGGAAAAAGCACTCCATTAAGTGTTAAGGCAATATTTTCTTAGCATGAATAAAACAGGAGAAAATAAATCTCACCATTACTTTAATATTATTGATAACCATAACAATGACGGCAGCTATAATAATTTTTGAACATTTATTACATGCTGGGCTCTGTGCTGCCATTTAGTTCTCTCGACAACTCCACAAGGCAGATACAGTAAGTATCTCCATTTTACAGATGAATAATATGCAGCTGATACAGGGGAAATAACCCCCCAAAGCTAGGGAACTATAAATAGTGGAGCCAGGATCTGAACCAGGTCCATTTAGGTTTAAAACCCATGCTTTTAAACCACTCTGCTCCATTGTCTCATCCAACAAATACTTCAAAAAAGCAGCTTTAAATTGCAAAATCAATTACCCTATTTGATGGAGCCAGAAGCCTAAGTTCAATTCTTGGCACAACTGCTTATTAGTTAGTTATGACCTTGGGCAAGTTTAACTTCTCTCTGCCTCTCTGCCCTCATCTATAAAATAGGATAATGGTAATACTCCCCTCTGGGTTTTGTTTTTTGTTTTTTTTTTTAAAAGGAATAAATGAGTAATATGTGTAAAATGCTCTTAAAGGTACCTGGTACATGGTAGGTGCTCAGTAAATGTCTGCTATTATTATTATTACATATTATCTAGACTATTGTTCTATTTCTCCATTTCCCTACAGAACTCAATAAATACTTATTTAGATCTACTGCTGCATAAACACAATAAAAGATGAATGGTAACATGGTCTCTAACCTGAATACACTCAGTGGGCAGGGGTGATGGACATGCGAAGAGGTAATCCCAATAGGATAAACAGAACAGGTCTGTTCTGATGCATGATGGTCTGTTCTCATCAGCCACCTACCACCACTTACATTTGGTTTCTGTCTCCACTGGATTCCAAGATTTCCAGTTACCATCACTTCATAGTAGAGAACATTTCCACTGTCATTTGGATGAAACCAATTCATCTCATTTTCTGATGAAATCAGTAACATGGAAGTCTCAAATATTTCAGCGCCATAATGTTTTGTCAAAGTTTCCAAGGTGGCCAGGTATTTCACCTTCAGGTCATGAGTAGATACACTGCTGTCACAAATAGTCTTGTTGTTAAATTCCTTCAAGAAATCTTTGAAAACATTATTTATCCGCATCCTGGTGAGAAGGTTCCTCTGTCTGATGGACTTATTCAATGTTTCTGGAATATATCGCTTGTAGCTAAAACAAAGTAGAAAAATATGTCTTTCTTTCATGTCCAGGTCAGCAGAGAACAGTACAGAAACAAACCCAAGTCTATAAATCTCCCTTCCATGTGTTGCCCCATGACAAAGGAGGACCTACTCCCAGGGGGGTCTTAGAGGGAGTAAGCACTAGGAGATGACAAGCACTAATCACAAGGAGATGGAGGTGAACAGGGACTGAAAGAGAGGGAAAAGCACACGTTCCACAGGTTTTCCTGAAATGGGAATTCCTGCAAGTATCATCCAATTTTCTGGCTCACAAAGGCAGGGAGCAAAATTGACTTAACTGTGTGTTTGCTTGCTGGTGTCGCTGTTCCTGTGTGCACTGGTACTCACATACACTGTTATTAAGATTCAACATCAGTTAGAAAGTGGCTTCAAAGGTGTCAAGAGTGATCACAGATGTTCTGTATGTTCTACTTTTAGGTCTGTTTTATAATTTCTCTATAAAGATCACATGTTGCTTTTGTAAGAAATGGGAAAAAACACAAAATCTAATTAAATACAAAAAACCTCATGTTTGCCACGTCAAAGTGTCACAGATGTAGTAAATGGATTGACAAGGAAGCTGAAGATCAGTTCCTTACGCTGGTGCTAAACGGGGAGTATCTATGACTAACAGTCTCAACAAAGTGATACACTGCTAGGAGGAGGCAGTTAGGAAGCGTATGAACACCCACGAAGGAAAGAACAAACGGGGGACCAGACCAGTGGGGAGACTGGTCTGCTTATCACTGGCAGACCCGAAATGGCATCTGGCACTGGGAAATCCCTGCTGCACAAATGGTTTCATGACCATGGAAAACTGCAAAGTTTGGAATTTATCCCCCATAAATGCTGTAACATTTTAGATTAATGTAATAGAAAGGAAGATCAGAGGAGAGGTGTCATTTTTCACCTTAGTCTCATGACAAAGGAAAGAGGAGGTGCCGAGAGCAAAAGCCCCAGAAAAATGAGAAAGCAGCAGCAGAGCACGTATCCTGCACCACCGAGGAGCAGCCCGCGATCCGCGCCACACGCTGCTCCGGGGCAAGAGATACAGGGAGGAAACTTGCGAGAAGGCGCATGCTGCCTATCACACACAATACAGCTCTAAATAACGTGCTCTTCACAATGAGACTGGCTTCTTCCGTGACATTCATAAGAACTCCTTGGTATATACACAGATATTTTATAGATGGGCAGAAATTACACACTGAATGTTCCTTCACAAAGACTTGATAGTGAATGACATTTTTAAGTAAATACAATTTTCTTGAGGTAACATCCTTCACATTAAATTCATAGCTCTCTGGTGAACTCGAGGTTCAGGCTATGGATGACAGCAGCTGCCTGTCGAACATACTGAGAAGGATTTTAAGACGGGTCCTGCATAAAACGAAAAAGCTCAGTTACAGATGGCAATGTCCACCATGCACAGAGGCACAAGGGATGGGCACGTAGGCCACCCATCTGATTGGCATCCCTAGCCCAGAACTTTCGCTCGAGTACAAATTTCTGAGGTCATCAGCCAACATTCAAAATCAGGACACTATTATCATTACAATCGTGCTACCTTTTATAAATGTTCTAAACAAGATTTGGGCTCTGCAGAGAGCAGGGGTCAGCCAAAGACTGGCAATGGTTACACTGAGATATGTGAGGACGTATAAAAATAGCACCGTCCGCACAATCAATTCTTTAGCCAGCAGGAAGATTTACCTGATGTCCTTGGGCAGTTCTGGCAACTGCATCTTCTTCATCATAGCGTAGTGGGAGATGGCCAGGACTGCCATTCCCAGACACTCATTCTCGATATCATGCCCATCCTGCTCGGTCTTGGGGTCTCGAATGGGAGCCAGGCATTTGACCAAATCATATTGTCCCTTTGGAGAAGAGATGAGAAGAAATGAACCACCACTTAAGTTTCAAGAGTCCACCCCTGTCTCTAATCTTGAGAGGAAGGTTCCCCCATAGGGAGGTGCCACCCAGAAAAGCAGTACAGCAATGACACTAACGAGATTTATAGTTTCTCTGGCACCAAAGCTCTTTCTCAACAGTTGGGTACGAAGGGGCTCAGGAAATACTCTCCCCAGGTTAATTCATTTATTTAACAAATACTTATTGAGCAGTGTGTTAGCTGCAGAAGAATAGCATAAACATGTGAAGCCCCTTCTCAGGGCTTATCTATAAATGATAGCGGCCAGCAGCACGTACTGGGCTTGGACAGCACCTGGGCAAGGAAGGGTGACAGCTGGCTGGGGTTGGCTCACTGATCCCGCAAACATACCTGAGATATCCTAGCCTGGGAACTGGGTGTATGACTGACAGGGCACCACACCTGCTCTGAGGTAGATTTAGAGAAAGGGGAAGGAATCCACATTCTACAGTATATCACCACCACACAGAAGTTTATCGACATCTGTTGTCGAAGTTTCTAGTAGTAAAACGTGTCACCAAAATATGCCCCCTCTCCCTACTGGAGGTGCACAGCATCCCAAGAGCCAGTGAGCGCTTCAAAAACAAAAAAGAAAACTAAAAAGCAGTACCTGATGATGTCAACGCTGGCTGCCCTTTCTTGAACCCTAACCTCAGTGTTCGACACCGTGCTAGGTTCCTTTTATTTACTGTTTCACTTAATCTTCGCAATAGCCCTATGAGGTGGCTGCTAACATCATCACCTCTACCTAACGGAAGAGGACTCAAAGGTACCCGAGGGTTAAGTCACGTCACTCACTCATTCCGTAATTACTGATCACGGAGAACCAATTAGGGGCCACATGTCATTCTAGGTGCCGGGGAGATAGATACATAGCAGTAAGCCAGACTGCATTCCTGACCTCAGGGAGAGTCCATGCTGAGAAGAAAGCCTAAACAACCAGAAATATAGACCATCAAGTAGCTATAAGAAACAAAGTCGAGTGGAAAGATAAGAGTGCCGTGAGAGCCAGGGACCCAGGAAGCGGCGGGGGAAAGTTGAACCTCGATGTGACTCCAGGGCTCTGGTTCGTCAACACTGCACTACAGCCACGCTCGGTCCTTACTAACACCAAGTGCATGGAACTCTTCGGCCTTTCTCTGGCTGGAACAGAGGTAGATGTGAAGTCTGGGGGCAGTGTTTCTACATAAGTGAGACACTCACTTTCCCTGAAGGGACTTCAGTTTAGTGGTTTTTGGATGGAGGCTTCTCACTGCTACAGTTCCTCTTCTTCCCAAGACAGGACTGCTTGTTTCAAGTACGAAAAAGACACTGTTCACTTCCATAAACTCCTAAGGACCAACAACAACCATCTCTGCCAGCAACGTGTGAAGAGCAGAACAAAATCTGAAACTACTTTGTCTGGCTGTGGTTTTCTGTAAACATCACTATATAACTACCACAACTCACTCACTCCTGAGCCTCTCGAAGGTCAGATTCTAATGCAATACTTATTCTTGCAAGTACAGCATGCTCTTCCTTTGAACATGTAAAACTGGAAGGTTGAACAAAAAATGATCGATCTGAAAATGGCCAGTTCGTTTAATTTTTTTAACACACTATCTGCCCAGGGCTGTGCATTTCTGTTGTCTCTAAGGCCAATCCTAAGGTATATATAGAATGGGCATCAAATGCAACCAGAAGCTAAAGCTGTAAAATGGAATATAACTGGGACATAAAAATCACATGTGAAAGTATATCTTACAGAAATCCCATACACACATAAATACACGTGGAGGTTGTCCACAACCTCTTACTGTAACGGTGACAGCATAGTGGGGAAAAGTTAAGAAAAACCAGAAATGTCCACAAAGAGGAGATGAGTCAAATAAATGAGGGCTTTCCCTCTGGAAAGCCTCATACTCACTTCCTACCTGAAATCTCCACAGGTATCTCCAAAAGAGAATGCCTAATTCCCACCCCTTTTCCAACCTGTGGCTCTCTGTCTTCCCTATGTAGGGAAGGACTCCATTATCTATCAAACATTGCCCCAAATCATCTTTGATATTTCAGATTCTCTCCCTTTCCACAGCCAACCTGTCAGCAAGTCCCATTTATTCTATCGCCAGAATTAATTGAGGATCCACCCATTTTTCTCCAACTCTCCTGCCACCACACTAGGCCAAACCAGCATTTTCTCTCACCGGGACCAAAGCACATGATCTGCTCCCTGTTGGCCTTCCCAGTCTCACTCCTTATCACCCCCCTCTCCTCCAACCACGCTGACTCCCCTCTCAGCTCTGGCCAGCCGCAGAGCTTTCCCACATTCTGTTTCCTCCCTATCAGACGTTTTCAAACCAGGGAGATTTCACCCTGCCGGGAATATCTGGAAATGTCTGGAGACATTTTTGATGGTCACAACCGGGGATGGCATCTAATGAGTGCAGGCCAGGGGTGTGGGTAAATATCCTACAATGCATAGGGCAGTCCCTCACAGCAAAAATTTATCCAGCCCAAAACGTCAGTAGTGCTGCTGCTGAAACACTGTGCACGACGGAGAAGAAATACTTCCCCCACTCCTTCCTTAGAACGGCACACTCCTTGTTCTTCCAGATTCAGTACAGGTGTCACCTCCTTAGAGACCTTCTCTGGTATTTAAATTAGATCTTCCCAATCCAACCCTCTCCCCATATTCCCTGTCACAAAAGCTTTTTCTTTCGTGGCACTTCTCACAATTCTTATGTATTACTTATATATCATTTTATTTGCTTATTTGTTTTCTGTTTATCCAACTTGATTTTGTATCTGATGCTTGCAGAGACCAAGTCTGTCTTCTTCACCACAGTATCTGCAGCACCGTGGCAAAGAGTGCACAGTAGTAAATATTCGTTGAATGAGTGAATTATTATGAAGCCATCAAAACAACAAAGATCTGTGTTTTTAATTGACATCTGAAATATCATCAATAGGATGGATAAAAAAGCAGTTTATAAAATGATACGATATTTTAAAAAACTACACAGTATGTGATATATACCTGTATGGCAAAATCAGGAAGCCTATCACCAAAACTGTTGGTTATCTCAGGGTAATACAATTTAGGTGACTCTAACTTCTCTTCTGGCTTTTGTCTAGCATCTAATCTTCCTACCCTACTACTGCTGTGACTCAGAGCAGCCACCTCCTTCCTCCCCGAACGTCACTTTGACTGCTGAGATGTCCCCACACTCACCCCATTGAACTACACCCTCCCTCACTTGCAGCTTCCCTCCACTCTCTCCACGGGAGGCACTGCAGATGAGAAGTAAAATGATAGGAAATGGGGGAAAAGAGAGGAATAGCGACAAAGTGAAACCTTGAAAACCCACAGGTGGGACACCCAGCCCCCTGGGCCACTGAATTGCTGCCTTTCTCCTCCTCATCTCGGGCAAGGGCGAGGGTGGCAAGGACTGCCCACAGAGCAGGCCCAAAAACACCCTAGCTACCACCTAGTTCAGCTGCCCAAGGGAATCGGAAGCCTGCAATGCCTCCCCCATCCCAGGAACTGCAGGTTCTCCTGGGCCCAAACTTCTCACCTGAGCAAACAGATACTCCAGAGAGCTGGCGTCAAGGAGAGGGGTTGCATCTGGGACTTTTTTTTTCTCATAGCCATTTTTCTGCTTCTTTGGAGAATGTCGCCATACAGACTGCTCATTATCATTGGTCCCATGCCAGTTGGTGAAATAGAATCTGCAAGGCAGGAAAATAAGTGCCAATTTTGGGAAAGGGGACCTCGGAACGCATGGGAGAGGTGTCCTGCTTGTACCCAGAGTGCTCAGTGCTGGAAGCTAAACTTGCCTGAAAAGCAAGCAGACAGACAGACCAATCTTTCAGCTGTGGAGCACTTCATTGGTGATAAAGTCCTTTTTCTTTTCACTCTTACAAGCACTCTGTGAAGAGTGTCCTGCCAGAACCTGTCTATGACTCGGAGATAAAGTGACTTTCCACCACATCTTCCTAAATAGGAAAATACAGCTGACTAGAACCAGAGCTGGCCCAGCCACTCCCTTCACCTTTAATAATGCCATCCTGCCTTGAATCCAAGACCTATTTTATGCACATTTCAACATTTCTGTTCAAACAATTTTTAGTTTCCTTATATAGTCAAGATGTACAGTTAATATGGCAGTGTTTCCTATTTCCCAGACCACTGTTACTAAATTGATAGTTTATCTTACAATGAATAGAGTTAAAGCAGAAGAAATACACGAGCACTACTACAAGCATCAGCTTCCAGTGGTGTGAAATTAACAAGCACTTCATGCCACTTCATCCTTACAGCAACTGCACAAGGTAGGTTCTGCTGTTTCTATTTTACAGATGAGGAAAACTAAGGTTCCAAGAGGCTAGGTGACCTGACCAGAAGCTGGTTCTCTTAACCACTACTTGCCTCTGCCACCTATAAGAGAAACACAGTGAATTCTGGGATGTGTGAAACTGATCGAGCCAAGCTGGTCCAGCCCATCTCTGGGCTACAGACTGGTACCCGGGTCTTTCTTCCTTGACATGCCCATGTGCTAACAAAAAACAACTATGGCATGAAGAAGTAACAAATAAAATTTCCTCCCAAAAAGTGCTACCACTAAACTCAAGACATCTGTCACTGAGCTGTATCTGCAAAGCCTGCACACACCAGGCCCTGTGCCAGGCTGGGATTCGAAGGGCATAGTCCCTAGTGCTCTGGAGTTCCTTGTCTATATGTGTATATAGCAATTGGTTAAATCCAACAATAGCAATAAAGTAACATACAAGGGGCACGTCTCATAAGTAGGATGACACTGTGACTTTCATGGAGCCCATAGTTTTTCCTTCCTTCATAAAAAAATATTAAAGTTATATTTTACATCTGTGTTGATATAGAGATTAATATAATCCAGGCTGGATTATAGTCAATTTTTCTCTGATTTTAAAAGAAATTAAAAAACTTTTGTGAGTTCTTAATAATATTATGAGCCCTAGGCACTGTGCCTAATAGATAAGTTGTCCCTGGACAGAAGAGAGTCTTTGATGAGGTGCCAAAGGAGGGAGAAACTGCCCTCCACTGCCAGGGGAGGTGGCAGGAAAGGGGAAAGGGCTGGGAAGAGAAGCTGGGACCGGAATAAATAAATGCCAGGCTTTAGAGCCCGGACATACACAGCTGGCAGAGGAGACTGCAAAGCTAGCCCATGTGAGGCAGGATCCCTCTCCCCCCCACCGCCCACCCCAGAAGAAAGCCCCATGGGAGATGGACTGAAATGAGAGAGGCTGAGACAAGCAGATGCTATGGACAATCCTGTGAGCTCTGTGGGGGTAGAGGCCTCAGCTGTCTTGCTCAGCACTGAATCCCCTAGCATACAACAGATGCTTCACACGTAATTGTTGGATGAATAATAAATGAACGAACAAGTTCGAGGAGCTGCAATTAACATGGAAAGGGAAGGACAGATAAGGAAGTTACTATAAAAGTAAAATTAGGGGCGCCTGGGTGGCACAGCGGTTAAGCGTCTGCCTTCGGCTTAGGGTGTGATCCCGGCGATCTGGGATCGAGCCCCACATCAGGCTCTTCTGCTATGAGCCTGCTTCTTCCTGTCCCACTCCCCCTGCTTGTGTTTCCTCTCTCGCTGGCTGTCTCTATCTCTGTCAAATAATAAATAAAATCTTAAAAAAAAAAAAAGTAAAATTAACATTTTAAGACTTTCATGAATTCTATACAGCCCATCTTCCCTATAATTTATGAAAGTGACTGAGAATCTGACAGTGGGCTTTGGTGTTTCTCACACACAAAAAAAGCCACATATCCATGGAGCCGGTGTACAGCATGAACCACAGCTCTGGAATTGTAGCCCTTCTATGTGAGAGGGGATCAGGCCCTGGTAACAGCAGAAGCCTGAGGCTATCAGCCGATGAAGAGGCTGATATTTATGCTGTCTCCAGACTGAGGAGTCTATTCTTCAAGGACAGAACAGAGCACAGGACAGGACGACTCCGGATCAGCGATCCCAAGTAGGCAGAAAATAAGAGGTGAACTGGTTCTACCAACTGCGCAAATACAGGGCAGAAAAAAATCCATGAGAACACAGCCAACTCCTCTGGCTACCAAGTCAAGTCCAAAACAGAGAGTTTTTGTCATTCACACAATAAGAAGACATCTACTAGACGTTCCAGGGGGTCTGCGCGGAAGGAGACAGGTGAAAGGCTCTACTGTCTTAATTACTAATGAAGACAGTAGTTAAGAGATTCTGAACATTTACCCTGTGTCAGGCACTCCTTACACAAACATTCAAAGCAGGGCTCTCACAGAAAGGCATGCAGACAGGTAAATTCTGTTTGGCAGTGGAGGACGGTGGTAATGAGAAAATGAGAATCATGTACAATATGAAAAGTCACCTGGGAAAGGGGTAAAAGGATCTCCAGGATGGAGGAGGTTGTTTGAAAGAGAAGCTGAAGACAGCTTTTCCCTGAACCAGTCCAAGGCATGGTCCTCTTCTGCCACATCCCGCTCAGTCTCTATGAGAAAGAGTCCTCCGACCTGGTAAAGCCAACGGCCCAACATACCCTCTTTCGGCAGAACACGATCTTCAATCGGCTCTGAACAAACACATTCTTCAAGGCTGTTATCTGAGCCCTGTGGGACCAGCTTTGATTTGGAAATCTTTTGGCAAGATGTTCAGACAGGATGAAGCTGAGGGAATCACACTGATGTGCAGCTTTGTTCCTTTAGTAACAGCTGAGCAGAGCCTAAAACAAGGCTGGCTCTCTAGAAATTGCCCACGGTCAAAGGCTGACAGCTTTCTACTTAACATGACGAAACAAAAAATAAAAACCTTTAACTCTGTAACTACACCAAAATCAACACCTTCCTAATTTGGTCCTAGTAAGACAAAACTAGAAGGTACATTGAAGACAAAAACTCTACAATTTTTTTTATTTTTATTTTTTTTAAAGATTTTATTTATTTATTTGACAGAGAGAGAGAGAGAGACAGCCAGTGAGAGAGGGAACACAAACAGGGGGAGTGGGAGAAGAAGAAGCAGGCTCCCAGCAGAGGAGCCTGATGTGGGGCTCGATCCCAGGACCCTGGGATCACGCCCTGAGCTGAAGGCAGACATTTAAAGACTGAGCCACCCAGGTGTCCCAAAAAACTCTACACTTTAAATTTGAATGTAATTAACATACAGTATTCTATTAGTTTCAGGTATACAATACAATGATTCAACAATTCTGTAACATTCCTAGAAGAAAACACAGGCAGTCATCTCTTTTGACATCAGCCACTGGACCGTTTTTCTAGATAGGTCTCCTGAGGCAACGGAAACAAAAACAAATTAAACTACTGAGAGAGGACACCAAAACAAAAAGCTTTTGCAGAGGCAAGGAAAACCATCAACAAAACGAAAAGACAACCTACCAAATGGGAGAAGATAATTGCAAATGACATATCCAATACGAGACTAATATCCAAAATAAGGAATTTCTAAAACTCAAAACAACATAACAATCCAATTAAACACTGGGTAGAAGACATGAACATTTTCCCAAAGATGACATCCAGCCAGCCAACAGACGCATGAAAAGATGCTCTACACTCCTTCTTAAAATTAATTATCAAGATGTTCATCAAACTTGGGCCACACACAAATTCCTAGTATTAGAATATGCTAATGGAAAAAAATAAAGAATGGCATAAATACATGTAGTACAAACAGCCTCGTAAATTCCTTTTCAGAATGGCATGGACGACATCGGAAGGAAGAGGGAGGGAGACAGAGATAAACAGATAGACCTGTCAAGGAGATATGCCTTCCTTGCAAGTTTTTGAGAAAACTATATTACAGATGGCTGCATATTCTAAGTTTACATATAGATAGTATACACAACAAATTCTCCTTACATTTCTGTAGAACTTTACTAATGGATAGTGAAATTCATTTGAATGAAAAAGAAAACATTTTTTTCCTTAAAAAAGGAATAAAGTATAGGCTTATCTTAAATTAAGATATATTATAAAACAATAACTATTAAAAGCATTATCTAAAAACAGAAAATTAAAATTGAAGCACAGAGTATTTCCCAAAATAGAGCTGGGATTCCACTGAAATAGTCACTAACATTTGTTTTCATATTACACCTTCTTTAGTGGTGAGATTGTGAGGTTTCAAAGTTTTTGTAGTTTGTTGTAATGCAAATGTTTTAGCTTAGGGTAGGATCTTTTTTTCCAAGTTCAAAGAGCCTGTGGTAACAAAGCAATATCCTGTTGAAGCGCAATGTCAGGTACAAAGTCAAGGTGCCAAAAAACGAAGTAACCCAGAACTTCCTGGCAGCTAACAGAACAGGGAGGAGGCAAAGACAGCTTTTAAGGGCGAGCGAGGGACTCACACAGTTAACAAAGACCAAAGTCTCAAGAAGGGCTCTGGGGCTGATAAGAGGATTCACTAGGTGTGTAACTGGGTAACGCACTTCTCTGTTTGGGACATCAGTTCCCCCCTAAACAACTGCAATAGTTGAATTAGGTAAACTCAGGTCTCGTCCAAGTCCCCAATTCTACCATTCCAGATTCTGAGCCAACTGGAGAGACCTACAGGAAAAGACTAGAACTCAGTGACATGCCCCCTACCTAGACTGCCAGCTGCAAAGACACGTTTCAATGCTGGATCACAGAGCCAACCCCCAGGCCACAGAAAGCAAGATTACACTTTGAAAAACAAATCCAAATATAGTCAGAAGGCTCAGCTGGGTGGGGTGAATGTTTCCCTAAATCTGGGGCGTGAAATCTCACATGCCACACACCTCTCCCCTTAAGGTGAGACCTGGGGTGAGTACAGAAAGAAGAAAAAAAAGTCAGCCCTAGTATGACTATCAAAGAAAACAGATCTGGTTCAACTGCTGCTGAGAAAAGCATCCAGGCCATTCTGGAATGTTAACAACTCTACCAACTTCCCAAAGGAAACAGCAGCCAAAATACTGGAGAGAGCCCCTGAGATCCCCGAGGGCTTTTCCAGCAGGTCCCTACATTCTGTTAGCACCTGAGCGAATCTACTGATCTCATCATATCTATGTAAATTAAGATCCTTTTCAAAAAGTATTCACACTGTTTATAAGCTCCTTTGCTAAATACACATTCACGTCTGCTTAACTAGTATCCAACAAACCTATTTTCACTTCTGGGTACAGAGCAAATGGGCTTATAAACTCAAGAGACTACAGTGGAATACTGACTGTCTATGCCACCTCAGGAGACCATGTGACATTTAAGAAAGTCTACAGTATAGGAGAAGAGGCAAGGACCCATCAGGAGAAAAATTAGAGTCCCACCCACTAGACAAAATTCCTTAGGAAGTGGATCAAAACATCTACCCCTTGAGAGCAAGACCAACCTAGAATTTCTAGAGAACCACTTCAAGCGGAGTTTCTCAAACTCTTTAGCTGCAACTTTTAATAAGAAATAGTTTATTGTATCATGACCTAGTATATACACTTGCATATCTCAAACAGAAGTTGTGAAAAAACAATATTATTAAGATAGATGTATATGCTGATATTACCTATTCTCGCCTGTTTCTTTTTTTAAACAAATTTAAACAAACTCACTAAATTAAATTCATAACCATGACTCACCACTTGAAAAACTCTGCTGTAGGATACTAACTCTATGCAAAATACCCTCTGCGTCATAACGATGTCTTTTCTAAAATGTGCCAGAAGAAGGTGATCAAATTCATCTTCTATTTCAAATACTGAAAAAGTCTTTTCTCATACCAAGCAAATACAAAACTTACCAATTACAAAATGACTACAAATCTTCTTAGTAAGTGACTCAGGGCTCCAGGCTAACTGTCATTACCCCCCCCCCCCCCCCCCCCCGCAAGAGGAAGCCAGACAGGCACCCATACCTCATCCGGTAGTGGAGCCGGAGCGATGTCTTGTCATCAACAGTGATGGTGCGATTCGGGGCATACCAGAGCTTGGTGTTCTCATCATACAGAGCAAAGAGGTTGTGACACAGAGGAGAGATACCTGGGGTTAAATAAAGAACATATTAGAAAATTAAAGATAGATACATTAAGCCATCTGTTTCCAAAGCACGCCATAAGCAAAGACAAGGAATTCTCTTATCTGAAGAATCTAGGTCACGTTTTTATCATCTTAGGGCAAATATGACTTCCAACCATGTTCAGTCAGGCAGTTTTAATCATGATAATTAAGAACCATGGCTCCCCAGGAATATGTACTGCAGCTCCTGGCAAACCAGATTAAACCCATTTTAAAATAAAAGTCTAATGATTTCTCATCACGTTGTCTATGACAGTCTTAACAAATCCTGCCTAAAAGAAAAAATATGCCAGCCCAGACGTTCCCAGATCCCACCAACGTGCACCTTGTTAATCCCAGAAACATTCCTGGAGTATGGGAAATCCCCAATCCATCTCCTACAGAAATATTTTAACAATTCTAACACACTCTGATTATGCATTAAACATGCCAAGTTCCCGGCAGTAGCACACGAAATCATGTGTTAGAATAAATAACCAAAGTGATTTTTGTCAGTAATAAAAATCTATCACCATTAATAATAAATATACTTCTTAAGTACTCTGTATAGTTATCATAAATATTTCTTATTAGTAGCCAACTAACAAGATATATGCTTAACTCCCACCCCAACCAACTGCCTCCTTTGATACAAGAACAATTAAAAAGATAAAGGAGATTATGAAGCCAGGAAAGCACCTTTCCACTTACTTCTGAGCCTGTAATTAAAATTACACAGGCCTGCAATCTAAAAGCATGGTGGAAGGGAAGAAGGTGATTGCACATAATCAATTATGACTGATATTTTCATGCATGGCCAGGCCTCAAGCTAAGATACAGTCAACTAAAAAATATATGGAAATCTAAGGTAATCCACATTTCCCAAAACAGACATCTGAAAGGAGACTGACGCTGACAGGGACCCTCATCGGCCCTGCCTGTCTGTTTAGGCACCAACTCTCTCCAGTGCACATACTGCGTGAAGATGCAACAGATGCCTTGGCATCCTGATGCCCCTCTCGCTGGAAAGTCCTCAATTCTTGCCTCTCAAGGTATCTGGACTAACCCCTCAGAAGTCACTCCCCCTTATAACAGAGAAGATAGGGTAAACTTCAAAGAGCATTTTTCCTTGGGAACAAAAGCAAATGAGTTTTAGATCCAGTATTGTTAAGGTTATGTTTTAGTTATACTATAGTTTTTCATTCATGAATTGGCCTTTCTGTACTGGCCTGGAAACCCAGCCTCTCTTCATATGTAGGCAGATTTGAATGTGAACTGACACGTACATATTGAAGCATAATTTATTTGTAGTCATGAATCTGTATTCTACCACAGGTCTGATTCTAATAATATTCGTACTTATAAAGAGGATGATCAAAGACAGCTTTTTATACAAAAGTACTGAAAAAAGGTAGCAACACCACTAACGTTTACTGAGCGTTAAGTGTCAGGCATCAGGCTAACACACTCTACACCAATTATCTTTTAACCCTCCTAACACTTAATGAGGTAATTAATGTTTTTGCCATTTTACAGGTGAAGAAACTGTGGCCTCCTGAGATTTAGTCTGATTCAAGGCTTCTCGGCTAATGCAGAGTTAAGATTCAAACCAAGACAGAGCTACTGAGGAAGTAAAATAATGAGAGCTGAAAAAACAAAAACTGACCACATATTGAGTGGACAACAGGGAAGAAAACAATACTGCCTCCAAATAGCACTTACTATAATAACAACCAGAGCTATAAGAATATGTGGCATTCCGTACTCATATACTTTTAAAACTAATAAATGTTTGCAACATTCCCGAGTCAGTTATCAAAGAGCCCACTCATTCTCTCCAGACTGGGCTTAGAAGCTGGTGCCCCACACTGACTGGCCCTGAGCCCAGAGCTACAGCAGGCTCAGGGGCTGCGTCTACCCGCGGACTTAGGCTCTCCCCTCGTCGCCTGTAGCAGCAGCCCCTTGCTCTCTCATTAACTGCAGTCCAACAATTCTGTACAAACACCATGGCAGCACTAACAGAATAAACACTATAAACCAAACCTCAAGGGAAAAGAGAAAAAAAACACAACACCTTAAAAAAATACATTAGAAGCACTAATTTACATCCAGTTGTTTTGCTAATTACAAACACTTTTAAAGGTAATGTCTAAAGCTGGTTCCTTAGATACTTTGCTATCTAGTCAAAATAACTTTAAAAGATTAATACATTTTCCCCCTCATAATCTACATAGCTCAGCCAATTTTATCCAGTGTCATTTTCAGTTAATAAGGGCCTACCCCTCACTCTTCCCTGTAGCACCAACCTCTCCCCTTTTATTGGAACTCTGGTATTTAAAGCGTTTGAGGCAGAGACATATATAAAAAAAGAAAAATGGGTTTCTAGACAAGCTGTATCACAAACTAGGTAGGTATTTCTTGAAGTATCTATACTATCCCAACATAGCTGTTCTGAGGGCTAACGATGATATAAACAAAGCATGGATCAGACTGTCTGCCATCATTCCTAGTCATAATCATAAAATAAGTTGAGTTTTAAAAACAGCTTTATTAAGATATGATTTACAGATCATAAAGACTACCCATTTTAGGTGTAAAATTCAGTGAATTTTAGTATATTTACAGTTACACAACTATCACCACAATCCCAGTGGATCGGATCTTTAAGTTTCTATGATTTAACTTTACTAGTCACACATAAACGTAGGTAGACAAAAACTGTCACTGATCCCAAGGTCAAAGGATAACTAAGGGGGCTTCATTTTGTTATTCAGTTTGGTTTCTCACCTTCTGAGAGCAACAAGCTAACTTAAGTCAGAAAAGGCTCACTTGGCGGGGAAAAAAAAGACCATGTTGTTCACAGCCTCACTGCCCTTTCACAACCTGGCATTGTGACCAAGCCACAAAGTGACACTCAACTTCTCACTTCAAGTCAGCATCATGAGGAGGGAGCAGATTATAGTGGCAGAAGGATGGGTCATACTTTTCAGAAGAAGTTTTGAACAATCATTCAGATATTGAGAGATGCCGCTACTGAGTTTGTAACTTTGTACTAGCTGTTATTACTCATCTAGTGCTGATATTATTCCAATTTCCTAGAGGTAGGGGAAATAAAAACTGAGCCTCCACAGAAGGCAAGCATCATTCCTTGGTACCACAAGCTCATGAGTGACAGAGCAGGAATAAGCCACCTTACGATGAAGAAAGTGAAAAGTGAAACTCCCAGAATTAAAATCACTGGCCTACGGTCAAATGCAAGTAAGTAGCAGAGGCAGGGCAGAACCCCTGCCTCACGGAGCCCACACCTCTTTCCACTCAGCAGAGCTCCTGGGGGCAGAGACCCCGGGATCTGCCTGCAGGACGGCGTCCCCTGGAAATATACTTGTACTCACAACATTCCTGCGCGGCCCTGATGCAGAGCTCCTCTGCCGTGTACTCCCCGCTGCCCAGCCGGAGGGGCTCCCTGTCCGAAAGATAGAAGAGCACTTCCACCCCTGGCTCGGGGGCCTCCAGATTCACCTCGGTCTTCTTGGAGCTCCTCATTTTAGCACAGAAAGCCATGGCATTGCAGTCCTCTTTTATATTTAGATACTGTAGTGGAAGGAAAATGAGACGGTGGGGTCATTCTATGTGCTGAAGTTCAAGTGGTGCAAGAGAATGTTAGGAAGGTAATGTAAGCAGGCAGAAATACCTCTCAAACAGGTACCTCTCCCTGCACCTTCCCTCTCTGAAAATCGAATGCATCAGAACATATGAGAGGTGAAACTATCCATTTTAATTACGAACATAATCAATTATGCATTCTAATTATGATGAGACCATGCTCTCAAAAATAGGAAAAATTTTAGACACAGCCTAAATTTGTTTTCTCTATTTGCACACAAGTGGTATTTGAAAAATGTGGCTCATTCTGGAACCACTGATGTTAATGTTACTAATGCTGCTAGCTCTACTGGAATCATTTCACTTTTGAATTGACCGATGGCACAGATCACACCGTCTTTCAACTTCGTCTACCTCCCACTAACCGGCAAGCTCAGTGAGGGCATGAACCATGTCTTATCCACCTTCATGCCCCCAGAGCCTAGCCCAGGGCTGGCTCTTACATGGTACACACAGAGGGACTACCGATTCAGGTTCACGAGCCATATGGAAGGGTCTTGAAAATTAATGAGCAGAGCCAGGTCCCTGTCACTCCACAGGTAGGTAGGAGGACAGGCAGCACTTTGTGACAGCAGAATGAGGGCTGGAAGCTTTGCTTTGAAGAGGTCAGAACTTGGTGGTGAGAAACTTGTAAATAAGTCATTTATCTGCGCTCCCTCTAAAGGGAGGGCAACAAGGATCAAAGAGCCAGCCTCAGCAACTTAGCCTTAGACGAGGCAGAAAGGAGGGGGAACAAGGGAAAGCTCTATACATTCTTTCTTTCCCTCACTCGGACACCAATCGCCTGCAAACTCATTTCCCTGACCCCAGGTTTCTACTTTCCTTCTGCCTGCCAAGCCAACCTTCACTTAGCCCTCAAAGTAATGTCTCTGTAATACATATCAGATCCTCCAAAGGCTCCCCATTAATCTACAAGCACAACCTCAAACTCCTCACAGAGGCCCTCCATCACCTGCCAGCTACCCACCCCCCAGCCTCATCTTCCATCACTCCTAGCCTCTGACTTCATGCCCAAAATCCACAAAGCTGCCATTCATTGTTCTTGTCACCCCAGCTCCCTCCCCATCCTGTTTTTCACACCTTCCTGCCTTTTGTCATCCTGATTACTCTACCGGGAATACTTTCCACCTCATCCTCTTCATGGCAAACTACAATTTTCTTTAGAACTCAGTTTGGACATTACCTCCTCCAAGAAGCACCTATGAACCTCCACCCCATCTCCTAAGTTAGATGCCCTCTCCCAAAATCACCTCGCTGCACTAACCACACTGGGTTATCACCATCTTATGCCCATGTCTGTCTCCCTCAATCACATATGCTGGGAGTTCCTTAAGGCCAAGGACCATGTCACTCATCCCTGTATCCCCAGTACCTGGCACAGAGCCTTACATTTAATAGGTGCTTGCAGAATGGCCCAAGGAAGTGCCTCAAAACAAGACAACTCACAGAGTGTGGACAAGAGCCACAGGTCTTTTCACTGAACTCAAGTGCTTGTGTATCAGCTGCCCTGGTAAGGCGATATACTTACAGGAGAGACATGAACCAGACGTGCCTCAATGCTACAAACTGAGAGGCACTTGAGTTTACTTGTTTCTTCTCCAATATAAACCTGAAAATCAGAATCTTCCAGAACACAGGCTGAAAGACTAGGCTCAGAACTTACCTTGAGGGTTCAGATCAACTGTCAAGCAAGAAAGTTTTCAAACCCAGTGCTGAGCCCTCAACTGCACCCCACAATGAAAAATAGAAACAGAAAACAAAGCAGCTGCAGTCTGCTTTACAATGTAAGATAAACCTTTGTCCTTGAGATCCTATACAGGCGTGGCGCGGGAAGAACTCAGAGATGGTGTTATACCCTTTCACCCTAAGGAAATAATCAGGTGAGTATACATAATTACATATGTACAAGGTGTGGCACCACTTAAAATAAGAAAAAACACAACTGACAACGTCCAACAGGAGACAAAACAAGAACTATCAACACAAAAGAATACTATGCAGCTATTGTTAGAAAAGGCAACATAAAGCTACATGTATCCACACTGGAAGATATATAGAACATACTGCAAAGTGGAAAAAAAGGCATAATATGTATATGATGATCCTTTTAGTCATACAAATGCGCAATATGGAAAAACATACAATAAACTGTTAAAGCGCTGAATATCTAGGAAGGATTATAAGGGAACTTCACCTTTTACTCTGGACCTCCTATACTTTCATACTCTTGGGATTTTTAAACCAGCACACTCAACTTCTGGAAATGAACAAAAATTAAAATACCAGTATTTTAAAAGTAAAGGATATAAGGGCAGGTAGCCCTATAAGTCTAAGATCAGTTTCATTATTCTTTTTAAAAGCTCTTTTCCTTTTGGCCCTTTTTTAAAAATATGCAAATGCACATACCTGCATTTATTCGGCTGTCCAATGTCCTCCAAAAAGCAGACGGATTTTCTTCTCTACTTTCCAAAGTCCTCTTAGAGCTGGGCTAAAGACAAGGATAAATAAATAAATCAGCTGCAGATATAATTGCATCAGAAAGTAAGAGGACACTTTTATTAAGGAAGCAGCCCAAACCATAAGTGGGCAGGAAAAAGCATTTGGGAGGAAGAAGGGAAAAAAAAAATTGATGAGGACACTGAGAGGACGGAGAGGCATCTCAGAAGATGATATTTTCACTGCTTCAAGAAAGGAAGCCAGGGACTTCTGCTTCCTGGCATAGAGCGCCCTGTCTAGTGTAAGTGAGGACCGTGTGCCTTTTCCGTCAACAACTTCTCTCCTGAGGCTGTGAACAATAGCTTAGGACACCCAAAGACATGCACTTTTACTTCCCATTTCCATTTCCTTTAGAATTACCCTCCTCCCAACCAGTTCTGTCCTTGGCCTCGTTTTAATGGTTGAAATATCATGATACGGTGAAAGGGGGAAGGTCTAGGAGTAAATCTAATGAGAAATGTTTTTAGTTCACAAATATTTTTTGAGCCATTCTTACTTGAAAACTTAGGTAGCAACATAAAAATTCCAGCTTGATTCTGTAGAATTAAAGTACCTGATCCCATCTTCTTCATCACCAACCACCACCACCTGCCCCCAAAACACACACAGCTCTGTATTAACAACTTTCCAGATGCCTCTCACAAATTCTTTTTTAATAGTAGAATCAAATAATTTTTGCAAATAAGGAGTAACCACCCTTAGTGGTATGAAAGTGGTTTCTGAGTTAATACAGATTACTGTTTTCTGTTGGTCATTCAATATATTTTATCAGAATTCTACTTTAGGAAGTGCACAGTCCCAAGCAGTACACGGCAGAAGTACAAAGGGAGTAGGCAGAAGGAGATGAGGATGGGATACATCCAAGGCTACAGGCCAGCGTTCCCACAGGACCTTACGATCGAAGTGGAAGATGGCACAAATGAAAACATAAAAGCAATCTAAAATCAATCATGTCACAACGTCATCTTCTGGAGGCCAGGCAGAGGATACAAGTGTGATTTCTGAATGACGACTTCGACTTAGCTATTTTGACATGGACCATTTTAACAAGATTCAAAGAACAAATCATTATACTCCAAGCTTTTAAAAATTTAATATAATCAATTGTTTAATTATGTGAACAGATACCCTGCCCCGCATCAAAAGAGCAATGTGAAATTAGTTACATGATAATTAACGCCTTGCTTCGGCTCAGAAACAGAGTTTCAGATGTCACATTTAGGAAATTCATTATTTTCAAGCAGTTCTTCATTGCCAGAAACCGACCTATATTGGGAGGCCACAATAAAGAACATGAGCAATATGGCCCCTGCTTACATGGAGCTTACAGTCTACAGTGGAATCAAACAAAGCAGCACATAAAGAGGTAATTATAAAGAGCTTAAAATGCAACGAAGGAGAAAGAGAGAGATATAAGAAGAAGAATGTCTCCTAGAGTGGGATTCAAGAGGGAAGTAATACTGAGCTGAAATATAAGAGCTATCCGGGGAGGGGCACCTGGGTGGCTCAGTCGTTAAGCGTCTGCCTTCAGCTCAGGCCATGATCCCAGGTCCTGGGATCAAGTCCCACATCAGGCTCCTCCGCTGGAAGCCTGCTTCTTCCTCTCCTACTCCTACTCCTCCTGCCTATGTTCCCTCTCTCGCTGGCTGTCAGTCTCTCTCTGTCAAATAAATAAATAAAATCTTAAAAAAAAAAAAAAAGAGAGAGATATCTGGGGAGGTGGGGAAAAAGCAGTCTGGGTAAAGGATTAGCATGTGCAAAGGCCCTGTAGAGGGAAGGGGCTAGTCTCATCTCTCCAGCTTCATAAATGGGGAAATCTTTCCAATATTCCTTTATACCTGGGCAAAGAATAGCACTAGTTGGTTCATCAGCAGTATTTGCTAACAACATGCCTGGGGCCTCTCTGACTTTTCCTGGAAGCACGCCATTATGTGCCACTGCCAAGGAGGAATGAAAATTGATCAGATGGGCTCCATGCTCTAGAGCATTAAGAAGCCTGCCCCAAATCAGGAAAGGGACACATACTCAAAGCTTTTCAGATCAGGAAGAGAGCTGTAGGTTCCACTAGCCCCAAGCTCTTGAACAAAGACTAAGGCATAAATCCTTTTAGAACTCACAAAGGATTTTAAAATGCACCATCAGGTCACATATTATTACTTGAACTCAGGAGTCACAGGGTTGCTCTGAGCCTCATCTAAGATTCGAGGGTAGGTCAAAAATTACCAAGATTTTTCTAGAACTAGGATTCTATGAAAACCTGTAGTAAAGGAGAGCTTGGTTTTTCCATTGGTCCTTCTCTACTGCAAGCCACACTATACTGAAATCACAGCATACCTAATTTTCAAATTGATCTCCAGTATTACTGGACAGGACAATAAAATGGTATTGATTTGTAATGCTAGCCTAGAGATTGAACTTTTAGGGAAAACAGGATCAGTAACAGAATTTCTAGACAATATGCATTTACTATGATGTTTTTATATGCTGATTCAATAACAACAAAATCTCTGCTCTCAAAAAACTGACACTCTAATGATAAAAATGTAAAAACACCCATAAAGTACTTAAAAGACATGCTAGACACTATTCTAAGTACTTAAATCTAGGATTGCTGATCCACTTTATATGAAATGACATCTGTCCTCATTCAGGATGAGAAGAGTTTTTTGCTGCTACAGACTTTGTGCAAAAGCTTCATTTAAGTAACATTTCTTTCCACAGAAACCAACCAAGATGCTTTCTATTTATTTTAAGAACAGGTAGGAAAAGAGCAAGATCAGTTTATAAATACTCTGGATAATTCCAAGAAATCAATTCAAGTTTCTTGTTACAGATACAAAAAGAAAATCTTTAATGCTCAAAAAACTGACCAGTAGGAATCACACAATACCCTTTAAAAATAATATGATTCACTGGGTCCCATTCCCAATGCAAATGAATACAAGGAAGCTCAGGAAATGGGAAGAATAAAAGTTAGTAATCAAAAGCTTTTTGATGATAGCAGTGAATTCTTCCACACTAAATTTCAAGTTTTTGGGAAAAAAATTGCCTTTCTTTCTATGATAAGAGAACTGCTTTCATGGCTCAATGTTGTAGATGCTACTTTTCATTAAAAAAAAAAAATCAGGGAAATTTTGTAGAGTCTCACAATTCTTTGGTTTACAAAAGTCTCATACAGGAGACAAGTATATCTGATACATCTTGAATGAGGGAGAAGTAACAGAAACAAAACACAATTCTGTGGGTCTGAACAGGGCCTAGCTGCAACAGAGGAATATCACAACTATTTCCCAAGATGTTAAACTCATAGAAATCTATTGTCTGAACATGCAGAAACCCTCTTACATTGTCAAGGACAACTTCTGAAATACAGGTATCTATACAAGGGAAGAATATACAATTAAACTTTAAATGGTGAAGAGGCATAAAAATAAACCATGTTCATATTTGTAAGTATGATCAGAATAGGATGGCTTTTGGCCAAAGGCCACTGTCAGATCTACATGATAAAAACAGCCTGGATGATGGTTAAAATCAATGACAAGAGTCAGACTACAACAGTGTGGGTATCTGGTTGTCTTTACTAAAGAAACCATCACACACAGAGTGAGTTACTTTATGTACACCCTAAAGGAATCAAAGCTTTTGGTTTCTGAAGTAGAAAATACAAAATGTTGATAAGTTAAAGTGTGAACCCAGAAAAACTGAAAAGAAAAATGTTTAATTTAGAAATATTTCCTGAAATCAGCTGCTTAAAAAAATTTAAGACTAAATTTCTTAGACCTTAAAAAACTATTGCAGCAGGCACAGCCCTAAGGTCGATGAGGAAACCTAACGTAACAATACAAGCTCCAAGAGGGCAGGGACATTTGTCTCTTTTGTTTAGTGCTGATCACCAGCACATATTAGATTATCAATAAGTAGTTAAATGTAGTTGAATCTTGAAAACTCGAAGGTTAGGGGCACTAGCTACCGAGCCATCAAAAATCGGCATATAACGATTGATTCCCCCCAATTTAACTGTTGACTGGAAGCCTTACCAATAACACAAATAGTCACATTAACAGATATTTGTATGTTATATATATTACATACTGTATTCCTACAATAAAGTCAACTAAAGAAAATGTTATCAAGAAAATCGTAAGGGGAAAAAATACATTTACAGCACTACACTGTATTTATTTTTCAAAAAAAGTGTATAAGTGGACCCATGCAATTCAAACTTGTGTTGTTCAAGGATCACCTGTAGTTGTTAAAGGAAAGATGAAGGTCATAAGGTAAGCAACATTACCAAATCCATACACAACTAGCAAGTGTGACCCTGAGCAAATCCTTTTTTTTTTTTTTAAGATTTTACTTATTTATTCGACACAGATAGAGACAGCCAGCGAGAGAGGGAACACAAGCAGGGGGAGTGGGAGAGGGAGAAGCAGGCTCCCAGCAAAGGAGCCTGATGTGGGGCTCGATCCCAGAACGCCGGGATCACGCCCTGAGCCGAAGGCAGACGCTTAACCGCTGTGCCACCCAGGCGCCCCCTGAGCAAATCCTTTTAATCTCAGAGCCTGTTTCCTCATCCCTTAACCTGAGAGGAAACATCCTGCCTAAAGATTCAGAAAGATCTTTCAAAAAGTCTTCTTCAAGCTCCACAATGCCTTTTTCAAATGAGGTTGCTGATGTGAAAGTGCTCAGAAAGGCGGTAAGTGCTAAAGCAATATATTGTAGGCTTTATGGCAAAGGACTTAAGTGAGCTGTGAGCTTGTTTAAAGAACAAAGAATACATAGGAATTCGGAACAAAAGCTTGGCCATAAATCAAGTTCCAGTTCATAAATCGAGCAGAGCAGTGAAAAGAGTGAGTTGGAGTCATCCTGACCTGGGTACACATCCTGCCTTTCCCACCTACCAGCTGTAATCTTAGGCAAGCTACTTAACATCCTTAAACTTCAATGTTCTCAGTTATTAAGGGGAGGGGAGGAAAAATGTCATTTATCTAACACAGCTGTTAAGGGTTAAGTGAGTTAATACTCATAAAGTGCCTATTACAGAGCTGAGCAGGCAGCAAGCCTTCATATTCTGGCCATAACCTCTGCTAAACTGATTACATCTGGATGGGAACACAGTTCCAGTCAAGGAGAGGGAACTCCGGTCTATACGGACGGAGCATCTGCCACATCTCATGCGAGGAGCTGGGCACATACGTGCACTTAATTCTCATAAAAACAGGGGAGGTTTGAGGACAATCAATGGAAGTGCCAGAAGTCAAACACAGGACTCCTGATTCCAAGGGCCCTGTTCTTTCCACAGCGGGTAAAACCTGCTTTAAAACACCCCCATCACCCACATCACTGTCTTCTCTGACTATTTAGTATTTTCTCACAGCCTAACATCCACCTAGGAGACTGAACTCATTCCAAGGCTTTCCCTCCAGAGACTGACAGAACTGTCATTTAAAAAAAAAAAAATCACTGAAGCACCCAGGCCCAACCCACGTGCACATGGAACCTCCTTGAGGCCTAAGACACACGGTGAGCCAGGGAAGGTGTCTCTGCTTCCCTTCCGGTCTCATCACTAGGGACTCTGCACCCACAGGAACTTTGGAAGTGACCTGTGTCAGCTGCTCCCAGTACCCCCTGCCTTGCTGAGACCCAGAAGAAGTGCTCTGATGAAAGCATCACAAGATACTGTGCAGAGCTGATGGATTCCAGCCAAAAGGACAACATAATATAAATACAAAATCTGCTATTTTTTCTTGTCAGCAAGTCAGAATTATGGCTTTTCTATATGCCATTCCTGCCACACAGAATAACTCACTTCTAACTATAGCAGCAATTCCAGGAATACCGAGAACCGTAAGTGCTGCTTCATTTACAATAAACTTCTAGGGGTGATCAAACAATCAATGCCAACTCGATGGGTCAGGGCTCTCTGCACTGCTCCCAATGAGCCTGCTTACCCTGAGAGACAATTTCTGATCAAAGTAAATATAGTACTCTGCCTAATTAAAGTCAATAAGTATTTTCCTAAAAGCCACATTGTATCAAGAGGCTTTGCTACTTTTCTTCTTTTACCCCCTCACTAATACATCTATAATGTTATTAGAGAACACAGAATATAGGGGTCAAGAATATGGTGGCAGGAAACACTCCAAACATGGTGGGGAAAATGGCTTGTCTTCACCCTATGTGCTTTTCAATCATTCATCCCTAAAATACATATTAAGCCATCGCAATAAAACCTTACATTTGTACGGTACTTTATAGCTTAAAAAGGACTTTCACATCTATAACCACACTGGAGTCTCACAGCCCCTTTTGCAGATGAGAAGGTTCAGGTTCAGACATTCCCACGGTCAAGCAGCCAGTGAGTGGCAAGACAGAGCTCAAACACATTTCTCGGCCTCCAGCTTCACTGCCGTTTCTCCCTTTGCCACATTTCCTTGGTCAAGGCAGAAGCACAATTAAAATCTGAGCCCAGCACAACCTTACAGTCTATTAACAGCTGGCAAGATAAACAGATACATGGGGCACCTCCAGACAGTGGATGTGGAGGGATGCCGAGAGACAGGCAGTAGAAACAGCAGGAGTCAAGAAGAGAGGGCTGTGAAGTGATCAGGGAGAGTGGAATCTGTTCCCAGCTTTGAGGAAGACAGAAGATTTTAAATGACAGAAAGGAAGGGTGCGGCTTCTGGAAAAGCGCCAGGTGCAAAGCATATCACAGGGATGGATGTGTAAGAAGATGGGACCATGTGGGAAAGAGGGAGACAGCGTGGAAAGGTGAGGGAGGGTCCAACTGAGGACAGGGTCTGTGTGCCAGCTTCTTCCTGTGGGCAACAAGAGAAACCACCCATAGAAGGAGCCCTGGTTCCAGCCCTGTTCTGCCAGGACCTGTCTGGTCTTAAGCAAGCCTCTAAAGCCTTCTGAGCTGAAATACTGTGTAATAATAATAATAAAAAAATACTAGATGACCACCAGGTTCCTTAAAGAATAGGAGGTTTGAAACCATATTATGCCACACCCTAACACAGCTAATTTTTCATTAATTTTTATTTCCAAGATGACAAGCTTCAACAACCTCTTGCTGACAATACGTCTGACAAAGTTTGGGGGTAACCATAATTTAATAGAATACACAGGAAACAACACTGAATCCTCCCGCCCCTTGCTAACTTTTACTAACTTATTTGTGTGTCTATTGCATATTAACCTACCCTCCTCTGTTAATGGACTAAGCTCTTTTAGGGCAAAAACCCATCTAACATTTTTCCTGCAATTCTTTAACCACTCAGGGTTCTTGGGTGCAAACAATAGGAACCAGTTTCACTTACCTCAGGATAAAAATTAACTAAAAGAAAGATATAAGAACGCAGCCACGATCTTATTAGGACACCATTCTAGCATGGCTACCACTGGTCACTAGCCATTACCACAACTGGACTCCGGGCTCTGCGGCTTCCATAAATGAACTCAAGCCCCCTCCCCCCCCCGGCAATGTGTTTGCACCATTCCCTCCAGATTCAAAGTCCTTGGTTCCCTCCAGGGATCCAAGAGGCTGCACCAAGTTCATCCAGTCATGTGTCTGCAATTTCCTTCAACTTCCACAGCAACAACACATGATCACTCTAGAAATGAAAGGAGTTCAGAGCTAGACAATCCCCCAAATGGCAAATGTCCAGTCCAGTCCATACTCTCAAAGAACTCAGCTATTACCTCAAAAGACGGGTGAAGTTGGGGGAAAAAAATAAGAAACCTCAAGAAAAATGGTCCCCTACACCTCTCCTCAACCAAGGAACTATAATCAGTTTTTATGTTTAGCTTTAAAATAGTCTGCATCCAAGTCTCCAATCTTAAACTACCACCAGAGCTCTTCAGTGAACCATATTTGTAAAACGAGTAATGCACTTTGGCCTCATCAAGGCAGCAGACTTGATCACTAGGTCAACAGTCCAGAGCACTGAGCCACCTCTCATTCACCTGCCTGGTCTGTCCAGTTCAGTTGAGAATCTAGTAAGGGTTAGTTATACATCACTATCTGATATCCTGTGCTGACAGCCATCATTTACAACATCTTTCCAGACCTTTTTGACTATGATCCACAGTAAAAAATATATTTTACAGTATATTTGTGTGTGTGTGTCTGTGACAAAAAATTAGTTTCACAGAAAAATAGCTTTACTATACACAATTCATTCTAGTTTCTATTCTACACTATTTTCTTCTATTTAATACATTTTTAAAATGCTAAATAAGACCCTCAAAACAGATTTCACCATCCACTAATGAATAACCAGTTTGAAAAACACTGGTTTAAAGGACTCTACAAGACTACCAGCAATATTTACTTTATATTCACTGTTTATATATTTTTTTAAAGATTTATTTGAGAGTGAGAGAGCACACACAAGGGGGGTGGAGGCAGAGGGAGAGGGAAAGAGAAAATCCTCAAGCAGACTCTGCACTGAGCATGGAGCCTGATGTGGGGCTCGATCCCAAGACCCCAAGATCATGACCTGAATCGAAATCAAGAGTTTATAATCAATGTGTATACCTTCCTCAGCTGAACATAAAACGCTGAAATGTATTTTATCTGAAATTTCTGACTCCTAGAAAATCACTCCTCTTTCCCCACAGTGGATAGCATATCCCAACAGCCACACTGAGATTCACTGTACAATGTCACTCTCATAGTCTTTGTTTCACAATATAGTTCCTTCTCCCAGAAAGCTCTTCAGTTGGTTACCTTCAAAATCTATATAATGATGCCAGAGATTGAGAAAACACAGAAACTATATCCACAGAGCACAGAAGATCCATGTTTTAAATTTTGCCAATAACCACTATTCTTAAAACCCATGATTTATTCATAAACCCATGATTTATTCCCATAGTCCCCAGTTTCTAACTTTATAATCACAGTAAAGTTGATGCTTTGCAGGAACCTAAAGAATTCAAAATCCATTGTTTACTTCTCATCTATGCAAAATTTTCCATATATTTCATGTAGATAACCTCTATGAATGGACAGAAGAGGTCAGTGTATGGCCACCAATGGGAATTCTTGGGGAGTGGGAGCTAAGCAGGTCTTGAAGACTTAGATGATAGGTGGTATATATCATGGATTCGATTAGGAGTCCTTTGCATCAACTTTAATTATATTTCTCTACCAGTGAACTGAAAAAGGTAAACAGATACAGCTACCTTTCCTCAAGATAAATGATCACTTTATATTCTGCAAACCTCGATGAAACACTTTTTTGCACCCTTGTCCCAAACACATCCACAGCATGGCTCTATCCATAATTCTTTTATCAAATAGCCTTTGTCTAGCAGACAACACTTGAATTTAATCAAACTGTCATCCATCTCAATGCAAACTATTTAGTGGCAATGCCTGGTCATCATTCATTACATTTATTATTATTATTTTTTAAAGATTTGTTTATTGGGATGCCTGGGTGGCTCAGGTGGCTGGGCGTCTGCCTTCGGCTTGAGTCATGATCCCAGGGGGTCCTGGGATCGGGTCCTGCATCGGGCTCCCTGCTCAGCGGGGAGTCTGCTTCTCCCTTTACTCTTCCCCCTGCTTGTGCTCGTGCTCTCTCTCAAAAATAAACAAATAAAATCTTTAAAAAAACAATTCAAAAGATATGTTTATTTATTTGAGAGAGAGACAGAGAGCTCGAGCAGGGGGAGGGGCAGAGGGAAAGAATCCCCAACAGACTCCCCACTGAGCGCACAGCCTAACAGGGGTCTCAACCCCATGACCCTGAAATCATGACCCCCGCTGAAATCAAGAGTCAGATGCCTAACCGAGTCACCCAGGCGCCTCCACTCATTACATTTAATTTTCCTGCCGGAAAGCAGGGGGAGAGCAGTAGAGACTCCAGCTACGGAGCTTCTTGTAGCTGTCCTTTCAAGGGAATACATACGTCAAAAGACAGGAGGGGAGGATAATTTGCTAAAACTACTGTAGAGATAAATACTATGGTAGGATGTTGAAGACTAATTGGACTAAAAAGAAAAATATAAACATAATAACAACTACGAGGATAACTCACTCCTCGACATCATTCATGAAGTCATTACAAACAAAACTCATCATGAAAAGCCTATGGTACACAGCTGTGTGGGAAGAAAAGAATGCAAAAAAAGATTTATCATCAAAAAAGAATTAGCAACCCAAGACTGTGACAAGGTAATAACACATGATTAACTGCCAAACATAAGACATACAAAACCAAGGCAAAAGAGCATGTTCAGAGAAGATGTGAGGTGGGGGCTGGTGTAGTTAGTCCAATCCAGAAGGCTTCATGGAAAACTAGCATGTGGAGTTATAAACACTTAGGTCAAGAAGACTCGAACCAGAACAGTGGCTCTGCCACTTAGTAGCTGGGTTCAAGTTACTTTTTAATTTTCTGTGATTGTTTTCTCACTTGAAAATAAGGATAATAGTAATTATTTTTCAGGATTGTTTTAAACTCTGTGAGAGGGGCGCCTGAGTGATTCAGTTGGTTAAGCATCTGCCTTCAGCTCAGGTCATGATCTCAGGGTCCTGGGATCAAGCCCTCTATCAGGCTTCCCTGCTCAGCAGCGAGTCTGCTTCTCCCTCTCCCTCTGCCTCTGCGATATCTCTCTCTTTCTCTCTCAAATAAAATCTTTAAAAAAATAAACTCTGTGAGAAATAATATATATAGGTCTCATGGTACAACTGGCCCACAGTAGGTATGCAGTAGTATGAGGATTATGAAGGAGGTGGGATTTGAACTGGGCCTTTCAGGATGGGGAAGATACAAACAGGATGAGAATAGGAGCTGAGGGGAACATTCCAAATAAAAGAAACATGAAGAAACAGAAGAAGGAAAGGGGGAGTCCCTCTTGGGAGACTAAACAGAAAGTCTGTGTAGAACAGAAAGAAATGAGGAAAGGAAGAAAGCTGAGGTTGATTTACAGTGGACCACAAATGCCAACTAAAGAGTCTGGACTTTCCTCTGAGGAGACGATGCCCAAGAAGAACTCAAATCTCCAGACTCAGACAAATTCCTCTGAAGCAAGGAAGTCCCCCGGTAATGTGAATGTGTGTTCGGTGGGGGTGGGGGTCCTCAGACACAAGGAGTGATGAGAAAGGGCACCGGGACACCTGAAATTCATTGTGGACAAGTAATATCCTTGAAATGAACCAACCAGTCCTTCATGGATATATAGGACTGGGCACTGAGACTCCCCAACCCTCTTTCCTCAGTGTGAACATCCAGGACAATAAAAATTAGCTGACAAAATAGCCCCAAATATTGCTACTGTAAGAGCTAGTTTGAATATTCATTTGGAAGATCCATGCTTTAACCTCATCTTACTACGCACATGTGCACGCAACTTTAAAAAAAAAGAGAGAGAGAGAAGCTAGAGGTTTTCTTCTGCAAATTACACTGTGAATGAGTCAGAAAAAACTTTCCCATTGCTTGTGTCTTCACAGCTGAAGCGCCTGGCTGGGACATTTACTAACAGCACTGGGGGAATCAACATTCTGCTGCGGTGATTCACCCTTCTCCACGGGTACAGTCCGAGGGAGGAGTGCACAGGGCTACCCTTGGGAGTCACTCTGAATTATTTTTGTAACATCTTGTCCTTGGATAAAAGGGAACACAGTGTCAAAAATAGGAGGTCGGGAGGTCATCTATTACTCAGTGGAGTTGTTTACGCAGCCTTGTTTCCCTATTATCCAGAATTCAGTGTTTGGATAACTGACAAACAAGGTACCCATGTTTCCAGAGATCTAAATATAGAATTTACAAAAACTATGTTGAATGGAAATTAATCTGCCTTTGATAATTCAGAACACCATATCAGACCTTCCTAGGCCTCACAATCATGATTTTGACCGATTTTCATTTCACAAAACTATGAGGGGTGGAATGGGATGGGGGGAATCTAGTTAGTGGAATTTGCATAAACAAGATTCCTTGTACTATCATCCATTTAAACAGATAGCCTTCATGAACTTGCATGAATGTTTTATCAGCTCACAGAACTCTCTGAAGTGTGTCCAGCCAGGTGTTGCCTGAACATTTCTGGTCTTGGCCAAAAGAAATGTGTTTGTCCGATGGATTATTACACTTGTACACATAGCTAATAAGTAGGACCACAAACCTGGTCCTGAGATGCCAAATCTCATGAATCCTACATGGCATGAAAATAAATATTAATGAATGAACCTCTGCCTTTTTAGCCTTTCTCCCAATGAATGCAAAAAAGCAAAGTTGGCCTAACTGTTCATAACCATTATGTAATCAAAATCAATACGAAATCAATAAACACACAATCAATAAATACAATTATATGCTTTTTACAGCTTACAAACCATCTTCCATACATAATCTCCATTAATCCTCACAATTTTAAATATCATTCCTCAAATTTTACTCATAAGCAAACTAAGGCCTATGGATACTAAGTGACTCATGAAAGGTCTAAAGAAAAAATGACATGGTGAAAAGGTCAAATTTTACCAATAGTCAAATTAAAATAACAGGATGCCATGTTTTTCCCATCTGATCAGTAAAGGTCATGTAGTTGTTTTTAAATGCAATTCAAGCCTGGATTAAGTACAGGTATAAGTTACTATCACATTCAAACTATAAAAGTTATTTAGACTCATGTTAATAAAAATATACATTTAACAATACAGATGGATATCACTGAAAGCATAAGTTCCTCTCCCTATTTCCCAGAGATAACCACTATTCAGTTTTTGGAGCAACCTTCCTTGAGGACAATTTGGCCCCACATGTCTATTTGTATTTAAAAATCCTCATGTTTTGGTTCAGCAACCTCACATTAATGAAAAAAGCAGGTTACAAAATAGCACGTAGAGGATAGTCCCAGCTACACTGCATAGTCACATGCACATAACCCTAGAGAGAGAAAAAAGATGGAGGATGGGAAGGACACAGTAAGAACATACTACTACTACTACTAATAATAATAATAAATAAAAGTAGATAAGAGCATGGAAAAAAAATTACCTGTGTTAACAGTGATTATTTCAGGTGCTTGTAGACTGAGGATTAGTTCATTTTGCATGCTTTTAAAGATTTTCTAAGAATCCTATGGCAACCACTACTCAAATGGGGGGGGGGGAATAATTCCCCCAGGTTACACAGGGAGTTGGGGGTTGGGACTGGGATTCAGGAGAGCTGATTCTAGTCCACCATTTAGGCCATCATATCAATATGTCACTCTGCCTGCTGTAATTTTTAATACAGTTCAGAAGTTACTAACGACCAAAAGCAATTAAGAGATGTGACAAGGCAAAATGTAATTATTTGCTAATGAGTGACAGAGATACTAAGTACTATGACTTCAGAGGAGAAAGAGATCATTCTAGTCAGAGGTCTGGACAGGTAAAGAGAAGTGAGCTCCATTCCAGGTGAAGTTAAAGGTGCGATCCCAGGCAGCAGACAGAAAATCAGCAAGCCACCATTGGGGGCAGGTGGCACAAGACTCATCCACAGTCATGCAGAGAGGCAGGAGACAAGACTGAGGAGGTAGGCTGAGGTCAGACTGAGATGGACGGGATAGCAGCGCAGTGGAGAGAGGTCCTGGGACTCACAGGCTGCTTACACGCAGAACTGGTTAGCCCCAATCATTGTTAACTGCTTTGTCTTCTTCCACTTCACTCCATCATTCTATGATTTCTTTCTCAAATTAGGGCAACAGTCTCCTGAAAAGTTTCCACCGTCCTTCTCATTCCTCTAGTTCTGTCTCCACAAGGTAGCCAGTCATATTTCTAAACTGCAAAATCTAAAAACCTTGTGCTTCCTCTTTCCTACTCTCTTCAGAAAGACAGCCTTCAAGGCTACGTGTGATCTAACCTTCTGTGGTTTACTGCCATTTGTACCTGGACTCCAGCTGTGCTGCGTCACGCAGGCAAACTTCCCTGACTTGGCCCATCTGCCAGGTCACAGCAACATCGCAGCATCCTATGCTTACCTTTACAGCAGCATTTATAATCCTGCTCTGTAACTGTCTACAGAATTGTGTCTTCTCCATTGCCTGTGAGCTCCCTGAGAGCAGGGACTGTAGCTGTTAGCAGGCTGTATGCAGCACCAACAACAATGCCTAGTGTATAGCAGACAGTCAATAATTACCTATGGAAGGAATGCTTAAACACTTCCTTTTCTAGGTGCCTTCCCTGACCACCCCCACTTCCCCCTAGAAGTACTCACCCAGTCTATGTGAACACAATATACCGGTCTGCATTTTAGAAACTTTTATAACATTAAATGTGTAGTTATATGCCTAACTGAATTATGAAAAACAATTCAACTTCGTATTTTTATATCTTCCCCTCACCATGGTACCCATGGTACCCATGAAGGAGCCCACAGCTAATTCTTCTTTCTCATAAGGAAAAACATACTCAGATTTCTCAGTGTGCTGGGAGCTGCCTAGGATGGAAATGATGAAGTCAAATATGGTACATCAAATCAATTCACTTGGGCCAGCAAGTGGGAAAACTCAAGTTCATAGTAGGTACGGACCAAATGTTGATTTCTGTTACAGAAGCATGACAAATTGAGAACCAAAACTATAGACTAAGTTTTAAAATATTCTGTTAACTTACAATTACATTGCCCTGTGAATGCATTTAAATATTTTTATTGTTTTAAAGTGTACACTTCAGTGGTTTTTAGTATATTCATAAATATATGAATTCTAGAACATTTTCATCACCCTCAAAAGTAACCCCATGCCCATTAGTGGCCCTACCACATCCCGTGGCGATCATTAATCTATGTTGTCTATTCTGAACATTTCATATAAATGGAATCATGTATGCATTCATATTGTTTGGGTTTTTTTTGCTATTGAGTTGTATGAGTTTTGTTTATATCTAGGATATTAATCTCTTATCAGATACATGATTTGCAAATATTTTCTTCCATTCAGTAGGTTGCCTTTTCATTGTGTTGATGGTTTCCACTGCTGTGCAGAGGCCTTTTAGTTTGATGTAGTCCCAATTGCTTGGTTTTGCTTTTTGTTGTCTTTGCTTTTGGTGTCAAATTCAAAAAACTCATCCAAGACTAATGTCACGGAGCTTACTGCCTATGTTTTCTTCCAGGAGTTTTATAGTTTCAGGTCTTACATTCAAGTCTTTAAACCATTTTGAGTTGTTTTTTATGTGTGGTGTAAGTGTGGTCCAGTTTCATTCTTTTACATGTGGCTATCTAGTTTTCCCAATGTCATTTACTGAAGTCCATTTGATAAATAAAAGAATTGGGGCTCAGAGATTTAGGAACACGTCTAAGTTGACATATGTCCTGAGTGAAAAGCCAGAATTGGGACCAGGTATGTGATTTTAAACTTCGTGTACTTAACTACTTGGCTTTCTGTCTTCCCATTCAATCTTGGTATCTTTCATTATCCCATTCATATCAGAAGCTCTGAACCTTATGTAGGTTCAGAGGATGTGCACATTTCCAGAAGGGATTAAGAAAAAGGAGCAAAAATCTCATGCTGTCGTTTTGGGAAGAAGCTGCTATCCAGTACTTTTGTTTATATTCCACTGGCCAGAACTTACTCACATGGTTTCATACTGCTGTAAGGGAGGTTGTCAATTTTAGTCTTTGAGTGTCCGTGTGCACAGCTAAAAATTATTGAGGAAAAGGAGGAAGGAGAGTGGCATACAAGTAGCAGTCTCTGCCACCCCATCTTAACTGGGGGATCTGTTGCCTATCTACACTATCTTCTGACCATTGGTCCATAGATCATCCTTTCCCCCCTCATACCTTCACCTTCATCCTTTTAATTCTTTTCTTCTCATCATCAGTTAAATATTCTCAAGTCTCTCTTAACATGATATAACACAAAACAACAACAAATCTGTGAATAAAGGCACCTGGTATGCCCAGTGTTTATGTTCTATCCCCAGATCCTTGTACAGGGCATAGGGCATAGGAGTTTTTCCAACAATTGTTGAGAAAGTAAGTGAATGAGTGAGGGGGCTGAAACGCTGTCCTTTAGCTTTTATCAGCTGGTTAACAGGGAAATGTTGCTTGGTTGTACCTATGGCAAAAAGAGTAGAACTGATTTTACTGATGGGAGTGCCAAGGGGGGAATATATATTGGCTCTTCTGGTTTTACCACTTACCAGCTACACTGACATTTGGCAGATAATGTAATCTCTATGAGCCTTTGTTTCCTCACTCATCTGAAGAAATGAAGACTCCCTGACCCCCCTCACAAGGCTGTTATTATGATTAAGTGAGAACACTGTGGTAAAGAATATATCCTAATAATACTATTTTCACTTTCTATGGTGATTTTTAAGATCAAGGAATATCTTTAACCCTATTATTTAATTTCTCTAAAATGATCTTAAAATTTTAAATGCCTTCATACAGAGGACTATTGCTCAGCCATTAAAAGGAATAAAATACGAATACAGGCTACAACATGGATCTTGAAAAATTGTTAGCTGAAAGAAGCCAGACTTCACTACAAACATACATACAGCAGAATATTATTCCACCATAAGAAAGAAGGAAATTCTGCCTTTGGGACAACATGAATGTACCTTGAGGGAATTACATGAAGTGAAATATGTCAGAGAAAGACAAATACTATATGATCTCACCTATACATGGAATCTAAAAACAACAACAAAAACTGTACTCAAAGATACAGACTGGTGGTTTTGGTGGTTGCTGGAGGCGGGGGGGGGGGTAGACAAAATGAGTGAAGGTGGTCAAAAGGTACAGATTTCCAGCTAAAGATAAATAAGTACTGTGGATGTAATATACAGCATGGTGACTACAGTTAACAATACTGTATTGTATATTTAAAGTTGTTAAGAGAATACTTCTTAAAAGTTCTCGTTTTAAAGTTTGTAACTGTGTGGTGATGGATGTTGACTTATTGCGGTGATCATTTCACTACACACACACAGATCTCAAATCATTATGTTGTACACCTAAAACAAATACAATGTTACATGCCAATTGTACCTAAATAAATGAATAAATAAATAAAGGGATAAACAGATAATCTCTATTGACCTAATGAGACTGGAAGAATAAGCAACATGTTAGAAATGTACTTAAACGAAAAAAAATGTGAAAAAGGACAATAAAAGTTTGCAAGAATTCAAAAATAAAATGGGAATAATACTAGCTCTTATCTCCTAGTGCTGCTAGTATCATAAAGTCCTTGTCAGGGATAAAAGGACTATGCGGTTGCTACCGTGACCACAGCTCTAAATGACACTTTTTGTCATGAAAGTTACGGTAACACAACCTACTTCTGTTCTAGGCCTCACATCTGACTCAGGATCAGAAATCATGTCCAATATACCTACATCCTACAGATCATCACAATCAAAATCTAACTTGGGTTCTCTCCCTCCTCTCACATCCCATTGTCTTGGAAAGTCACCAACTGACTACAAGTTCCTGGAGGGCAAGAATAAGATCTCTTCTTGAAAGCATCAGGGCATAACTGGCAGAGTGTGCTGAAACTAAAAGGTAAATATTGTTCAATAACACTTGCTGAGATGCTACTGTGTCAGGCACTGTACTAGATGCTATGGTTATAGTGAAGAACAAGAAAGACAAATTTCTTTAATACAGAAACAGATATAATTTTTTTAAATGCTGGTTTCGTTAATGAATCTACCTGAACCAGAAAATGTCACAGCCAGGAATGCTATCAGTTATTAATTCACTCAACCTACTCTTACTCATATTATAAATGTGGACAAAGACCAAGAAAAGTTAAGCAGCAAGCTCAAAATAAATGTAAGGGTTAGATTAAATCAGCTTGCCAAACTGTTTTCTGAAACCTTGTATTTCTGTGCAATGTTAGTAATTATTTTATATACATATTGCTCAGAAAGCAGGGAGAAGTGGAGGCCCACAGTGAAATAAAGTGGGGAAACACTAGCTAAGCAATAAAGAGGATCTTTAACAGCAAGAACTCTTGTCCTTTAATATGTTAGTAAGTGTAATGAGTTTCCAACTTTTGCAAAATTATCTGACCTAGGGACTTCTTATTTAATGGAATATACATTTGGAAAAATCTGAATCAGATGATCTCCATGCTCTCTTTCACTTACCAAATTCTACAAGTTTACCTAAGAGTATCCATCTCAGAAATCCATCCATCTTTCTTAGGCAGATAATATGCCTAAGAAATATTCTTCAGAAAAGGCACTCATTCATCCATCTATCCACCCATCCATCCATCCATCATCATTCATCCATCCTTCAACCACTTATATTCATACTTTGTCCCTCTGTCTCTCTCCACACATGTCCTCTCTCACATCCTAAAAGTGGATAGACACGAGCATAGGAATAAAATCTAACAGTTCAATTTAATCAGATCAGACTAAAAAGGTACTCATAAAAGTGAGGGGGGAATGGGGCATTTTTACAATGTCATCTCCAGCAGGCATTCCGGAAAGTAATACCTGGGAAAAGTTACATTTCCCTATTACTCAGTAACCCAAACTACCTGGGGAAGATCCTTGTGATTCTGATTATAGCAGGTGGGCACAAAGAAAATAAACCCAAGGAGAAAGAAAAAAAAAAAACAACAGTCACTTAGTGAACAGTGGAGGTGCCTATCCCCAACTCCATCCCAAACAAACGTCTGCCTGTATTTGCCTTGGCCTTGCTTCTTTCTCCTCTGACCCACTTGATTTTCCTGTTTTTATCCCCCATCTTTTTTCAAGTCTTCTCTTTCACCATGTGACTGGATAAGTTATATGACACACTGGCAACCTGCCACAGAGTCTTCCCAGAAGAGAGCCCACTTTTCAGGAAACCCTGCCTCATTCCCACTGAAGGGAAGATGATAGAGAAGGGAGTGGGCAGAGAGTGAGATGATGCCAAGCTCAAACAGCCTACTAAGATTTGGGAACTCAAGCAGATATCAGTTCACAAAAACAGACAACTCCAGCTATATCCAATTCATATTGAGTACACACACGGATTTTTATGCCCGGGTATACCTCTACCTATGTCGATATCAGTGTTAAATTTTTTTTACTATTAGAACCTTGTTAAGGGTAACAGTTCATGATCCTTTGGCTGTGTATTTACTTTCTTGAACTGATAAAAATACAAATAACCATATTTAAAGCATACACCATGTTACAAGCTTCTTGTAAACTTTTCCAAACGTCCTCCCCATGCCCACTCTCTCTTCCCTCACAGTTACATAACCTACACACTGGGATCCACCGCTATATACCAAATTCATGCACACCTCGCCCAATCCCATAACAGATTTTCAGAAGGAAAGTCAAGCAGGAAAATTATTTCCCTATGTAACTTACCCTAAACCTATATTTACTCCTGCAATTTAGCAGTAAATAATTTTCAGTGTGTGCTCATGTACAGTATCTTACACAATCTCTGTAACAATTTTGAGAGAGAGAGAGAGGTCAGGTTCTAGCATCCTCATTTTCAGAGCTTGCAGCCTCCTCCATTTCCCGGTCTCCAAACTGTGGGTGGCCCCAGGTCTCAAACCTTGATCTTCATACCTTTTCACTAACCACACTCGCAAAAAATAGCAATCACCCCCAGCTGCATGGTTTACATGCTGACCATCTTCCAACTTACCTCTCAGACTCCCATCTCAAATACTCAATTACTTCTTCAACCTCTCTACTTAGGAGTCTAATAAGCATTTAAAGCCCATATAAAAAGTGACTCATGATTCCTGCAACACCACAAACCACTCCCCTCCTCCTCAGTCTTCAACATCTCAGTAAATGCCACCGCTACTCAACACGTTGTTCGAGCAGAAAACCCAGAGGTCAGCCTTGACATATCTCTTTCTCTCACATCCCACATCCAAACCATTACCAATTCTATCAGCATTACCTTCAAAGTATCTCACTCCAACAACTTCTCACCTCTTTTTTTTTTTGTCAGTGACCACCTTCTTAACAACTAAGAAGGCAGAGGTTATGTCAGTTTTTTCTATATTGTACCTGCCATGTTTTGACACACAATACATGCTCCAGAGCTAATGAGTAAAGAAATACTGGCTTAGAGAGGTGATATGACTCACAGAGTAAGTTAATGACAAAAGTCAGGGCTCCACAAACATTTGGGTATCTTTCATCCTTCTACGTGTTCTTCTTTTCCCTCTCACTTTTCTCTCTCAAAATGCACATACTCAAAGCTTCTTTTCCAACAAACTTCTACTCTAAGCAGCGGGAAATGCATACAAAGGAGAGACATGTGCGGGGATCCAAAGTATAGTAAACTTTCCAGTAACACCTTTAAAATGGACTCTGTGTGGTAAAGCAGTGTAAACAGTTTGAGAGTAACAGTGATGATGGCGGATGGAACCAGTTCAGATGCTGCTGTAGCCTAACCCCAATTCTGGACTGAAAATATCAGGATAGAGGCTGGGCGTGGGGGTACTTCTATAAAGTTAAGCGATACAATACATAACATCTTATCTACATGCAATTACATATTCCTCCTGGTGTCCTTCAAGAATAACTTAGAAAATGAAAAGGGTGGGCTCTGAAGGAAAGAAAACACTTCTCTAGCATAATAAACCTCTCTGGGTCTTTGTCAGACCTGTGGCAAAGTGGAATTTATGAAGAGTAGCAAACCCACTACAGGCTCTGCTACAATAAATCTCTTTACCTCTCTGAGCCTCAGGGTCCCCAGGTTCAATAAAAGCGTACAAGTAAGATCCGTTAGGAGTGTGCTCACAGCCCTAAAATACCAGGATTCCCCTAATTTTATGAAATTGAGCCCCTGAGAAGATACAGGAGCTACCTCCAAGTGCAAAAAAACATGCTAGTGGGGGCGCCTGGGTGGCACAGCGGTTAGGCGTCTGCCTTCGGCTCAGGGCGCGATTCCGGTGTTATGGGATCAAGCCCCACATCAGGCTCCTCCACTATGAGCCTGCTTCTTCCTCTCCCACTCCCCCTGCTTGTGTTCCCTCTCTCGCTGGCTGTCTCTATCTCTGTCAAATAAATAAATAAAATCCTTAAAAAACAAAACAAAACATGCTAGTGAAATGCACACATTTCTTTACTACCACACAGGTAAGACTACAAAAAAGCTAGGAGGCCTCAGCTCACACCAAAGTGTATCTGCTGACAGAAATATAATTATGATCCTTACTCTGCTATTCTCATCAGCCTAAATCCTTCTAGATCAGATTTTCCCAGTTTGGGTCCTTAGAGATGTTCAAAAGTATTTAGCACTGCACCATCTGTCCAAGATGAAACTAAAGAAAAAGAATAATGATGAAGTAAAGGAGAATACTGACCTCTTTAACAGACAGAACATTTCAGATACTTTAAAAATGTCCATTTATCTCTAAATAGTATTGGTAATGCAAAGTGAGGTCAAGTCAGCACGGCTCAGATTAAAACATTCTTCACTGTAATCAGAAATAGTTTTTTATAAAATCCTTAAACATAATACCTCTATTAAGCCTAGTTTAGCCTTATAAAGGCTAGTTTTTTTGGTCCTTACTCTCATGGTGGTGATCCTCTCAAAAAGACATGCATATTGGGCTGTATCCTTATTAATTTTAACATGATAGTGGTCTTTCTACTGAGCTACCGTTTGCAGGTCCTCTATATTCCTTTGTATATATTCCCCTATTCAAGCTTTCAACATATCCAGGCCAGAATTCTTCCCACTTGTTCCAATTAGTAGAAGTTTTACTTTGCAGATGGAAAAAGAAAATATTAATTATGTTTTGCTTAAATTAGTGCATTAGGGAAAAGGTCCCAAAGACCTCAGAGTAGAAGCAGGTAGTTAAGGCTCCTATCTTTCCCAGTATTGTTTTTGCTCCTTTCACTAGCAAAATTCCATTTAAATAATCTTAATCAGACATTCAGATTGTTGCACTTCATTCCAGTCTTGCTAAAATGGAAACATATGCCAACAGTCTTTCAGAATATAATATACTGTATATTCATGGAATCCATACACATCTTATTTAAATAAAGTAAACGTTCAGTGTAAATATAACCTTGTTAGGTCTGAATGTTTGTGTCCCCCCCAAAAGTCACATTGGAATTCTAACACCTAATGTGATGGTGTCAGGAGTGAGGCTTTTGGGGGATTGGGTGTGGGGCCCATAATCAGGCCATGAGGGTGGAGTCCTTATGATTAGTATCACTGCTCTCATAGAAGAGACACCCCAGAGCTCCCTAGCCCTTTGTGCAATGTGAGGATACAATGAGAAATGTGCAGCCCTGAAGAGGACCCTCACCTGATCATGCTGGCACTCTGAGCTTGAACTTCCAATCTACAGAACTACGAGAATACATTTCTGTCATTTGTAAACCCCTTAAGTCTCTGGTATTTTGTTACAGCAGTCCAGTGGACTAAGGCAAACCTCTGTGTATAGGTGATGTTGCGTAATTAGAGGCGGTCTTTCTCCAGATCAAAAATCAAGCAAGTATTAAAATCCCTGATGAGGTCACAGGCTTCACCAAGCTCTATTCATCCAAAGCCCAGACCACTGAAACATGACTGGCAACATAACAGACACAGAATAAGTAGCTGCTGAGTGAACAAATGAATGAATGAACCAATGAATAAATGAACAAAGGACACAAGAACTGAGCTTTACTGCTGTCTAGCATTATGCCAGCTACTGCCATGTTTTTCTTTCTCCTTCCTATTATTCAACTACTGAAGTGCAGTGTAAGGTATTCCAATCAAACTTAATGTTTTAATTTGTTTTTCTCTAAGTATAACATCTTGGTATTTAATGGTGTATTTCTTTTCCTGGTTTGAGGGTAGCTGGTTAGCAGGGGGCTGCCTCACACAGGAGCTCCCTGACAAGCAAGCTGGCACACACATACCCATACCGCTTGGTCTGATGTGATCAGGAAGAGAGGGTCCCAGAGGCAAAAGAGTTGAAAGCAGATGGGGGTACAGTGTGCTTCACAGAGGCGAGGAGACCTTGTGGAAGGGAAACTGGCTGGTGATCACATACAAAAAAACCTAAAAGTTTTAGGATTGAAAGGGAGGGAGAAGACCAGGAAGGAACAGTGGATAGCAACAGTGAAGTTGAAAAAACTGAAAGAGAAACTAAAAGATATAGAGGGAGAGATGAGGAGAGACATTATCATGAGAAGCATATTCTAATCCAGGTTGTATTTTGAAAATTCAGTCTTTACCTATCCTCAGTTAATGCCGCACTATACTAGTTTTGATTCTTTGTCCAAGAGCTAACAACATACAGAAGAAGGTGATCTATTTTATTTAGCCCTTATGTTTGTGGGAGGGAGATGGCTTCTTCAGTAGGATGGTGCATCAATATATACTCGTTATTATTCAGAGGTAATACAGGCCTCTTTGCCACAAAAACTTTGGCCTTCTGAACTTCAAATAGTTTCATGAAAATAACATTGAAACTATATGCTGTCTTTACATTTGTTATTTATTTAACCTCTGACTTAACCCACAAGATTCCAAGGCAGTTTATAAGAATATATTTAGTAAGACAGAAATATATAAAAAATAAAAATAGGGGCACTTGGGTGGCTCAGTCAGTTATGTGTCTGACTCTTGGTTTGGCTCAGAGTCATGACCTTGGGGTTGTAGGATCAAGCCCCATGTCAGGCTCTGCACTCAATGCAGAGTCCTCTTGAGATTCTCTCCCTCTCCCTCCCCCTTTGCCTCTCTCCCTGCTTCCATTGTCTTGCACTCTAAAATAAATACAATCTTTAAAAATAAATAAAATAAAAACAAAAGCCCAGGTCCAAGGAAATACGATGTTATTTGAAATAACATGTTATAATATTATAATATAGGATAAAAAGTCAAGATGAAGGGAAAGTTATTTGCAAGCTGCAGCTTTCTAAACAGATGAGCTATGGATTTGGCTCCTAGTTTCCTAGGGGTCAAAAAGAAAAGAGAAACAATGAAATACATTATTTTCATTGTTAAAGGGGAAAAGAAAATGCACCAGTTACTTGAAAATGGAAATATTTTCTGGTCTTAGTTCTAAAACAAAATTCTCCTGAGGAGGGAGGGAGCATTTGAAATTTGATCTCTAGAAGCTTCTGCAGTTCTCCCAATTATTTAGAAATTTATGCTGCACTTGGGAATATCAACTATAAGGCATTTATATTCCAAAAAAAATCAAATCAGGACACCAAACTAAGAACTGTATTTCTCTTTGTTTTTTAGTATTTTTCCACAAAGCCATTTCGCTATCTATGATTCCTCTATCTTCTTCTTGCACTTAGATATTACTTCCTTAGGACACATCAGAAGTAGACAATTAAAGTGCCTAAAGTGCTAAAACCATAACAAATCTAGAAAATAATTCAAGAGTGGAGAAACAAAAGAAACCACTTTTATCCACTGATCAATCCAGTCAGAGACGACACTGACCTAAAAGTGAAGAAAATTACCAGGAGAAATGCTAGATTATTTGGTGAAGGATTTGGGGGCTACAGGAATAAGGCCAAAAACCCTCCCACTGTGCAGACTAAGAGTCAACAATGGTTGGGTGTTATGAGTACAGGGTGACCAAATAATTTATCATCCAAACTGGGACACATCAGAGTTAAAGAGGGTGTTATTAATAATCACACCTGACAACAGGCATAAACTAGGGCCAACCCAGCTAAACGGGAACATAGGGCCACTCTATGAGTTCATCAGGGCTTTATATTCCTATTGAATAAATTTCCTCATTATACCCCCAACAATATCATATAGGATAGAGAAGGCCAATAATACCCCCTTATATAGATAAAGAAAGCACATGTCCAAGAGATTAGATAAGTAACTAATTCAAGTTTATAAAGAGAAATATCAGAGACTCCACCAGGGTTTACTGACTCCTAAACTCAATACGTTTCCACTAAATAATCTAATGACCCAGAACAGCCAGATATCAATGATGTAGCCCTATCCAAGTTCTTTCTCTTTTCCAGTATCGGTGATAAAAATTGAAGACATTTTCAAATATAAAGAAAAAATACCTTCCTTTATGCTTGAAATGCAAACATACCTGGGTTTATGTTTTGAGTATTTTATATTTCTAAGAAGTTTGTTTTGTTTTGTTTTTTTACTGTTCCTGATATCACAATTTCCTTGTTACTTCATTTTGAGTAATCTAAATATAGGCAAAGATCCTGGATGAAAACAACAGAGATGCATGAAAACCTTAAATTCAAAACTGTCATGAAATTTAATTCAGTTTAACTCAGTTAATTCAGGCTCTCCATTTTACTACATTAACAATAATCTGTCTCTGTTCTCTGACCCTAAAATGAGTATTACTGTGCCATCACCTGCCCTAAATTAAGCAGTAAATGACTAGAAAATGTTTTATGAAATTATTGGGTAATAAACAGTCATCTAATCTAGTTATTCCCAAACCTGGCTGTACCTCAGAATCACCTGACAGCTTTCTAAAAATATACTCTTCCATACTACACCCTGGACTTACTCAATCAGGAATCTAGAGAAGGAAAGATTTTAAACTCTTCAGGTGATTCTGAGATCCAGCCCTTCTAATCCCAATCCAACCCAAGACTTCCAAGGTAGGCGCAGGTAATACTCCACCCACCCGCAACCACCCATCTGTCATTCTTCTCTCCTCTGCAACCCACATGATTTCTTTCTATTGATTTTCCTTTTTCCACTCTGCAGTACAGCACTGACGGGCAGCCGAGGACCTGCACATGGCAGGCAGGAAGCTGTGGGGCCGATTCTATTCACTCTTTCCCCAGCACCCTCATAACCATCTTCTGAATTAGCCTATGGAAATATAATTGTCATAATCATAATAACAATAAAAACTGGTATTTGCTAAGCACCTATATGCCACTAGTTGGGCTAACTGCTCTGCATGATCTCAATCTCCACGTAAACCCTTAAAAGTGGGATTACTCCCATTCCCACGTCACATTATTACAGAGGTTAAAACAGCTTTCCCAAGGTGATACTGCTAGGAAGTAGAAGAGCAAGGACTCAAACCTAAATCCCGAGCTCTTCTTGATACACCCACCAACTAACCTAAAGCTGTTCTGAGTCCCCTTTGCCTTCAGGACAGCTAATTTCCATTCAGGCTATGCATTACAATCCGGGACCTTACTGGGGTTTCAGTGGGAAAAGAATTCAAAAAGCTCTTGGATTTTCTAGTAGACAAACTGAAATCTAAACATTAGCATCAGGAAAGGGAAGCAAAGGTCCATTTCTGAAACATAAACTGCTCTTTATAGAAGTACTTCTGGAAGGCATCAACAGTCCTTCTGGAAAATGAAACATTTAGACTTTGAAGGTACATCAAAGGTGACTCTTCCATTGTATAATTTGGGGCTTTCCTCTCTAGCTGGTTGGAGAGAAACAGAATTCAATATTCCAAATGCAATCGCAAATCCCAAAGATTTCTTTCTCTTTAGTTGCTCTGCTAAAGAAAAATAAAGGAAAAATGGGTTTCCACCTGGATGTGTTTGACTGTCTGGTGGCCATATAGTTTGGTGTCCAAACTGAAAAACTTTTTTTTTTTTAAGATTTTATTTATTTATTTGAGAGAGAGACAGCGAGAGAGGTAATACAAGCAAGGGGAGTGTGTGAGGGAGAAGCAGGCTTCCCGCTGAGCAGGGAACCCAATGCGGGGCTCAATCCCAGGACCCTGGGATCATGACCTGAGCTGAAGGCAGATGCTTAACGGCTGAGCCACCCAGGCACCCCCAAACCGAAAGACTTTTAAGAGTGAAAGTGGGGTGCTATTCATAATTATCCTGGGAAAATAGACATAAGTGGAATTTATGGTCACCACATTGATGGCAGAATTCAAAGGCAATAAAGAAGAAATCAATTGCCATAAACTCACTGAATACTAGGGCTCAGTTTTGTTCAATAATAATAATCCATGTGCCTACTATGTGCCAGCCTCTATGCTAAAAACTGGTATATGAAAACCAAATCCCTCCAAACCAGAAGGGAGAAGTGACCAGTCATTCAACAGTTACAATGTGAAAAAGCCAGCTGCAGAAGAGAATGTATCACAGGATCCCATCTGGATGGATGGATAGGTGGATGAAGTATACTGAAATGCGGTGCCATGGGAGCAAAAAGCAGAATCATCTAACTCTATATAAGGGTGGATAGATCAGGCATGGTTTCACAGGGGAGAGTATCCTGGAGTGGAGATTTGCAGGAAAATAGTAGGTATTAAACAGAAGAAGAAACAGGTGGAAACAGAGACAGCACATCTCATGCAGAACTAAAAGCATGTGTAAAAGGCACAGATTCAAGAGCATGCAGACACCCTTCCATGAAAGGCACAGTGGTACAGTACTTGTGTGGCGGTAGGGCCAGAGGTGGGGCTAAAGTGGTGGGAAAGGTCAACCCTCAAGGCCATGTTGAGGAGCCAGCAGCTTACAGTGAAGATTAGAAGAAGCCAATGACTACTGCATTTGAGAAGGACCGATCTGGATAGGTCAGCTCGGGCAAACGGGGGATAGACAGCAGAGAGACCTGCAATTGGGAGGCAATGCAATGGCCCAAATAAGAAATGATATCGAGCCAAAGAGCAACAGACATTTATGAATCCTGTACCTTGGATAAGGGATTCAGAGATAAATAGGATTACTTACTGCCTTAGGGAAAGTGGGGTCCAACCGAAGACAAATATAGGGACAACGGTATATGAGAAAGACCACAGATAGTTTGAATAAAAGGCTTAAGTTAAACAACAGAATGTTTTTTTGACTTTAAACACTGCAAGAACTGCTGAAGAGAATGCCAACACAAAGTTCTGAAGTCATGAAGTCCTGGAACAAAGCAGAAATAAACAGCTGGGGAGAGAAAACCTTTCTGAGACAGAATTACTCAAGATTGACTCTTAAGTGGGTTTAAGGATAACGGAGAAATATCTGGAATAATATATTTAAAACACAACTATAAAGTATTGCAACTTGGGCTATGTTGGGAGGGGGTTGGAGTCTTTCCTGAGCACAAGATGAGACAAAATACTATTCCATGACAGAGATATCAGATTTCTAAAACTGTCCTAAGTTTAAAACCCACTAACTAGCTATGTGACCTTGAACCAATTATATTACCTGCCTCTCTTCACGGTAAAATGAGAATAACTACGCCTATACCTTATAGGTCTGTGAAGAGTGACTGACTTAGGATTCCTGGTGAAAACGGCTGACTGAACACAAGTGTCCAATTCCATCCCCTCCCGAAACCCAACTAAAGTGTGTGTGTGTGTAAACCAGCAGATATAGTAAGGCCTTTTTGGGGTGTGTGTGTGTGTGTGTGTGTGTGTGTGTGTAAACCAGCAGATATAGTAAGGCCTTTTTGTTTAAAGACCAAAACCACAAATATGGGAGGGAGGAGGAGAGGAGAGATCTGCAAATGAATTTTGGAAGCTGGTAATTAGATGTAGCAAAATGTGTAGCAAAATGACTTAGATAAACCATGAAAACTGAATCCCACACTGACAGTGGCAAAAGCTGAAAACCAAATACACGTATACCACAAGAGCTTCAAAAGTCAGGAACTGGAAGCACCAGCACCTAGGGTAAAAGAGGAAGGCTGGGGAGAGATGTCTGAGAAACAATTCTCTTGCCCACTCCTCCACCCAGCAGAAGTCTAGACTAGTCCTGTCCTATAAAATTCTCTGCAAAAATGGAAATGTTTTCTCTCTGCTCTGCCCAGTATGGTAGCCCCTACTCACAGGAGGTTACCAAGAGCTTAAAATGTGACCAGGGCAAATGAGGAACTGACTTCTTAATTTTATTTAATGTTTATGAATTTAAAATTTACATGGTGACATGTTGCTAGCGGCTATTGCATTTTAGGGCTGCGCAGGTCAAGAGGTTTATTTTCTGGAGAGGATAAGACAGAGGATCCTGGGACTAGAGAGGCCAGCAAAGCACAGGGACCTTCCGCACACAGGGGGACTGTGTCTGAGCACACACTGAATGCTGAGGGCGTGGATGCTGCAACTTCCACCCTCTTCCCCACATGGCTCCAGAACTGCTGGCATCTGCCCTCTGACCCTCCAGGCAAGAACGAAATACTGTTTTTAGAGGAATGCTACCATCCCAAGGGAACACACCTCAAGATACTAACACTGGGGGTTCCCCAGTGAATGGCCCATTCAAGTCACTCTTTAGTGAAGTTCAAAGTTCACAGATCCCACACACATGCTCAGCCTTCCCCTCATGTTTAATCATGAACAGCCAGCCAAGATAAACCAAGGTCTAAGGAAAGCCTCTAGTATAGACAGGAACAAAAGCAACTCAGAATAAACGACGATTATTTACAGAGCGGAAAAAACCTCAAAAAGTAATTAATGTCCTCAGATTGATAAAGAAACATATTTTATCTATGAAGCATGAATAGGAGTCTTTTTAAAGTAACATCTTAAAGAAAAAAGAGTGCTCGATTATTAAAAAGATGACTGCAGAATTGGAGTGTCTGGGTGGCTCAGTCAGTTAAGCATCTGACTCTTCATCTCAGCTCAGGTCTTGATCTCAGTGTTTTGAGTTCAAGCCCTGTGCTGAACTTTAAAGAAAAAAAAAATAGATGACCGTAGAAATGAAAAACAGGACTGGAAAAGGGCCATCTGGAACTTTCTAGGTTGATGGAAATTTTTTTTTTTTTTTAAGATTTTATTTATTTATTTGACAGTGAGAGAGACAGCCAGAGAGAGAGGGAACACAAGCAGAGGGAGTGGGAGAGGAAGAAGCAGGCTCCCAGCGGAGCAGGTAGCGTGATGCGGGGCTCGATCCCAGGACCCTGGGATCACGCCCTGGGCCGAAGGCAGATGCTTAACAACCGAGCCACCCAGGCGCCCCTGATGGAAATGTTCTACACTTTGTTTTGGGTGGTGGTTATATAAGTGTATACGATTGTCAAAATTAAGTGAAATAAACAGAATGGTGCACTTTATGTAAACCATCTCTTTATTTTTTAAATCTCTGTAGAAGGGTTTGAGGATAACATTTGGGAAACTGCTTAGCAAATAATAGTTTGAAAATAAGAGAGAAAACATAAGAAAGTCAGAACGACCAATCCAGAAAATCACACATCTGAGTAAAAGGAGTTCCTGAGGGAAAGACAGAGAATGAAGGAAGAAAACCATCAGCAAGATCATTTAAGAAAGATTTTCCACAACTGAAGGCTACCAGTTGTCATACTGAAAAGGCCCCAAAATACAATGGACCTGCTTTGAGTATACCAGGAACACTGAAAAAACAGAAGGGTCAACATGCATCCAAAAGACAGTATAACAAGCCAAATTCAAAAGATCAAAAATTGATCTTTTTTTAAAAAAATAATCGGGTAGCTTTTTAACAGCTGCATAAAGCAAGGAGACAACTGACAAATGCCTTCAAAATTCTGAAGGGAAACAATACCAACCTAAAAATCTATAACCTGCCAAATTATCAATAAAGTCTAAAGGAGGAATAAAGGCATACTTAAGGTATTCAAGATCTTAAAAAATTTACCTGCTATGCATCCTTGAAGAGCGAATAGAGGAGGAGCTCCAAAACAAGAAATAAAGATTAAACACAGAGGACGCAAAGGGAATTCCTAGGAGGACAGAACAGAGATCTCAAGATGAGAGCTGTAGCCAGTCTTTGAGGACGATCCGTCCACAGTTGGGCAGTGAGACACAAGTGACGGATATGTTCAGGGCTGTCATCATCAAGATCCTCACAGACTGCATCAAGGGACAGGATGCCAGATTTCTAACTAAATTTGGCTTTTCTTAAGCACGCACTGATAAAGTTCCTGTTCTTCCCTCTTCGTCCTGATGTCTGAATCAGTAGACCATTTCACCGCATTGAAGTCTCCTGTTGTGGCCTGCCCCTGAGAGCTGGACGTAAGCCATGGTGAGCTTAGAAGTGAAAATAAAATATGGAGCAGGTCACTCCCTGTGACTATAGTACTACTTCCAGGCTCCCAACGGCTGGACCCACTGCAGTCCTCCCAACATCCCATGTCCCACAAATTCTCTCACAACCTTCCCCAGTTGACTGTACCAAAAGTCCCTGTAACCTCTCAACTCCAAATCCAGACTTGACCCAGAGCTTTTTGTTCCAATCCAGGGGATTAAGAATTCAAGCTAGGACCATTAAGCTGTCCTCTTGAGAATGGTGGCAACACTGTCCTTTCCTTATACACCTGGGTTTGTGCTTGCTTTAGGGACATCTACCCTGGAAGAAAGGGATTGATTAATATAGAGCCTGGGCTGGTTGATACTCTGAGAGGAGTGCAATGAGGAGGGGTACTTGATGAATTCAAAAATACTGATAAATGTTCTACTTCTTAACTGAATGGTAAATACACTGGTATTCTTCTCTGACTACACACACGTTTTATATACTCGTCCATATGTTTAATACATTTTTCAATTTCAAAAATTCCCTCCCCTGGTCAGCTGGGTGGCTCAATAAGTGTCTGCCTTCAGCTCTGGTCATGATCCCAGGGTCCTGGGATCAAGCCCCACATCGGACTCCTTGCTCAGCAGGGAGCCTGCTTCTCCCTCTGCCCGCCGCTCCCCCTTACTATGCAATAATCCCCTTGACTTTTATTGCCAGTTTGTGTCATTATTTACTGGCAATGTATGTCTCCTTAGCTAGGTTGAGAACAAAAATTTATATAAAATAAAAATCACGGGGCGCCTGGGTGGCTCAGTCGTTAAGCGTCTGCCTTTGGCTCAGGGCGTGATCCCGGCGTTCTGGGATCGAGCCCCACATCAGGCTCCTCTGCTGGGAGCCTGCTTCTTCCTCTCCCACTCCCCCTGCCTGTGTTTCCTCTCTCGCTGGCTGTCTCTCTGTCAAATAAATAAAATCTCAAAAAAAAAAAAATCATTACTTGTGCTAATGATTGCTTCTTTCAGCCTTCCATTCTTTACTTTAAAACACAATGGTGGCCCTGAGTCAAATGGGGGTGGGCCTGATCAGCACACTAGATCCTCCAGAGAAAGTCAAGTTCTTTCTTCTATGACTCGCAGCATCTACCTAGCACAGGGCCTGGCACAGAGTAAGAACTCAAATGTCTGCTGATAATAAATGAAATGCGAAGAAAAAAGTTCTAAGAAAAGTGACAAATATGACTAAACTGATTAATGGAAAAGTGGCCCCTTAAGGAAAGAGAAAAGTCATTGTAATCATTCCTGGTTAAATGAATCAAGGAAAAATCTTAAGCATGAAGAGGTCGTATGATACAAAGGATAATCCTTAAAAATTATTCCCAATTCTGAAAAGAATTAAACCAGAGGCAAGTAGGTTAAACTACACAAACCATGAGTTTTAAATGGAATAAACTGGGGGTGGTGGTGAAGGGGGCCTTCTTACCCAACACAGTTACTAAATCTTCCCAGAATCTATCTCCCTGCTGGCAGTGTCAGGGGCACTGAGTGAGTTCTAATCCTGCCTCTGCCACAATCTACCTCTGGGTCTGAGACTAAGTCAGGTAACCCCTCTTGGCCTCGGTATTCCCCACAGCAAAACGAGTGGGCAGAACACATGTCCATGAAGCTCTCTGAAAGTCAACAGGGTTGTAGGAATCATATACTCCTGCTTTCTGCTTCACTAAGAATCATGTACAATGCAAATCCATCTCTAATAGCCTACTGGTAGGAAAATTAAAAGAGTTTCAAATTCAGGTGATTTCACATAGAGTTTAAGTTCTAAAAGTTTTTTTATAAATACTATGCTTTAAGACAGCTAAATGCAGTGACTTTTAACCTGAAAACTGCTAAAGCCAAGGAAAATAATATAAGTTGAACCCATGCCCATCTCTATTATGATTCCATTTTTTAAAGTAACTCATAAATGTGCATGACTCACACAGCTGAATATACTATGATGTTCCTTTATCATTTTATCTTCCGGTGCCAGTAATCCCACATTACAGAGTGCCAAAACCCTTTAATAAGCATAGCATGTGCCTCTGGCCATACTCCAAAAACTACCACAGGACTGCTGCATTAGGAAAAAACTCCAGTGAGGATTTCTGGGTTTTGGAATACAGGACCCCCAGTCAGATGCCCAAAATATGACTTCCCTCACCTCTCTATGCATGGCCACTTTTGGTACCTGAAATGGTAACAACAATTATCCTTTAGGCTTACAGGGCCCTTTAAAGATTACAAAGCACTTCCTCATCTATGAACTTAGCTGACTCCCAGTGACCCACTAGAGTGCTTAGGCAGACGTTACTGCACCGGTTGTAACAGATGAAGAGGTGTCCAGAGAATTTAAGTGACTTGCCCAAGGGTATCCAACTAGCAAGTGATGGAGCTGAGACTTGCATACGGGTCATCCAAAACCAAAACCTGGGCTCTTCTCACCAAACTGGTTTGTGATTGGGGACAAGAAAAACAACGGACTGAAATGAAACCTTTTGGAAACTCTTGTGACTTTACTTATGGGAATAGTTCAATCTTTTGTAAATTTTACTTATGAGAGTACTTCGATCTTTCATAAACAGTGTAGACCAAAAAAATGATTTTTAAACTTCCTTCTCCCTTTCTTTAGCCCCCTTGCACTGTGGGTTGCTACAGTTATCATCTCTAAGAAAGGGTCAGCTAGAAAAAGCTCGTATATGAAAAAGCTACTACCCCTCAATTGTCCCAACCCCCAGCGTCACCAGTGACTGAACTCCATCTGTTTCCCAAAAGAGCAAAGAAGTGATGGAGCCCAAACGAGAAGCGGGCCTAGTGACAGTTCCATGGCTAAGTCCACCCCAGTTCATCCCCATCGCCTTTGTTTCTTGTCCCTCACAAAGTGGGTCAGGACAGCTTGAGAAGTTCAGAAGGGCAAGGGAAGGGGAGGCTAGGGTAGAAATCCCAGAGGCGGGGAAAGGGGCCAGTTAAGATAGGAACAGAGTCAGCCTACCCGTTTGGACTGGACTGCGATGTGCCCCCTCTTCCATTCCCAAGTGAGAAGACAATCCCGGAGATCAACCCTCAGAACAGAAACTGCTGGTTATAGCATGGCCTGAGTCAAAGGAGGCAAGGAGGAATTAAGTAACTGGCCTCAAACCACAGAGCAGCACGGGCCTTCAACCTTCTCTCTGCACGCATTTAGACATGTGGTAATCCTTCTCAAGAAACATGGCTTCCCGTAGTACTTTCAGTGACAAAAATTCAGCAAAAGTTGTGACAAAAGTTGTTACGTCCCTCATTAGAGCATCTTTACGAAGAAGAAACAAAACAAAACAAAAACAAAAACACTATTACATGTCCTCCCTAGTGGAGAACAGCTAACCAGACCATCCCTATTTAAAAATAAGATTTGTTTCATTGACCTGACAGTTTCACTGGCAGCTACAACTAACTTCATGAGAGTGAGGGGTACAGAAATTCGCTCTGTATTCTCACCTTTAATTATACAACAAGGGCTGGAATCCCCTATCAGTTTATTCAGCTAAGTTTTTAAGAAGTCACAGTGAGGGAATTTCCAAAGCCCATCTAACATCACTATATAAATACTGATCACCTAGGCCTCTCCGTTCACAAACACACTTTAAAAAGCAGACTAGTAACAATATAAAAAATCTCCCTTACCCTTCGCCACTTCAAACATTTCATATGATTTAGGTTTTTGGTTAACCATGCTAGTCAAATGCTTTAAGTTGCTAAATTACTAACTGGGCTGGAACTTTCTAACCATACCTAATTTAAATACAATCACAGACTACATGTCGAAAACTTAAAACAAATCTCCATACTTGGGCCAAGTGAGATCTGTCTTATACTCTGGGTAGAAAATGGTGAGTAAACAAGTTAATCACGATCACCATCTCCACAGCAAAGATATGGAAAAGCCTTAAGGAGCAGTTCCGGCATCACTCAAACCAGAGTTTCAATCCTGGCCCTGCCACCTACGAGCTATGTGGCCGTGGGCACTTGAGTTTCTGCATCTGTTAATACCCATTCCCTCTCATCTAACTGTTGCCAAAAACAAAGCACAGAGGAAATCATACATTAGGTACTAAATAAAAGATATCCATTAATTCGTATGAGTGTAAATTCAGAATACAAGCCAGTGTGATTGCTGGGGTAACAACAGCATGGAAATTCAGGGTAGGAAACAATTACAGCTTTTTTATACTAGACTCTCCTCCCTTCAGGGTCCACCCCGATCCAGTGTCCTCCTCCTCCACCACCTATCTCCATCGACTCTGACCTACAATGACTGGCACGTAACATAATCAGCACTTAATTAAACATTTTATTATTTTTCCAGGATTGCTACTAGGCCAGTCCCGACACCTACCCATTTAAGATCTTCAGGCAAAGAGTTCTCTGTTTTCATAACTTCCAGTCTCGTTACCCTTTCATTATTATTCTCGCTGATTATAAACTACACTGAGACCACAGCAATTACACAATGCCATTTAATGAGAATCATGAAAGCTTCAAAATGTCAAAACCACTCTCAAACACTAACAGATAACGTTAACATTTGAAATGAGCATTCTGACCCCTCTCTAAAACCACTTTGGTTCAGCTCACATGGGGACACTCCCATTTGCTGGCTGTGGTGACTAGAACATAAATTAGAATCCCTCCGGCTAAGATTCTCAGGCACAGGGTGCTAGGGGACGAAACCACTGTAACCACTTCACATCCACTCAGATACACCCATTTTCTAGAACTGCAAAACCATCAGCTAAAAACAACTCTTTATGCAAATGAGCTTGGAATCAAGGCTACACATACTATGACTTAAAACAAACTGGAGGCTGAACTCTCCCTAGAGACTTCTCTGCGCATTATCAGGTGTAACTGATATGAACTGAGAGGAAACCAGTGCACCAGACATTCTCCTTCACCTTTTTTTAAACAGATATTTTGTACTGCTGCCCTTAATACCCCAAAGTGAAAATCAAAAATATAAACTATTCACATGCAAAATTTCAAAAGAATCAATATGATGTCCAAACTATAAAGGAGAACTTAAAGACATTTATAAGAATCTGTATTTCAACATGTAATTCCTGTCATACGTCCACTAGAAGACATAATGAAGTCGTCTAATACTTGCACCAACAGCAGAACAGCCATGAATGCACTAACTATAAATACTGACAAATACCAGCAGGCTCTTCTTGGTGACACAATTATAAGCACCCCCACAGTGGTAACATGATTTCTAAAAATGGTGAATAGCTTTTGGTAAAGTTCCAAACAAAATAAAACAGTATCTTTATATAGTAGAAGATATCAATTTATATAGCAGTTGCATTCCTAGAAAATTCAGGTTATATCAAAATAATGTAAAAATTCCTTTATGTAAAATAAAATTAGGTTCAAGGCTCATAAAATTATAAGCAGACATTTTTCCCCTACAAGAATGTCTGGAGAAACATTCGAACGTCATGTAGGCTACTGAAAAATTCTTCTTTGCACAGCACTGTCCCTATGTATATTAAAAGATAATTATTATTTCTGGCCATTCTCTCTAAATGCCAAACATACTCACCCCACCATCAACCAAAAAAATCTCATAGAAAGTCACTGAACCAGCTGTGATGAAGGGGGGCAGCTCTGAGCCAAGTGGAGTCTCACTGTCTTTGTCTTTCCTGTATGGACCTTAGAACTGTGCTGGGCTTCTAAGCAGGCACGCAGTCAGTCTGAGGAATTAGGTGATATTTCTCCTAAAATTCACTCTTAGATAGCAGAAAAGCAGAGTATTTTCAGTCAATATGAAGATGGCATCTACTGGACTGGAAATGTAAAAATGCTGACATTTCACTCACAATCAGAAACACTTTAAAGGATGCTATTGTTCCTGCCCCAAAATGACAGCCAAAGACTAGGACAGCAAATACACATTGAGGCATGATGTCTCACTGAGCCTGGGAATGGCTTTAAAATCCATCTCAACATGGCTCCAATGAGTCCTGCCAACTGTTTAGGTTTCCTAACCTCAGAAATACGGGAGAAGGCAATTAGTAGCCTCAAAAAAACTTCCTGTGGGTATTTAGAGCCTTCCACACCATGCAATCTAGTAACTTCCACTACTATCATCTGAGTACTTACTATGTGCTTCATGTACCTAGTACTAAATGCTTATATGACCCTCATTCAACAATCCGAAGTGGTATAAATCTCTACTTCACAGGGAACTAAATGAGGCCCCAACACAAAGTCCAAGATCAAAAGTTAGACTCAATGCCCAAATTCCAGCCCAGCTATCCAGCTCCAAAGCCTGTGCTAGTTATCTATCTGCAACTACCTATAAGACCTGTCTGAAGGAGGTGGGTAATAAAGCTTCTTACTGGAGTGGTACTTCTCTGGGTGGACCCAGGAGGTGGGCAGCACCTCTAGGTGGACAGCCAGACAGCATGACAAAAGCCAAAACAAAAAATTCCTTCTCTCATTGACTCAGCCAGAGGCCAATTTGAGACTTGGGAGGAGTCCCAAATTAGATCTTTAAACCAAGCTTTGGACACCAGGACACCACATTCCCTGATATATAAAGACCCAAAGCTTCAGGATGGCATCAAGCCTTGCTGAGTGTTGGCTCCAACCTGTCATCACTTGGCCTACAGCTGGATCCTGCTTCTCTCCTCGGGAGTGCCAGTGCTGTTGCCCCTATGCCTGACTTTCCAAGCCTCTGAGCAAAAACTAGATCTTTGCTCATCAAAGAGCTCCGAGGAGATGCCCCTCCTACCTGCTCTGTATATGTGAGTCCTGCCCATCTTTCAAGGTCTACAGTAAGGTCACCCTCCCTTACCCCTAAGTCTGTCCACATTCTCCAGCTGGAAGGAACTCACCCCACTTCAGAGCCCTCATGGCACTCTCCTGCATCACAGCAGGCATCCCTTCCCTTGAGCTTTAGTTCATTGTTCCCTACCCGCCCCCATACTAACACTACCACCTCCACCACCACGGATAGATAGTCCACTTAATGCGTGCCTACGGATGTACCAGTCACTCTACAGACATTATCTCCTTTAATCTACGTATTAGTTCCAATTTCACTGATGAGGACATGGAGATCTGGCATTACTCAGCCTCCACTGGCATTACACCATCGCGGATACCAGCACGGTATGGAATCAGACTGCCTATGTTTGAATACCTCTCCTTCCATTTACCAGCTGTGAAATCTTGGGTAAGTTATTTAGCCTCTGTGCCTCAGTTCCTCATTCTATAAAACAAGGATAATTATACATACTTCATAGGATTGTTCTCAGCATTTAAAGAATTAACATACGGGAAACTCTCAGTGCCTGCCTGGCACATAGTATATAGACAAAGTATTCTCTACTGGTATTATCAGTGCTGCCTCCAACCCTGTCTCATACTATGCTCCAAGTCCATACTTCGAGGGCCTCAAACATACCAAACTATTACCCACCTTTGTCCAAGCTGCCTTGACTGCTCTTTGCACACCAGCCCCTACCATTCTTTGGGTCTGATGACGTGCTTGTCTCAGACGGATGTTCTCTGACAACCCAGTTCAAGATGATCTTGGTCATCCAGGCCCCGCCTCCAGTGCCTTCCTCTCCCTTCCCCCACTCCTATCCGCCCCTTACCACACCCTTGTTTATTTTCCTTAGAGCACTTATCACAACCTAGAATTCTGTCACTTACGGTAACTTGGTCTGCGTATTTGTTTGGGGTCCACTGCCCTGTCTAGAGATGAGGGAAAGAACCATGTCTGTCTTTCTCAGTACTATATCTTCTTCATCCAGCCAGAGCCTGGTGTATAATGCATGCTAAATAAATATTTGTTGGTAACTTGCCTGCTTCCACACAGTTAAGTGCTCAAGTAGCATCTGTTGAACTAATAAATAATGAACTATGGAATCCTTAAGTTAATGTCGGAGGGTCACTGCTGCTACGATGTCAGTCTGCAAGGTGACATTTTCTGTATTTGGTCAACTCTGTATTATCAGTCACCCAAAACATCTATTAAGCACCCACAATGAAAAAATCTGTATGTTCTCTGTATAAGGCAAAACAACAAAGTCACTGTATTTGGCTGGAAGACAACAGGCAGGATCAGGACTGCAATCCTGCCAAGAGTGCCCAACTGAGGGGAAAGAGTAATGGCTGAAATCCCACTGCCTTCTTTCTAGGGGCCAGGCCACACTGCCAGTGCAGGGCTGTTTTCTACTTCTCACAAGGCAACAGATCAGCAGCAGCCCTGGGAAGGGCCAGTCTTTGTTCTTAAGACTGGGTCTCTGCACCATGGGATTTTAAGGGCACACAAGACACTATTAAGACACCCTCCCACCCTCCCTGTGCCCCTGAAACAGCCAATCGGGGTGAAAGCATTGTGTTCCATGAGATGCTTATGAGAACACAAAAACAGGGTGGGGCAGCCAGTCAGTTCACTCCCACCTTTTAAGTCAGACAAGTTGATCAGATTAGCTGCTATTACTTGTCAGAGCAGAGCAGCCTGAAAGTGGGAGTCCTGAGAAGATGAAGTTTTCATACAGCAAAAGGTGGTAACAAAGATTAACAACAAGGAATACTACGAGGAAGGGCAGGCTCAGTCTGAAGACCCCACTTCACCCTCTGACCTGAAGCTAGCTCTCACGGGGTCTAGTAAGTGAGCAGGCACACAGCAGTGCATACACAGGCCTACACACAGGTGCAACACAAGGAGAAGGCCATTTCAATTTCCCAGCTTCCCGCCCCCTCAGGACGTCTTAACTGTTCAGCAGAGAAAAACCACATAGAGAAGCATCTAGAGACCTGAGGATCCCTCTTCTCAGCATCCCCAGTACCTTACAGAGTGACCTTTGAAAAGTCACTCCCCCTCTTTAGGCTTCAGTTTTATCATATTACAAATGAGTGAGGCTCTTCTATACTACAGACAAGAATTTTCAAGCTATGTTCTACATAACCCAAACATCCTGAGTGCTATAAAATTCTGGGGGAAAATATACTCAAATTTCATTTTCAACTATATTTTAACAATTTTTGAAATTATAATAAATCTCCACAAATTCAATTTTATAGCAAATTTTAACCCTTTTTTTTTTTAAAAAAGATTTTATTTATTTTAGAGCGAGAGTTTGAGCAGGGGGCGGAGGGCCGGGGGGGAGCCAGAGGACAGAGAGGGGAGAGAGAACCCCAAGCAGACTCTGCACTGAGCTCAGAGCCCAATGTAGGGCTTGGTCTCATAACCCCGAGATCATGACCTGAGCCCAAATCAAGAGTTGGTCACTAAATCGACTGAGCCACCCAGGCGCCCCCAGAACTCTATTCTTTAAACTCAGATTTGTCTGCTCCCTTAAAATTGCTCTAGCAAGTATACTACTATAGCATACTTGCAGCATGCTCAATCGAATGCCAGGCAAATCTCAGGCACATCTGCCGGGCTCGTACTCAGAGAAATAGTAACGTATGCAACAACATATGAATTTATAACAGGCTGCATTGGAATAAAAAGAGTGAGCACACATTATCATCAGTCTTGCACTATTTTATAGAGAATGAAAACTTTGTTAAACAGTTGTGATTCTGCTTTCTGACAAAAGTTCCCCTATTCTTTCAGGCTTCTGGGTCAACTTAATTGAAGAGTATCCTGAAACTGCAAGATAAGTTATTAGTAAACTATCTGCAATTACTTATTCACGTGACACAGATTTTTCCATACTGCAACCAAAACTAAATTCAGAAGTAAATTAGGTAATAAAACTGGAAGATGATTGGGACTGCCACTCTAAACCCAACTCAAAATTCAGTGCTCATAATCAGATTCATTGTTATCTTAACTTTATCATAATTATTATGATACTGGTAAGTTATGATATTGTATGTCTGAATTTATAAAATTAGTGTCTTCAGTACTCTGAGGTTCCATGTGGGATTAAATTTGAAACAGAGTTTCCTGGCTTCCAAAGAGTCAAAAACCACCATACCGGATACCATTAAAGTCCTCTTCAAGCTCCAGTATTCACAAGGGAAGGTAAGTTCTAATTAGGTCTGTATTTCCTGCCCACCCAGCTTAGCCACATTACAACCCCCATGGGGAGCGAGAGCCTAAGCAAAATCCTCCCTTTCGGCTCCCTAATCTGTCAACAGTAAGGTTCTATACACCTGGGCAGCTGTCCACCCTGCATGCCAGCCATCCACATCCCCACCTCCCCCAGCCACAGGATGAGGGCCATTCGGCTCACCTGAACCATGTGGTGGACGCTCAGCTATTTGGCACAAGGCTGACTTCTTGTGCCCTGAGAGCTCAGGCCAACAATCAGAGGGACCCTCGACTTTTAACATTACTGTGAAAAGAGCACCTCTTTTCTATACGGCCCATCTCCCCTCCCCTCCCCCATCTTTGTCTAGCAAAAATCTGTTCTCTGTACTGCTGTGGAGAATGGCAAATTCTTATAAACTATCTGGAAGCAGTCTGATAATGGAATAAGAAGACCTAAAAAATAGGAACCATGTGACTCTCCGAAATATAGTCTAAGAAAACATAACGTCTGCACACAGAGATTCTGCTATAAAGCTATTAATCACAGTACTGTTTACAATAGGAAACACTGGGAAGCAACCTCAATGTACCAAAAAAAAAGATTTTAAAAATGGGATATCCAAACAAGAATATATCAATTCTATCAACAATAATAATATCCACATTTTAGAGCACTTACTATACACCGGATCCTCTGACAAGGTTCTTTAATACTATTTAATGCTCACAACAACTCTATGAGGTAGATATTACTGCACTTTATAAATAAGTAGATTCATAAAAGAAATCATTTAGCCAAAGGCTACCTATCTAGTAAGTGTCAGGGTCAAGTTCTAACCTAGCTCACTCGCTTACTCTTGTATCCAACAAAAGCATTTAAGCATCTACTAATGTGCCAGCATGGTGCTACTTGCCAGCTTTGTCACTGGAGCTTTTCAACTTTAACTTTTTCCTTTTTCTTCTGTGGTTAAAAACACCTAACATAAATTTACCCTCGTAACAATTTTTAAGGGTACATTATGTTTTTGTTCACTTTATGCACATTGCTGTTTTCATCTTCCATGACTGAAACTCTGTAACCCTGAGCAACTCCTCATTTCCCTTTATGTTTGCAAATGTTTTATTTTGGATTAATTTTAGATTTACAGAAGACCTGCAAAGGCAGTCTAGAGAGTCCATGCCTTCATTCAGCTTCTCTTAATGTTAATGCTATGGCTTTTTTTTTTTTTATTGGCAAAATGGAAAAATCATTGATTCCATCATCAAATAATCCCAACAGCCAACTATGAGACAGGAAGTAGCTCTGGTCAGGCCTCAGCTGGGAGACCACACACCTCTGCTCCCCACTGACTTCTGACTCTCCAGCCACACTTTACCCTGTACCACCCCCAGGGCAAGGAAAGGGAACGGAGAAACCTACCACAAACCTAAGGTTCTTCCTCCCAGGAAGTTTTAAGCGCCTGCTGATGGATCCTAAAGCCATAGGAAAAGTTATGTTTTTTAAATGAGTACAGAATCTCAGGGAAATCTCAAATAAGAAAGAATAAGGGGGCGCCTTATTCTTAAGCTGACTCTTGATTTCAGCTCAGGTCATGATCTCAGGGTCATGGGATCAAGCCCCGCATCAGGCTCCACACTCAGCTGGAGCTTAAGGGAGTCTGCTCAAGATGCTCTCCCTCTGCAACTTCCCCCACTCATGCGCTTTCTAAAATAAATAAATCTTTAAAAAACAAAAGAAAGAAAGAAAAAGGAAAATAAATAGAAGTAAACACTACATCAGCGTTAGCTATAAGCATCAGGTATCATGCGAAGCCTTTTACCTATACTTACTCATTTAATCCTGAACCATACCAGAAGGTGGGTACCACTATTATGCCCACTTTACAGATGAGTAAACCCAAGTGCAAAGAAGTTCAGTTTTACTTGCCTGGGAAGAGGGAGAACATAGGGATCCCACCGCTCTGCTTTGAACTTTTAAATTCCTAGATTCCCGGACTCGGGAAGCTATTTTTAATAACCACGGCCATCATCCAAACATCAGAACTGACCAATCTCCAGCTCAGCAAAACTGTTTGCGAGTGCAGCATTTTTCAGCCCCTGAGTAATCTTCAGAGTGACATATCGCTCTCTGTACATGTTCCCAGAGGAAATGTGGAAACTTCCAAGGGACTGGTACAACACTGCCAAAAAGCAGATTCCAAAAGGCTCTTCACATGTTGTCTTCACAGTGTCCCAGCACGTTACCCAGCTCCCACCTGCCTCCTCCCCTCACTATCCATGCAGGCAATGCGCTGAGTGACGCTCACTCTTCAACAGGAATTCCAGGCAGACTGGACAGCCTTTGTTGTCGCGCTACACTATCACAGTGACGGTCTCCACAAAACGGTGTGACCAGAATTCACTCCAAAGGATCCTCATGTCTCAGACCACACAGCAAGACAGAGAGTATAAAAAGAGAATAATGTATTACTGGCACCACAAAAATCAATCTATTTGTTTCATCAAACATGCTGCTATAAACAAAGCTTTTGCTTTCAAAGAATTCTTGGTTTGTCTTAAACCCCTTTGCTCCATTCTTTGAATGAAGTGACTAACTTTGAATCATTCAAGCTGGCCTTGGCCTCTGGAATTTTCAGGCACTAGAGAGTATACAATGACTGTATAAATATGGCAGACTCTCAAGCAATGAAGTACACTAAACAAGACATACGGCCAAAGGCCTAACTCAGGTCCACCTCTGGAACTGCAGCGTTGGCACAGAGTGACGCAGATGCTACTAGGAGTCCTACACAGTAGGAAAGATAAATGTTGGCCCAAACCCAGGAAAGACACAGGTATCTCAGGAAGCCAGAAAACACATGGAGAAATGGGAAAGGACCAAAAGCTGCCTGGGTTCTGGTTACCAACTGAGATCAGTGAGGAAGAGTTTCAGTGAGATCCCAAAAGGCATCACTCAAATGTCCTCCAGCCTGCTCCTGAGAACCATGCTCAATAAATGACACAAAGGGCTGTTTCTGACAAAGGGAGCATGAAGGGTGGGAACGGCCACAACCAGGGTTCAGGTAGTAAAGAGGTCGGCCCTTTTCTCACCAGCAGTACCTGGCATCACTGCAAACAGAAGCTACAGTGATTCATCATGATGAATCCATAGGAAAATTAAGAAAAACACATTAAAGGGAGAGTCTGGCATTCCAGAAACAAAACAAGATGGGTAGGGACCTCAGCTCATGGACCTGTATGAGTGCTCCCTCAACCAACTGTTCTCAAGGCTCTGTTCTCCTGAGATTCTTCTGAAAGTTCTCCCATCTACTGGACCTGAAGAATTCTATCTCATTCTCTAAAAGTCCAGCTCAAATGCCTCACCCTCCCTGTGAAGTCTCCCTGACTTCAAGAAGACAAATGCAGTCAGTCTCTTCTCTGTGCCTCCACAGTACTTTGTTAAACACAGGAATTAGAAGCTGAGCTTGCTTTGCTTTGTAAATATCACCCACCAGACCATACCAAGGTCTGAGGCTATGCTTTATTTATTCTTGTTTCTCACTGTCAAGGCTTATAACATCATAGGTACTAAATGGATAAATGAATATCCACCAGCAGGACCATCCAGAGTTCCCAAGGCCATAGCATTCTGCAGGAAGATTCATGTTCAACTTTCTATGAAACTAACTTACTTGCAGACCAATCCAATCCTAGCCAGGAGACATGCACCACTCCCCTCCTTACTTTCTCTAACCCAGGAATGTGGGAGCTTTTCCCTTGATTGCCTTCTAGAAATGGTAATGCAGATGCAGCTAACATCTTTGGGGATGACCCCACTAAACAAATCAAACTGGTTTTCAACTTCACATCCACTGTGACCAAACTAGAGCACCAGACTTGGAAGGTGTTGAAAATACTTATAGTTTTCTGACCTCTTCCCTCCTCTGCACATGAGAGGACACAACCAAGAAGACGAATCATACTTCTCTTGAAACCAAGTCTCCGACAAGCTGTCCTTTCCTCCTACTCAGCCTGAATGGGAAGCCATCTGGGTCTCTGGCAGTCACTCGCTGTTTGTCCAGCCTTTCCTGCTGTGACGGAATACCTGAGATACTGATGACAGAATCGCCTACAGCCATGATGGCTCATCTCTGATGCTAAGGGAGAGGAACAGGGAAAGTCCCTGGAAGGGCATTACAATTTTGTCCAATGGATGTCAGAGCCATAACTGATGTACAAATAAATCAGAAAATGCTGGTGTGTGACAGGACAGGATCCAGTAGGACTGTCCTAAAACAGATCTGTATGTATCTAGGACGCTGCCCCAGCAACAAATGACCCAAGGACACACCCCTCCTTTTCCCGCTTCAGAAAGCTCCCAGGGAGCCTAGTCTCCTAGCCCCCTGCCTCACTCCACCAATATCAATACGGGACTTCGCAAGCAAGAGGCCAGTGAGCAATTTCCAAGTAAAACTCTCTTGTCACTGCAGCACTACCTTTCCTTCCATGCTTAGGATCGTAGAGATTAAACAACACAGAGAAGCAGAGGTTTATTAGAGAACCACAGGATATCATGGTTGGAATGGACGCAGAAACACTCACCCTTCTCTTCTAAGGCAATAACCATCTATACTTTCATTATTAGGGCCAACAAGTCTCTCTTCTTACCCTCAATTCTAGAGGCCCAAAGATGGCAAGAGTATCCTTGTTAAGTCTCCAAAACTCTTATATTGTAGAATTCATTCATTCATTTTTGGGGGAATATTAAGTTCTTTTTCCCATGAAGTAAAAAATAAAAATCCCACATCATTGCCATCAGCTGCTCAGACATCCAGGACTTTCATAAGCATGACTGGAGAGGTGGGGCCAACAAGAAGTGCTGAGAAGTACAGCTCCATGACTAGACTGCCTGGGTGTGAACCCCGCTCCACCACTTACTACCTGTGACTTTAAAAAGAGGGAAAATACTAGGACCTAACTCATGATTGTTAAGAAGATTAAGTTAATCTACTTAAAATGGCTTCCTCCATAAAGAAAGAGGCAGAGCCAATGTATCCTTGAAAATATGCTATTTCACATTCATAAGAATTTTCAACATGATAGGAGAAAACGTTAGGCTGAACCATATCAAACTTCCAACATTTGACCATTTTTACTTACCTACACAAAAATGGCGATTTCATATGGTTAAATCAAACAGGTAAGAAAGAGAACACAAAGCAAGTGACTTCAAGTGATTGTTTAAAAAAAAAAAAAAAAGGATCAAATATCTGTGTGGGGCTGATCCTCCCACCCCCAGTTTGGTCTGCAGGACCTCGTGAAGGTTGAGCAACCTTGGCTATTTGTGGAGCTGACTGGCTGCCAAGCCGGCTTCCAGCTACCACCTGTTACTTTGACAACTCCAGCTTCTGCGCTACTAGGACCATCTGCAAAACCCCAGGCACCTAGAGGAAGCTCAACCTGTACTGACCAGAGAACTCCACAGCATTCTTCCCCTTCTAATGGTGCTTCTGGCCTCCAAGGAAACCATGTCATGTTTAGGACACAGTCACAGTCTTGACCAGCACCACCTGGATTTCAGCCATTATTCCAGTTGTACCTGGAGTCATTCAGAAAACTAGTTCAGAAGAAGTTTCAAGCATCTTTTATCTTAGGTTTTTCCATAAGTTTAAAATCTTTAAAAACTAGAGAGAAAAGCATATCACCTGTGCTAAAGTTCAATTAACAACACAGGCCCTCTTTGCACTATCTTTGCAATTTCCTGCCAATCTGTAATTTCAAAATAAAAAAAATTGTTTTAAGTTCAATTATACAAAGATATAAGAAATGAGCCTTAAATAAAGAACTTTAATCAAAAATTTTAGATGCACTGTATGATTTTGCCATTTTTCCCATTAATGACAGAAAGACTCTTTTCAACTACTGCCTCAGTAATAATGGAATAGCAACAGAGTCTTTCTCTGACCATTAACTAAGCCTAGTTAGGAAAAAAAAAAAAAAACAACCCAGAATCATTTGTACTTGTCTGAATCCTTGATTCAGCCTTACATGAAGACACACAAATGATCTGATTAGTTTGGGCTTAATGACCATGTTTCAGCTTGAATTTATTGCTCTCCTTCCCTCAACACCAGAACTATTTATCTTTTCCCCCTTCCTCAACACCAGAACCATTTATAAAGCCCAAACAGTATTAGCTCTAAATGAAACTAGCAAGTAAACTCTTTTATCAATACCAGACCATATATAATTCCATGTTTCTCAGCTAAAATTAAGAGTTTACTGCAAAAGAAACTGAAAACCTAATGTTTCCTCATGGAGTCCCTGATCTTAATATTTTATGTCTACACAAGGATATGATGTTGGCCGAGGCAGATGACAGTATCACACAGTCTCAGCAGATGCTTCCTAGGACCCCAGAACAGAATTGTGGTCATTTGCCCACCCCTGGATTCTCATTTGATGCTATGATTCCCTTAATGTTTAATAATTAAAGAAATTAATTGAACAAAACCAAAGATTCATCTAGCATTCTTTTCACAGAGACTCTGTTGGCTCATATGTATTTACAGCACTGCTATCTGAAAGCTAACAAATTTTCCCCTAAAGATCTCTTTGCCATGGCACACTGTTCTGGCTGCCACCAACCCTCTTTTCTAGAGGCAGGAAGATGCCAGATGATTCTGTAAGCAGTGGATCTTTGCATGAATGTATACATATGAGCACAACACACACCTCTAAAAGCAACCATGCACTTGAGAACAGCAGACGGCAGCCTGCTCATTATACAGGACAAAGGAAAAAGTACAGACTTCTACCCCACCCCAAATCCATACATCCACCCAAGTTCACGAAAGCTTCAGTTTGGAACTAACATGTAGCATGGTTTCATGGTAAAAAGCATGAACTTTCAAGTCAGACAAGAGTTATTCATTTATAAAATGAATAAGGTACTTAATTTCTCCAAATCTTGGTTTCCTCATCTTTAAATGGGGGTATCATCCAGTGCACAAAGGTTGGGTACTTAGTAGATGTGTAATTTATAAGGTCAAGGTAATAGACATAATCCCCATTACAAGGCTTAAAAAAAGAAAACCACATGGTTTCAATGTGTGCTTTGAAACTCAGACGTATTATACCACTAGCATATGTGTGCCACATAGCCAATTAAAAGGGGAAAGGAAATAAAAGGACCACTTAGACTCTGTGTCTCCCCACTGGGTGGCTCAATACTATTCTTTTGTAAATAAAGACCAGTGTGCACTCTGTTTGAATGATGCTAAGCTTCATTGTTTTGGAACACACATAAAATATGAGTTCACCACAGGAAATCCTGCAGAAATTTTAGAAAAATATTCATGAACATTACATGTTCCCAGGCCTTTTCACTTAGAGTTGTACACAAAATAAGAGTGAGCAGATGCTAACAAGCCCATAAATCCTATGAGATAAGGCTCTACACACAGGCACACTGATCACTTCAAGAGTGAAAACAGAGAAGTTGATAGAAAAACTATAGAAAGCCCAAGAATTCTAGTCCAAAACTGGTTAGTATGAAACAAATACACTGGGGTGCCTGGGTGGGTCAGTCAGTTAAGCATCTGCCTTCGGCTCAGATCATGATTGCAGGGTCCTGGGATCAAGCCCCACAGAGGGTTCCCTGCTCGGCAGGGAGTCTGCTTCTCCCTCTCTATCTGCCCCCCCCCCCGTTGATGCTCACTCTCTCCCTCTCTCTTTCAAAATAAATAAATAAAATCTTTTAAAAAATTAAAAAGAAACAAATACATTGTGTGTATGAGAGAGAGAGTGTGTGTACTGTGCATATACGCAACTCAACAGACCATGGAAGGCATCCATATCATAATAACAAGAGCTATCATTTACAGAAGATCTACTATATACAAAGCTTTTCAACCTCAATTTCTTAAAAGCTGAGGAAAGTCAGGTTAGAAGGGGTTTGCCGTTCCAAGGCAATAGAGCCAACAAGTGGTAAAACGTAAATTTAAACCCAGGTATTTTTACTCCAAACCATTCTAGGCCCCTGTAAGCACAGTGCTCAGCATAACAATGTATGTTCGTAACTGAACCAGTAACAGAGAAAAATAAATTGTATTCTGTTACCTCAGTGCAAAGACATAGTAAAACGATTTTTTAACTTTTTCATCAAAGTAGTTAAAGTTTTCAAAATATGGTGATCATAAAAATAAACTCTCATCCATCTAGAAAACTTGGCTATCCCAAAATGATTCATCCCTATGGGTTTGAAAAGAGTCAAGAATTTAACTTGCATCCACACTGCAAGTAACTTGCACTGTAACCTGCATCTACATATGAAAAAAAAAAAAGAATTCATTCCTTAACTCTATAGAAACATTTTTAAGTATAGACTGCAACAATATTACTGAGAATTCCTTCATTTGTGGCTTTGAGGCTTACCTGCTTAATACCCTGATAATAATCAGGAATGAAAGGTAAAATGAAGATCATTTGTCTTATATTTTAGGGACAAAAAATTAAGTGAAGTCAGCAATTATTTCAAATTTCCCATGGTTAGAATGTAAAAAACTGGCCCTCTTTTAGAGTCCTCTGCTCCTCCTATCAGAAAACTAGGGCTGCAAAGGGGACCTCAGAGCTGGGACATTAGGTTCAAATACCTACAAAGAGCTTCATTTTAGAGCTGGAAGAAACTAAAGCTCCAAAGTATGAAATGACTTAATTATGGTCAGTTACTATCAGATCCCAAACACAAGTCCAGGTGCCTGACTGGGTGAGGTTAGCGGCAATGTCTGAATCTAAAGACCAACTGAAGAGCCTGAGGTCAGCCGACAGTGTCCCCCAGGATTTGATTTAATTCTCAGGTGAGGCAAGGGAGATGGTGGAAGTTTGGCATACGGGCCAGAGGAATCCCTACTGAGTAAAGTCCAGTCAGCCTGCCCCAACTGTGTCAGCTTAGTATCTTATTAGTAATGGGCTGTTGACAAACATGAGAAAAATCCAGAATGAGATAAAATCCAAAAAGAGAAAAACTACTCCCAGATGAACATAATAACCATAGGCAAAGATAAACTACCTCATAAAAAGAAAAAATTAAGATGTTTTATGAGGAACATTTGGATGATGAAATTTGATGTATCTTAGATGGGAGTGGAGATTTTGATATCAGAGATAAAGAGGACAGTGGATCCAGATTTTCAAGGAGAAAGAAGACACATTAACACTTCTGACAGAAATTTATCATTGCTTTACACTGGATGAAAAGAATTATGTTCTATCTTCTGGCTGTTTGGCTGGAGAACCAGCATGGACCATTTGTGACGCTCAAGGAGAAAATGTGAAATTTTTCACATGGTCAGTACAGTAGTGCTCTCTAGAGATTAATGTTATTTGTAAAGGTCCTACACATAACTGAACAGAAAATTAAACATGACTCTTTGCTTTTTTATTGTATACTCAAAGCTAGGTTATCTTTCCTTTGCAAGACTGTTTCATCAGAATATTTTTAAGTGAAAGAAACAATAAAATTGATTTTTGTATGAAAGAAACCGCAAAAATATGGACAAGTCACATCTGTTTTCTAGTTCAATCAAGAATAGCAGTTCGGGGGCGCCTGGGTGGCGCAGTCGTTAAGCGTCTGCCTTCAGCTCAGGGCGTGATCCCGGCGTTATGGGATTGAGCCCCACATCAGGCTCCTCCGCTGGGAGCCTGCTTCTTCCTCTCCCACTCCCCCTGCTTATGTTCCCTCTCTCACTGCCTGTCTCTCTGTCAAATAAATAAACAAAATATTAAAAAAAAAAAAAAAAGAATAGCAGTTCGGTGGGGCGCCTGGGTGGCACAGTGGTTAAGCGTCTGCCTTCGGCTCAGGGCGTGAATCCTGACGTTGTGGGATCGAGCCCCACATCAGGCTCCTCTGCTATGAGCCTGCTTCTTCCTCTCCCACTCCCCCTGCTTGTGTTCCCTCTCTCGCTGGCTGTCTCTCTCTCTGTCAAATAAATAAATAAAATCTTTAAAAAAAAAAAAAAGAACAGCAGTTCGGTAGCCCAAGAATAGTGGTTCAGTAGCCCTAAATTAAAGTTTAATCTCCCAAAATGTAACTACTTAACATGCTCTTACCTGGGCATGATTCTTAGACTACAAGCCAGATATCAAAAAATGCCATGCCTGCCTTAGAAGTGATAGTAAATAATTAACCAAATATGATATTTTTCCTCCCAAAATTATATGTTGGGGTATGCTGCACAACGGGGGAAGAACCTCACTTACTGTGGGCATACTTTCAGTTGCTTACACAACTTTCTTTTTCAAAATAAAGTAACTCTCTTAATTTTTTAAAAAGAAAGAAAAAGACCAAATGAAGAATATCATCATGGGAAAAGTTAAATGCAGCATTACATCTGCTTTCTATTTTTAATCATTAAGGAAATTAATTACTGTATTTAATTCCTGTAAAGATTTTAAAAATAGTTATAACATGCTTATTTTTAGTTTAGTGATTGTCTTCTGTTTGGCTAATAGGAAATTACTCTAAAGTCAGAGAAGCTATTTTGTTGGGGGGTTTTTTCCCCTAATTCCTCCCAGACTCATAATGTAACCATTTCTTATATTGTCTTACCAGTTCTAACTATGGTTATAGTGTCTTAGGAATGGCTGGCCCCTCCTAATTAGTAGCATTATAAACACTCTCTATGTAGAAATTCATTATTGATATCCATTATCTTGCCAGATCCTCACTAACAACTCTGGTGGATGGTCAGACGTGATTTCATGGAAGAAATCTAGTCAAAGAGAGGTTAAGCTACCTGCTCAATATCACCCTGACACCAACTGCTTGAAAACAGCCCAGTGCTCTAACGCCTTCCTACAAAGGTTTAGCATGACTTTCCAAGTGTGTTTTAAAAAACAGAACAATTTTTAAACTCATGGATTTCAAACCAAAGGGAAGAATGATAATTTTGTGTGTGTGCGGTGGGACAACTGGATAGCCCAGTGAGAAGAAAATATCAAGTCAGCATTCCTCTTATACTACACACTAAAATAAATGCCCCATCATTTAAAAACACCAGATAGATCAATTACTTAGTCTAAATGGAGATAAATATCTATGCAATCAGGGAAGTCAAAAGGTCTCTGCAACATGACATCAAAAGTAGAAAAGCTTGATAGAGGGGCAACTGGGTGACTCAATCAGTTGAGCACACAACTCTTGATTTCAGTTCATGTCATGATCTCAGGATCATGGGATTAAGCCCCACATCGGACTCCACACTCAGCACGAAGTCTGCTTGTCCCTCTCCCTGTGTTCCTCCCCTGCTCACACTCGCTCTCTCTCTCTCTCAAATAAATAAAATTTAAAAAAAGAAATGTGTGATAGATGTGAGTACATGAAAATATAAAAATGTCTCTATCAAAAGACCCTAAATATATAGGAAAACACGCTGAAGAAAAATATTTGTACCATATTTGACAAAAAGTTACTATCCTATACATTTACAGTTTTTTAAAAAATGGAAAAGGAACACACACACCAATAATAAAATAAGCAAAGGGCATGACAAGGCAATCCACAAAGAAAATATGAATTCTCTGTGTGGAAAAAAAAAATCTGGAGAGTAAAATATAGATTGACCATTTTTTACTAACAGACTGGCAAATTTTAAAAGAGTACAATATCCACAAATTGATTAGATGTGTTGAAACAAGTACTCTCATTTAGAAATATAAACAGTATGTCAGCTTTGGAGAACAACTACACATGTACTTTGACCCAGCAGTTCTACTTCTACGAATTTCTCCAAAGCAAACAATGATGTACAAGATTTTGCTACAAGGATCTTCATCATAAGGTTGTTTAAAATGACTAACTAGGGGCACCTGGGTGGCTCAATCGGTTAAGCGGTTAAGCATCTGCCTTCAGCTCAGGTCATGACCTCAAGGTTCAGAGATGGAGCCCCCCCTGCAATAGGTTCCCTGATCAGCAGGGAGTCTGTTTCTCCCTCCCCCTCCACCCCTCCCCAGGCTTGTGCTCGGTCTCTCTCTCTCAAGTAAATAAAATCTAAAAAAATTAAATAAAACAAAGTAAAACAAAATAAAATAAAATGACTTAAAAAACAATCTCAAATGTTCATCCAGGAACACAGAATCATGGTGAACCCATCCAACAGAATTCTATACAAACACACACACACACTTATACATACATGTACATATGTATGTGTGTATGATTACTGGAAGATGGAATGATTTTCATAATGCACTAATAAATAAAAGAAAGGTTATAAAATATCATGCACTATATGACGATCATTTACGATGAGGATACACACATAAAATTGAGAAGATATTCATTAAAATATTAACAATGGTTATGAGATTCCAAGTTTTTTTTTTCTCTTAATTCTAAATCTTCAATAAACAGGAACAACTCTTACAAAAAGCAATGAACATAACTCCTTAAAAAAATAAATAACTTCCAAGGAAGGGAGACAGTAGCCAATGTGCCGAGCAAATGACCCTCTCCCCAGACACACAGGCACGCCTCAGGCACACAATACATCCAACCGTTCCATCCTCACATCCCAAGACAGGAACAAGAACAAATAAGTATGGGCAGAATGCCTAGTCTCACACCCCACTATAACCCTGTGCTCTCGCTTCTGGTTTGGAAAACACTGGATTTGAATAGCCCAGGGCCACTTAGGAAAAATGGGAAGGGCTCTCTTCACTTGTACAATACTCTCCACATTAATAAGACGGCAGCTCAAAAAAGGTATGGAGGTAGGGGTAAGAACTATCTGCAATACAAACATAAAAATCAAAATAAGTGCATGCCAATGTATGCAAAACAGTGCAAACCCCATGGAGAGCAATTTATCATATTAATACAAATTACAAATACATTTATTTTTTAATCCAAGAGTACCATCTGGGAATTTGTCCAACCTTGTACATTTGAAGAAGCACTGTTTGCAACAGCAAAAATGTGAGGGGAAAAACACAAATGCCCATGAATATAGGGACTGGTTAAGTAAACATAGTACATTCACAGTGGAAAACTCTGGAGCTCTAATACATATATGCATACAAACACACACACACACACACTCACACTCTCTCTCTCTCTCTCTCTCTCTCGTATGTATGCATATGAATAAGGCAATAGTCCATGTTCTAATAAGGAAAGTAAGGAGGATATATTGTAAAACGAAAAAAGCAAAGTGAGGAACATAGATACAGTAGATACAGTATGCTACGCTTTGTACAAAAACAGAGAAGAAAAATATATACTTGTATTAATTGTAACTGAACACAAGAAATTAATTAAAGGAGGATACTTAAGTAGGCAGAGAAGGAGGCTGACAGGGACAAGGACAGGAGAAAGCTTTTCAATTTGTACCTTGTTATATTTGTTGGCTTTGAAAACCACGTAAACATAGTGACCATGCCAAACAAAATATCAACACTACCACCAATAACAATAACAACAACAATAATAATGTTTAAAAGGCTTTCCAAGAAAGCCTGGGTAACAGGGAGGTTTGCCACCCACACAGTGAGGATCACTGGAGCTGAGCAATCCATCACATGGGGATTCTCTTCTACTTCCCTGAAAGGAGAGAGGAAACCATTTACACGCCACCTACACAGGCTATGTTTTCTGTATATGTCATCTCATTTAATACTCAAATCAACCCTTGTAGGTATAACCAGCTCCATTTCTGCAAACGAGCAAATGGTGGTAAATAAGTACATGGCAAGGCATTAGGTAACTTGCCCAAAGTCACAGGGCTATGACTGGAATTCATGCTCTTACCTGCTGAAACTCCCAAAGGAAAATATTTAAGTCTCAGTAAAAATAAAAATCCTCTAAGTCAGCCATTCACCCATAACCATACTTCCTTCCTCAGTGTTTCCTCTAATATTCTGCTTTCTAGGTTTTGAGAATAAGTGTTTGTTAAATAAAGCAAACATTCTACACTAAGCAAAGGATGGTCTGTATTTTCCACTTACTGAGCACCAAAAAAGTTAATTACTGATAATGTCGTCAGATGCATTTTTTCTTCACTGGGGGATAAACTATGGAAATGTGTGGAAAATCTCCAAAAACTGAATCTCAGAGGAACCACAGATCACCTTCGGCAATACGATCACAATAATGCTTACCACGGAGGGAGGGAGGAAAGAAATAACAACTAACAGCTATTGGACACATACATATAAGTCAGCATTCTAAGTGCTTTAAACATTAGGACTCACTTAATTCTCAGAGCAACTCTGTGAGTTCGGTACTATTATTATCTTAGTTTTCCAGATGAGTAAACTGAGACAGAGAAGTTAAATAACTTGCCCACAGAGACTGTCCAAACTCGACTGTCCAAACTCGACTGCCCACACTATTCCCCACCACATAATACTCTCCCCACACAGCATGTCCAGGCTGCGGCAACTGCAGATGAACCAGAGGACAGCTTTCTCTAGCGAATCAGTGAATGATTTATAATCCTATCTATTTAATTGAATATGTTCTCTTATTCCAAGAGAAGGAGGCTTCAACTGACTGCCAAATGGATCGACGAGATTAAAAAAAAAAAAATTTATAAGCCCTGATTTCAGAGGTTTGGGCTCCAGTCCAAACAAGAGATAAAACAGAAAGAAAGGCGGTAGGAGTGGGGATGGAAAGGCAAGGAGGGAGGAGAGCTGCGCTTCTTACTCGAGTCAGTATTGCTAAGTCTTAAGTGAAACAGTGATTCCATGATCAAATATAGCTGGAAAACAGCTAATTGAGCAACATTTAATAGTTTCTTTACTGTGAGACTTCCTGAGACTTTAGTCTATTAACGTACATTTTGGTTCTCCAAGAAAAGGATAAACTAAGCAACAAACTTAACCTGACTGTGAAATCCTTTATTCACAGGACATCTTCAGAATAAACACACTCAGGGGAGCACTGGACTAAAAGGATGTTTAAAAGTTAAAAACTCGTCAAGTTTGGTGACTAACAGTCTGCGAGAGAGGAGCCAAAAAAGCCCCAGGATCACGCTTAGGTGACCAGTGAAGGTGATAGGGGAGAGAGGTTAAAAAAGGGCAGTTTTTAAGGGAAAAGAAGAACTCAGTTTTGGTCCTGTTTGAGTCAGAGTTGTCTAAAAACTGCCAGGTCACAAAGCCATTGAAACCAGGGTCTCAAAGAGATATTTGTATTTCCATGTTCATAGCATGGATAAACAAAATGTGCTAGATACATTCAATGGAATACTGATTCAGTTTTAAAAAGGAAGGAAATTCTGACACATGCTACAACATGGATGACTCTTGAGGACATTATGCTAAGTGAAATAACTCAATTACACAAGGATAAATACTGTATTGAAGGAGTTCCAGGCAGGCCGCCCTAAAATGTGCCACTCCAGCATATTGATTATTTTGAATTAAAGTTACTTAAGAAATGGCCAGTACCCCCCCCCCCTTACACCTACAGGACAGAAAGCATCCTTACTGTTAGAAACAGGAAATTCAGGGTGGAGAAGGCTACAGAAACATAACTTATTACTTCATCATTAGTTTGCTACCCCAAGCTCAGACTTTTTGTCTTGCCAGTTCTTCACAAATTTATTGTTTAAGGTATAAAAAGCTGACTGCTTTGGTCACTTCTTTGAGTCTCATATTTTTATGAGCTCCCTTACGTATAAAATTAAATTTGTTTTTCTCCCATTGATCTGATATCAATTTAATTATCAGACCGAAGAACCTACAAGAAAGAAAAAATTTTCCACGTCTACAGGATTCCACTTACGTGATGTACCCAGAGAGTCACATTCATAGAGACAAAAAGCAGAATGGTGGTGGCCAGGGACTGGAGGAAAAGAAGAATTGGGGGGGGGGGTTGCATTAAATTGGGAATATATTTTCAGTTTTGAAAGATGAAGAGAATTCTGGAGACAAGTTGCACAATAATGTAAATGTACTTGATACTATTGAACTGTAACTTAAAAATAGCTAAGATAGTAAATTTTATGTTGTTTATTTCACCACAATTAAAAACAAATATTTTTTTAAACTGCCAATTCAAGACATTATGGTAGACATTATCTTTATCTGTCTAGAAACCTCTCATCCCATTTGGTTGTTAAGACTACAGTTCAGTGTCCTGTCTGACCCCCCCTCCATGACCCAGGCTTGACCAACCACTATCTACCTACAGGATCAAAGGGTGACTCAAGAGACCTTCAGGAGATCTGATGAATGGAAGCCAAAAGAATTTCATCTTGGGGCAGACAGTTGTTTTCTTTCAAACTACTTGGAGAAAACCTTACTGCGGCAAGAAATGAGACCAATAAGAGAAACAGAAAGGAGGACTCCTAATGAAGGGATCATGCCTTGACATCACTCAAGTTCATGGATTCTTCCCCCTCCTCTTCTTAAGAGGCACTAGGTACATGGGTCAATAAACCCCAATATCTTGTTTTTTTTGTTTAAGTCACCAGGAGAGAACACAGAAATCCAAAAGAAAAGCAATCACGCTGAGCTATAGGTTCTTGAATAAGAATTTTCTCTCCATACCTCCATTTGGAATTTTATCCACAGTATCACATACCTTTAGTAGAAAAGTAGTACACAATTCCATGATTTTGTGAGCACAATCTCAAATTTAACAATCTTTCCAGTTGGTAAATATATCACTATGTTAGGCCAGAATGCTATTACATTTATGAAGAAAACAATAATTTAAAAAGATCATTAAATCTACACTAGATTATATATAGGAGAAACCCACAAGGAGAAACATAAGAAGGTTTATATAGAAACAGACCAATTCAGAAATATAAATGTTTCCAAATTATCTGATGTACAGCATAGAACAAGTGCCTAAATTATAACCTGAAACGGAGGCTTTTGATGGAACACACTAACACCGAAGTCAAAGAACAGGAAGATAACACACAGATAAGATCGCTGATGTGTGCTTAAAGAACTTCACCCTTTACCAGGTCTTCAACTCAATGGTCCATTATTAACTACAGGTTCCCTTGGTTTGGTTTTCACTAATTATTGACACAGTTTAATTTTCTCAAATATAAATCTAATCAAAAAATGATAGGACTGCCTGGGTATAATGGCTCTCTTATATGAACCAGGAGGCATGAAGAAAGGAGCAAATAAAAAGAAATTGATGTGGAGAGCATGGTGCTAGCTCTGCAGACTTTGACTTATGCCAAGAGGCCATCTAAAAAGCTGTCATGCTAGAAGTTAATATCAAACCAGTTTCACATCTAGAATCTGAAAGGCCCACAGCATAAGGCTGCACAGAGGTGCCTGAAGCAGAGATTTTGAAAGTGTACTCTGCTCCCCAGGGAATGCAGTTATAAGCTTGTTGTCACAAGTCTCTGCAATGATAAACTAGCCTTGCTGATTTCACTGAAGCAGACCTGACCAATAAAATAACTTCAGAACACTGAGAATACTATCCATGTGAAATCTTTATAACCACTAATCAGTAAAAAGATCCAATCTCTGAAATTGCTTTTGAGTATCTATCTTTGTCATGAAAGATTAGCAGCCAGTAGTTTAATCATAAGGGGGGGAAAAAAGAAGACCCTATTTTACTTGGAAGAGTTTTCAAGATTCACTGCAGCACACCTGGTAAACACAAAATGACAAAGCCTCTCTCTTCCACAGGATTACCTTCCAGCTATTTAAGGTGGCTTCCACCTCACACCTTCAAAGTAAATTTTGGAACCTGGCAACCCAGAATGCTTACAGTACTCAGAGGGAAATCTAACAATGAGAAAGACTGCTCACGCATCCAAAGTCCCCAGAACCATATAGTCAACCAAAGAACCTACAGGACTCCCTGTTCTAGACCACCTAACTGGGCAGATGTAAGATGTTTCCAGTAGACTACAGCATATGCTTTTTAAATCATGGCATAAATAAGTATTCAAAATCTTAAAATGTGAAAAAAATTCAGAAAACAATATCATTTGCCATCTCCTAAGGAAATAATCAGAAAATTACACAAAAATAGAGGCACGAAGGTATTTTTAACAGGATTATTTACAGTAGGAAAAACAATGTATGTTCTTTAGAGGGTTAGATAAATGAACTTTCATTCATCCATACTATGAAAAACTATATACCAAAAAAGTTATGTCACCCTAACCAAAATTTATTACCACATAGGGATAAAACTGTGAGGAATCACTTGGTGAAAAAAACCAAATTATAAAACAGCATCGTGTTCTATGATCTCCTTGAATTTTTTTTTTTTAATTTGCAGGTCCATTATTCATGAAACAAAGTCTGAAATCATAAACACTAAAATATTAACAAAAATGTTTATCTGAGTGATAGATCTTGGAATTGTTATTTATTAATTTTCCCAAAATTCAAGTACCGCATTTAACTTTTTTAAAACGCTAAATATTAAAAGAAGAATCCAGGCGCTATAAAGCAAGTTTCAAATGACTGCCTAGGAAGCGCCAGTATTAGGCTTACATCCTGACTTCTCTGAAAGTAAATAAAAGAATGGCTAAAAGTATTCTGTATGAAACTATACTTGTTAAACACAGACTGAATAAATTATCTGAAATTTCAAAATAACTCTTTAGAGAAACTAAAACTGCAAGTGCCTAGTGTCTACAGAAACTAAACATAATAGGGATCAGTAAAGACTCCACAGAATATGTATCTTTCTTGTATAAAACCAAATGGTTACAATTATTTTGAATTTGTAGGCTGTAGCTTTTTAATGACTTAAGAAAAAGGTCAGAAGAGATTTAAAATTTTTCTCTCCTCAGAGGCCCTAGTCAAGGTGAGCAGGCTATCTTACTTTGAGGCACCAGGTTTCAGCCATAAATACCTTGACTCAGCTACTTCCTGAGGCTTCACTCCTATGGTAAGAAGATGGTGAGATCTGGCCTCACAGCAAGAACAAGGCAAAAACAGATCATTCTGCCCCAGTTAGGTGATCAAGGCCTTGATTGTGACCAGATGGCAGCAGGCATAAAGACCAAGCCTCTAGGAGGCCCTGTGAAGCCAGGTGGCAACGGAGGAGCCAGGGAGCAGCTGGACTTGAGCAGAATGCAACGGGGGGAGGCCGTACAGGCTGTGCTGGTCCCTCAAACCAGTCAGGAACAGTCAAGTGCAGCCCTGGGGCCCAGTGGGAGAGTCCAAGGCTTGGGTCTAGCTCACAATCACTTCACCTCTCTGAATCTTAGCTGACTTAAATCTCAAATGAAAGTTATACAGGACAGCAGCTTTTTATCTGTAATGAGCTCTCAACACTTTTTTTGCTGTTCTAATATTAACGGTTACCTCCATTAAGGTCTAATAGGCTGGGATGCTTTGTACAGTGTCTTTTCTCCTGATAAAAGGAACAACATGAAAAAGAAATGCCAGTCAAAATATCAAAATAGGCCTTTCACAACACAAACCCATAGTAGGGATCCTATGATTATCATTTATGTGTTCAATAATACTTACTGACCAACTGCTCGACCGCAGGCACAGGGCTGAACTAGGAATAAAGGATAATCAAGAGGGACTTGGTCCCTAACCTCTGGAACTTCCAGGGAGGCAAAAGCCAAAGAGAGCAGCTTTATCTCTCTTCTCCCACAAGACACTGCCCTTTACAATGTCCAATGTCCAGTGGCGGGATCCTACATAATCCCAATTTCTCTTAAATAATCTCTAAATCTTCTACTCACAAATACATCTTAAACTTCTCACAACTGTTTCAACACATGGGCATTTAGTTTCTTAAATTCTACATGAAAATACTTTCTGTATCATTTCATCACTCAACACAAATCCAGCACGAGGCTGTATTTTTTTTTTTTTAAGTAGGTTCCACGCTCTGAGTGGAGTCCAACGCGTGGCTTGACCTCATGACCCTGAGATCAAGACCTGAGATGAGATCAAGAGTCGGATGCCTAATCAACTGCACCACCCAGGTGCCCCGAGGCTGTATTTTTAAAAATATACTAAGATGGTAGCCTGCAGAGGTCTTGGGCAAGTCATGTGAATGCTCTGATTCTTAGTTTTTGGTTATAAAACTGGGTCAGTATCCCTGGCCGACTCCTCTTTCTTCCAGCTCTTACAATTATTATAAGATTTTCTGACCATTGTGCACTACAAACCTTTAAACAACACCAACTAGAAAATGTCTATAAACTTAGAACCCAATATGCTGGGATTCATGACACACCTGTCTCCACGACTCCTTAAAACCATTAGAGCTATCACTTCTAACCTGAGAAAAGTAAACAAGACTTCAAGCCAAGAAAGAACTTGTTTGACTGCTTTCCTTGCCTCTCAATTATCAAAGCAATATTCTCTTAAGTGTCTGGCTCCCAAATACCTTTAAATGTCTCAATTCAGACTAGCATAAGCAGTATTTTCATCTGATTGGTAACTGTGTGGCAATATTCCTCTTTCAATGTTGCCTGACCCTTATTGCATTGATTTTTTTTTATTGAACTATATCGAGCATACAGAAAAGTATAAAAAAACATTGATTTTTTAAAAGATTTTATTTGTTTATTTGACAGCGAGAGAGGGAACACAAGCAGGGGGAGTGGGAGAGGAAGAGGCAGGCTCCCAGCAGATGAGCCTGATGTGGGGCTCGATCCCAGGACCCTGGGATCACGCCCTGAGCCGAAGGCAGACGCTTAACAACTGAGCCACCCAGGAGCCCCCAAAACCAGTGATTTTTAAAGAGGACTAAATAGGTCTCTTCATAGGGCTCCTAGTATGTGCCAAACACAATGGTGGTGGTTGGGGATACAAAGGTCAGCCACAGCTAAGCAAATAAGTGCAATATTGTGTATAAATTTCAGAACGTGCCTAGTTCAGGCATGACATATAAGCCTTTCAAGTGTATCAATGCAGGTAATACACTCAAACAAATACACCGGTACTCTAGTTTATGTAAGGTTTTTTGCCTTTTAAAAAATTCATTCCCAATTGTTTGTCTGAAATTTAAAGCACATTCTCCCCCAACACATGCTGCTATAAATGTGGTTAGGTTTCCAAGCCAACACACAAAAGACCCATTTAACACATGAAGTATCTGAAACAATATACATCTGCCCTGCAAAGAGAGCAGAAAACATTAGTGCAGCCAAAGAGAACTGTGAGTGATCTTGTCATCTTGAAGCTGGAACTTAAGGATAAGCAGAGTGTAGGTTAATAAGGGGTGCAGATGGAGTGGTGAGGAGGTGCCCATCTGCTTTAAGGCAACTCAGGAATTTTGAGACCAAGGGCCAGGTATACCTCACTTCAATCAAATCCAGGTGCCTCCACTTAAAAACTGGGTGCCTTTATTTTTTTTTTAATTTTTATTATGTTATGTTAGTCACCATACAGTACATCATTAGTTTTTGATGTAGTGTTCCATGATTCATTGTTTGTGTATAACACCCAGTGCTCCATGCAATACGTGCCCTCCTTAAAACTGGGTGCCTTTAAACAGGTTAGTCAATCATTTTTAGCCTCAGTGTACCGATCTGAATGTCAGGCACAGAGTAAGCATGCAATACCCAATAAAGGAGTTTATACATTTTTTTTACTTTCTTGAGACTATATAGCTTTCATCTTCCTTGGCATAAAAGTACCCTAACACATAGCTGGGTTTACTATTGTCAGAAAATATTCAGTTTCCGGGGCGCCTGGGTGGCACAGCGGTTAAGCGTCTGCCTTCGGCTCAGGGCGTGATCCCGGCGATCTGGGATCGAGCCCCACATCAGGCTCCTCCGCTATGAGCCTGCTTCTTCCTCTCCCACTCCCCCTGCTTGTGTTCCCTCTCTCGCTGGCTGTCTCTATCTCTGTCAAATAAATAAAATCTTTAAAAAAAAAAAAAAAAAAAAATATTCAGTTTCCACATAAAACAAAACCAGATTTTTTTAAGTGTCTAGAGAAGAAATGTACAAGGAAGAGGACTGCTGAGAGTATATCAGAAAAGGACAGCTTGAATTAAAATGAAGTAACTAAGAAGGGACGGAAGATGAGGGAAAGGACAGATCTGTAATGCATGGGATGTATCAGGATCCTCCTGATAAGAGAAGATATGAGAAGGAATTACAAGCAATTTCCAGGGACTTACAGGCTGTCTACACAAAGAAGGGAAGATAGGAGAGATCGTAAATAATAGTAGTGCCAAGCCCTGATGGGGTGCTGGTATACATACACACAGGCACACGCATGCGTGCTCATATACTCCTCACAACCTAAGAAGTAGGCACTATTATTATCCTCATTTTACAGAGGAGGAAACCAAGACACAAAAAGGTTGAATAACTTGCCCAAGATCACTCAGCTAGTACAATAAAGCATATTTCAAACCCATAGACTCTAGTTCCAGATTTGGAAGTCTGAGCCACTATGTTATACTGATGCTTCTGTAGCAGTGGGAAGCCAGCCATTTGCATAAGGGGGTTTCCTGAATCAGAAGTTCATAACTTGAGTAATATCAATAAAGTTCCCACTTATAAACATCTAAACATTACATAATCATTTACAGATTCCCTGGCAATTTTCAGTATCTGGGGTGGAAATGGGTAACTAACATCTGTTGAATGCTGCTGAATCCCAGGCAGTGTCTGAAGCTAGTCCGTATGTTCTACTTCATTTAACCCTCACAAAACCACCTTTGTGATAGGCACTATTAACTCCATCTTACGGCTGAGAAAAACTGAAGACCAATTTTGAGCCCAGAGTCACAGAGCCAGCAAGTGGCAGAGGACAGCCTCAGACCCAGTTCTTCCTGGTTCCAAGTCCAGGCTGCTTTTCACATCTGGTATACTCAGATCCAAACACTGTAAACATGGGACATGTTATCTAATAACCAGGTAATAAAAAGTAGCAGTAAACCAAGTTTGATTTACACTGTCAAAAATATTTCACAAGAAAGTACTGAATTCTGTTTAGGACAGCTAAATGAACCCAGTCACCTATTTCACCCCATTCCCCCCACAAAAACCAATCCTTTAAGGTCCTCTTTATTACCTAGCCATTTAACAATACCAAATACAATACAGGTGCACGAGGCACTTCTCTGAGAACTAAAAATTGCTTCAGAAGCATTACCCTATAAAACAGGATAGAAACAAGTTCCATAGGTTTAAATGCCAACATCAGGAAACAAACAAACAAAAACAAAACAAAGAGGCAAGAGACAAGACAGAAAGGGTTCTTTAAGAGAAGGGTTTTCCAGTTATACCTCAGTAAAGCTGGCGGTAGGGGAGAAAGAGTAGATAGGATGTTTGCTTTTGTTTTTAATGCCAGAGAGCTTCAATTTGAATTTCAGGTCTGCCATTTATTAGCTTTGTTTGCTCATCTGGAAAATGATGCTGTTAAGATCCAACTCTAGCTCTTAAAAGATTAAATACCAAATGCAAAGCACATACGACAGCTGACACATGAAATTTTACTAACCTTGAGTCTCATCCTCTTACTCCCTCTCCTTCCTATCTCCAAAGATGTGCTACACACCACAAACCTGGGAGACATAACCTGCCCCAAGCACATGCTAACCAAAAGATTACAAGACACTTACAAAGCACTTTTCTCCTTTTCCACCAAACCTACATCATGTTTCCCATATTGCCCCTTTTACCTATTTCTTCTGAGATATTTATCTCTCCTACCATCTTGGTGTCACCTCAGGATGGGTAAACTAAGGGGCTAGTATTTATTATTTATATTTCTATCACCAAAAAAGTTGAGGCTACCTATATAAATATAAAAGACACATACAACAGAACCATTCATTAAAGCAAGGACTTAATACACGTGACATGTGATCTGGTGGAGACTGAGGCAGGGAGACTACTGTAAGAAAAATGGACAGCAACCTAAAACAAGTAACTTGGCCTTGAGCTTTCTGGCAAGGAAATGTTATGAATTAAAGAGCACTCTTTTCTTTTTTTTTATAAAAGGAAACATATCAATTCCTGAAGAGGAACATCAGTAATTTGCCTGAACTTATTTATCTAAGGTATTGACAGGACCTTATTTATCTAAGGTATTGACAGGACCAAGAATACAACCTAAGTCTTCCAAAATACCAGCTCTTTCACAAAACTGTACGTCTTTATATAAGACTCAAGAATTTAATCTGACCAAATTCCCACCAGCAGTGGGACATTTAGACATTTAGACATTTAAGATGTCTACAAATTGTATATGTCTACACAGGACTTGGCATTTAATCAATAAAGACCCATGTGCCTACTGTGAAAGGCGGTATTACAGTGAATGAGACTGTTTCTGGCCTCAAGGACCTTGGAACTGTACAATGGGAGCCAGTTTACAAAAGAACTGAGGCATAAGGCAGAACACGATGCCCTAGAAAAGAGGACTGCATACCACCGGAGCACTACATATATATGTACCTCTTATTGGGGGGGAGGGGGCAGGAACAGGGACATTTGAAAGGGCCTTGAAAGGTACAGAATTTTGGCAGATGGACAGCACAAAACATGGGCAAAGTGCATTAGAAAAGAAGAAGAATGCAGAAAAAAAGAAGAAATGTTTAAGGCCTGAAAGCAAAACAGCAAATAATCTATTTTGGCATGGTGCAGAAGGGGAGAAATGGGAGAAGCATGGGGAAAGTTGAGGTTTTATCATGAGGAGCCCTGAATGCCACACTAAGGTGGAGTTTAGATCGTTCTCTGTACACAATTGGGACTGACGAAGGCTTATGGTCAGGACAATTCAATGACCTGAATCCAGCTGCAAGATTATTCAATGTCTGTGTGGAGGACAGACTGGAGGGAAAGGGTTGGAGGCAGGGAGACTACATTAGAGATTGCTGGGATCGTGCCGGTAGAAGAAAGCTAGGTCAGGGGCAGGGACTGGTGAGCAGGCAAAGGTGCAAATACTGGGAGGAAGCACTGAGAGCGCTGGGCAGACTGCTGTCTTCGGGATGGGGAGAAAGCAAAGGGGAGAAGGCAAGAGGAGTCTGCGGCTGGAGTCAGCAAATTTTGGCCCACACACCAAATCCAACCTGTCACCTATTTTGTACAGCTAAGAAGCTGCACGAATTTTTACATTTTTAAGTAGTTGGGGAAAAGAATATTTTGTGACAAGTGAAAATTCAAATTTCAGGGTCCATATATAAAATTTTATTGGAACACAGCCACAGTGTGTTTACATATTGTATTTGCTTTAGTTCTACAAGAGAATTGTGTAGTTGTGACAGAGGTGGCCAGGCCCTCAAATCTGAAAATATTCACTGTCTTTTCCTTCATGGAAAAAGTTTTCTGACCGCTGATCTAAGAGGTTTTGAGGGTGGTGAAAAGAAATGGTATTAAGAGGAACAGAGAAATCTTCCATTGGTATGGTGGGGTCAGAAAGAGAGATATCAACTTTGAAGCAGTTAAACTGGAGGTGTCGATAAGAAAGCCAGGTAAGGGAGCCCAGCATGAAATGGAAAGACCATCTCCCCACGGGGCCTGGACATCCGCTACTCCCCCTCTACTCTTCCTCCAGATCACCGCCTGGCCTGTCTCCTGCTCATAATTCAGGCCTAAACTCCAATGTCACTGTCCAGGAGGAAGCCCCTCTCCCATCCACTTATGCATTCTCTACCCATTACCTTATTTTCTTTATTGCACTTATCACCACCTGAAATCACCTTATTTATAGACAGGTTTAACATCTTAGGTTGACTCTCTAAGGAGAGGCCTTGCCTCTGGTTTCCTAAAGCAACCCCGGTGCCTTGAATCGTGCCTGAAGCTGCTCGACAACTGGAGCTCAAGTTAAAGCAGATCATCGGCACAGTTTTAGGAACAAATGGGACTTGCCATTTGCAGCTGCGTGGGCTAAAGGCTTTACTAAAGGAAAGGGAGAGAGGAGAGGAAAAGAAGGCCAAGACACAGAAAGGAAGGAGAGAGGTAGTGTGTTTCAGAAGCCAGACAGCAGTGGGGCTGTGGGGCATCTTTCAGGAAGAGGGCGTTTAACAGCATCAAATGTTTTAGATAACAAGAGCAGAAAAAAGGTGTTAAAAGTGTGACAGCAAGAAGGTCACCTGTGACCTCAAAGAAGGAGGCTCAAGAGTGTGGAGGTGGCAGTTAGGTTGCAAAGAATTAAAGAATGAGTGAGTGGGAGGAAGTGAAGGCTTTCAAGGCATTAGGCAGAGAGTGGGCAGAGAGAGGTACTCCCAGGGGCAGGAGCTGGGGGGGGGGGGATCCTTTTTTCTTTCTTTCATACAGTGACTTGAGTCCCATCATGTCACTGTCCTGTTTTAAAGCCTTGAATTACCCCTTTTATTTATAAGGCCCAAAGTAATAATGGCCCATAAGGTCCTGCTTGATCAGGTTTCTGCCTGCCTCACCAGCCTGTATCTTTGTCCTCTCTGCTCCAGCTGCAGTGTTGATTCCACCCCAGGTCTTTTGCACAAGCTGTTTCCTTTGACTGGAAAAACCTCCTCTTCCTCTTAGCCTGGCTAACTCTTTCACCCTTCAGATTTCAATGTTTAAAAAAAAAAAAAAGTACCACAGAGACCTCTTCTTCGTACTGCCTTCAACCTCTATAGCAAACTAAGACATCTCTCCTGGTGCTTAGCATAATTATAACAAATAGCTGTATAATTGTTGAATTATTCTGTTTTCCACTAGCAAGGAAGCTTCCTGAGGGCAGGAATCAGGTCTTGTTCTCACATAATACATGATTTATAGATAATTGTTAAATAAAGAAAACCTGAAAGCATGATTTATAGATAATTGTTAAATTAAGAAAACCTGAAAGCATTTTTTTTATCTCAGCCAGTCTGTACATCTCTAGTGGCCTACTTTCTAAATCCATATCAAGTGGGCTTACAGTTTACATTCCAGCCAGTTGGCTTTCTCCGACGCCCCCCCCCCCATTTCTAGCCAACCTGAGTGAATGGTCACTCTAAACAAGTACAATGATGGGATTCTTTGCCCAAGTAGCAAATGATTTTTCCGATTAGAAAACTAATATATGGTTATTAGCAGACCTGCCTAGTTAGACAGAATGACTTTAACTGAAAACAAAAACAAAAACCAGCCAGAATATTAGATTTAGGCATTATGCATCTAACTTCTTTAAGTCTGGTTTGTGAATCAGCCCTAAAATGGCTTTGCAGATATGCAGCAAAGATCCACTGGGTCTCTTTATTATATAAATCACACCTCGGGGCCCCTGGGTGGCTCAGTCGTTAATCGTCTGCCCTCAGCTCAGGTCATGATCCCAATAGCCCCACATCGGACTCCCTGCTCAGCGGGAAGCCTGCTTCTCCCTCTCCCACTCCCCCTGCTGGTGTCCCCTCTCTCGCTGTGTCTCTGTCTGTCCAATAAATAAATAAAAGCTTTAAAAAAAAAAAAAATCACATCTGTCTGCCTCCCTGTGTGTGATCTTGTTTAATAACAGAATTTTTCACTGGGAAAATATACATTTGGCAAATTGTTTTCTCCTTATTTTTTTACTTTGTCTTTTCTCTTACCATAAATAAAAGATTTTAAATTATACTAATTGAAAAAAATTGCCATGAATTACAGCCTTGCTACAGCTTGAGCAAATTAACTGTGCAAATAAGTCTGCAGACATAATTGTGCTTAATTGAATGAACTGTTGTCAGTTCTAATAGCTGTAAGCTCTTTAAATCATGATTAAAAACAAGTGTTGCATTAATTACAAATTGTTCTTACCTATTTCTACCTTACACATACAAACTTGTCGAAGTTACCCAATATACTTGAAAATGATAAACCTAAATTTATTTTTTTAAATACCTACAGGTCAACTATTCATCATTTGAGCTGGACTTCCCTTCCTGCTTCCTTTCCACAAATACAAAGGAGGGAATTTTACTCTCTTTATCCTTTTCAAATGGGAAGACAAGGAAAAGATACAGCTAACTTCTTTGCTATCAAAGAACATGGGATGAAAAGATCAAAAGCTCTTTTCCAACCACCTGGCAACTGTTGTTCTTGAGAATATAAATGCAACATAAACATCACTGAGAAGGCAGTAAAGGCATATTTAAAATATGATGAGGAAGGGCCAACTTTTTATACAATTTATATCTTGGGTAAACTTGGCTTTTGGAAAGCACATATATGGAAATAGAAACTGATAAAACAGCATTCAGGAAAAACTGAATATATATTTGCAGAGTTCTTTTAAACTCTTATAATTGCTTAAACAGCAAAACTCCCTAACATATCATCTGACTTACAAGATTTTTAACTTCCACACAACTCTGAAGCCACCATTTTACAAACGGGTATGCCTGTGTTTCTGCCACTTCCTAAGTAAACTGAATCACTGAGAGCAACACAGAACCTTTATATTGACTTTCCCAGAAAGTCTAATACATTCCTACCAAATTATATACCTTGCATGACCTTTAAAGTTAAATTAAAGGCACCTTTGTTTCTCATTTTTCCTTAAAAATACAGCAGAACCTAATGTATTATCACCTTTGGTGCTGTCTACATAATAAACTCCTCTAGATTTGAGAAACTGCCTGCTTTAAGTGCCTAAACTTTTTTTGATTTAACCATTTCTAATTGAAGTCTTTCTAATATAGAATGTGTCAGCTGTTTTGCATTTAATGGGTCACACTTCCCTACCATCTTAAAGCATTCTGAATACAATTTGAGCTCTTTGTTTTTAACCCAAAGTATATTCACCAATAAAAAAAAACAAATAAAGCTAACAATTGTTTAATTTATACCACGTGCCTGGCACCATTCCAAAATCTTCAGGCATAGTCATTCAATCCTCAAAACAATCTTACAGGTAGGTACCGTCTTTACTTTCATCTTATTGATAAGGAAACAAGCTTAAGTTGCCCACATGATCACTGCTAGGATCAAAACAAGCAGCCGGGCTCCTGAGCCACCAAAACAACAGATCATGAAAAGCAAGGCTAAAACACAGTAACGCCGTTTTCTATCTCCAGGTGTAATAAGTTGACCTGATTTCGTCTTTCCCAGCTGGTTCAAGTTACTCTGGCCTTTCTCGAAGATACCACAGCTCTTCCCTCTCGCCTGCAGAGGCAGCCTCGTCTCACAGACCGCTCCTAAGTAACTCGTTCCCTGCAGAGTTAAAGCACCTCTTATGAGCAAAGATTCCTCACTGGCTTCTCATTCTGAAGAAAACCTCTTCCTTGAGCTTGTCATGTTGCAATCCTGACAGCAGCTTCTCCACCTCCACCCACCGCTTGCACACCTCCCAAGAGCCCAACCCCTGAAGTCGCCCTTTTCTGCTGGAGACCAGACCTATCTATCTTGCCCTTTCCAGTATGCTCCACAACTCGGCCTCTTCCTAATGGCTTGGTCAGCAGCAGCAACACCAATTACCATGCTGTGTTGTGAGACGGTGACAACTCCATCTCGCTAGGGTATTTACAATGGCATTTGTCCCTCCACTAAATGGCACCGCCCAGACTGTTTCACTTTTTGAGTTACGGTTCTGCTTTTCCTTCTGCTTCTCACTCATTTCCAAGATAAAAATTAACACTGCCTGTCTCAGACAATGTACCTTCTTGGATTCATCCTCTTAACAATTCCTGTCTCTTATGTTTGTAGTTAATCTCGCACTGACTTGAAAACCAGTCAGATGGACTGTCAACAAACCCTTTATAAATTACAAGCAAATCAAAGTAGGTTGTCCTCCACTATAAGGAAAGCACATATGGATTCCATGACGTCTCTTGTGGCTCAAAACCCTTCCTGCCTCCTAGCAGTCTTCTGGATGGTTGATAAGTGGTGGATAAGAAGAACTATTTTCTGTGATAGGGTGGAGGAAAAGATAACGGTCGATTGAAGCTGACCCTGTCAGTGTTTCACAGCTGTTCCATTTGCTAATGATGTTATATGCCTGAGCTCATTCATTCAACACAGGCCACAGCCCCTGACCTCACACTGCTCCCAGACTTGGGGACAGTCTCCGTCTTTACAATCTGGCCCCATCCTGCATGTCCAGCCTCACCTCCCTCTGCTGCCTCCCAGTATCCTGCTATAATCACAGTGGCTGCCTCCAAGTTTGTTACACATACCACTCACCTGCCCACCTTTGTGCCTTTGCTCATGCTCATCTCCGACTAGATTCCCTTTCCACCCCTAGACAAGAGAACTCCTACTCACTCCTCTAGGCCCAACTCTAGGGAAACCTCTTCAAAAAAGTAGTGAACAGGGCTTCAAGCAAGGTTTAGCTTTCCTCAGGGGTTCCAGCACTCTTAATTCCAACCTCTACTACAGCATCACCCACACTGGGTTACAGTTACATGCAACAGGCTTATTTCCATATAAACTGTCTTATGCATCTGCCAGAAATTAGTAGGTACTGAAGAGATGTTTGCTTATACAGAGTTAATTAATCTGTAACATTAAAAAATGGGGGAAGGGAGGAAGCCAGTTCTTAGTCCTCAGACTTTAAAGGAGTGCCATGAAGGTTCCCAGGAAACATTCTACATTCACAAAGTAGGACTTACTGTTTTGCATGTGTAAAATCTACAACTGAGAAACCCTCAATGAACAGCTCCAAGGTTCTTCACCAAACTGTAAACTCTAGAAGGACAACGAATTTTTGCATGTTTTGTTCTGTTTATTCACACCCTGAGATTCATAACAGGGGCTCAACAAGTATTTACTGAATAATAAGGGAATGAACAAAGTGTCGAGTAAATATTACTGTAAAGTAAACTCGGTTACCACAGATTAAAAATATCCTAACAAAGACCAGCTCTGTCTTTTGGCCAGAGTAGACTTAAAGAAATTTTCATTTTTCCGCTAAAGCAAGTCTTGCCTTGGGACTGGGCAATTTATTTACAGAGCACCAAGGAAAAATCTGTGCCCACTGCCAGCTGCTAAGAATCACAGATCATAAAACCTTAGAAGTAAATATATCATGGAAATGAACTTAATGTTTTATGCTTTCTTGTTGCCAAAAAAACTGCTGCACTTCAGAGGGAAGAATACTCATAGGAGGTAGTTTCCTGCCCCTGAAACCCGGTCACTTCAACATGGCAGCTGTTTAAAACTCCATGTTACCATAGGGTTTTCGAGACAGGAAGCAATAGTGGCACACCTAGCTGAGTACAGGGGAGAGCAAGAAGCAGAGAGGAAACAACATGCCAAATGAGAACATGGCTTGGAGATTAGCCCACAGGGTATAAAAACAATGAACCAGTTTCTCTAATGTCTCCTATAATGTAATTTACCTGTACATGGTAATTATCAAAAAAAAGAGAAAATGAAGAGCATAGAAACAGATAATACCTTCTCTGGTCACCAGCTGCTCCCTTTTTTTCCCCATCATTAGCTCTTCTTCCAATTTTAAGGACTCTTGTAGAAAAGAAATTGGTAAGAACTTGATGGTCTTTAAACGGGAGAGGGAGTAAACCATGGATGACTTTCCTCCTTTACTTTCCTCAATTTTCTGATTTCTCTACAGTGAGTGTTCCCTCTTGTTATGCTGAGAAAATTATCCTTATATTCAAAGAAACTGCAGAGCTGAAAAGTTTGTTCTAATAAGGAAACTACATTAAATAAGTCCTGTACCCAAAATAAGAATTCAATAATACCAAACCATCCAATCTTTTCACTCAATAACCTTAACCTCTTTGCTCAACTACTGCTATATCTATTTATTTAAAATGTTTTCATAACAATTATAATTTGTGTGGCACTTCAGTTACCATGTGTTAGTTAACTGATTTTCCCCAACAACTTTCTAAAATGGTGAATACTTTGATTTCCATTCTACAGAGGAAAAATGGAAACTGAAGGGAAGCTATTCGCTATGACAGAAGCCCATATCTTCTTGTTCCCCACCTGGCATTCCAAAACAGAATTTTTCAACCCCAATGCTACTGACTTTTGAGCCAGGTTATTCTTTGTTGTATGGGGCCTCCCCATGCATTATAGGATGTTTAGCAACATCTTTGGCCTCTACCCACTGGATGTCAGTAACACTGCCTCCTCCCACCCCACCCCTAAGTTATAATAACCAAAAATGGCTCCAGAAACTGCAAATATCTCTGGGCATACAATCATACCCAGTTGAGAAAGACTGGTCTAAAAGAATCCGAGAGGTTCTTTTTGGCATCTCTACTCTACGACAAGGCTCCATATACCACTGAGCCACAAGAAATCACAAAGCATCAGGTGCTGCTTGCTCAGGGACATTGAGTTAATTAACCAATTCCCCATTCACTTCAAACAATTTTCTAAAATGTGGAGATGAACAAGAAAAATTTCCTTGTATAAAGAGTCACATCTCAGGTGATAAATTTTCTAAAAGCATATTATCTCACTAGAACACAATAAGGAAATACATAATAAAAATATATAAAATACGTGTGTATTTAGGGGAAAAAAACACTTATTAGAGGGGTTAGAAAACACAGATCTTGGTCTTTGCTAACCTTATTAACTCAGTTATACATTAGTGTTCCCTCTATAAAAGTGAATATAAACCTACACGTTCTCAATACTTGCTTCAGCTGGGTTTCTGTCCAAATATACATATGACCTAAAGCTATTCAGAAGAAACTGAGTGATAACTTTGAAACATTACTACAATTTGTGGTCTGCAGTTGAAACCACTAGTGTTTGTGAACCCAGAATCTAAACTGGCAGACCTAACAATCTGATTTAAAAGCACTCAGTTTAAGTTTCTTCATGCCATTTAATCCGAGTCTCTGTTCCTGCAAAGGCAACTCCGCCCTCAAAATTCCTTATTTTTACCAGCTTTTTAACAAATGCCTGAGTTGAAAAAATTTTGCAACCTAATTCACCTTAATACCGTAATCTGTAAAGGGTGGATACCACATGACCAGAAAGATAATCACAAGTACAGCATTAACCAAACTGATACAAGACTGCTTAAATTATAGCAAACTAAATGTAGTTATTTAAGTTATATTTTGGAAAATGTTTGAATTTTTTTATCTTTGTAAGTATAATTTATTTACCCTCTATCAACACTTCCCAATGGTTGTAATTAGTATATTGTGGAATCGGGAATCAATGTGGAGTATGTCACACTGCAATCCTCAGATGTAAAAGTACATTTTTGCAGCTATTTAGAGAAATTAAGATACAGTGAAAGTGCTTAGTTAATATGATATGTGAAATTAAGAAGAGGATTGATTATTCCTATTCATAATGTCCACAATCGCTCAGCATGATTACTTAACGCCTTTAAATGTGCTCTGGACCGATACAAAGGAGCCATTTCTCTCCATAATACACAGTATATTGTACCCCAAATGTCTGGTACTCTCATGGTCTCCATTAACCTTCACCACAAAGTACAAAAGAACACAGTGATCCTTCAGTGAGAAGGGCTCCGTGGTCTTAGAAAACATCAGAGTCACCAAAAACAAAAGCGAGAAACAGCACAAAATGGGGTTCTGGAAAGGGAGGAACATTTAATCAATGGAATTAATGGAATATTTAATCAATATTAAATGCTCATCTTAAAAAATTTTTTTGCACTGTGTATATGCCCATGATTTCAATCCTTTTCTTAAAAATTTGCCAAGACTCCATGATCATGTTTCTGCATTCTACTCATCACTTAACTGTACAAGATTTTTAATGCGTTCTTCCCTGAAAGAAGCAATGACAATTTTACACCGATGTGAACTCCAGCCATGAGAGAAAAACCCTATGACTCGTAAAAAGAAAAAAAAAAAGTTAATAGCATGTATTCAACCAGGGACAGAAGACAGCTCACAGCCACGTATTAAAAGTGGCAGGGTCCTCTTCCCAACGGACACACAGGAATTCACAGAGAATATAGTTTTTTAAAAATGCGAACACCTGACAATAATCACACCTTTTATCTAGTCTCCTTAAAGAAGTTCCCTTGTAAACAGACATCCAAGGAGCCCGTATCCCTGAAACCCTGGGATGTGACTTGAGAGGGGTATTTACTAGCCCCGCTAAAGCGACGTTTCCCTTTGATGCTTGGCGACCACGCGTGGATGGGGTCTGAGGAGCAAGACAGAAGGCCTGAGACCAGCCCCAGTTTCAGTTAATCAGTCCCATTACAGTAGGATTCGCACTTCCCCCAGTGGCTCTCTCTCTGTTCCTCTTCCCTGGCCCTCTCGCCCAAGATGCGTCCTTCGCCCTTCTCGCGGGCTGCCCAGGGCCAGGGTCCCAGAAGAACCTGAAGGGGAGGGGCCGTTTCCTGAGTCCACAGACGCCCCCCTTCTAGCCCCAAACATGGCCCCAAATCCCAGAAACTTTCCGTCGCTGAGATGGCAAAGGAGGAAAACGACGAAGACCCTCGGCCTCCGTTGTGAGGCCGGAGAAAACCTCCTCCCGCCCCCCAAAGACAGTTCTGCCAGAGCAGGCGGTCAAGTTCTCGGTGCAAGAGCGAGGGACGTCAGACCTCAAGCCCGCGCCTGTATCTCAGGGTGGTATAAACAGGATGTCAGCGCGTTCCAGGCTTGTTTATGAAAACTTGGTGTGTGCTCTGGGGGAGGGGGCGCCGAGCCTTAACCTTCCCCCCATCCCGGCGTGGGGCCCCCGCCCCCCAAACTCCCAGTCACCGGCCGGCTCCGCTTGGCTGGAAATCCCCCGCTTCCCCGCCCGCACCCACACGCCCCCAGACCGCCCGGGGCCCCGGTCCAGCGCCGCGCTCGCTGAGCGGCCGGGGGTGCGCGGCTCGTGAGGACAGAGAGCAGCGGCCGCGTCGCCCGCCAGCGCCGGGCTCCGCGCCCCTCGCCCGGCCACACGCGGCCGCCACAGGCTTCTCCACCTCCCCTCCGCGACACTCACCACTTCCGTGTGCGCCTGGGCCGAGAGAGTGCTCCGGGTGGCTGCGCAGGTCCGGCTGCCTACTCGCTCAGCAGCCAGCCCCGCAGGGCCCCGGCGTGCGCGCGCCCGGGGCTGAGGTGGGGGCGCGGGACTGGCGACCAGGGCTGGGGCGCAGGCCCGCACTGTCTGCGGCTGCTACCTACTCCGCCGCCGCCGCGGCCTGCGCTCCGCGACGCTCCCGCCCCGCCCCGCCGCTGGCTCCGCCTCCCAGACCGAAGCCGGCTCCGCCTCCTCGTGACGTCACAAGCGGCAGCCCAGGAAAGAGGGGGCGGAGGCCGCGATGGAGGCGTGCGTTCCAACAGCGCGCAGGACCCTGTACCTCCAGTCTTCCCGCCCGGTCCCTACCTGGCTTCGCTCATGCCCCCACCCTTCACTCGCTTCTTTACCGCGTCTTCTGGAAACACCAGTCTAGGAACAAGAGGTCTGCCAGGGCAGACAGTAAAACTGTTGTTAGGTTTTGGCTGTAGATTGATCCCTCCCAAGTTCGGAATGCCCTCTACCACATGTTCCTGCACCGCGATGCCTTTATCACAGTCCTCTGCCCCTTGTCGGGATAGCGTAAGAGGCGAGTTGTGTAGCACGACTAACAGGAACTTAAGATCAAATAAATATCATCTGACAGACAAGTTACTTCAGATCCAATGCATTCCGTATTTAAAGAGCTCTTTTGAGTTAAAAAAAAACAGCTAACATTTGTTGATACCTAATGTATTCAGCGCTTTTCGGTTTTTTACTAATAATCTCTCATAGTACATATTATCCTCATTTGATCTATGAGAAAACAAATCGAGGCATATGTATCTTAAAGTAACACTACAGCCAGAATTCATATCCTTGTAGACAGTCTACAGCTAAATCCTGATAATTTTACTTCCAAGGTATCTCCAGTCCTTTTGCTTTTCTCTTTCAACAACATGATCCAAGCTCCCCTCATCTCTCGTCTGAAGGACCACAATCACCTCTCAAATCCAGGCTCTGCATATCTCCAGTCTCCAATTAATTTTCCACAGTGAGCTTTTAAAAGTTCAAATCTGTTCCACTCTTGAGCTTGAAACATTCCAGTGCCTTCCCCCTGAAAATCCTCCTCAGCATGGTCAGGTTCCCACAGCTCAAGTCACTGTGGACTGAAGCTGCCCCACCTGCCCTGATTTCTCTAATCAGCAGGCTGATTAGAGGGCTCCCGATAACTTGGGGGGTTACTGCAACTTACCTCATACTGAGCAAGAAGTGCTAGTGTGTACCTGATGAGTGAAGAGAGCATCTGATTCTAGACTTCTGGATTGTAGGTCTGGCTCCTACCATTAGCCACCTGAGATACCCTGAACAATTTACAGCTCACTCATAAAAGTTGAGGGACATACTGAAAGATCTCGAGTGCCTTATGGAAGGATGCAGAATTCAGAGAAGACAGGAGAATCAAGCAGGGAGTGTCGTGGCCCAGTTGCCTCCACTTGAGGGTGTTTGTGTGCATGTGCTCCCTCACCTGCCACTCAGGGCTGTTCATCATATTCTTCACCTGTTAAATTGGGATAATACCTTCCTTATGGGGCTTATGCTGAAAGTGAACAAAGATAATGCAGGCCTGGCACACGTGGTAGGCTTGGTAAATCATCTCTATTGAGCTGGGCCTTAAAGAACAAGTTGGGAGTGAATGAATGGAGACAATCATGAAAGAGGCACATTTCAGAGAAGGGGAAGAATAAATATCAAGGAAAGTCAAGATAGCAGCAATGACCCCCATTGTACTCAAGAAATCTGACTGCTATATAAATGGAAAAAGGAGAGAGGGCCTTGGTTGAGTGTATTTCCCTATACCAGGCATTGCACTAAGTGCTGAAGATTCAGGGAAAAAAGACCCAGTTCCTGACCTCTGATGCTCAGATTGGAGTGGGATAACAGACAGGTGAGTGTTCAGTGTGATTCATGCTCTGCTAAAACTGGTCATAGAAAATTACCCAGCCTAGCCCGAACAAATCAGGAAGAAAAGAAGAAACTACAAGGAGCAGATAAATCACAGGAGCCCAGGTGGGGATCATGGCATATTCAGGCAGTAATATACATGGATGTGGGTTATGCACAAATCTTGCCCGAAAGACATCGTGTGTTCTTGAGGTATTTAAGCAAGTTTTTATTTTATAAGAATCACCCTAGGGCAGAGTTTCTCAACCTCAGTACTATTGACATTTGGGGCCAGAAAATTCTTTGTATGGGATGCTTCCTGTGTATTGCAGGATATTTAGCGGTATCTCTGTCCTCTAACCACTAGATGCCAGTAGCAATCCCCATCGCTTCTCCTCCATGTCCCCCAGCCCCTCACCCACCTCCTGGCTGAGTTATGACAACCAAAAATGTCCTCAGATGTTGCCAAATGTCCCCTGGGGAACAAAAACCACCCCTGCTGAGAACCACTACTGTTAAAATAAGGTGGACGATGGATTGGAGGACAAGATTAATGTCCATAGCATTGCAGAGCTGCAGGCTACAAGTGATAAGATCAATATTTAAAGCAGTGGACTAGGGAGGGATAAACATGAAAGTGTCAAAAGCCTGAAGAGGTAGAACAGACTACATGGTAACTGATTTAGATGTGGGCGCTGAGGCAGAGGAAGAGACTCACGTGACCAAAATTTTCCAAATTAGTTGACAAGTTGACTAACAACACCACCAACCAAATTGGATAAGGAATTCAATTTCATGTTTGAGAATGGAAAAAAATTGGATAGTCACCCTATAAGGAACATATGAGAGAGAGAGAACAGTATAAAAGGAGCACTATACATATTTCCTTCTAATATGTAACATGTAGCATAAAACCCGCAAACCTGCTACAAATATTCACCTAAATTGAACTAAACTGAATGCAATGAAGTAGAAACCTCTTATCGGGGAAATTCTCAAAAAACAACCCCATCCAACCAGCAATCGTACACGTGGTTTTCTGATGTAAATCTTCATCAAAAAAGTGTTTGCTCATCAGTTTATTTCTCTGGAAAAGATTAGATTACAATGGGGAAACAGATTTGAACAATAAGGTTTGCCTTAAAAAGTTGTACTGAACAAAACTAAAATACCGTTGTATAGATCATGAAATTCAAAGACTTGGAAACTAGAGAAGAGAGATAAAAATCACTGTAATTTTGCAACCCTAATATAAATGTTTACCATATTATATATTTTTCTTCCAGTTCTTTTTTTACTAGGCATATTTTTAATTTAAGTATAATCATGGTGTGCATGTAATTTTATAAGTTGTTCCTTAAATTTATTTTAATTTATGAGCATTTTTCCATGTTACTACAAAAGTTTTTGTAACTAATAAATTTCTTCATGCAAATAAATAATAATTAAATATATACTATTTAGGCAATTATCTTAGGAGTTATTGAGTTAAACGGACTGCATATTTTTAGATTCCTGATTCATAGATTCATATTGGCAAGTCACTTTCCAGGAAGTTTCCAAAAATTTACACTGCCCTGAAAAATGCACACATTGTCAGGTTCTGCAACAATGAACATTATCGTCTTTTTTAAGATTTTATTTATTTGAGAGAGTGAGCGAGAGAGAGAGCACAAGCAGGGGCAGAGGGAGAGGGAGCCTGCCTCGGGATTCAATCCCAGGACCCCAGGATCATGACCTGAGCCAAAGGCAGACACTTAACCAACTGAGCTACCCAGGTGCCCCAAACATTATCATCTTAAAATGATTTACATTTTTGGGGCACCTAGCTGGCTCAGTGGGTAGAGCATGCAACTCTTGACCTTGGGGTTATGAGTTCGAATCCCACATTGGGTATAGAGCCTACTTAAAATTTAAAGGGGCACCTGGGTGGCTCAGGCAGTTAAGCTTCTGCCTTTGGCTCGGATCCTGATCCTGGGATCGAACCCCATGTCAGGCTCCCTGTTCAGCGGACAGCCTGCTTCTCCCTCTCCTCCCTGCTCGTGCTCTCTGTCTCTCTCAAATAAATAAAATCTTTAATTAAAAATTTTTTTTCCATTTTCTTATAGTCAAGTATGTTGACTGTTGTGGGTTTTTTGTTTCTTGTTTGTTTGCATTGTGGTTTCCTCTGTGATTCTTTAGGAAGTCATCCTCCCTCCTTAGGTTAGACAAATGAATACAACAAATATTTGTTACGTGCCAGCACTATTCTGCACTGTAAATACAGCGGCGAAACAAGACAGGGAAGGTTCCTAGTTGGAGAGGATAGCTGAAAACAAGCAAATGAGTCAATAATTAGAATAATGTCAGATCGTGATATATGCTAAGGGGGGAAAAAGATTTAAGAGACAGAATGAAGGAGGATGACATAAATGTTTATTCTACATTACTCTGGGTTTTGTATAGCTCAATGCTTTAAATATCTGATTCTAAGCCCTCTGAATTTTCAGTGGATGTTCCAAAGTGTCTGAAGTGCTATTTTTTTAAATCAAGACTGTCATTTATATTGAAAATATAGTATTCAGTAAATGTTCTTTATTTAACAACCCCTTTCCCTTATCCCACCCTCCAAAGAAAAAGGAAAAGTAATATAAAATGTTAGGTCTTTTACCTCTAAACTAAATTTAGATAGTAACTGGACAGTTACCTCTGTGGTCTCTAATCCACTGAGTTAGTCTCCTTCACTTCTAGGTTATCGTATAGTTAACTTTATAAGAAACAGATCAATGGCTTTCCAAAGTAGCAGTCTCTTACTATATGCCCACCAGTGATGTATAAAATTTTCAGTGGCTCTGTATCTTCACCATACTTGGTATTACCAGTCTTTTGTAATTCTGGCAATTCCAATAAATGATCATTTGTGTTGTCCCAATGAATAAAGAATGATGTTGAGAATTTTTCATGTCTTCTTTGCCATGTGAATGAGTATCTTCTATTTTTGAAAAGTGTCTAGTCATTTACCCTTTTTTAAAATCAGTATTTTATCTTCTTATTATATCACTTTAAGAATGAATTATATTCTGGATATACGTCTTTTTATTGTTGATATGTTTTATACATAGAAATGTGAACAGCATGCCTTTTTGTTTTGATATAATGAGTGCATTTCAAACAACAAAAGTCTTAATTTTGATGATCCTATTTGTCAATTTTTAAAAGTTTTTGATGTGTGCTTTTAGTGTCACATTTAGGAAATCTTTGCCTAATCCAAGATAATAAATATGTTCACCCATTTTCTTCTAGAAAATTCATCTTTAGTTCTCACTTCAAGTTCTACGATACACTTCACATTTAAAAATTTTCTGTATAATCTCTGATTTTTTAGTACATAGATAACCAGTTGTTCCAATAATATTTATTAAAAAGAAAATTAGTCTCTTAAGGTGGGGAAATTATTACACTTACAGGAAAGAGATCCTTTCCCATTGTCTAGTACCATGAAAACAGTAGGCCATCAATAATACTGATGCCAAACTGAAAGTAAGAAAAGAGAGTCTGATTAAATGTAATGAGGAAGCAAGAGGAATGTATATAATTTTTTGCCTAGAAGGAATCATGCATGACATATAGTAAAAGTTCAGTAGATATTTGCTAAAAGAATAATTCAGAGAGAAAAAAAGATGAAAGCAATGGAATTACATATGTACAACGGTGAATGCCCACTTTAAAACCTTTCTGGAATAAAATTCCTGAGGGAACACTGTCCAGAATTTTGATGCTTCTATCATGCATTTGATGAGAATATCAGTACTGCCCTAGAACTATTGCTTGAGATATACCTTGATGCTGATTTGGGGAACTTCCTCAGCTCACTCCTGTTAAGACATGAGGTTCATCTTCCTTAGGGGACTTCAACTGTCTAAAGATGTCAACTCTGCCCTTAGCCCAACGGTCCCAGAGCTGAGTAATAAAGGTGATTCTGGAGCAGTACAGATCTGAGTTTGAATTTCAGCTCAGCTGTGCCACCTAGCAGCTGTATACCCCAGGCAAGTTCCTAAATTAATCCTCAGTTTCCTCATGTGTAAAATTGGAATAAACTACCGAGCCCACTTACCGCAATAAATGCTTATGAAGATGGAGGAAGAAGGTACATACAAACTCACTGTGTCAACTACATTATGGTGCACGGCCAGCACTTAATTAGCTAGTCACTCACTGGGGAGCACACATTAGTTTCGGTCTTGCTTCAAGAAGCAAGTAAGACAGGATTAGATAAGCAAGAGATTTATTGGGGAAATGCCTCAAGGGGGAGAAAGCAAGAGAAGGTGAGGGAAGCCTACAGACCATGTTGCAGCTTCAATATCTGTGGAAGAAAAGCGGGGGAACGGGAGGAAGGGATAGAAAGGGCACATTTCCAAGAAAACCTCAGGGAAGCCACTCGGGAGTTCTCAAGCCGAAGTGGCCACCGCTCACTGGAACTGGCCTGCCTTAGTATGCTTGCCGTGCTCGGTCACGGACATGGGAAGCCCCGTCCCCACACAAACATGGTGATGGATGCACAGAGGAAATAGCCGGAACTCTCCATTAGTCATGCTCCCTGCAGGAGGAGATCTGAGCCGTGCACTTTCATGGCGGCTCCACTCTACCCATCGCACTGCTCAGGCCCACTTCTGTAGCAGCTTCAGGGAGCAGGACCTCCACAGGTCTGTGGACCTGTGTTTCTGTGGGGAGATTTAGAAAAGATGGTTAATGAGGCAAACTATGGCCAGGTCACTGCCATGGTTTCAGAGCCACAGCTGGTTCACATCCGCTCCCTCTTCTATCCATCCTTTTTGTTTGTTTGTTTGTTTGTTTGTTTGTTTTCTCTTCTGTCCATTCTAAATTCCTCTCATGCTTAGCTCTTACTTTGGCAGGTCCTGGTGGCTTACCTGGTGAAGTGACCCAAATCTTCCTTCCAGAGGGATCTGAACCCTTTGCAGTCACACCCTTCTCAGGCCAGGAGTGCTATACACTTCCAATCATGGTTCCAGCGGGGCACCTGAGTGCCAGGAGAGGCCCCTGTGTTCTCCTGAGTTCCACTCCTCTTCCTCCCTAGCTGCATGTGTAAAAGGAACTCTACCTCCTGCTGATGAAGATGGATTCTCCCTGCCATGAATGGTGACTCTTTTCCCCTGCTGGTCTCTGGAAACAAGGAATCCAAAGGGCCTTGGTGACAGCTATAATTCATAAACCCATAAGACTCTTCTTAACATCCCCTGGCAAGGGCCCAGGACCTCTAACACTTGAAGAGACCAGAATGTGAACAAAGTTCCCCAGTGAGTCATTAGGATGATGGTAAATGGCACCACTCCTGCTCTGATTCCTTGGTTCCTGGATCCAGTCATTCTCCTAAGTGTGGACACACAGTCATGCAGAGGTCTCTGATTTAAACATATCCTATAGGAAGACAACCCGGTCTCTCAGAGGGTTGCCTCTTATCTGTCACTTCCGACGTGCCTTTCCAAGGCCTCCCAGCATTCTATGAGGTCCGCTGCTCTAGACGGTGTCATATGTGATATATATGACCAGAAGACCAAGTATTCATAGGCCCTCTCTTTTTTAATTTTATGTAGTATGTTTGTTGTCGACACAATTGCCTCTTGGGACACTGTGAGCTGTTAACTCTCTCCGTGATTCCTGCAGACCACGCCCCTGTGGCTGCCCCTCTGTCTCTGCTGGTTATTACGGTATTATGGCCTCATGGCTTCTGGGAGTTAAGCACATCCAATTGGTCTCTGTTCCTTAGGAGGAGCCCCATCCTGCCCATGACTGTTAAGGAGCCCAGCTCTGGGACCACTCCCCTACTTTAAGCCCAGACCTTCAGAAGTGACTCTTAGTGACCTGATACCTCTCTCTGCAGTACATTCTTAATGGTCTTGGTGAATGGCGTGCCCTTTGGGGCTGCCATGAAACATAATCCTCTCCTGGGGCTTCTGGCCTTACATGATACTTCCACTCTACATGCCCCTTCCCTCAACTGCTTAATCCTTCCTCTGCCTTCCTCCAGGGCAACTTGGGCATCTCCACTTCACTCAGGTTTGGCCATCACTTTTTCCAGGCTTCTAACAGCCATCCCATGTATTCCACGGTGAGTTTGCCTCAGCCTCTCAGGTCCTTGCTAGGGCGTTAAATGCTGTGTCTTGGAAAAAAGGCCCCTAAGTCTGAGCTCCAGATAGTTATACTTCTCTTGGGCAAGTTTACTGATCATTTATATAAGTGATTGCATTTCTCCTGTTGATTGTTAGGAAGCTCAGAATCAAATTTTAGTCATACATGTTTATTTTTTATGATTTATTTATTTATTTGAGAGAGAGAGAGAGCACCTGGAGCAGGAGGAGGGGCAGAGGGGAAGAGAGAGAGTCTCAAGCAGACTCTGGGCTCGGCGTGGAGCTAGATGCAGGGCTCATCTCACGACCCTGAGGTTATGACCTGAGCCGAAAACAAGAGTCAGACATTTAACCGACTGAGCCACCCAGGCGCCCCTAGTCTTACATGTTTTATATACAGGTACTATATACCTTATGTTCCATCTTCGAAACAGCTTCATCTTTCTTCTTACTTCACACTGACTCTTTCGATTGCATTTGTTCAACACACTATCTGCCCAGCACTGTGCTAAGTACATATATATTATCTCATTCCATCTTGGCCTCCCCTACTGTGGGATCTTGGGCAAGATATCAAATTTCTACAAGATTTTATTTCTTCACCTGTAAGTGAGGAAAATCATAATGTCCACTTGATAGGGTTATCATGGGGATGAATAATCATAGTTAATATCATTAGTTATTAGAAGACACTCAAAAGTTTTTTTACTTAAAAAGTCCAAATATCTGATATAATTATAAGACGTCAATGTAGTAATTTCTGAAAAGATGAACATTTGCTTATCATAAAAACACTCAATATACAGAGCAGAGTATTACTAATCTTGTTTATTATGGCTTAATCTAACGGAAGGCTTTTGTGGTTCATGTAATTAACAGCACTATAACAGAATCAATAAAGCTGTTATAATGAATGTTCATACAGAAATGTTCATTTATGGGCGATACACACACACACACACACACACACACACACACACACACACACATAAGATAAATGGGATGATGGCCCCATTGGAAGGCAGTGAACCCAAGGATTCTTTACTTCAAAATCTATTCAGTTTTACAGGAATATTAGATTGCTTTGGACTGACTTACTAACTCTGACAATGAGGCTTATTCTACCCCAGGGATTTAGTATACTGCATTAATAATGAAAACACTATTCTGACAGCCAAGCTTAGAGCCTGGAAAGGCCACTGGACCAGAAAGCATGGGACCTGAATGCTCAGTGAGCTCTGTGATTGACCAAGGAAACATAAGGCAGTCTGTTTAACCTCTCTGAGCTCGTACTTCTGGGTTAGAACACATGATTTTACGACGTCTGTCAGCATCAAAATTCTGTGCGTCTTTATTTTTTAACCTCATAGTATCCATGTAAAAGTGATTGGCCAATAAATCATATTTGCATTTGGAGTGGAAAGCCTAAATTACATGCCTAAGAGCAATAGGAAAATAAATTATAGTTTAACAAGAATTAGATTTGATTTCTCCCCAAGTTCTAACCTTCTGTGATTCTGGCAGGAGAGTAATAGCTAGGACTCATAGATTCTCAGAGGTCTGTGGCACCCAACAATTCAACTCAATTCAACAATATTTATTCAGTACCAGTATATGCCAAGTACATACTAAATTCTTACGTTTCTGAGAATATGATGCAAGATACACATGATCAGTAACCAAACAACTATGTGTATAGGATACTATACTCAGCCCTTAGCAAGGGTGGTCCTCAGAGACTGTGGTATATAGAAGAAAAGGCAAAACATCCGTCTGAAAAATAAATGATCAAGTGTCAAATAGCTGACACAGAAGGGAAATGGCATAAGATTGCAGAGACAGGAAACATCCTGAAAACCCAGGTAGACTTCCTGGAGGGTGAGATATGAGTTGAAACTTGAAAGATACCAAAAAACAAAGAGATGGGAAAGTGGTAAGCCTATTTAGATGGTATTTATATCCTTCCCAGAATTTTTAGGATTAGTTTTACTTTTATGTGTGAAATATATGTGTGTGTTGTCTTTACTCAATTTTAGGTACCACGACAGCAGAAACCACACATAATATTTATATGATTCAGCACAACAGATATTTACGTTGTGCCTACTATGTGTGAAGTACAGTGCTGGGTAAGTTTGGAGGGGAGGGAAAGGTAAAGAAGGAAAGAGAAAGAAATCAGAGATATAACTCGGAAGTCAGCAGAGGCCCCTTTCCCTCTCAAAGATCTGGGTAAACTTGGTTTGAACCCCCAACTTTTAACCTGGTCTGTGGACGTCTACAAGTCCTTTCCAGAGCTGGATGACATCCAAAGGGACACTTCCACCTCCTCACATCTAATCTGTTCTGCACAATATTGAAATGAAACTCTGCCCCTTCCCGGTTTTCCCATCAAAGGCACTCACACAAAGCCGCCTGGCTTGGATGCTCATTGCTGGAGATGTAGGGAATGGCGGGGAGGAGTCAAGCAAGGCTGTGCCACCAGCTGCTCTCTCCCTTTTCCCTCTGCCCTCCCTCCTCTCCCTTCCCTCACTCTCTCAGCCCAGATCGTCCCCAAGAATTGCACATTCTCCCTGTAGTACCCACAGCAAGCGGCCCCTCCTCTCACATCCGGGTGCTCAGGTTCCAACATTCCACCTCAAGCTCTCCAACTGATCCGGTTGTACCCAATTTTCCAAACCTAGATGCTTCTAGCCCCAAGAGGAATTTTGGCGCCAGCTATTAAGAGATAGTGATATTCTCTCCACCTTGCTTCAAAGAGATAAGTACACTGGTAACGCTAAGAGAAACCCAAAGTGCTNNNNGGGGATCATGATGGGTTCCTTGACCTCTTCCAGCTGGTCTCCCTCTCTCCCCTCACACATTCATACAGCATGTACTGTGGGCATCACTCTTGGGGAATCTGTTTCTGCTGCCTTCTATTGCTATTTCTCCTTCCATCTGTCCCTGTGTCATGTCTCTGACCCATGTTTTGTGGCTCCAACACAGCAGCATTCCTGTTTCCTCCCCCAAAACTCGCACGAGTCATGGGCCTCCCTGATGGGTCTGGAACCCCCCTTGCGGGAGCTGTATAATTTACCTAGTTTCACAATTACCTTCCCCAGATTTTCCCCCAAAATATCATATAGCAGGAATTCGTTTCAATTAAAATAAATTAACATACCTCTAAGGATGCATTGAGTATGTAACCAATTTGCTCGAGATGGCTGGCGATGTCCATTAGTGTTACATGGAGGAGGAGCTGGAAAGGACTAACCTGTACTGGGGCACCCCAGGGGCCAGCCGTCTGCTGCCATTCCCACAATCATCTTTTCAGGTGAGATGAGGTAATTTGCCAAAGGTCACACCACTTCAGAGCAGGCACTAGAACCGTAACGCAGGAATATTTGGCTTCAAAGCTCCTGTTCTTTTCATGACACCACATCTCTAAAACAATAATACTCCCTTGGGGACATTCAAATTCTCATTATTAAAAAGAAGGACAGTTATTTGATAGGATACAAACTAAAGACCACCCCAATGTTAGAGTCCTGGAGTCGTAGAAAGAATACTGACTCTATGACCAACAAGCGGTTTCACCTTTCTGTGCTTCGGGTTACTCATTTGTACACACGATTTTACAGAATTGACATTCAACACTAAATTAAATTATATCTATACCTATTTAATATATAGTTAATTTAATATCTAAATCTAACACTTTCTGGCAAGAAGGGTTCAGTAGACCTGCTTCCTTTTACAGAATGTAAAATGGGAGTTGACAAGTCCGACATTCCATTTAGTTGGGCAGGTTTTTTAATTGGGTTAACACATTACATTATTTGGGAGGGGCATTCGTTGACTTACACGTGAGCCGCTTAATCACTAATTCACCATCTCCCAAAAGCAACCACAGTCCTTGGAGATAAGTTGACATTGCCATCAACATCACAGGAAGCCCTCTTCCACAATAACTATGACCGTCTCCTAAACGAAGTGCTTTCAGATTGTTGCTATCAGCCCAGGGAGGAGGTAAGAGGATTTAAGGTGTGAGCATTATAAGATGTCGGGAAGTTCTGGAGGCTGGTTTAGGGAGATGGATCCACTCTTCCCAGTCCCTCAACTACACCAAGTCCTACTGGCTCACGTTTCTAGGAGCACAGTCTTGGTTGTGAATCAGAACGGGGTCTTAGCTCCACCTATTCCTAGTTGTAAGACTTTGAGTTTTAAATCTCAGTTTTCTCATCTGTGAAATGGGGATGATGATAGTTTCTGTCTTCTAAGGTTGTTGTGAAGATTAAGTTACATAAGCACTTAGTACAGCGTCTAGCACATTGTAAGCCCTAAAAAAGTTGGTTATTGTTGTATTAGCAAGGATCAGGGCCTTGAAGTCCTAAGATACAGGGCAGTAGAAGAGGAAAGGAAAGGCTTCCTGTTGCTGGAGGATCAAGTTCAATGTCACAGTAGGGCATACAAAGTCTGTCATAATCTGGCCCCAAACCTCCGCTTTACCCTTTGGTTACCTGCACACACTCTGCAAAAACCTCCTTAGCTCCCCGAGGCAAGCGGGATCCATCCTTCGGTTTCACAGAGCACTTCGCATGTACTTTTGTACTTTTTCTTATCACACCTTATCCCACTATTCTTTTGCATATCTATCTCCAATCTACCCAACTCCATCCCAGTGAATTTGTGGACGCTAGAACTATGTATCATCTTTGTATTTGCAGCCATTCTGTGAGTCTTGGATGGATGAATGGATAAGGAACATGGGACAACACAGTGACTTACTTGGTCAAAGGATTAAGACCAGGAAACCCGGATACAGGGTAGGATAGTCTTTGTTTGCTTCATAGATTTTCTTAAGCCTGAGCTTAAGGGTATGAGCACAAGTGTAGAGCACATGACATTTGCAGAATCATTTGCCTGATGGGGGTCGTGGGGCAATCTGTGTGTGTCTTTCAGGGAAGCAGGACTGGCTGGTGGCTCCTGGCAGGGCCAATATCAAGCAGAACACCTTAGCAACCAGGGAGCCAAGGCAGGATGATACCTCTGAGTTCTCCTGCTATCCTCAAGGTTAGTATGTTAAGCAGTTAGGAGCGGCAAGCCCTTCCAGGTGTGGTCAGTTGCCAGCAGGGCAAACAGACTCATTGGTAAGGCCCATCGTCCTGTGATTATGTTCACTGTAAACAATGATGCAAAATCTAAAGATAGAAAGTGGGTATGAGATGTGATTCCCACAGAGGATAGACCATCTGAGGATAACACTTCAAAGTACCTGGAATATAAAATATTTAGGACATAAGGCAATATAGAGGGAGATTATGTATCTTGACTATATCCTATTTTCATTTTATTTTTTTCTTGTTGTTACAGGCAACTGAAAATGATATTTATTGACTGATCACTTATTATGTACTTCATGCTTTTTTGAAAAAAGTGATGTGCTGGAGTCAGCTCTGACTGGCACGTGAGAACAGATTGTGTGCATGTCTCCTCAGCTCCACGTTAGATGATTCCACACTGGCGCCTTAAAATCAGTCACTGCAATAGTTACACCATGGAAATTGGCAAACACTACAAATCAGGGTTTCCCACTTCCACATCCTCTGCGAGCTGGTTGTTAAACACTGACCCAGCACACCACTGGCTTTAAAATGAATGAACCCAGTTGATCCTCCTAACACTCCCATTTTACAGAATGGAAAATTAAATTTAGACAGAGTAAATAACAAAATAACTTACTACAAACTTTTTGGTAGCAGAGGAAGGATTAAAATTCACACCATCTACCTCCAAAGTTGATGCATTTAATCACTTAATCATGATGGAGAGAACACTTCCTAATTCATTTTATGAGACCAGCATTACCCTGATACCAAAGGCAGATAAAGACATCACAAAGAAAGAAAATTACAGGTCAATAACTCTTATGGATGCAAAAATCCTCAACAAAATACTTGGAAATCAAGTCCAACAGCATATTGAAAGGATTATACACCATGACCAAGTAGGATTTATCTCGGGAATGCAGGAGTAGTTCAACATAAGAAAATCAGTGTAATAAACCACATTAATAGAACAAAGGTAAAAAAACGAGAACAAAAACAAAAAACTATGATCATCTCAGTTGTTGCAACAAGGGATTTGACAACATCCAACACTCTTTCGTGGTAAAAACACTCAGAAAACTAGGAATAAAAGGGAACTTTTCTAACACGATAAAGGGCATTTATGAAAAGCCCACAGTAATAAAAGACTGCAAGCTTTCCCCCTAAGAATTGATAAAGCAGTGGCAGGGTTTGAGAGGATCGACTCCAATTTTGAAAAAAGCTCTGTGGATAAAATGCTATCAAACAGCATCACATGCTGAAGAGAAACCATTCATCAAATGAAGAGGTGACTGATGCAGCAAACTTCGCTGTTGTCTTATTTAAGAAATTGTCCCCGCCACCCAACCTTCAGCAGCCACCACCTTGCATCAGCAAGCAGCAACACCAAGACATGACCCCCTACCAGCAAAAAGAGTACAACTCGCTAGAAGTTCAGGTGATGCTTAGCAGCTTTTAGCAATAAAGTATTTGTTTAATTTAGGCATATACTTTGGTGTTTTATTTTTGTTTTTGTTCTTAGGTAAGCTTCTTAAGATTTTATTTATTTTTCAGAGAGAGAGACAGAGAGAGAGAGAGAGAGCAGCAACAGGCAGAGGGAGAGGCAGGCTCCCCACTGAGCAAGGAGCCCAACACCGGGCATCATCCCAAGACCCTGGGATCATGATCTGAGCTGAAGGCAGACGCTCAACCAACTGAGCCACCCAGGCACCCCTACGTTGGTGTTTTTTAGACATGTTATTGCACACTTAATAGATTACAGTATAGTGTAACCACAACTCTTATATCCACTGGGAAACCCAAAAATGCACTTAACTTGTTTTATTGTGATATTCGCTTTATTGCAGTGGTCTGTAAACAAACCCACAATATTTCTAAGGTACAGCTATAAATGGAAAGACATCCATGTTCATGGATTGGAAGACTTAATATTGTTAAGATGGCAATACTCCCCAAAGTGGTTTAGAGATTCAACAGAATCTCTATGAAAATTCCAACAGTCTTTTTTGCAGAAATGGAAAAACCTATTCTCAAATTCATATGGGATTGCAAAGGGGCCCAAAATACACAAAACAATCTTAAAAAGATCAAAGTTGGATGGACTCACACCTCCTGAATTCAAAACTTACTACAAAGCTACAGTAATCAAAACAGTGTGATATTGGCATAAGGATAGACCTATAGACCAATGGAAGAGAATTGAGAATACAGATATAAACCCATACATTTTTGGCCAACTGATTTTCCATAGAGGCATCAAGTTCATTCAATGGGGAAAGATTAGTCTTTTCAGCAGAAAATGTTGGCACAACTGGATTTCCACATGCAAAAGAATGAAATTAAACCCCTACTTCACATCATATAGAAAAATTAACTCAAAATGGAATCATAGAACTCTTAGAAGAAAATACAGGGGTAAATCTTGGTGACCTGGATTTGGCTATGGATTCTTAGATATGACACCAAAAGTATGAGCAACAAAAGAAAAAAAATAGATAAGTTGGACTTCATCAAAATCAAAACCTTTTGTGCATCAAAGGATATTATTAAGAAAGTGAAAAGAGGCAGCCCAACTGTCTTGGCCCAGGCAGCAGCCACCACCACCAGGCCCAGCTGAGCAGCTGGGGCATGTGGTGCTCTCCCCAGTCTGGTTCCCCCACAGCCTGCCCAGGTATCCAGAACTGGGCTCCAGCCAACACCTTTAAAAGCCTGGACATCAAGTACCCACTGCGGCTCATCAACAAGGAGAACATCAGCCATAATACCCAGTGGTTCTACTTTATCCTGCTGTGGCCCCATCACATTCTAGGCCTCCCCATTGGCCAGCATATCTACCTGTTGATTTAAATCCACCAAGACCTGGTCATTTGCCCTATATACTCATCTCCGGCCATGACACCAAGGACTTAGTGGATTTGGTCATCAAGGTTTTCTTCAAAGGCATCCATCCAAGTTTCCTACTAGAGGGAAAGATGTCCCACTACCTAGAAAACAAGAAGGTTAGAGACATCATTGAGTGAGTTCCAGGGCTCAAATGGGCTGCTAGTCTATCTGGGCAAAGGGAAGTTTGCCATCTGTCCAGACAAGAAATCCCAACCCTATCACCAAGATGGTGAAGTCTGTTGGTGTGACCATGGGAGGAATGGGCATCATTCAGATGCTGCAGGTGATCCATGATGAGCATCCCATGTGCCAACTGCTCTTTGCTGATTGGACCAAGAAGGACATCCTGCTGCAGCCAAAGCTAGAGGAACTAAGGAAAGAACATTCCACTTGCTTCAAGCTCTGGTACATGGTGGAAAGAACCCCTGAAGCCTTGGACTACAGCTAGGGCTTCGTGAATAAGAGATGATCTGGGACCACCTACCACCCCCAGGAGTGGAACCACTACTGATCCTGCCCATGAGCCAGTATCCCTGCCTGTCCAACCTGGACCCCATGGGTTACTCAAAAGAGTGCTGCTTCACCTTCTGTTGGCCAGGCCCTGGCAGCATGCAGAGCCCAGATATCACCATGCCCTGTCTGGATCCACTACCCCCCACAATCATCCTTTAACACTGTGGCCCAAGTTCAGCCTGGCCTACTCATGCCCTGGGTGGTTGCCCAGCTGAGCTGACCTGGGGGGTCCCCCTTGGAAGCAGAGTTCTGTTTCAGGGGGGCCACAGCTGGCCACCTTAGGGCAAGTCCCTACCTGGCTCTCACTCAGCCCTGTCCCTATCCTCATGACTCGTCCCTCCTTCTGTCCTTCTCCTTGCCCTCTGCCATATACATACACTATAGGACTGAGGCTGCCAGCAGCTCGCTCTGCCCATCTTCAGTGGACCACAGTCTGGAAATAAACATAAATGTATGGGCAGCCCAGAGCTTCAGGGGCCAGGGGGCCCCCTGTGCCTTTGCTTGCCACCCGTCACTGTCTGCCTCAGAGCTACAGCTAGGCTTCAGGAACACCTGACCCTACGTGAGGCCCATAACAACAGAAATTCTAGGGCGTGAGGGTGTGATTAGAGGGAGGGATGCTGGGGGTGAAAGGCTGCCTCTTATCCTAGGGCCCAAGCAGGCCCCAGCCAGCCAGGAGGTTGGCTCTCTGAAGTGGGAAGAGGGCGTTGGCTGAGGGCTCTGAGGGCTGGCACATGGGCCATCTTGAAACCACAGCATTTTCCCCTAACACACCCAAACATTCAGGCAGCTTGGGAGTTCCAAAGCTGTCAGCTTGGCAGAGTCCTATTCACCACGAAAAGGGAATTTGGATGGGGGGGGCAGGAAACTGGGCTCCTGGCTGGGGCCACCGACCCTAATAGCAGAGTTCTACCCCCTCCTCTTGCCTTGGCCCCCAGTGTGGGGGAGATTTTGGGCACAGCCTCCTGTCTAAGAGACATTCTCTGTAGCTTCCACATTGCCTTTAGACAATAGCTGTTAGCTTTTTGCATATCAACTTTGTCAGAAGATTTTTTACAAGCAGAAAAAAAAAGTTGAAGTAAAATTTTGCTAATATTTTTTTAAAAAGTGAAAACACAACCCACAACACAAAATGGGAGAAAATATTTGCGAATCATGTATCTGATTAGGATTTAATATCCAAAATACATAAGAACTACTATAGCTCAACCCAAAACAAATGACTCAATTTAAAAATGAGCAAAGTACTTGAATAGACATTTATCCAAAGAAGATATACAAATGACCAGTAAGTGCATTAAAAATGCTCAATGTCATTAGTCATTAGGAAATACAACTCAAAACCACAGTAAGATACCACTTCACACCTATAAGGATAGCTATAAAAAGAAAATGGAAATAACAAGTGTTGGCAAGGATCTGGAGAGATTGAAACCCTCATCCCCTGCGGTGGGAATGTAAAATGGCACCGTCCCTGTGGAAAATAGTTGGGCAGTTCCGCAAAAAGTTAAACGTAGAATTACCCTATGACTAGGCAATTCCACTCCTGGTAGACACTCAAAAGAATTGAAAAGAAGGACTCAAACAGGCACTTGTAAGCCAGTGTTCATTGCAGCTTTGTTCACAATAGCCAGAAGGTAGAAACAATCCAAGTGTCCGTCAGCAGATAAATGGATAAACAAAATGTGGTAGGAACATACAATAGGATACTCCGCCGTTAACAGGAATGAAGTTCGGATACATGCTACAACGGGGATGAACCCCGGAAGAAGTCAGACGCAAAGGGACAGATACTGTATGAAATATAGAATATATGAAATATCAAGAATAGACAAATTCATAGGGACAGAAAGTGCACTAGTGTTTATCAGGGCCTGGAGGAAGGGGGTATAGGAAATCTTGGCGTGAAGGGTTCAGAGTTTCTGTCTGGGGTGATGGAAAAGTTTTGGAAATAGATCATGGTGGTGGTTACACAACATTTTCAATAATTAACGCCACTGAGTTGTACCCTTAAAAATGGTTAAAACGGCATCTTTTGTGTTATGTATATTTCACAATAAAAAAAAATCCTAATTAAACTGTTCTTATCAACCCTCCAGTGAATTTTCCAGAATCTTCTTTTCTCCCTCCGTTGAGCCTAGTGACCTAATGTTGCCTACTTCTCTCCCAATTGCTTGAAGCCTTTTTCCTCCATGTTGTACACTTGGCAACATCTGCGGAGAAGCATGCACCAACCAGCGCTCTGTGCTGGCCAACCACCAGCGCCCTGACAGGAACTGCTGATGTAGAGCACAGGGGATTAGGGAAAAAACTTTAAAAGGAGTACAAAAATATGTTGGTATTGTAAGTATGTATGTATCAAAAGTACACTGAATAAAAGTCCTAGAAAGCACAGGTAAACCACATTTGACTGCTCAGGGAACTTATGCAGGGAGATGAGCTTTTTCCTGGATCACCTCCCTCAGTGGTTTGGAGAACAAAACTGTGGCATCTCAAACTCCTGAGGCAGATTGTCCCCCAAGTATTAGGCCACAAAGACTGGATCTCTTTAAAAGATTTAGACCAGCCTTTATTGTGCTGATCCTTTCTTGTCCTCCCTACGAATACTCTCTTGTTTTGTTTTGCTGCGTTTGGCACAGTGTCTGTTTGACTACTTGGCCTTTTCACAGTTATCTTGAAGCTTCAGGGTGTTTTTCTGTGGGCCAGAACTTTGCTTTATAAAGTGAGAGCTTGGAACATAACAGCTTCCCTGACTCTGTTCTATCCCACAGGTCTGCCAACATGTCAAGGGCAAGGGGAAACTCCAATTGCGTTTTTGCTTTAGAGGCCTAGATGCATTTTTCTACATACATTTGTAAAAAGTCAGATTTTTAAATCTGAGTGTAAAACCATATACAATAATGGTTAAGAGATGAGGCACTGGCTGTCCTCAGATGTTCCACATCGACTCTGCCCCTACTGTGTGCCTCGGACAGGTATGCCTTCCGCCCCTGCGAGCAGCGATTTTCTCATCTGCACAGGGGAGGGTAATAACATCTACCTCAGAGGGTTATCGCGAGGTCTAAATGAGGGAAAGTACAAGAGGTACCTCCCACGGTGGCCGACACAGACTCTGTGCTCAAAGGGTTAACCCCTTAGTTACTTTATTCGTTGCAGAGCATCCACGAAAGCCCACAGACCTCCTGCATGAAATTTTCCCCAACAAACATGAATGAATGTCTTCTCTACATTCCGAAAACACTTCATGAAAATGCAAGTGATGCTGGAGCCATGTACCCAAACTTTGGTCAAATAAACTCTTAAGCTGGACGCCTGGGAGGCTCAGTCGGTGAAGCGTCTCTCCTTCGGCTCAGGTCATGAACTCGGGGTCCTGGGATCAAGCCCTGCATCGGCTTCCCTGCTCAGCGGGGAGTCTGCTTCTCCCTCTCCCCCTCCCCCCCGCACGTGATCTCTCTCTTTCTCTCTCATTCTCGCTTGCTCTCTCTCTCAAATACATAAAATCTTTTTAAAAAAATAAAACAATAAATAACAAAGTAATAAAATTAACTCTAAGTCCTTCGAGAGGAGGCAGCACTGTCGTGCGCTCTTGCCACCCTTAGAACCAGACAAAATGGGCCCTGAAGAAATGCTTGTAAATTGAAAGACTGAGAAGCAGTTTGGGGCCCTGCAAAAAGCACTGGACTTGTTGCCATAAGATTTAGGTGCTAGGCCTGGTTTTCATATGTGCAGGCTTTGTGAGACTGGCTAAGAAACTTGAAGGTAACTGATCTTCGGTCTCTGCGGGGTGTAATAAGCGGCCCAGCTGCCATAAATGGAATGTTTATGTCCCCCCCCCCTAAGTTCATATGCTGAAGTCTTAACCTCCAATATGAAGGTATTAGAAGGGGCGACTTTGGGGAGGTGATCAGGTCACGAGGGAGGAGCCCTATTTCTGCCATGTGAGCACACGACGAGAAGCTGGCCGTTGGCTCCCCAGAAGGGGGTTCTCATTAGAACCTGAGCAGGCTGGCACCTCGATCTCAGATTTTCAGCCTCTAGAACTATGAGAGAGAAATTTCTACTGTTCATAAGCTGCCCAAGGGATAGTACTTTGCTACAGCTACCCAGTCCGAGACACTAACCTATTCTCAGTGCAGAACTGCTGAGAGACTCCGATGTGACACCATACGCATGAACGTGCCTGGTTAACTCCTACAGTGCTGCAAACGTCACCGTATGTGGATTCCTGCATTGTTGTTTGGAATCTACGTAAGTAACCCAGGTCTCCTACTGCCGTCTTCACTCTAGGCTGCTGCTAAATGTCCTTTGGTTCTGGAACTAGAAAGGAGCAGAAAGAAGAGGAAAAAGAACTTGTAGGGTTTCAATCACTTAAAATGAGGCTGTTGTCAACCAGTTAACAAGTTACAGCTAAAGTTAAAGCCCATTTGGTTCTACTGCAAGGATTAGGAGACTGATAGACTTTTAATGGTAAACTCTTAAGTCCACAAAGGCTTATGCTCCAAACTCCCGTTAGCAATAATGCAAACTACGCCTGTTAGGCCTGTGGAGAGATGAGAGTTGAATGGGATCTATAATCTATCTGACTCAATGTCATCAGTTTCCCAATAGCCCCTTCAAACAATCAGACGCCAGTGAAATGCCCTAAGTGGAACTAAGAGCATTGATTTAGGAGAACACAGACGGTCTAGTTCAATGACGCTTTTCAACATGAGGAGCCTACTGATATTTTAAAATCTTGATGTACCTGTGCACGTTTATTTTTCGTTGATTAAAAAAGAAAGGCGATCCTTTAATGATGAGAAGGTAATAAAAGAGATAATATACATGAATATATCACCTCAAATATTTCCCCTAATATTTGGATTTCCCCTCTTCTTTTTATTATATAAAAATTGATCACATTTCTTGAGGCTTTTATAAATGAGAAAATCTTTCACATTGCCTTTGGTTTATAAGAAATGAACAAACCAAAAGGAAAGGAACATTGAGCTCTTTTATCTCCTTCAAAACAATCACTGAAGGCCTCCTTTGGATAGTCATGCAACACTGTGCTTGCTTGGAATTTTCCCAATTACAGAAGCACAAATACTATTTCTCCCTTATTCTTACACTACATTTGTTCAGTTATCAACTCCTGTCACAACTTCCCCTAAATATCAGATATCTGCCCGTTTCCTTCTAGTGCCATCACACCCACCCTAGCCGCAGCTCCTTTATTTATTTTGAGAGAGAGAGAGAGAGGGAGAAGGAGAATGAGAGCGAGCAGGGGGAGGGGCAGAAGAAGGAGAGAGAGAATCTCAAGCAGACTCCCTGCCGCGCAGAGCCTGACACGGGGCTCCCTCTCATGACCCTGCGATCATGACCCTGGGATCAAAACCTAAGCCAAAAGCAAGAGCTGGACTCTTAACCGACTGAGCTACCCAGGCACCCTCAAGCTGCAGCTCCTTTAAAGCAGACCCAGACTGAGCTAGTAAATTCATGGGTGTTCTTCTTTCTTTAAATCTCCTGATACTGCAGTCCATCTCACATTCTATTACTGCACAGAGCATAAAAAATCTGTGAGGGCAGGGACTGTGCCCTACATTTCCTTATATTGTAGGTACAGTGACCATATTTCCTGAACAAAAAATCTAGACACGTGTACATTTATAAAGAAAAATAAAAAGAAATCTGAAATTGGACTTTTCTCCCCAAATCTGGGGATATTGCTATCTAACAGATGCATTCTAGCAAAATGTATTCTACATTGTATATGTAAAACACACATGGGTTGACTGATGGGTTGATTGCTTAGCCTGTTTAGAATAGCCTGTTTGGGGCGCCTGGGTGCCTCAGTCGGTTAATCGGCTGCCTTCAGCTCAGGTCATGATCCCAGGGTCCCAGGATCGAGTCCCGCATCAGTCTCCCTGCTCAGCAGGGAGTCTGCTTCTCCCTCTGCCCCTTACCCCACTTGTGCTTGCTCTCTCTCTCTCTCAAATAAATAAATAAAATCTTAAGAGAAAAAAAAAAAGAATAGCCTGTTTATAAACTGATAGACTGAAACCCTTATATGGCCCTCGATTTTTTGTTGTTGTTGTTCTGCACTTGAAAAACAAATAAGTTTCAATTGATTGCCAGCAGTTAAAAATTGCTGATTTCACATAAAAATCAAGCTACTCTTGAAAAATGTGAAGATCTAAGAAGACTGGGTCATTAGAAATCAGCTCGAGCTAAAGTCTACCCAAAATGGGGAAATCTAATAAAACTGGAAACCCAAAGGGGGCCATACTTCCAGTGTCAACAGGAAAGGAAGCTGCTGCACAGAAAAGGACAAGAAGGAAACGTGCATGTCTGGATCTTGGCACTTGGGGGAGGAGACACCTACATCTATACCAATGTCGTCCTCCAAGTGCCAAGGATAGTGTGATTATAAATTACCAAAAAATACTTATATATATATTTTTTAATTTTTAGTTTTATTTTTATACAATGAAAGGATGTACTTGGTAGAACTGTATTATTCTTGGTAGAACACAGTTCAAAATGTGTTTGTCTAAAATAGTTTGCAAAACAGAATATTCCAACTGATTAAACGCTTGGATTAATTCTGAGTTGCCATGCAACACTCTATATACATTATAAATATTGGAAGAATTAGAATATGAGTCAATGAAAACAAAATTTACATTAACCATAACCTTTTAAAAATTATACCATTTTTAAAACTGTCACTTTTCTTTTATGCATCAGGAATACAATTCCTACGGCTTTCCTGTTCATCATAAGCATCAGTTTGTTAGCAAACAGACATTATACCCTCCTGCCAGCTGGACTGCCCCTTCCTCAGGATGCCCCCAGTCCTATGCTGTGCCTTTTTCTATAGCTCCATAAGCGACCTTGTATTATATACGGTCATTTGCTAAGTCTACTTCCTTCATTGTATTAAAAGTTCTATATGGCACAAACATTGTGTTTGTAACCTACACAGTGAGCATTCAAAACACATTTTTATATTTCAAACTAATTTCCCCCAACATGAGTGAGGAGTAAAACAAATATTTGTAGCAACTATAATTGTTGCTTCATTTCAAGTAAAGTAAGAGAAAAAAAGAAAATAAAAACTTAATAGATAATTAATCTTTGATGAGAAATTTATGGAATGCTTACTTTGTGGCACATACCATGCTAAATGCTTATAAATTAGTTCTCAAAATTCTCAAAACAATCAATGAGATATATGGTACTCTATTAACAGAGAGAAAACTGACAATTAGGGATTAAATCATGCATGCAAATATTTGCTGAGCAGGTGCTCAGGGCACATTGAACTATCAGTGGGGATATAACAGAGAATCGACTCTCTGCCTTTTGGGGAACTTCTTTTCTTTTCTTTTTTTTTTTTTAAGATTTTATTTATTTATGTGACAGAGAGTCAGCCAGGGAGAGAAGGAACACAGCAGAGGAGTGGGAGAGGAAGAAGCAGGCTCCCAGCGGAGGAGCCCGATGTGGGACTCGATTCTGGAACGCTGGGATCACGCCCTGAGCCGAAGGCAGACGCTTAATGACTGCGCTACCCAGGCGCCCCGGGGAACTTATTTTCTACTGGAACATGCTAAGATGATGTTAGAATACATAATATATTAGCATTCTAGATTTATATATCACTCTATGCAAATGATAAGCTTGGACAATGTGAGTTCATGTCTGAAATGGGCCCATTCTCAAATAAAAATTTGAGACTGGAGCACCTGGGTGGCTCAGTCGGTTAAGTGTATGCCTTCAGCTCAGGTTATGATCCCAGGCCCACATTGGGCTCCCTGCTCAGCAGGGAGCCTGTTTCTCCCTCTCCCTCCACATGCCCCCCTGCTTGTGCTCTCTCTCTCTGTCAAATAAATAAACAAAATCTTAAAAAAAAAAAATCTGAGACTGAAGAGCTGAGGCTCAGACCCTCATGACCTTGTCAAGGTAAAAGTAACTCTCAAAGGTCACTCTGTCCTTGCTGGCAGCATTCAGCCTGTGCAGATCTGATCTCTAAACTTCTAGTAAACAGAAAATATTCTCAAGAGAAGATTTGTAATAAAAGGAATCAGATAGAAATAAGATACTATGGGATTAAAGAAATAAAAGAATTAAGGCCACACCTTTGAAAGCCAGATATTTTTCTGTCTCGCATATAAACCTCAGTGAAGAGCAGGGGGAAGCCACAGCAGAACAGAAGTCAATGCACAGAAGGGACTTTGGCCTCTTGGCCTCTAAGTGGGATGGGATGTCTAGGAGAAGGATGACACTTCCAGGCACCATCACAATTCATGCTGCAAAGCTGTGGCCCCTAGCTGCTATGCCATTTTGAGTTTTATTTACCTCTCTGGAGCTGGACACAAGAGGAGCCACCCGGTTCAAAAATGCAGAAAGAAAAAAGGAACAGTTTCAGGTCTGAAATTCTCGAATTTGCATCAGACACTTCCTGTCAAACACTGAAGTTGCTGGGATAGACTGTGAGAGTTCGTCTCACTAGGCCAGTGCAATTTAATCATTAATCTTCAAGGTTTTCATACCTAATCCCCAGTGATATGGGGCATCTTTGGGGAAGTTTCATTCAAATAAAACTGAAGTTGAACTCAGAAAGGGAACAGAAAAGTGGTTCTAGAAGCTACCTTCTAATTCTGGGTGGGCAGAAAATTGTCTTCTACTCTAATGTAAAGCAACATAGTGGGGCACGTCGGTGGCTTAATCAGTTAAGCATCGGCCTTCAGCTCAGGTCATGATCTCAGGGTCCTGAGATCCAGCCCCATATGGGCTCCCTGCTCAGCAGGGAGTCTGCTCCTCTCTCTCCCTTTGCCCCTCCCCCTTGCTTGTGTGTGTGTGCGTACTCTCTCTCTCTCTAATGATAAAATCTTTAAAATAAATACATAAATAAATAAAATAAAATAACACAGAACAATTTTCTCATCAACCACAATATGATCTAGGAAATCTGAGGCCAAGTCACCAAACTATTTCTAAATGCAATGACTTGCAAGTAGAGACTGACCACAGTGGCTTTGTATCCCTGAAAATCTACTCAAACATACTTCGGGAAGGGAGACGAACACAGCACTCAACATGAAGAACAGTATCTCTCTGACATTAGAAACCATTGAGACAAGGCGAACGTGAACTACAAATATGAAGGCATGGAGAAAGCCTGAGGAAACCAATCTGATTTCTTCTATGGCAGCCCAGATAACAAACTGAAGACACTCCACGCTTACTATATTTATGCTTAAGGCAATTTAAAAAATGAGGTCTTAGCCAAAAAGCCTCTACCTGGCCTTCAAAAAATACTTAAATTTTTTGGATGGGCTATGAAAACTAAATTGTCTACATAAAATCTGTACAGCAGGGACCCGTTTTCAGCAGGTAAGCCTATTTACAAGTAAGAACGTTTTACTTTCATAGCATTGGCCTGTTTTGTTTGAAGAAAATATTTGTCTTTTGATAATTTATATCCACACACATGGTTCACACCCCAATTCACCCTACTTTTGTAGTTCAAAACAAAATAACAACAACAACAACACAGAAACAAAACAAGGGGGATATTCATTTGGTCCTGAGTAAATAGTTACCCCCAGAAAACTAGTAAAAGTAAATACAAATGATCTCTCAGTGAATGAACTTCAATCTATGCCTCAAAGAATTTCTACAGATAAAACCCAAGGAATATGAGCTTAGAGTAAAAAATCCACAAGACACACAAGCAAAGAAGGCAAAGTAAACGAAAGCTAGCACAACAGCCGACAAAGATCAGACCTGCAGCATCGTTGGATATGGAATGGCAACTGGGTATAAAATAAGAAGGTTTAATATTAGTTCATCCAACAAATATTTTTTTGAGTACCTTCTATTTGCCAGGTAATATTCTAAGCTCTGAGGACAAAGCAGCTAACACAACAAATACCCCAGCTCTTAAGGAGGTTACATTTTAGAAGAGGGAGACTAGTAAAATATGTAGCATGGGAGGTGGTGGGGGAAAGCTGAGTGAGAGATACAAAATACTACAATGGAAGATATCTGCTGTACTTACAGCCACATGAGGATTAGCTTTAGGTATGAAGGAAGATCTGAGAATTCTGGGCTTTTTTTTTTTTTTTTTTTTTTTTTTGACAGAGAGAGAGAGAGAGAGAGAGCACAAGCAGGCAGAGCAGCAGAGGGAGATGGAGAAGCAGGCTCTCCTCTGTACAGGGAGCCTGATGGAGGCCTTGATCCCAGGACCCCGAGATCATGACCTGAGCTGAAGGCAGACGCTTAACTGATTGAGCCACCCAGGCGCCCCGAGTTCTGGTCTTCTTAACATAAACAGGGATGTAGGCAAAAGGAGATTGCAATGCCAGATAGTGGTGGTAAGACCCTTATTGGGGGGTGGGGTGGAGTCTCTTCTCAACAGCACACAGAGTCCTAGGCTTCCCTCTTCACCCCTGCCAATGCCTATGTGAGGGGTAGGGAAGGAATGATCTATCTGAAGCTCAGGTTACATGAGAGATCCCTCTCTTTTCCTGCTGATGGAGGCCTAGAGGCCAGGGGACAGATTGGCTTACCTTTGAACCTTTGTTTCAAGAAATGGAAGTTGGTAGATATGAGCAAGAAACAAGAGACTATACAGAATTGTCCAACAGAACTTCTAAGAAAGAAAAAAAGGATAGAAATTAAAAACTCAAATGCAAAAGGAGACTGGACACAACTGAAAAAAGAATTAGTGAACTAGAAGTCAGATGCTAAAAAACTAGCCAAATGCAGATTCAAAATATGAGAGATTACAAGACTTGGATGATAGAATTAGGTCTAATATACCTGTGATCAAAATTCTCTGAAGAGTTAGCAAAAAATGAGAGAGAGGAAACATTCAAAGAGATAATAGCTGACAATTTTCCAGAATCTTTGAAAGTTATGATCCTGGCCACAGCAGGCATTTAAGTTTTGGACTCCTTGTCTATAAGTAAAAGTTTTTATTAAACCACCTTCTAGAAATATGTCTTTCACTGAACACTACTTTACAGTTTATAAAGGGCCTTCACATACTAAAGTCTATGCTACATGTCTTTAGATTAGTCTAGGATTTGTTTTCCTGATAGGAAACTGAAATAATCTCCAGGCATGCACTAGTATCAAGGCCTTTCTCCTTAAAGCAGAGAAGAGAAAGTTACTCATGACAAAATTTACTGATGATTACTACAGCACACTCTTCAATGTGGTGGACATGGTAGCTACTACTGCTGAATTTGGTTGATTCTCTGCAGTTTCCACTTCGACATTCGTCCAGGATATTGCCTTTGCAAATTTTCCTATCTTTTGTTTTTTCTCCCTAGGAATGATTTTGGGGGTCTATTGAAGACAGTGCTTTTCAGTAGGTTAAGTGGTAAGATCCAATTTCATCATGACCTCGGAAGCTCCATAAATAGCTTTCTCTATTTACTAAGTGAACAAGGTCAGAACCTTCTTAGCATGACATAATAGGCTATTATTTTTATTATTTTGCATTCTGTCACTATTCTCCTTTCCAAGTCTACTCTCAATACAAGCACACAAGACAACTCACAATTTTCCCAAATATATGAACACGTACTAGGCTCTCAGGCCTCCATGCTTCTGTACAGAAAACTCCCTTGACCCTTTCATTGTTCCTCCCTTCTTTTTTCAATGCTCCTCACTCACCTCCTCCCACCTAAAATCCACTGGTCTCAGAATACTCAACTGGTTTTTCAAGAAATGGGCATAAGACATGAACAGACATTTCTCCAAAGAAGACATAAAAATGGCCAACAGACATGAAAAAATGCTCAACATCACTCGGCATTAGAGAAATACACTCAAAACCACAGTGAGATACCACCTCACACCAGTCAGAACGGCAAAAATTAACAAATCAGGAAACGACAGATGTTGGTGAGGATGCAGAGAAAGGGGAACCCTCCTACACTGTTGGTGGGAATGCAAGCTGGTGCAGCCACTCTGGGGAACAGTGTGGAGGCTCCTTAAAAAGTTAAAAATGAGCTACCCTAAGACCCAGCAATTGCACTACTAGATATTTAGCCAAAGGATACAAACATAGTGATTCAAAGGAGCACATGCACCCCAATGTTTATAGCAGCAATGTTCACAATAGCCAAAGTATGGAAAGAGCCCAGATGTCCACTGACAGATGAATGGATAAAGAAGAGGTAGTATATATACACAACGGAATATTACTCAGCCATCAAAAAGAATGAAATCTTGCCGTTTGCAACAACGTGGATGGAACTAGAGAGTATAATGTAAATAAAATAAGTCTCAGAGAAAGACAAACACCATATGACCTCACTAATATGTAGAATTTAAGAAACAAAACAGAAACATAGGGAAAGGGAAGAAAAATAAGACAAAGACAGGGAGACAAACCATAAGAGACTCTTAACTACAGGAAGCAAACTGAGGGTTGCTGGAGGGGAGGGGCGGGAGGATGGGGTATCTGGGTGATGGGCATTAAGGAGGGCACTTGATGTAATGAGCACTGAGTGTTGTATGCGACTGATGAATCACTAAATTCTACATCCGAAACTAATAATACACTATATGTTAATTAAATTGAATTTTTAAAAAACTCAACTGGTTTTTTATGACCCTTCTCAAACTGGGCATCTGACCACCCAAAGCTTTCTCTGACATTTATGGCACCTTGCGCTACAAAGTATTCATCTCTGTATCCAGGCGTGTCTGGCATGTGATGGGTGTTCAATAAATTCTTGGTAAATAAATGGTACAGAAAGTCTGGGAAAACACTGGGGTGGGGATGGGGTGGAGGGAATCAAGCTTAAAAGGTCACTGTAGAGCAATCTTTATCCCTGGACCCAGAAAAACCACATCAAGGAAATTTACCTACATCAATAATTGAGATGTGCTCAAAGATGTAGCTACAAGGCTCACACTTCATTGCTGTCTCAATAGCAAAATCCTGGACACAATTTTAATCCTTCAGTTGACTTCAGCTAAATAAATGCACAATGGAATACTAAATACCCATTTAAAACACATATGGGAAAAAATAGAAACATATATGGAAAATATTTAGGGGCATGTCATGATATTTTATTCAAGGAAAAAAGGCTGTTCAAGGAAAAAAGCAGTGTGTTCAGTCTGCTTACATTTAATGCTATACATCAAATTGTCGATGGTTTCCTCAGTGTGGGATTTCAATTTTTTTTAATCTTCTGATTCTACAAAAAAAAAAAATCTAACTTGTGTACAATGAGTAGTAATTACTTTTGTGATTAAAAAAAGGAGGACTTCGTTTTTAAAGGAGAGAGCCTTGTCCTTTCGTGGTCTGACTTCCCTTTGGAGCTCCAACTCTTCTGACATGCCATTCATAGTCCCAGCATTCCAGGGTGCCCAAGGGAAAAGGGCTGCCCAGGTATTTTAGCCTCATTTCACAAAATAGTGGCTTGGAAGGGAAAAACAGTTGCTCCAGTGCTCAGTGATTTTAAAACCCAAACAGTTCCCAAGATTTGGCAATGACAGAAAACTTGCATTAGCAGGCTTCACTTTTCAAGATAAACTCCTCTCAAAATTCTGTGCTGACCCTGAAATCATTTGCCATGGAAGGGCTCTGTCCCATCCAGGAGAAAATCTGAAAGCCAGCATATTCCTTCCTACCCTAATCTACATTTACTTGGACATTCCACAGCAAGAAGCCCCCCCCAACCCACTCCACTTCCACACACAGACACAACTTTATCTTTTACTGGGCCGCAGCTCTTCCGAAAGGGGCCCAGTCCTAGCCAGCAAAGAGGCCCAGGCCCGGAGGGCTGGCTCCACGCCTGAGGTGCTGGGTCCCTCTCTGGGGGGTGGCAGACAGGCCAGCTGCGAACCCGGGGACTTGACTTCCTCCTTCTTCCCGGAGGTCCCCGCCCACATCACCGTCATCAGGTCTCCGAGGAAGTCACGTTCTGGCCTCAGAGCTGTTCTTAAGCTTCTGGGAGGAAAAGGGAGGTGAGGTGGCAAGAGCCCTTGCACACTTCCAAGAGACAGGGCCCCCAGCTCGCCGTCTGTCACTAATTAGATGGAGATGGGGGTAAGTGATTTTCCCGTCGACTGCGTTAAATCTTTCATCTGTCAGAGAGGGTACTGACCTAAAATGACTGCGTCCCCTCTCCATTGTTAGAAGGGAGAGTGCCCAGATGTCCCCGGGAGCGCTGCAAGAAGAAAAGAGAATTAATATGTATTGAGGATCCTCGAGGTGCTAGCACCATGTAAACACGGTCTTATTTAATCCTCCAATAGATCCTTTATGTTAGGTGTCCCCGATCCCAATATATGGTTTGAAAGCAGAGGCAGAAGCTCTGCGAAATGCTTTCCAACCTTGTCCACTTCGTGATACGCTTGGACCAAAATATTTTTACGGCACACTTGGGCGAAAGTGAGCACCAACCAGAAGCACACTGCGCCCGCTGCCCCAGAAAGAGGGGCTCCACCTCTCAGTGTACCTGTCCCACCTGTTACCTGTTTGCTGCTCACGGGAATGAAAGCCGGGAAGAGGCTGATCCATGAGAAGTAGGACACACAGCTGTGTCAAGACAGACTTGGATTTGCTTCGCAGCTCTGCCTTCGGTTTGACTTCAAGCACGTAACTTGGTATTTTTTGAGCCTGTTTCCTCACCTCTAAGTGACGCTAATAATAGTACGCACGTCACTAGGGCTGTGACATGAGTGATGAACCGGACCAAAAGTTTATCAGCGAGCCTGCGCCCAGAGAGCGCGTCCCGCCTGGGCTCCCCGGGCCACCCCCGCGCAGGCCCCGCGCAGGGGAGCGGGGAGGCGCGGGCCCGGGGCAGCGCGGGGGCGGCGGGGAGGCGCCGGCGGCCCGGGAGGTTCCGGGCTTCCGCGCAGACTTCTGCGTACCCGGACGGCTGCGTCACCGGCCCAGAGCGCGAGCCGGCCGGCGGGGGCGGGGGCGCGGCGCCGCTGGAAGCCCGGGTGTTCTAACCGAAAGTACCGGCCCGGACTTCCCCGCCGCGGTCGCCGCGGTGAGTCTGCGGCACCCCTCCCCCCCGGGTCGCCGCGGGCCGCAGGGGAGCCGCGGCCGCCGTTCCCGCTCTGGCTCCCGCCCCCTCGGCGCGCGGCCCCCGGCGGAGCCCCGCGAGGCGCGCGGGGGCGGTCTCTGGCGCCGAGAAGGGGCGGCCCCCACGCGCTTCTCCACCCTCGGCCTCTGCTCGAAGCGAGGCTCTCTTGGCCCGGGCTTGGGGCCATCCGGATCCCCGCCGTCCCGGCCGCGCCGTCGCGCCTCACGGTTCCCTAGGGAGGAAAAAAAATTTGGCACTGTGGCAGCCTCCCCCGCTTCTTTCCACCCCGGCCGCCCGCCCGACTCGCCCCATTGCACAATTCCTGCCGTGGAATTGCCGCGTGACTCGGACGGAGCCCAAAAATGTTTCCCAGGTTGCCTCCGCCGAGAAAGGAGCGGCTGGGTATCCCGCTCTGACCCCAGGCGCCCTTTAAATTCTATTTCTCCGGGTGACTGGGTAGCCCTTTACCAAGCAGAGCTCGCCCTTTTCAGAGAAAGAACAGCTCACTAGCCCGCCGTACGTCCGCCCTACGTTGATTGCAACCGACACGTTTCTTTTCCCCGTGTATATTTTCAGTGAAACACTCTATTGGGGGAAGAATTCAGGAGCTGGTTTTAAAGGAGGACGAGGAGTGAATGCTTAAAGTCGTGGAGACAAAATTTTGAGCTCTCCGAAAATCAGTGTTAGCACTGATGGTGCACAGTAGGCACTGGATAGATAGGGGCTGAATGAACGATGGAAGGAGGGATTTAGATGGCTCTGTGTAGACCAACGCTTTCATTTTGCAGATGAGGAAATTTAGAGGTTAAGTGACTTGCCCAGGGTCGCCTAGCTGATTAATGTGGAAGGCGGGAATAGAATTTGTCTCTCGTTTCAACGTGAAATACTTACTAATTTTGAGACGGGTGTACCTTTCCCTCTACAGGAAAATAAAACACCTTCTGCAGTCATCTCTGCAAATCCTTACTCTATGCCCTCTTCCTTCCCATCTACAACAAACAGAACAAAGCAACAACTCCCAAACACGATACGTGCATGTAATAGGCTGAATTTGGCAATGCCAAAGCAAGATGTTCGCAAGGTACTTTTTGTCTTATCCCCGTAAGTTAATCATAAAATAGGCGAAGAAGAAGAAGAAGAAGAAGAAGAAGAAGAAGAAGAAGAAGAAGAA